>NC_083290.1:20622540-21232056 GCF_963506605.1 Zootoca vivipara
GCTGGCATCTGCTCTACCTCTTCCCAAGTGGAAGGTTCTGGTGGAGACGCCGACCCTGCAAAGTAGGACAGTCGTAGTGGCGGAACGCCCTTGTTGGTTCTGGATGAGCATCTGACCTCTGGTTGTGCAACCGCATCAGCATCCTCATCCTCCTCCAACGCTGGCATGTCCACGTACAGCTCCTCCTCTTCGTCTCTGGTGCCGCCAGGGGTCTGGACCTCTGCGTCTTCTGGGGTGTCGCCTGTAGGGGGTGTTGTGACACTAGAAGGTATATTAGTTCCTTGTGCTAAAGGAAAACTTATAAACTCTTCATCTGGTGACTCTCTAGAACAGTCAATAACAGTGTTCTTTGTATCAAACTTTCCTAGTTCATCAAAATGAACCACATGGTATGGGTCTACTCTGCCACTCTTTGGATCTAGAACTCTATATCCCTTTCCTCCAGGAGCATATCCAACCAGGATACCTGCTTTTGCTCTGGAGTCAAGCTTGTGTCTGCGCTCTTTGGGCACGTGGTAATAACAGACACTTCCAAACACACGTATGTGCTGCAGACTTGGGACTCTCCCGTGCCAAAGTTCAAATGGTGTGCGTTCTGCACCCTTTGTAGGCAATCTGTTTTGCAAATAAATCGCCGTATTCGCCGCTTCACCCCATAGCTTCTGTGACAAGTTGGCCTCTTTTAACATGCACCTTGTCATCTCCATAATAGACCTAAACTTTCTCTCAGCAATGGAGTTCTGTTGAGGCGTGTAAGCAACTGTAGTTACATGTGCTATGCCTTCTTGTGCCATGATGGCCTTCATCTGCCGTGAGCAAAACTCTCCACCATTATCCGAAATTAAGATGGAAGGAGCTCTCTGGAATTTGTTCTTCACCATGTTTAAGTACAGTTTGAACAATTCCGGTGTCTGACTCTTTTCCTCTAGAAAATATCCAACACAATATCTTGAGAAGTCATCTATAAATATCAGAATGTACTTATTGTTTCCTAGGGAAGGTACATTCAGCGGACCACATAGGTCAGTATGAACAGTGTCCATGACTTTTGTGCTTCTCTTCTCTGTACAACGTGGGAAGGAAGGCTTGACTGCCTTTTCAGTTATGCAAGTTGTACAGTTTGGCATTGGTGTACTGCAATTCTTTACCTGTAGACCTTTTACCAGATTTTCCTTCTGCATTTTCAGGATAAGGTTGGTATCCCTGTGTCCAAGCCTTTTGTGCCAGAGTTCCAGATCTGGTTGATCCTTTCTGCTGGGTTGTGCAACCCTTGCAGACTCATTCTCTGAAATATCAATCTCATACACATCATTGATTAGTTTGGCTTGAATAAACACTTCACCATCTTTTATCACATTGCATTGTCCATTTTTAAATATAATTTCAAAACCTTTCTTGTCCAAACTAGACACACTTATTAGATTACAGTTCAGCTTTGGTGCATACTTAACATTACTCACTGTAGTATCAAAAGACTCATTGTTCACTTTGAAATTCAAGTTCAAAGATCCTGCACCTATTGACTTTATAACATTTCCATCAGCAATTTCAATTTCAGACTGTTTATTATTGTCTATTTCATTGAAATATTCCCTTTTATAACAGAAGTGGCTGCTTGCTGCACTGTCCAGAAGCCACTTATTGCGCTTTCCTTCACAGCTCTGGAAAGCTACATTTCTTTCTTGCAATATCATTGCACGCCCACGACCCCCCTTCTTTTCGCCTTTTGGTGGAAAGGGGCGGGATTTATTCCTAGGTGCCCGGCATTCCTTCGCCATGTGCCCTTTTAAATTGCAGTTAAAGCAAATTATTTCCTTTGGCGTTTGTCTGGACCTTTGAAAATGCTTGGAAGCATAATTAGTGTCCTTTCTCCCTGTATTCCTTTCTGAAGAATCAAGGTAATCTCTGCATTCCTCTCTCAAATGATCAATCAGTTCTTCAAAAGTCAGGTCCCTTTTGTGATCCATGCAACTCTTGAATGAACTGAAGCTTGGTCCTAGAGATGCTATCAAAAATGAAACCTTTGTTTCTTCATCAAGGGCTTTAGGAGTAAGATCAATCCTCTGAACAATTTCACTAAATTTGCTGATATGGTCAGTGAATTCTTCTCTTGAATTCATCCTCAGCGCAGTTAATTTGCTCATCAAATTCCTGTAGGAGTTCTTAGTAGATGCTCCATACCTGCGCTCAATATCTTTTAAGATTTTAGCTGCATCATCTTTGCTATTAACTGATGTTAGATGCCTGTTGCGAAGTCCACTCAAAATTATGTATCTGGCCTCGCTGTTCATGCGTTTCCAAGTTGCTATCTTGGCTAAATCCTCTGCTGTTGTGCCAGTAGGCATAGGATTTTCAATGGCATCCAAAACATTCCTTGCATCTAAAAATGCTATCAGGCGTTGTTTCCAAAATACATAATTGTCATCATCTAGAGCCATGAATCCTGGCTTAACTCCACTATCAAAATCTGCAAAAGCCATCTTGGAATCTCAAAATTCTAAAAATTTCTCAAAATTCAAAAATTTGCCAAAAATTCCAAAATCAAAATCTCTAAAAATATCTCAAAATGCAAAATAATCTTCACTGCCTCTGAGTTCTCAGTGCTGTAAACTCTGAGGGAGGGGAGGGGTAGCTAATCCCCTAGGCACACTGGATAACAATAGACCATGTGCTTACCAGGAAGTTCTAACTGAAAAAATCCTACTCAGTTCAAAATCACAATCCAAAGCAATCCTTCAAAAAATACACAAAAATACGCAGTCCTGGGCCGTAATAACCCTTTATGGGAATGTTAGGGATGTGGATTAGGATATATTATTAGATAGATCCTATCCAAGCTTGTGTTAGCAAGCTTCCAATATCAGCAGAGTGACATTCCCCTTTTGTGCGCAGCAAAGCATGTGCGTTAGATTCGCTAGAATCTCTATAACAATATTACACTTTATAGTTCAATATTACACTTCCTGGCAAAGGTCCCCTTTGTCCCTCTTAAAAGAAATACACAACACAGTGTTTATAAAATAAGATAGAGTTTACTTACAGTTTCATCCTGAGTTACAGCATAATCTCAGAAAGGCAGGCTTGCTTAGAAAAGTTACAAGTATATATATATCTAGAGACTACTTAGTAAAGTAAGACTCCATTTGGTCTCACTCTTGGCTGCAGGCCTAGAGTGAGAACCATGCTGACTAGAGATTCTCTGAAGATGTGTTCCCATCGAAGGAGGAAGTAGCTAAGAGAGAGAGTGATTGCAGGCTAGGGCTTATCTAATCCAACTCATTTGCATGTCTGAGGGAACAGGAACTGACCTGTAGTCAGGTGTGCCTCCAGGTGAGTTCCTGTTAGTGGACACTCTAGGAACTGTTGTGACTTGTCTGCCCCAGTGTTCCATCCCACAATTCTTAGGCACTTGTGAAGGACAGCCAGCTACTGCAAAGCAGCTTAAAGAGCAGATAGGGAGATATAAAGGAAACCATCACCCCCATTCATCCCATGCAATACCCTTCTTAGCAGGGGTCAATCTTCTCCAACCCCCAGGGCCTTCTCCTGCAGCAAGAGCATATGACCACTTTTCCATCACTAGCTACAAAATCAGATTGTCCCATCTTCACAGTTCAACACAGGAAAACCTTTCTGAACAAAAATTGCTTGCTGTTCATGTTAGAATTGTAGCCTTCTGGTTCAAGCAGGAAGAACATGGGTGGATTCTAGAGCAGTAGGCTTTGACTTCATCACCCTGTGACTGCAAAGACTTGATCAGAGAATCATTGAAGGGGTATGGAATCACACAATGCTTATGCATTCAGCAGACTTTTTTTTTTGTCTGGAGCTTCATAGTGCAGGTAGGCAGCAAAGAAGGAGGTGGGCTTGCTGCCCCTGGTAAATGTTAATGGCACATTGCTTAAAATGACAACTGCTGTCAACAGATACATGCAGCAGGGAGGAGGTTAAATGTCAAGAGATAAATTGTGTATTAACCTCCCCCCCCCAATAAAAACATTACTTACAAAATGACACTTTTTAAAAGAGAGATTGAATGATTCTGAGATCAACATTTGACATTTCAAAACATGTAAACATCTGGTAACAGCTGCCACTGGGGATAGCGAAATAACTCATCCAGTGCTGATTGCTACTATATCTCTGTCTCTAAGGAGAAAAAGTAAGGGAAATATTTATATCAAGTAATGGCCTGCTGAAAGTCTGCAATATTTGGACGTGTAGGAGAGAAATCACGAACACTGTCAGATCGTCAGAAACATGATTTCCCCTTCACTTCTCATAATTCGGGCACAGTTCAAAACAGTAGGGAATTCAGATTTCAAGTCTGTTCCCTGCAGTTCCATTCTGCGTTGGGTGCCAGAACCCGCCGGAATCTAGTCCAATCCAAAATGGGTTGGCCATTGTTCCAGTACTTGCTGTGGGATTCCCAAAACCTCACTCCAGCTTTCACATTG
The DNA here is from genome assembly GCF_963506605.1 of Zootoca vivipara. Lineage (NCBI taxonomy): Eukaryota > Metazoa > Chordata > Lepidosauria > Squamata > Lacertidae > Zootoca > Zootoca vivipara. The sequence continues at coordinate 20,626,998 of NC_083290.1, forward strand.
CATTATGTACTCCTGCATTATGTAAATGCAGGCAGCAGGAAAGGAAGCACAGAACCAGCTCACAGCCTTCCTAAGATTCCTCCATGCACCTTATCTGCATCCCTCTGGAAAGTCCGCAGTAATGCCACAGCAAGGAATGAGCAAGGTTCCTATGTCCCCAGACAGAGAAATGATGTCACTAGCTCATGCCATGTACACTTTACTGAATAGCAGCAGCTACAACAAATGTCTAGGAAATTAATCCAGTTACTCTGGATGAACTCTGAAGAAGACTTGGGTTTTATCAGTGTGTGCTGGGAGTATAACTAAGTAGCCAGTGCATAAGTGCTTCAGTGCAGTTATAAACATTCCAGATGAAATTCATGATGTTATTTCAAGGACTCAACACAATTGCAGGATTATATCTGGGTGAAAAACTCAGGGTTCATCCACACTAACTTTTTGCCCCACAACTTCTAGGCACAAGTCTGGAATTTCCATGTCCATGTCCAAGTACTTTTTTACACACACACACACCGCTTTCCCCATGAAAACCTGATCTTTACCACTGAATTGGAGTGAATGGCAACCTCCGGGGGGGGGGGGGAGAAATCACTGTTTGTTCTGATTCAGCAGTGAAGAATGAGTTTCCCTTCAGAAAGTGGCGGAGAGAAGCTCTTGGACACAGACTGGGAAAGCATGGGTAAGTGTGGTAAGTGTGGATAAGCCCTCAGTGAGAACCTTATAAAATAAAATTCCCAGTCCTTGCTTAAGGGTGTAAAAATGGGTGTGTGAGATTTTCATCTTCCCTTGGTATGGGAAATGGGTTCTCTTTGCACCATATTTAAACCCACCCCTTTGCATGCTTCGTTTATGAACAAAGGGATAATTAAAATGTTAACAAATCTAAGTTAAGTGATCTTGTAGATACTCTTAATAACAACCAAGTCTGCAAATGCTGGCTTTTTCTTCTTCTTTTTTAAGTCAACAACCCAACCTGATCCTTCTCCAAATAGGCCCGGCTGCCGTCGAGTGAATAAAATTACCTCTTAATCAAATGCATCATTAAAACTACAGGCATTAGAGCTAGACACTGACAGCTTTATGAGTGAGACATTTAAAGTTAATTAGGATATAGTGCCTTTGTAGCTGGTGTAGCACCAAGGGGGTACTTCAACCAAAGCTAAACAATAGCAGCGTTCAGTTCTCTGTTGCCATCATTGCTGTCCGGGGCCATTTTTGGAGCACCCGGTGTGGTATTCATGCCTACATGAGCACACATTGAGCTAATCCTGCCAAATCCATCTTGGCACCTCTGTCTGCACTCCCTCTAATGCAACCAGCTGGCATCTTCAGCCCAGTGCATCTGGTGGAAATAGCAGGACATTCCCATGCTGCAACTTAGGGGAGTTCGAAAAACCCAGCGTGGACATGACACTCATCCCTGCCCTTGTTTTTGAGGAGCGGAGTGAATTAATGGGGAACAAAGTAGTCTTAACAAGCAAAAGTCATTGATGCAACTCTCTAGAAGTACCTTTAATGGAACCCCTAGATTTGTGGTGCCTGCTGTTCTCTGCAGCAGCTGGCACTTAAGGGCTGTTTATATTGTCAAGGCAATGAATGACAAAATCCATTAGTGTCTGCAGGCAAGCAAGTCATGCTTTCTGGCTAGGGGATGATTTAAACCACTGAATAAGACTTTAAAAAGTGTGCCATGGCAAGAAGCATTGCATCTGTCCTGCTGGAGCATTTCAACAAGAATTATATGATGCTGTTGGCTCTCCCGCACCCAAACAGTAGTGACGCCAAAGTATGCACTGCTTCTCAAATTCATCTCAGGTAATGACTGGTGCCCATCAAGACTGATGAGGCAGAATACAGGGAGCCCCAACAATAGGTGGACCTCAAGACTTTGACAGAGCTGGCTGATTCTATCTTTGTCCCCAGCCTCCTTCTCCCTTCTGAGTTCTACAAGGGCGAGACTAAGACTGGAGGAGGAAGCTGACTGGTTCCTCAAACCACAACCACTACACACACACACCCCGGACTGGTTGTAACTAAGGAGACAGACAGGTGGAGACTGGGTGAAAGAAAATTGAGGTTGGTGGTCTAGTGCCCCATTTGCCCAAATTGATCAGTCTCTGCTGTTCATCTCTTGACTCTACATCCCTTCCTTCTCTCTGCTTTCCTCCCATGTTAAAATTCAGATTTGCAAGCTCCAGGAGATGTTTGCTTGATGCTGGTGATCTTCTGGATTCTTGTCTCCTGCTGTCCCATTTCCTTTGGCCCATTGCCTACTAAACGTCCATCCACATGCCCCTTTTATTCCGCATTTATGATGATCTGTGTTCTTGATACTGTTGGGGCTGTCACACACAATCAGTCTTTCTGTTCTGTTTGGGAGTGGTCACACTGTTTGACTTTCAATCAGTGCATATCCCATGAATGCCTGCTGAAGTCTCATAACTTTTTATTATCACAAATGTTTTGGTTTTATTTTTGTCCTGCTTTTGTTGCACTAGAGCAGTGGTCATCAACCCCTGGGCCATGGACCGGTACCGGTCCGTGGATCAATTGGTACCGGGCCGCCCAAGGAACATTAAATACAATTAAATTAAAATGATTAAATCAAAACAATCTAAATAAAATATAAACAATCAACGTTCCCCCCCCCTCAGCGGGCCGTAGTAAAATTACCGAACATTGACTGGTCCACGGTGATAAAAAGGTTGGGGAGCACTGCACTAGAGCCCCTATGAACAGCAATAATAGGGAAGCATAATGGAACAAACAAAAGCAGAATACATCTCCCCCATATGAATTATTTTTATGTCAAGAATATGTTGCAGAACACACCCACAATAAAACACCAGTTTGGAGGGGCCCTAAGACCTCTGCATCTGTCTTTCCTAGGTCCTTGCCTCCATGATCCATCCATCCTTAGGCCCACATGAATACACTGCCCCTCCCTACAATCTGAGCAGGCCAATCAGAGTCCCTTAGGATATTAGCAGCTTAGCCAATTACATCCCCTCCAACATTTTTGTTCTCAAAATTGAGATATCAAGAGGGGTGTGCCTTCTGGTCTCGTGCTCTGGCATTCATCCACAGGCATGCATGAGAGCTCTGGCAAGCCAGAGTGAGGGTTTTTTGGTCCAGCGCACTGATGCAAGGAATCGCTCCAGAGCGCCAGACCCAAAAAATGTGACATTCCAAGATCCAAACAGAAGCCAGAATTGACTTCCACTATCTGGGATGTTCCACTTAAAACAGGACTCTTGAGGGGTATGCAATTACTACTGCAACTATTTGCTGCCCATGCATAACATTGGAGCACTACTAGGAAATCACTGCTAAAGGCTATGCTACTGCCACCATCATGTTCACAACTGCAAACTCTTGTATGGTAGGTAAAATCTGCAGCTATCCAATCAAGATAGTGGGAAATAGGCCTTTTGATGCATGTATAGATTGTGTCCAATTTGAGAGCAAGATAGTATCAAATGATATCCAAACATCTGCAATGTTATATTCATGTTTGGTGTCAGCACATGGCATCCTCTGGTAGTCTCCCAACTGGACACACTGCATTAAAGACCTTGTCCTTGCCCTCCTCGGGGTAGGATTGAGTTTATCAGCTGCCACTCAGCTGGTGGCCACCATTTTGTTTGTCCACAACACTTCATTGTTCCAGGGCATTATGTGGGGAGGGATTTTTTTGTATGGTGGACACCATTTTCTCTCCCCACAATGCCCCAGGACTGACACAATGTCTGAGGCATTGCGAAGGGAACAAACTGGCAGATGCTCAGGGGAGCTCTGCTACTTACAACAACAACAACAACAACAACAACAACAACAACAACAACAACAACAACAACAAGGTAAACCCTTCTGTGGTGCTCATCTACATGCAATGGAGACACCATTCAAATTTTCCCACAAGACTGACATACTTAAGTTTCATAATATCAAAGATCTGACACAAATGCCTCATTTTTCACACATTAAAATCCATATACATATATTTTCACAACAATTATCTGGTGGAAACTTTCAACAACAAATATAATCTGATTATGGAAAAGGAACAGGAGGAGGTAAAAGCAGGCTATTTGTTTCAGAGTACTAAAAAAACAACGTCCTAGTTATGACATAATATTCATTTCCACATCCTGATAACATAAAGAGAAACAGAAAAGCTAATTTCATTCTAGACACCAGATGTGTCTATCTTTTAGTCAATTCAGTTCACTGCTGTGACTGTCAAGGAGATTAATCTGGGTGCTCATACGTACCAAGATATGTCTTATAGCAAAACTGTTCAAGTTCCAACTGCAAGACTTTGGCATATGATGTGGAATTTCTGAAAAAATCATTATCGGTGAGGTCAGTGTCATGCCCATAAAACTGTGAGAGATTCATTCCCTGTGTTTGCATTCATGGGATTGTTGTCTATCACATGACTATATGTTTTACAGTCCACAGAGTCAGACGTGATGGAAACAGGATGTTTGTGTTACTGTGTGTTCCTGAAGTGGGAATACTGTCCTTTGTTCACTGTCTTTGCTGCCTGATGCCAGAGAGAGAGGGGGCCATGTTGCAGTGCTTGTGTGTATTTATATGTAAACAAATTAGATTAGCCAAATGCTGAGCTACTGAGTTCTGTTACGCAACTGCACAAACTCTGCGTGTACATAAGTGTACTGATTTTTTTTGCATCAGTCGCTGTGATGTTCTGGCTGGAGAATGCTTTTGAAGCTCCCAAACAATCAACCAGGAGGGAGAGAACATGCCAGTCGGGAATGTGTCTCTGCCAGGGTCCTACTCGCCAGTAAGAGATCCTAACAAAAACTGGCCACAAAACTGATAAGAATTAGTTAAGGGGGAACCTAACAGCTGAATATTGGAGTGAAAAAGAACTCCATATAAGGTACAAGGAAGGTTCTCATCGGTACAGTGAAAATGGGTTGAGTAAAGTTGTGTTTCAAGGACTGTGGTTAGATGAGCGATGATGGGGCAATGGGGTGGTAGAAGGTAGGTGGGTAGAGGATGAAACAGCCGAGATATATTTCCTATAGAGTTTGTGTCCTAATGGCAAGTTCCCACAGACTCTTTTAACTCTGTCCTGTAATGCATTGCTGAATAAAATCTTACTGATTGGGAATTTGGTGTGAGCCTCAATACTTGAATCCCCAAGGGAAATTTCTCCCATACATACCTCAAAACAGCCAAATGCCACATGGAGGACTGGGGACACTTTGTCAGGGCTGGGCCAGGGACTTGAACACGAACAGAAACACATAGTGGGTGTTATTCATCAGCCCGAAAGCCTACAAGCTGGAGACTGCAGCTGACACTGGGAGTGAACGCTTAGCAGTGTTGACTAAACTAAGGTAGAAGGCCCAGCTATACCCAGTAGAGGATAATGTGGTGGGTCTGTACAACTCACCTGACCAGTGGAGAGGTCAGTGTGGTGTAAACATTCTAGCAGGAGCATAAAATTGGCTCTGCTGGTGTGTCCGCACTCTGCCTCCTCTGCTTCTCTTTCCCAGTATGTGGCGAATGAAGGTGATGCATTCAGAGAAGTCAGGTGAGTGGCACAGCCCCAACATGCAATCCACTACTGCTTATTCCAGACTCAGCTTATCTAGAGGTCTTCTGCTGTCTGCCAGTCACAGGGATTAACCTTGTAATATGAATTTCCTTTTATGCACGAACATGGGTTTGATGATTAAGCACATGCAGAATCCTAGTAGCTACTGTAGGTCCCAGATTCAGGCATTCCTGGTTCAAACCCTGAAGATTCTAGTGTTCCTTGCCATTAGATGGCTTATCACATCTAGGCTTGTGATTGTTTCCCCTCTCAACTGTTTCTGTTTCAAAACCAGTGTCACAGGCTCTGCCTTGTGGAACTCCCTGCCAATGGAAGTCTGGTAGGAGGCATTACTGCTTGCTTTTAGGCATCTTTTAAAGAATACTGTTCAGGCAGGCCTTTGGAACATTATTATTATTATTATTATTATTATTATTATTATTATTATTATTATTATTAACCAGCTAGTTGATGTTCTTGTATTTTGGGTTGTTTGTTGAGTAGTCCTGCATCATCATCTGGCACTGTTTATTGTGATGTTTTCTCACCATTGCTGAAAAATGAAGAAGGCACAAATGACAAAGGAATCCCCCAAGAGAAGCATACCTCAACATGGGACTTCTAAGAGATGTTTCAGTTATGACAGCATGCAACACCTTCTGTTGTTAACAAACTCAGAATTCCACTTACTCAAAAGGACACCTTTCCACGTTGAGTATTCTCTTCCTCTGCTGGGAAAGCGAGAGAGGACTACAAAGGGAGTCACCCGCGAGGTTCGAGCAACAAGGCAGCAACATTGATGCCAAAGCAATAAATAAATAAATAAATCTCCCCCTCCCATCCTTGCTAATGAAAGCTGCTGGGAAAGCAGTTGGTGAGATTTTGTAGATGGATTCTTTGCCACTCCAGTGCATCATTGGAGTTTCTTACTCCCTGACAAGGAAAGACAAGAAATGACAAACTTTCTTGCTTATAGGGAATAAAACCTGTCACTCCCCATCTTGTAAGCATTAAATCACTGACTACCAAAATTGCTGAATTATGCAGTGTTGGGTAGAGGAGAGAGCAAGGAGGGGGAGATGGTATACCTTCTCCTCAGAAATGCACATTTGCTATGTCATCAGTATGACAATGACTGGATTAAAAGATGGGAGACTTGAGACTTTTCATTAGCAGACCTGCTGCCTTCCTGATCTCTCCAGGCTGACTGCTGTGCTGCAGCAGTGTGGATGTCTTGAGCACTCCCTCACAAATGCAAAGCACAACACAATGCACCATCACAAATACGCCTGAAAAGGATTTGATACTGGCATGCTGGATCATGGTTTACACCAGGGTTGGGGAAGCTGTAGCCTTCCAGATGTTAAGAATGTAAGAAGAGAAGCCTGCTGCATCAGGCCAGTGGCTCATCTGGTACAGCATCCTGTTCTCACAGTGGCCAGCCAGTTGCCTGTGGGAAGCCTGCAAGCCGGATTGGAGCACAAGGACACTCTCCTCACCTGTGGTTTCCAGCAACTGGTAATCAGAAGCCTTCAACTGTGGAGGCGGAGCATAGCCATCACGGCTAGTAGCCATTGATAGCCTTATCTTCCTTATCTTCTTGTGCTAGAAAGCACAAGAAAGCACAAGAACAAGGCTAAGGCACACAAAAGGAAACAGCTCTCCTCCACTCCATGCATCCTGGATTAAAGGGGAGACACTGACTCACTTGCACTACACGAGATCAGGACTAACATCCAAAGAAACCTAGTTCTGGAATTTACTTTGGTTCTTTAAACCTCAAAGGAGTACCAAGAAGGCAATCACACATTTACAACTAGGTTTCTCTGGATGTAAACACCTCTCCCTCAGCGAGAAGGGTCCCACTCTCATGTCAGTGCATGCAGGGTCATATCCTTACTTGGAAGTAAACCTCACAATGGAGCTTACTTTCTAAATAAATGCATACAGCAGGATTAGCCTGTAGGAACTCCCTGGCTCTGCTTTTCCTACACATTTGCAAGGAGTGCTGCTTTGCTTTCCTGGCAGAGGCAGAGGTGGTGGTGGTGTGTGAGCTGGAGTGGAGAATTGGAGAAGAGGCATAAAGGGCAGCCCAAGAGGAATGCAGGGTGGGGGAGAAAGAGAGGCGACCCAAGGGCTCTGGAGCAGTTGGAGAGAGGTTGGGGTGCATGACAGCAGCTCTGTGCCATTTGCTGGGCAAGGAAGGAGGCAGAAGGAGGAATGGGAGGCAAAGGCAGCAGCTGAGGCAGAGGCAAAAGCAGCAGCTCAGCTGGCTTGGAGGAAGTCAAGTAGGGAAAAGGAGGGTGGGTCCCATTGCTAAGGGCACAGGAGGCATTGCTAGGGGTACAAAATGGCCAGTCACTGCGTGAGGCAATGGCTTCAGTGTGACTCATTGCTGGGCCAGTCCAGTTGTGGATCCTGAAGCTTGCTTCCATGAACCTTTTCACTCAAAGGAACATCGGAAAAGCAAGCAATATTATTTTGGAGTCTTGAGCCCTTTGCTACTTTGCACCTCTATTTTTAACCTTGCAGAGATCTTTTTGTTGGGGGGGGAAACAGCTGCCAAATCATTTAATTTGAAAAGACAAGAGGCATAAAGGGGAAGAAAAAAAGAAACCTTTATGCATTTGGACACAATCAGACAATTTAAAGCCCCTGCAAGGAATTTCATAGCAAACATGTTGCAGCTCAGCAAAGGAGCAGAGGTGAAGCCAAGCTGAATGGACAAGGGACAGCTTGAATGTACCAGGCAGAGGGCAGATGTGAGGAAGATAGGGGAAGTAATTAGAAGCAATTATTGGCAGAAGCTGTCATGTGGAAATACTTGCATTGTTTAAATGCTGACCCACTGTGCAAATCCTTTCAACGTTCAAATTCTTCTTGCCTCATTCTTCTTCCTTTAAATAAATAAATAAATAAATAACCCAAACAAACCCACTTTGAAATTTATCACCACCAGAGAGATTGGGTTTGACTCCAGCTATTAAAAAAACAAAAACCCAGGAGGCCAAGCCCTGTTTAAATCAGTGGTTCAGATGCCCCTGAGATCTCCAGAAAGTTTTTCTGGATGCATTTAATCATGACATTAGCGTGCCTTTCCTCCAAGTATGCCAGTGTGTATTATCACAAGAACCCTGTGCGGTAGTTTAGGCTGAAAGATCATGACTGGCCCAAGGACATCCAAGCTTCATGGGAAAGTGGGGATTTGAATTCAGAACTCCTGGGTCCTTGTCTGAGAACCTCAGGGCCAAATGCAAGCCTTCTGGGGCACTTATATTTGACTGTTTGGACTTTTTGCTGACAATCTTTCTTCCACAGGCCCAGCTTCCACTGATCTCCCTATGCTCTATGAACATACTTTTGCTTTTGTCCTTGGACCACGATAATGCTTATCAATTGCCTGGATGGAGCAATGTATGTGTACAGAAACCCCTGACTCTTATGTGACTGATTTCTGCCATATCTGTTGCTACATCCACTTTTGTCTCTGGCTCCTAACACTGGTGGCACATGGTCACTGCTCTATTCATAGCTGTCAAGTTTTCCCTTTTCTTGTGAGGAAGGCTATTCAGCATAAGGGAATTTCCCTTAAAAAAAGGGAGAACTTGACAGCTATGGCTCTATTTACTACAACACACTGGATCTCCACTCTTAGGTAAAGTTAAAGGATCCTTGGATGGTTAAGTCCCGTCGAAGGCAACTCTGGGGTTGCAGCGCTCATCTCGCTTTCAGGCCAAGGGAGCCAGTGTTTGTCCACAGACAGCTTTCTGGGTCATGGCCAGCATGACTAAACCACTTCTGGTGCATCAGAACACCGTGATGGAAACCAGAGAGCATGGAAATGCCATTTACCTTCCCGCCACAGCGGTACCTATTTATCTACTTGCACTGGCGTGCTTTCGAACTGCTAGGTTGGCAGGAATTGGGACATAAGGAGGGGGGACATAAAGGAAGCACTTGACAGTGTCGCTTTAATTCAAAGGGACTAAATATCAGGAAGGACAGATCCTGAAGCTGAGGCTCCAATACTTTGGCCACCTCATGAGAAGAGAAGACTCCCTGGAAAAGACCCTGATGTTGGGAAAGATTGAGGGCACAAGGAGAAGGGGACGAGAGAGGATGAGATGGTTGGACAGTGTTCTCGAAACTACAAACATGAGTCTGACCAAAGTGTGGGAGGCAGTGGAAGACAGGAGTGCCTGGCATGCTCTGGTCCATGGGGTCACGAAGAGTCAGACATGACTAAACAACTAAACAACAACAACAAATATTAGCAATGGACCTTTTGGAATTTCTAACCATTTACAAGCTACCTAAGCAAACTAACAAAAGAGTGCATACTCCTTGAGTAGATTATGCAGCATCTGCCAATACAGAGAACCATGTCAATTAGAAAGGACTACATTTACTGGGGCAGCAAGGCAGACATGGTGATGGTTGATAAACTGTAGCATGAGTTGGAAAGTGTGCAATGAATGAAAGCAAGGGCTTGTTTACACACTCAAGAGATAGCCAGGGTGGGAAGTTCATTCAGAAAGGTCAAGCAAAATGAACATGAAGATGAAGCAACCTTCTCTGAGGAAAGGTTGCAGAATTTGGAACTTTATAGTTTAGAGAAAAGGCAAGTAAGAGGTGACATGATAGAAGCTGATAAAATAATGCATGGAATGGAGGAAGCAGACAGAAAAAAGTTTTCCTCCCTCTCCTATTACACTAGAAGCCATGGACATCCCACAGAAGTGAATATTGGAAGATTACAAATAGATGAAAGAAAGTCCTTCACACATCACTATGGAGTTAAACTATGGAACTCACTCTCACAGGAAGCATTGATGGCCACCAACCTGGATAGCTTTAAAAGAGGAATGGACAAATTCCTGCAGAAGAAGGCTATTGATGTCTCTTAGCCATGAAGGCTATGCTCTGCCTCCCCAGTCAGAGGCAGAAATGCTTCTGTATACCAGTTTTTGGAAACCACCAGGGTGAGGGGCAGAGAGTGCAGTGAGACCTTAAATCAAACACATAGAGAACTACACAGCCAGCTATGGTATGTGGTATCACACCTCTCTGGATGATTGCTAAAGAACACATTCACTGCCGTCCACCTCTTGGCTAACCATTGAGTTGCAAACAGCATGATATATGCTGCTGCACATCCAACATTGGTGGCACTGATTCAGGTGTCATGTTGAACGGGGAGTGTTGGGTGCACTGGTTTTGATTCAGGGGTGTTAACTGGTGCTCAGATTTATGTCTTTACCAGCATGCTGGGGTAAGGAAGAAACTGCCAGCACTTGTTTGCATATGCTATGTTATGTAAATGTGCATGCATTTTTAAAATGCCCATGGGCAAAATAGAAGGACAGCTGAATTTCAGGTGCATCTAGTGGAAAGTTGATTTTTTGATATCAGGCAGCAATTAAGGTGCTTGCAGATTTAGTATCAGAGAGAGAAAAAGGGGGGAAAGAGTTCTCTTTCATGTACTAGTTTGGCAGGATGTAGGAAGAGGCCTGGGAGATTGCAATAAATATATTGAAACATTTAAGGAGGCGAGTTTTGTAAGGTGGCTGCTCTATTGAATGATTTACAAGGGCAGGCAGGGATCAAAGGATTCCTGGATATTATACCTCTGATTAGCTATGAGACAGGAAACTTTGGGGTGAAGGACACATAAGAGTGGAAAAGCAACCTTATATCACTAGTGGGATTTGGGATACAATGAGAGGCACAACTGTACAATAAAAGGGGGCAAAAGAAGGGAGAGAAGGGAGAGATGCAAGGGCTGCCTCCTCGTTGCTTGGGGATGGCTACTGCTAATAGAGATTAATTGCCCCAATATCCCAATGGAATAATTTTGTAGAATCATAGAACTGTACGGTTGGAAGGGACCCTAACAGTCATCTAGTCCCAACTCCCTGCAATACAGGAATCATAGCTAAATAATCTCTGACAGATGGCCACCCAACTTGCATTTACAAACCTCCAATGAAGGAGAGTCCACAACCTCTATTTCACTGTTTCACTGTCAAAAAGCTCTTACTGTCAGAAAGTTCTTCCTAGTTTTTAGTCTGAACTGTTTAGTAAAAACAACAACCCAGAATTGTTTAGTCAAAAAAATTGGCAACAAAAAATACCAGACCCTTCAGCATCTTCTTCCTGAAGCCTATCTCTTTCCCTGCATGCTTTAAAGCTTTAATAACAGGATTAGAACAGATTCCAGCATTTAAACTTTTCACTTTTACCGTTCTAGCCAGGCATACCACCCATTATTCTTATTATAACAATGTGTTTCATTTTTAACTCATAATACTATTTTTTAAAACAAAAAAAAATAAAAAAAATCAAGGATGTAATTAAAATCGAAAACACCCAAGGGTTTGGCAGCTAATGCTGGTGTATTGTTCAAAATATTTAATACTAACATTTCCATTTGATTTGGCTGTTAACTAATTAGAGGCCAGCTGAGTGCCTCAAGGCACTAGATGCCATGGAGACTGCACATGCTTTCCCCTTTACATTGCATGGAACATGCTGCCTGGGCTGGCACTGAATTGCTCCAGAATGAAGCCGTTACCCAGAAGATGCTGTCAAAGGCTGATAACGAGTAGTGATGGGACAATGTGACAGAAGTGAGCCCGGAGCATCCTAAGGATGTCAGAAATATAGAGTTCATTCACCAGTACAGAATGCATGTCCAGGGGACAGTGTAATATTATAACCTGAGTCGTTGTATTTTAAAAGAGAAGCTCAAACAGAGGTAGGTAGGTGTAAAATCTCCTGCCTCGGGGGGAAAAGGAGAGGGAGACATCACATGTTTAGGACCACTGGTTTGCTAAAGTAAAAAAAAGGGGTGGGGAATATGTCCTGGTTTAAATCTTGGCTGCTTTGCTATTGGCTGTGGGTGATTGTTAACACCTTGCTCAGCTTGCTCTTACACAGGGGGGCATAATTCCCCTGTTGCATGCATTTTGGCATAATTGGACACCGTGAGGGACAAGTTGCCACTTTCCTTTACCACATGTAGAGAGGAAAAGGCTCAGGTGGATGGAAGGAAGACCAAATAATGAGTAACGTGTAACCAATCAAAATAAGTTTACTGTTCTAGCCAAAGGCCATGACAAACTCGCAGCAACATTTCCCATAAAATAATACCAAACAGAGGTTGCCAAACAGAGTAATGTGAGTAGAAAATCAGGTGATGGGGTGGTTTTTCCTCAGATGACTTTTTGTCTGGGTTCCCCCTCCCCCCCAAAAAAAAGGTTTTGGGAAGGCACTGGGGAAAATACATGTTAAGAAATGCACATATATATATTCCTTTTGGACTGAGTAAAATGCTTTTAAAGCAAGATTTGACTCGCTCAGAATGTGTAATGTGAAGACCTTTACGTAAGGCAATCTACGGCACGATGGAATAGTCATTCCTATGTATACTGTAGACATAAACAGCACTCAAATTCAAGCTGCATTTCTGCATCTAGAGGGTGCTGCTGACTTCATGAGAAGAGTATCCAGAGCCTTTTGTCTTCTTTCAAATGGCTTAGCTCACCTTCATCTGGTGACCACTGATCTGGTTTGAAGCTAATGGAGGCATCTGCTACCATCCTGCTTCTTAAAAACAAAGTCTTTTTTTATATATACTTGGGAGACTGCAATCCTATGCACTCTTACCCATGGGGAGAGCTCCGCTCAACAGAATGCATCTTATTTCTGAGTAACACAATTTCATAAATATTCCCCCATCCTTGAAATGCAATTTTATATGATACAGCTTTCAAAGAAGCATTCTCTGTGCAGGACATAAAGGTCTGTAGCAGAAGCAGCTAAAGATGAAAGGATGTGTGAAGAGTTTGGTCAGTCTGGACGATTTCTCTGGGTCCCTTCCAGCCTGTGATCCTATATCCAGTGAGGGTTAGAACTGGACAGATAAGTTTCTTTGAAAGACAATGACCTGAACTGGCCACTTCAGTTTTCTCATCAGGCTCTCAAATAAGGAGTAGATTGCAATAGCTCTACAACGAAGTGAAAGTTTTCCTCACTCTTCTCATCTGGCTGTCATCTGACTGACATGTCATCCCAGGATAGAGAGCAATAAGCCAAAGGGGAAGGCTGGGTGCAAGAGATGTATGAGAGAGAATAGCATCATGTAGAAAGAGACATTTCTTGCTCTGTGCTGAGTCTGAGCTGATCTAGGGACTTCTCTAGAAATCTAATGGAGAAGTAAGATATGTAGGGGTGCTAATGCTGTGATCCCCTCCATCCTATGCTCAAGTTACATAGATGTATAAATAAAATCATACATCCTAAAGATACCACAATCTCCACTAGCCTGCACACCAAGGAAACTGAACCGTTGGGAGAGTGCATGGAACCCATGGGATTTTGCACCACTCACAGACTGTAGGAGCACATAATAGATTGATCGATTCCGGGCCTCTGTCAGTTTCACAATTGTAAGCCTTGTTTATCCCACCTTCTGCTTTTTCTTTTTCTTTTAAGCATGAACATACAAATTCATATCCTGCATGGATTTTCTTTTTTAAAAAAAATCCATAAAATATGCATTTTGTACAAACTTTGCACAAATTGTACAAACTGTGTTTTTCCCCCTTTTTTGAGCTGAGAACTGCACCACAACAGCTGTAGAGATGTGTGGAGTCTGAGATATTACTGCATCCCAATCAATTTATGAGATTGGTAAGCACCAGTGAAATCAGTTTGCTTAATGCAAGCTGAGCTAGGTTATCCTCTGTTACTATTTGCAGTTGGAATTCCCTTTTTTAAAAAAAGTTCATATTCTGGGTTTTTTAAAAAACTGTTTTTAAGTTCTTTTTATATTTTGTACATCACCTTGAGATATATAGGTAGAAGGCAACAATAAAAATAGAGGCCAGGAGAAGGTTTTAATTTTACACTGCTATGGACCTTTACTGAACAGCTACAGAATACAGTACACCTAGACTCAAAGGCTCTGTCTTTGCTGTAAACTGTTGGAATAGCAATATTCACTACCCCCACCCCAAGAAAAGTCAGGGGAAGTTAAACACAAAGGGATAGCAGCATACAATTATTTGGGAAAGAGGAGAGACAGGCAGAAAGACAAGCCTTGACAGCAAGCAGAATATTTCAAAGACCGTCAGCTGTTCAGCAGTCATCCGTCATCCATTACAAACACCAGGAACCACAAGCTGAAGAAGAGCAGGGAAGATTTTTAACATCTGTGTTTGTCTGCAGCATGGAGTTTCACATTCTGCTTAGACATTAAATATGAGCCGCTGGAGTTCTAAGTGGATAAAGGAAGGCTTGGGGGAAGTTTAGGATTTAAGGGCTGGTTCATGCATGAATGTCAATGATCATCCCTTTAACTTGCACCACTTGATCGCTGAAACGCTCGGCTCTCACACCTGCATTTTCATCACCTTAAATTGCAACAGTAAATGTTATGCACCAGCAAGCTACTGGATTTAATACTGCACGCAGAGGCCTCGAGTGTGGCGTTTTCAGTAGAGTTCGTTCACACATGCAAACATGCTATTGCAAACCTAGTCCTGACTCCTTGACAGCGAAGTAAGGGGCCTCAAGGAAAGCCCCAAGACATTGCACTCCTGTTGATTGTGTGCTCTAGAGCAGAGGTAGATAAACTTTTACTGCCTTCTGTGAGTTGCATGCCCATGACAAGTGGAGTCAGTGGCAGAAACAGGAAGAGCAACAAAGATAAAGATTACATTTGTACAACAGGCTAATTTCTGCACACTCACATCCAATCCTCTATCACCCATGCAGGCAATCAAGAAGCATTATCAGAGTTCAAGGACACATTCCAGCCAAGCAAAAACATTCAGTAGGACCAGTAAGGGGCATGGACTGTGGAGATGAGTGTGGGCTGGTGAATGTTCCAAGGGCCAGGAGGGCTGCATTCATCCTCAGGTAAGAAGTGCCCCATGTCCCATCCCTGCCTTAGAGCAAGGACCACAGCTCAGTGGTAAAGCGCAATCTTTGCATGCAGAAGGTCTCACGTTCA
This sequence comes from Zootoca vivipara, assembly GCF_963506605.1. Classification (NCBI taxonomy): domain Eukaryota; kingdom Metazoa; phylum Chordata; class Lepidosauria; order Squamata; family Lacertidae; genus Zootoca; species Zootoca vivipara. The sequence goes on from NC_083290.1 coordinate 20,642,591, forward strand.
GTCCCAGGAATCTTCAGGAAGGTATGTGAAAGAATAGAAAGCTGTTGCCAGTCATTGCAGATGATGCTGGGCAACTCAGCATAATGCACCTTCCCATGTTCCTGCAGAAAACAGTATCTGACTCTTATTTGGGGCTGCACAGAATGATGCTGAAATGTTCAGAGCTGAGCTGGAACAAAGCAGCAGTGCACAGACAAATCTCTATCGGCTGGCATGAGAAGGCACAATTTGACAATTTTCACACTAAGGTGTTTTATTGCTTGTAATCAATTTCTTTTTAAATGTCATGAGTGTGCCTCATTTAAGACAGGAAAACAATGTCCCCCTTCTTTTGGCCAAACTGGAACACAGCAGGGCGAGAGAGAGAAAATGAATAATGTAGAAATTCTGAGTCTTGTAAAACATAAAAGGAGGAAACAAAGGATAATAGAATTGGTATTTGTTAACAATGCAAGCTGCTATATCCGTCTGAGGATGGGAGAGGAAAGTTTTTAAAATCCCAGCATATCCTCCATCAGGCACAACGGGGCTCGATACATCAACCCCCCCCTTTTTTCTGCACCAGTGGTTGGATTTGCACAGTTTAAACTGGGATACAGGCCAGAATCTTCCCAATACAGTCAGTGTACCCCAGAGAAGGTCTAAGATTCAGACAACTCACAGGTCACTCAATTCATGTGCACTGTCCCAGTCCCACCCTTAAGATGTGGTTCTGCCATCATCCTCAGTGACTCCCTGAAGGGTGACTCCCTTGTAGCTTTCTCTGCTCCATAGTCATGCAAGAGCATGTAACTAGACTCAACTGCGGGCCCTTTATGGACTCCAGGCACCTCTCCCCTAGGGAGGAGGAGCCACACTGGAAGGGAAGGCTAGCCTTCTTAAACCTTCAGGTGGCTCTGGTCAATTGCTGAAGCAGCATCCTTCTGGCTTGGCCAGATGAGGTTCTGATAATTGTGCCCACTTCTCCTGTGAGCCCCCAAACCCTAGAGGAACAGGATAGGTACTAGGGACCAGGTGATCTGGGACAACCCAACCTCATACCGCTGCATGCTATCAGACTCCAACTTGTGCTGCACTCCTTAGCCTGTCCTTGAGCTATCTGTATTTCAATGCAATTTGCTCCCTCTTTCTCTTTGCTAGGTATGTGTCTTCTCCTCAGCCATTGGGGATGGCCAGATCTTGCCAGCACTCAGCCCCAGGCACTTTGCAATTAGCACAGAACTGAAATGCAGGCTGTCATTCAGCACTCCATCTCCACCTAAAGGCCCTGTAATGAAGCATCCCAGGAAGAGAAAATCTCCGCTTTGGAGACTGCAGAAACAAATTCTTCCACTATTCCACAGCAACACCCTTTTTGAAAAGTTGAAAACAACAACAGTGATTATTTCTTTTTATTTTGTATGAACTACAGTGGTACCTCGGTTTACGAACTTAATCCGTTCCAGAAGTCCGTTCTTAAACCGAAAGCGTTCTTAAAGCGAGGCGCGTGCTTTCCCTAATGAGGCCTCCCGCTCCCAGTGCCCTTCCATCGTTCGGATTCCGTTCTTAGACCGAGGTAAAGTTTGCAAACCAGGACACTACTTCCAGTTTTGTGGAGTTCATAAACTGAATAGTTTGTAAACAGAGCTGTTCTTAAGCCGAGGTACCACTGTAGTGGCAATAACGATATATCTTAGCAACAGCAGTGAAGAACTACAGCCCCATGAACCTTTCCCACACACCCATGAAAACCCACCTCACAGGGTTGTTGTGAGGATAAAATGTGGAACAGGGAACCATGTATGCCACCTTGAACTCCTTGGAGGAAAGGTGTGATATAAATAACATTAAACAGCTGATCTCCAGAGTTCTATGAAGGTGGCATGGCCAGATGCACACACAATGTGCACATGTGTGGCTTAAAATGCAGCAGGTTTGCACACACACCTCGGCCCCCTGCTGGATTTCAAGTTGCATTTGTAAACTGCTGTACACACCAGAGAGGCTGCTGGCTGAGAGTTTTCAGGACCATGTAAATTGTGGGTGGGCAGGCAGGTGGTGAGAGTCAAGCAGTGGATCTTTGGTGTGAGAGTAAAGGTGTTGCAAACACACTCAGGTCTCTCTCTTTACATCTGGAGGGCATGCATTTTGCTAAGTGTGCATAGTACCTTTAAGGAATTGACTGGCAGCAGAATGGAAGGCCCTGGGGCAGGCAGCTGATGGATTCTCCCTCCTTGCAAACTGGATAATCTATCTGGAAGTCTGTAGGCAAACTCACAGGAGGCAGCAGGGAGAGAGTAATGAAAGAAGTGCAAATGTGTCTCCAGCCCTCAGAAGCAACAATTTTGCTTCCTGGGTTTGTGCCATTGAGGCCCAAGAGGTCCTTTCTGAACTAGTAATATGTTACAAAGGGCCAGGGAAGAGGTAGGCTGCTTGAGTAATTGCATCCAAATATACATTATGCTTGAAGGCTAAGGCTAGGAGAGCAGGTTTGAATGTAAATCTGGAGAGGGTTTCAAATCAAATTCCAGTTTCAGGCACTAGCGATGCATCTAAGCTGCACCAAGCACAATGAATCAACCTCGCTTCCCTGAAATTCTCAACAGTCTTCTCACCTCCCAGCTTGTGCCACTCTTCTTCAGGTGAGTATTTCTTCAGAAATACTACAGGTGCCCCTCTCACCCTGCAAGAGGGCTGTACTCAGAAACTTAAAGGTAAAGCAACCCCTGACCATTAGGTCCAGTCGTAACCGACTCTGGGGTTGCGCGCTCATCTCGCATTATTGGCCGAGGGAGCCGGTGTACAGCTTCCAGGTCATGTGGCCAGCATGACAAAGCCACTTCTGGCGAACCAGAGCGGCACACGGAAACACCGTTTACCTTCCCGCTGTAGCGGTTCCTATTTATCTACTTGCATTTTGACGTGCTTTCGAACTGCTAGGTTGGCAGGAGCTGGGACCGAGCAACGGTAGCTCACCCCATCACAGGGATTCGAACCACTGACCTACACAGGAATAAATACACCTGATTTTGCAAGTGTGGTGTAGTTAAGTGTCAGGCTAGGACCTGGAAGACCAGGGTTCAAGACCACACTTAGCCATGAAGCTCACTAGGTAACCTTGAGCCAATCACAACCTTTTAGCCTAACCTACCCCACGGAGTTCTTGGGAATATGAAATTGAGAGGCAGAGAACCATGTGTGCCACCATGTGTTCCTTGGGTGGGATATAAATGGTTTTTTTAAAAAAACTTTTTTGAGGCTACCACCCTTAGTGGGGGGGGGGGAGGAAGCATTTGTTGCAGGATGTGTGAGCAGAAAACACACGCACACACACACACACCACACAATGTTACACTTTTTTATTTGATATGTTGTAAGGCTCTTTGGGAGACAGCTTTGCAGAAAAGTAGCATACAAATGCTTCGCAAACTTTTTTGGTTCCATAAACTTAACTCAAGTGCTCCCTACCCTATAAAAAACACTATTTGGAAAAGCAGTTTGCACAACCCACCCAGGAAGATAATAACAGTTACAATTAATTGCATTTATTAAAAATCCAACTACAGTGGTACCTCAGGTTACAGACTGTTCAGGTTACAGATGCTTCTGGTTACAGACTCCGCTAACCCAGAAATAGTACCTCGGGTTAAGAACTTTGCTTCAGGATGAGAACAGAAATCGTGCAGCGGCACAACGGCAGCGGGAGGCCCCATTAGCTAAAGTAGTACCTTAGGTTAAGAACAGTTTCAGGTTAAGAACAGACCTCCAAAACGAATTATGTTCTTAACCCAAGGTACCACTGTATTCAAAATTGAAACTATTTAGTTTAATTAATTCAACAACATGAATGAACTTGATCCAGTGATATCAGGTTTCCCAAGGCTGTCAAGTCATTTATTTACACCTTCAGTGTCCCCTGCCATCCTCTTGACTTTATGCCCACCACCCACCAGGGGGTGGTACCATCCACTTTGGGAACCACTGCTGTACACATATTTCCACCAGGACCATTGAAAACCAAGAGTTGATCCTTCATGGTTACCCTGCAGGAGCCCAGGTTGCTCAGTCAGTAGTGCACAAGATTCTTAATCTCAGGGCAGTGGGTTCGAGCCCAATCTTGGGCAAAAAGATTCCTGCATTGCAGGGGGTTGGACTAGATGACCCTTGGGTACCATTCCAACTATATGATTCTATGAAAGGGGTTCAGTACCTTATTATGTCTTTTGTGGGATATTAGAGAAAGCACTCTGTGTACTCTCTCTGTGTGTGTGTGCACTATATGATGCACACTTAAATGCTGCTATAGTGCTATGTCAGTTTTTAAAGGTGTCTTCAAAGACAATGACCAGACCCGGGCTTCGGCTGGCTTGAGTTCATAATCCATGGTCACCTGACTCTCTTCTCTCATGCCCCCACCCATTCTGATTTTCAGCACTGTACAGGTCTGGAGTTCAATGTACTTAAATCTACAAGCACTTGAAATGATTGTGCTGCCACACATAAGAATTAGCTTGCTGAATGAAACCAATGACCTAATCTTGTTCAGCAGCAACTGTAGCCACTGGAAACTTGCTGTGGGCATGTACTGTATTCACTATTTCTAAAATAAATGGGGAGAAAACAAAAACAAAATGAATGAACGGCCATTTGGACTCCTAAAGGAGGATGGGCAGAAATATGGAGGGCAATACTCAGGCCATGGACAGCTGTCTGTGGAAATATCCGCCTTTCCAGAATGGGTCATGTAAGGGGGAAGGCTTATAGGGAACACCCCCCCCATCAGGTCGAGTTCCTCTCAGAGCAGTAAGTCCAGTAGCGGATCGGATTACAGGAATCAGGAAGCAAAGAGGGAGGGACAAGGCTCTAGCAGCATCAAAGAGCCTCAACACCGAGTAGAGAGGGAGGCAGCTGGGGAGGAAATGACGGGAGAGCAGTCAGAAGGACGGCCCTCCCCCCATGCCTGAATTGAGGCGCACGACACCCCGTAGGACAAGAGGGAGGCGCTTTGGGGTTCCCAAGCTGTTATGTTGGGCACGAAACAGAAAGAAGCCATTGTGAGGTTCTGACTCAGACTAAGCAGACATGTTTTCCAGACACTTTGCACTGTAAATAGAATGCACAATAAAAAAACCTTAAAAACAAGCAGGTGTCGAGCGTCATTACTCAAGAGTAGCTGCAAGAACCTCTGACAGGTCATGACTGGCATAGCAAGTGAAGTTCTCAAAAGATGCCAAGTGCTACTGATTCTACTTTAATGTGTAGAAGCAATGCTGGATTTAAAAGCACCACAAGCCACGAGGCTGATCTGAGCAGCTTGTAGGTGCTTTTAAATCCAGCCTTGCCTGAAGGAGAATGCAATCCAGTCCAGGTTTAATACTCCCTCTGCAGACTGCTGAACCACCCACTCATGGCATCACGATCTTGTTTGGATTAAGCTTCAGTTTATTAGCTCCCACCCAGCCCATTACTGACTCTAAACACCTAATTAAGCTAGCTACTTTTGAAGATTCCTGCAAAAGACTCTTCCCAGAACACCAAGGATATACATCTATTAGAAGTACTTCTATTATAAATGCAAAATGAGTCTATGAAGCTGTTAAAGCCTCGTGCACGGTAAAGATAACCTATCTGTTCAGATCACAACTTGTTAAAAGTTCACAATTAATTTAGATAACAACAGACAAGATATGAGTTGTTTTAAAATATAAAAAATGGGACATGAATGTCTGAAGATGAATCCGTGGAAATCCACAGGCATTAGGGACAGTTGTATTCTCTCTTGTAAAGGATGTAAAATCAAGTCTTTTTATAATGATTCAATTATAGATTGATGGGGCCATCTCTGAAACATGGATTAATATTTTTTCCCTCCTTTTTTTTCTGAAATGAAAACTCAGTGGGTAGAGGGGAAGGGGAGAAGGAAGAGAAAAGAAAGGGCATAATGGGAGGAATTACTATTCCCAAAATTATGATTAAGGTTTAGTAGGTTACATTCAAAATAGCATAATGAGGAATTTGAGGATTTCCCTACTACATTAACCAAGTATAAATGGAGATAAAGGAACTGGAGTGCTGCAGTAAAATACCTTCCTTAACTGTACCAGAAAGGGGAAAGAATTTTCCGAATGAATAAGAGCAATATCAAGGAAAAGGAGATGATGTAGTCTGTGCCTCTCTCCCCACAGGATATATGTTGCTAAGAAGCTTGGGCTGATCAGAACGGTGAAGGACTAGGGTCTCAGCTGATGATGACTGTACACTTTGACACAGCTCTGGCAATTTACATTAAAAAGACATCCATTCCAACAGTGGAGATTTTGTGTGTGTGTGTGTGTGTGTGTGGTTTTTTTACCTCTTCTTCCTAACAGACTTTACAAAACCTTTGATGAGCTGGGATTCAAAATGGATCTTCAGGAGTCCCCAGAGGTTGATTACCAATTCTTCCCTCTTCATTTGCATTTGAAGACAGTGGGGAAGTTGAAAATTAACCTCCCCAAGTGGGAGGGAAGTCTCTAAGTTTCATCAAAACTCCTTGAGTTTCCCTTAAAATTCCATAGACGCTTCACAACACCAAATCAGAACACTGGTCCATATTGTTCAGTGATCTGCAGCAGCTCCAGAATTCTCTGGTAAGAAGGGAGACCACTACCACCACCACCCCCAAAAATTAAATAAAATAGCAAATTATGCCCCTTTTCCTAAGCCAAGGTGTAAACTACCCAAGGCTGACCAAGTTATTTACGGTATGTACTTACTATGCATCATATTTTCAAACCATCTTCCATCAATAATAATAATAATAATAATAATAATAATAAATTTTAATTTATACCCTGCCCTCCCCAGTCAAAACCGGGCTCAGGGCGGCTGACACCAGTAAAATTACAATAAGACGTAAAAGAAAGAAAAACAATTAATTAAAATACGGGTTAAAATACAATTTATATTTTAAAAAATTAAGTGCAGCCTCATTTTAAAGTAGCCCAAATCAAAACCATAAGGGAGGAAAACATAGGGGTCAGACTGAGTCCAGCCCAAAGGCCAGGAGGAACAGCTCCGGCTTGCAGGCCCTGCGGAAACATGTCAAATCCCGCAGGGCCCTGGTCTTCTGTGAGAAAGCGTTCCACCAAGTCGGGGTCAGTACTGAAAAAGCCCTGGCCCTAGTTGAGACCAGTCTAACTACCTTATGGCTCGGGATCTCTAAAATGTTGTTATTTGTGGACCTTAAGGTCCTCCGTGGGGCATACCAGGAGAGGCGGTCCCGTAGGTATGAGGGTCCTAAACCGCAGACATAACACAAATTGAATAGGAAAAAAAAATTGTAGTGCACCAATTGTATAGCAGACTAACATCACACAAATGCCTGTGCAGAAAGATAGACCTGGCACTAAAATGCTGGGGAGAGCATTCCCTCTGGTTGGTTACGGCATGGTGCCAATAATGCCAAGGTCACAGGTTTAATCCCTGGATGGGATAGCTGCATACAGCTGGACTAAATGATCCTTGGGGTCCTTTCCAACTCTATAACTCTATGATCAGGGCACCACCAAAGAGAAGGCCCTGCCTTGTGTCACCACCCACTGAACCTCCCCTACTGGTGAAGCAATGAGATGGGTAGCTCTCCTTCCTGCCCCAAGATCTAAGTTGTGCTGATACAGGGGTGGCTGAGTCCCAAGCCAATTGCAACTTGCAGGTCAAAAGCAGCACTCTAAAGTCACCCAAGGATGAATAGGCAGCCAATGAAGATATTTCAGGATTGATATTGCATGACCCCTGATAAGCTGCCACAGACAACAATCATAGCTGCCAAGTTTTCCCTTTTCTCGCGAGGAAGCCTATTCAGCATAAGGGAAAATCCCTGTAAAAAAGGGATAACTTGGCAGCTATGCCAACAATATTGCTGCAGCATTCTGGATTAACTCTAATTTCCAGACTATCTTTAAAGGCAACTTCAGGTCAAGCACCTTGCAATGCATCCAAATGGGAGATTATCAGGGCCTGAGTCAACATAGCCACACTAGGTATATCCTGGAACCACCACGGTTGGCAAAACAGCAAGAGCTGGGAAAAGTTACTCGGTGCCACAGAAGCCACCTGCACCTTTAGTGACAAAGCTGGGTCAAGGAGTACTCCCAGACTGTGTGGAAACTTGAAACAGAAATCCCCAGAAGTGCCTCTTCCTTGGAGTAAAAATATAATCATGAATAAAATAACAATTTGCTGCCATTTGAGAACACCCAAAATCATCTGCCTGAGATGTGCCCCTCACTCTGCCTAATGTAGTTGTTTTAGGATGAATTTTAATTCTGGGTAGCTGTATTTTTACAATTGCATTCATATTGTTATTTTGCGGTTGGCATTCATTCGTTTTTGAATAACCTGGATATTTATTCTTCAAATGAAATGTGACATACAAATTATTTTTATAATCATAAACAATCACGACTGGAGGGCCACAGGTTCCCCTTCCATGGAGCAGAGGAATGTTGATGACTACTAGCCCTGATGGCTATGCTCTGCCTCCACAACTGGAGGCAGCAATGCTTCTGAATACCAGTTGCTGGAAACCACAGAAGGAGGACAGGTCTCTCGTGCTCAGGTCCTACTTTTGAGCTTCTTAGGGGAATCTGATTGGCCACTGTGAGCACAGGATGCTGGACTAGATGGTCCATTGGCCTGATCCAGCAGGCTCCTCTTTTGTTATGTTCCATATTGTACGCGGGTGGCACTGTGGGTTAAACCACAGAGCCTAGGGCTTGCCGATCAGAAGGTCGGTGGTTCAAATCCCCGTGACGGGGTGAGCTCCCATTGCTCTGTCCCAGTTCCTGCCAACCTAGCAATTCAAAAGCACATCAAAGTGCAAGTAGATAAATAGGTATCGCTCCGGTGAGAAGGTAAACGGTGTTTCCATGCGCTGCTCTGCTTCGCCAGAAGCGGCTTAGTCATGCTGGCTACATGACCCGAAAAAACTGTCTGCGGACAAACAACAGCTCCCTCGGCCAGTAAAGCGCGATGAGTGCCGCAGCCCCAGAGTCGTTTGCGACTGGACTTAACTGTCAGGGGTACCTTTACCTTTACCTATATTGTAACACATTATGTTAGAACTTTGGGGAAAGTTAATGCTCCCTCACTTAACTGTTAGGATCACTACATCGAATGAGTTAATATGAAGCAACAGAATAATAGTTTATGCACCACATATGATCCCCTACCAGTTGTGTGCATTATGTAGCAGTAGCAGCAACAAATCCACTGTGTTAAGGGGGGGGGGAGCAAAATGGCATTATTTACCTTTCTTTTTTGGTCGTGGAACAAAGAACTATCTAGGTCATTTGTTACTGAGAAGAGCGGTGTATGGAAAGCTGAGACGCACATACCTGTGGTGCCTTGCAGAGAAGGCTGCAATGGAATTGAAAGGAATAAATGAGAGAAGAATAGCTTCAAGGGAGGCGAGACTCTGTGTTAGTCTATTTGAAGAGGGCTGCAGAGAAAGACGTGGAAGAGGACTATAGGTAAAAGGGAGGGGAGAAGGGGGGAAAACGGGACTGACACAATGTAAATTGTATATTGTATACTTGTATATTGACACCAGCGTACTTAATTCACACCTTCCGTTTGAGGGCCCATCTTCTTCGGAAGGATGGAGAACAATACCTGGAGTCCAGGGAGCTCTGGGGTGCTTTGCTGACCCTTCAGAAACTCAGATTTCAGGGTGGTGCCTGCAGCATGCAGGAAAACAGCTATTATAGCAGTGTTTCTCAAAACGTGAGGCGTGCCACACTGGTGCGGCAGGAGAAGATGGCAAGGGTGGTGGGAATATTCAAGGGCAATCAATATTATATTCCGGGAACAATTCATGTTCTTATGTAGCTGCATTGTTTCATATTTTCTGGGACACCCCATGATCATATTACAAAGTAGCTGTGTTCTCTGTTATAAATAAAGCACAGCTAAGAGTTGTTGTTTCTGTTTGTTTTCCAATGTATTTTTTATCAATAGAAAAAATCAGTGTGGCACGAACAAATTTTATTCTGAAAGTGTGGCCCAGAGAAAAAAAAGTTCGAAAACCACTGAAACATATAGGTTTGGAACTTTTTACAACAAGCTGCAGCTCACTCAGTTAAGGTGGAAACCCAGCATCCCAACTCCTTTGCAGAGCAACGCCATTCCACTTGCCGAATATGTGGGAGGCAGAAAGAACATCCGGTGAGATCCCTGCTGGTGGCAGTATGCAGAAAGCCCCTAAAGGGGCATTTTGGGAAGGGGCTGAGCCAATATGACATCCACTGGCTCCCAAACCAGCCCCACTCCTGTCACTGGATGGCATTTGGGCCTGTTTGGGGCTGACACAGCTGTTTGCATGTCCCCACAAGTTCCATGCTGGCTGGCATGAGTGATGGTCTTGTGGATGCAGAAGTGGCTCCACCACGTTCTGCCACAGCTCAGCCCAGGTTTCGATTGCCCTGCCAAAAGAGTGATAGGAATCTATTTAAATGTCAGGGTAAATAAAAAAGTGGTTGTTTTGTGCCGGAGTCTGACATGTTCATTTAATTTACAAAATGTAAAAGCCACTCAACAACACAAGTTCACTGGGCAGCTTAGAATAGCAGGGTTGGTGCTAGTAAAACTTCCTTGAGTAAGGCTGCTACATCTGAGAAAGTCCTTTTCATAGCAGATGGTCTTCATGTGGGATAACCAGCTTAATATAACCAATAAGCTTAAGTCTAATTAATGGATGAATAGGTTAACACCATAGAGTAACCTGTCCTGCCGGGCTTAGCTTTGTCCACTTTCCTTCACATATAGAGGAAATAAATAAACAAGCCTATTGTTCCCCTTCAGTCTTCCTGAAAAGATCAGCATATAAGGAAGCTTGAACATAGCTCTCACAAGCAACTATTGAGTTCCCGTTCCAGTAAATTATGAACTTTCACCACTTTGTAACTAAGTCAAGTTTCACTGCCTGTTAACATTTTTCTGAAGCACATGAACCTGACCTTTGGAGAGTTTGCGAGTAAATCATTTTTTTAATTCATCAAACATGTGGTCTTTTCCTATGGTTGGGAAAGAAAGAAACTTTGGAAAGAAACTTAAGAAAAAATTTTGAGCTCACTTTAAAGGGTGTATATTTTAAATGTCTAACAGCCTATATTTCCATACTTTAATTTGCTGCATATTTTGTGATTTTAAATCTCTGTTGGGGTTCTCTCACAAAAGAGTACTTGCACCAAAGTCTCCTTTCTATATGCCATTCGTGCCTCCCTCCTTTAACCAACACTTCATACCTCTGGTGGATAAGGTAAATGGAGGGGGTGACATGGTAGAAGATTATGCATGGGATGCAGAAAGTGGATAGAAAAAAGTTTTTCTCCCTATCTCAAAGCACTAGAACTCAGGAACATCCAAAGAAGCTGAACACTGGAAGATTCGGGACAGATAAAAGAAAGTTTTTTTTTTTTTTTGCGTGCTCCTCAGGTGAAGAAGCAGGTTGCAATGGCAAATATAAGGAGCAGGTCCATGGGGCTCCTGTCAGTGGGCTCCCTGATGAAGTATGAATCCTGGGCAGAATCCTAGCAATGTGACACTGGCGTGGGGCACATGACCATGTACACATCGTTATACACGTGTGCAGTCCCTTTTTTGTTTAAATTTAGGTACTAGTACTCATGTATTGATAAAAGTGCTGTGGGTGTCAGCACAAAATGGCTGCCATGGGCAGTGGAAGGAAGGAAGGAAGGAAGGAAGGAAGGAAGGAAGGACCCATTACTCCACACTGGTGAGTAAAGCTACCCCTGACCATTAGGTCCAGTTGCAGACAACTCTGGGGTTGTGGCGCTCATTTTGCTCTATAGGCCGAGGGAGCCGGCGTTTGTCCGCAGACGGCTTCCGGGTCATGTGGCTAGCATGACTAAGCAACTTCTGGCGAACCAGAGCAGCACACGGAAACGCTGTTTACCTTCCCACCGGTGTGGTACCTATTTATCTACTTGCACTTTGACGTGCTTTCGAACTGCTAGGTGGGCAGGAGCTGGGACTGAGCAATGGGCGCTCACCCCGTCGCGGGGATTCGAACCGCCAACCTTCTGATCAGCAAGCCCTAGGTCATGCACATGCATATACAACCTATAAGTAGGAATGACAAAGAGGGAGAGAGAGATGGTCAATCTTCACACTCAGCATTTTAATGTTATCTTCACATTGAAGTGAAGGGAAAAATGGATTCTAGAAAGTAATGGTGTTACCTTTTTTTTAGAGAGAGAGAGAGAGAGAGAGAGAGAGAGAGAGAGAGAGAGAGAGAGAGAGAGAGAGAGAGAGAGAGAAATACAAAGGCCAAAGGAAGCTTTATCACAACCTGGTTGGAAAGGCTAATGAGGTATTTTAAGCTTTTAATTAAGTTCAAACAAATACAGGGCTCAATCAGGTGGTTCTTTGCGTGAGCCCCATTCACTTGGGTCTTTGATAGGATGGGCGGAATGAAGCAAGAGTGCAGTCTCTTATGTCCAAATCAGCAGCAAGGAGGATTAAAGGGGGGTGCAAACAGAAGAAGGTATCGGAAAGGGCAGGGCTTTTAAGGCAGAGTTGGAATGAGCAAAACCAAAGCTGAACTCCTTTGTCTCACTGCACATGCTGGAGCCCACCATCTTGGTTGATGATGGTGATAGTTAAATTTATTACTTGCCCTTCACAAGTACGTCCCAGGTTACCATAATTTCAAATTCAGAATAAGCAACAGTCAAAAGCAAATTACAGTCACAGGTCCTAAAAACCCACATCTCGGGTGTCAAAAGCCAGGGTAAAGAGACATGTCTTCAGCTTTCACTGAAAGCTGTGTAGTGATGGTGCCAGATGCACCTCTGTAGGGAGGGAATGCCACAACTTAGGGGCTTCCACAGAGAAGGTTGTCTCTCTGGTCACCCCCCCCCAAAAAAAACACCTTTTGAGGGTGGTGGAACTACCAGAAAGCCTCCCACCTTTGCTGATCTTAACACCAGAGAAAGCCTCTATGGGTCTCTCAGATATTTGGGGCATAAACCATTTAGGCCTTTAAAGACTAGCATCAGCACCTCAGATTGAACTGAACAATGAACTGGCAGCCTCCAATGATTCTATGAAAGATTTCACAATAAATGCCGCAGGGATGGTGAAAGCAGCCAGAGGACTTTATTGGTTCACTTCCTTTGTTTGAAAACAAAGGGTCTTTGGTTAAACCCAAGCTTCTCCCTCCTTTAATTAGACAAGAGCCAAGGCCACTCAACTGGCTGCTGAGACGGGGGCTCCTTGCTGGCTTAAGTGCTCAGAATTTAATCTCAGGTAGCGCTTATCGGATTCAGTCCAGACTGCCTCTCTGATGGGTACAGTCGGCAGAAGAGAAATCCATCCCTGCAGGCCTGAGCAGTCGCCTTGCTCCTTATGGTTACAATAGCCATGTCTGTGCACCGCTCCACTAGAGCTTTTGCACCAGCAGGGTGAAGCACAGAAGAAGATGAAGAAGGAAAATCAAAGCACCTGTGCCTTCCTTTGAGAGAAGAACAGCAGTTCAGAGACAGTCCATTAGTGAAAGAAGTATGTCCTGAGCATGGAGAGGGATTGCAAATGTGCATGAAAGGGAAAAAGCTGGTTAGGACTGAACAGAGAGAAGAAAGCCAGGGCATCCCCCCCACCCCCAATATTTCTCTTGTGTTGCAGGTGGAGACTTTTAAAAAAACAGGGCAGAAAAAAATACTAGCTAAGATTTTGGACACATTTTAGGTATCCCTGTGGGCCAGGGGTGGGGAACCGGCCAAATCCACCCACTCCAATCCTCTCTATCTGGCCCTGGGGAATCTCCCCTGGCCACACACCTCAAAAGCCCTGCTTAACATCCTCCTCGTGCTCTGATCATGGTTCTTGCTTGCCTGGATAGGGTGTGTGCCTATAGAAATCAGCCTACTGTACAATGGTAAAATTATACATCAATGAATACCAATAGGCCAAAAAGAGTAAAAACTATATTGCAAAGATATAGTTTCCAAAAGGACATTTGAAAAGGGGAAGGGATGTTTCCTGCCAAACCTCTATTGACACAGGGCCGGGCCTGCCAACTGGAGACCTTGGTCCCTAGTGAAGGCCAACCAAACCCCAGAGGGGAAGTGCCCTATCATGAGATCTCCATGATCAAGGTAGAGCACAAGGTGGACTTTAAGGTATTTTGGGCCCAATTATTTTAGGGCTTTGTGAATTAACACAAGTACCTCAGTATTGACAATGAACACATTTCCTTCACTTGTCTCTCAATGTGTCATACTTTTAAAATACATATCTCCTTGGGGCAAGGATTTGTCACCTGGGACTCTGTAAACTGCAATCTGCACATGTTTTAAGAACTTCTGAGATTAAATTTCAGGGCTTTGGGGCAGAGTGAAGCCGATGCTCACAGGTGGACAGTGGCAGTGAGATGCTGGAGGGGACACGGTTGTTTGTGCCATGCAGCCTGCCCTGCACCCCCTAAACTAGCCTGCTGCTCTCAGGTGTGGTGGAGGATGCTGTCATGTTGATGGTAAGATTCAACTCTCAGTTTGGTTTGAAGTTAGATTCAACTCTCAATCTGGTTGCCTCCTGTACATGGAAGGCAGAGGGCAGGGGCCATCTTGTCCCTTGCCTCGGGAAGAAAAATGTATTGGGCTAGCCTTGGTAAGCGGGTAAGGGAGAGGAAATTTTCATCAGCAGTGCTCCACTTGAGGAAGTCTCACTCGGGCTGGCACCACTTTGTCATATTTTAGGTCTCAGCTTATAAGATGCTTTTCTTGTCATAGGAATTTTAATGAATTCAGGATGATGCAACAGGCAGCCTAAAACACCAGAAAGGGATTTGTTCTATCTTACTCTGCTTGGGGTTCTTATACATAGATTGATTTTTATTATTATTATTTTGTAATGGTTGTTGATTATATGTTTGATCTATTTAGTGTATTAAAGTTTTATGAATTGCTCAAAACAGAGTTTATGAAAAGCAGGAAATAAATGTCCTAAGTAAATAAATAAAATTCCATGCATCCTGATGGTGCTACATTTGCATAAATGAAACTGCCTTCCCAAGTAGTCAGGCATTTTATCCCTAGCCTGTCTTCTCTGATTGGCAGCAGATCTCCAAAACTTCAAGCAGAGGTATTTCCCATCATCTGCTACTCAAGATTCTGTAATGACCAATGGAACACATAGCATAATGGCAATATTTTGCATCTTTTGGAAATCTTCATAGTTAAACTTGCTGAGAAGAAAGCAGGGCGTACATGAATGAACTGCTAAAAGAAGATGCAGCAAGCTTCATTACAAGCTAATAGCCATCATAGTCACATTACAAAACTAGGACAGACATTTCTTAAAACTGTTGTCAGGTATTTGGTATACAATCTACTGCGCAATCATTGAGTTGCTAAAGAGACAACGACAACAACTGGATGAAAGCGTCAGTGGTCCTGTCAGGGCAGGATTTTAGGGCAGACATCCAGAGCCCCACTCGGCAGGATGGGTGGGACTTCTGCCCAAATGCAATAGGACTGACTGACCACATTTCAAAGTAAATTAAGTAATATTCATTGCCATCTGAACTAGGTGTGGGGAATACATAATACTATTAAGTCCAAAGTCCAAGACTACCTAACTCCATCGCTGCATAGCATGTGTATATGGATTCTTGTTACCAATAACACACCCTAGGGAGCTCTCAGAGCCCCTTTTTTTTCTTTTCAACAAAACAACATGGTATAATTCACTTTGTTATGAGCACCAGAAAGAAGTGAACTGAAATATCCATTTCCAGTTAACTGCAAAGGGAAACAAGAATCGCTCACTGCAATGCAATGCAATTCTCCAAAGTACACATGCACCTCAGATGAGTAAATGTTTTCCAGTCACTAGCTGGGAGGATATGTCATTTACACAGCCCTGTCAATCTCAGCTAAGGAAGCAGTGCATAAACTCATGTTTAATGTCAGATTTATACACATTTCTAGTTGCTAGTAAATGGCTACATTACATATGTTGTGTCAATTGATTTCTGTAGTCTGCCTTTGCACACATTTGCATAAAGACTCTTCAGACATATGCAAGGAGACATTAAATCAATGCAAATTGCTAGCTTATGCCACGTGCAAACTGCATCCAGCATTCAAGAGAGAGGAAAACCATGTCCCGTGGTGTCAAAGGCATTCCAAGAGCATGGACTTCAGAGCCTCTTTTTCTGGGCACGTCATGAAAGCCTGGAACTGTAGGAGGTGTGTGCCTAATGTATACATAACAGTATACAGCTCCCACTCTATGCTGCCTCAATCACTTTCCCTCCCAACATCTGGTTGCTTGCTTTCTGTTGAGAATCTGGAAGCTGGTGGGTAAGTCAGCCCTGGACTATTGATATGAAACTCTCTGCCCCTTCTCATTTTACCAACCATCTATTGCAACAAAAGAATCCAGGAGTACAGGAAGTGTTTCTTACTGGAAGGCATTTTCCAAAGGGGTATCTGTCAGCAAAAAAACCAAGAGTCTTGTGGCACATTAAAAACAGAACCAATTTTGTAATGGAAGAAGCTTTTGTGGACCAGTGTTTGCGCATGCATTTTGAAAGAAGGCATATATACTAGGAAGAGTTTGTCCTGTTCTTCACCAAGCAACAGATGACTACTAGCCATGAGGGCTATGCTCTGCCTCCACAACTGGAAACAGCAATGCTTCTGAATATCAGTTGCTGGAAACCACAGGTGGCCGGGGGGGGGGGGGGGGAATGCCCTTGCATTCATGTTGTGGGAATGCTCAGGGAGGCAGGAGAGGATATATTGCTAGTACAAAGCATCTCCTAGCATGTCCATTCTAGGAATGTTGTACTTGAAGAAGAAGTGTGCATGCACACAAAAGCTCATGCAAGTGACAAACTTAGTTGGTCTCTAAGGTGCTACTGGAAGGAATTTTTTAAATTTGTTTTGACTGCTATGTGTTTCACATCCCACACATATGCTACTTGTGGGTTGATCTGGGTGGCCACTGTGAGAACAGGAGGCTGGAATAGATGGGCCATTGGCCTAATCCAGCAGAGCTCATCTTATGTTCTTATCAGTGCTATTTTTCTAGAAAAAGAGGTGCCAGAACTCACCATGAACGCCTCCCTCATTCTTTTAAAATGGTAATGGCTTGCACACTGCATTAAACTAAACTGTGGCTTAATGTGAACAGGCAGCATGCTGCTATGAAGTTCTTGTGGCACTCCCTGCTGCTCCTGCCATGCCACAGACAAAACAATACAGTGCTTGGCTTGCCCGCCATCTGAACCTGGGCTCAAACGCCAGTTTGATTCATCTGCAGTGCAGCTGGAGCAAGGGAGAAACACTGCAGGAACTTTGGAGCAGAGTGCAGAACACGCTGCTCATTCACAATGGAGCACAGTGATGCTGTTGTTGTTGTTGTTGTTGTTGTTGTTGTTGTTTTAATGTGACATGTGAAGCAGACTGCTTAGTGCAAAATCGCTGAAGCAATTGCCATTCTCAACCCAGCTTCCTCCAAACAACCAAGATTTTGTCTGCTTTTGCAAAGATGGCACCTGAGGTAACAGCACTACCCTGTTTCTCATATTTTAAGACATACCCATAAAATAAGCCATAGCAGGATTTTTAAGCATTCAAGGAATATAAGCCATACCCCGAAAATAAGACATAGTGATAGGCACAGCAGCAATACCGGCCATGGAAGGAGGAGGAGGAAAAATATAAGACATCCCCTGAAAATAAGCCATAGTGTGTTTTTTTGAGGAAAAAATAAATATAAGACATGTCTTATAATATGAGAAACACGGTAAGAGTAAGGGAAACTGCAGATCACCATGGTAATGAATTTCACAGCAGATCAAGGCCCACAAGGGGGCAAGATAAGGAGGAAGGTACTCAGAAGAGGTGACAAAGGCCGGACACTAACTGCAATTTATTGAAGTTTCAGCATTTACCTCAGTGGAGGTCACATTACTTATGGCAGCTCCAGGTGACCATCTTTTCTTTGGCCTTTCTGTTTGAAATCATCCACCAAGTCTTCCCAACAGCAAGCTGAA
Source organism: Zootoca vivipara (assembly GCF_963506605.1). NCBI lineage: Eukaryota > Metazoa > Chordata > Lepidosauria > Squamata > Lacertidae > Zootoca > Zootoca vivipara. The sequence continues at coordinate 20,660,637 of NC_083290.1, forward strand.
CATTACCGCAACACGGGCCCTGCTAATTAGAGGCACATCAAAAAACGGAAAGCATCTGGGGGCCTTAATAAGGACTGAGCACATCCCATTTAGAAGAGCAACACAGAACACTTCCCAAATGAAAGAAATGAATGCAGTTTCTATTTCTTATCCTTGATGGGGGCACAGTTGGATCCCGAGTTGATAGCTGCACAGTCTTTTATGGAGAGACACACAGAAAAACAGAGAAACAGAAAGACACCTCTATAGCAAAAGAGTGACCTTGTCTGGGTGTTCCTGGATAGCGTAATGCAAAAAAAGGAGTTCAAAGAGGTTCTCAGAATGAGTTGGTTTTTTTACGTCTCAGAAGAGTGAGACAACACACACACACACACACACACACACACACACACACACACACACACACACACACACACTCTAACATGGTAATTTGGTTCTGACTTATCTCTGAACCCATTGAAATCAATAATTATCTTCTCATTGGCTTCAATAAGATATTTAAAGGAACAAAAAATACTTTGCTTTTTAAAAACTTTTTCCAAACTAATGAAAGCCAATGTAATGTAGCTGTGAGACAAGACCAAAGATGCTGAGATTTTAAGGAGGTCCTTTTTCATGTGTTTTATTTCAAATGTTCTTCCATATTAGCCCCAGGGAATGAGAAAGCAAAGAAGGTCATAGGATTCTTCTTAATGAGCCCACATAATAGATGCTTTGTGAACTATTCCATTGCCAGGCTTTTTCACTGGTGGCATCAATGTTGTGAAATGTCCTCCCTGGTCAGAGTATTGGCATTCTGCTGGTTCTTGAAGACATGCCTGTTTAGACAAGCATTTCCCTGAGCTTGAGTCTTCTACTTTAGTTGCTGTCTTAACTGTTACAATGATTTAATAAACTTGTTTATTATGTATTTTAATTAAGGATGTTTTAAGGTAGTTGTTTTATTATGAATTTCAATTATGGATAACTATATTTTTCTAATTGGTTTTACTCTTGTTGTTTTCCTGCTGACTTTTATTTGCTTGTGAACTGCCTTGGCATTTCTTTTTTTAAATGAAACATAGCATTTAAATTATTTTATCATCATCATCAACAGCAGCAGCAGCAGCAGCAACAACAACAACAACAGGCTGTCAGCTACACTGCATACAATGAGGTAAAATTCTGAGGATGTATCCCACTGAGAACTGGGGAACAAACCTTTGATAATGGAATAGCTCCCACAATTGATACTTGCACGTGAGCTAGAATTTCCCTGCTTTGGTTCAGCATCTTCTGGTGACAGCAAACTGCATAATCACCATGATCCTGCATTGCAGTTTTTCATGGACTCTTACAGTTCAGACCACAAGAATGGGGAGAAATCATATAAAAACTAGTGCATAAAAGAGCATAGGTTTAGCCAAGCCTTCTGCCTGACAGGATAGCTTTCTATGTGCAAGAGGGGTTGTGGGAAAGACATGCTTTCTATGCAAAACGTTTTAGGTTCAAAACTATATTTGGTGGGGGAGGAGGAGGAGAGTAGTTTGGACTTGATATCCCACCTTTCACTCCCCTTAAGGAGCCTCAAAGCGGCTAAAAATCTCCTTTCCCTTCCTCCCCCACAACAAACACTGTGAGGTGAGTGAGGCTGAGAGACTTCAGAGAAGTGTGACTAGCCCAAGGTTACCCAGCAGCTGCATGTGGAGGAGCGGGGAAGTGAACCCGGTTCACCAGATAACGAGTCCACCACTCTTAACCACTACACCATGCTGGCTCTCACCATGCTGCTGGCTACACCATGTTGCTGCCAGTCAGTGTAGACAATACTTAATTAGATGGACCAATTGCCTGCCTACATATAAGGCACCTACTGCCTGCTTTACCCTAGCACTGAAATACATGTTCCTTCATCTGCAGTGGTACAGCAAAATTTGCTGGGAATCATAGGTTAAGAGAGTTGTGTTGCACTCATGTCCTGTGTCAGGGTTGCCCCAGACGAGCAGGAGTGGTGGCAAGTCCCCCTAGGCGAAGCGGCAACCACGGAAGTGTCTGGGGAAATGGACGAAGTCATACCTGGAGAAGACTGGTGGCGGCACTCCTCAGATGAGGAAGAATTAGATAGGGAAGAGGGAAGACCAGAACAGGAGGAGGAAGGAGTCGAGTCAGAATCAGGCCCTTGTGAGGAGAGGAGCAGGCAGGCCCCCTCCCCTCCTCCCTTCACAGCTGTAGAGCATAGAACTGAGAAACGCAGGGAACAATTGGAGGCAGCTGCAGGTCGTAAGAGGCGTGGTGATGAGCTGGCTATTTAAGGAAGGCTGGCTGCTCTCTTCGCCAGCACTTGCAACCGCTGTGCTGAAGCGCGTGGTTGTCCTTGCTCATCCTGTTCCTGATTCCAGTGTTCCTGACTTTGGCTTCTCCTGCCCCGTACTGTGGACCTAGTCTCCCTCTGTTGCCTTCAGTGCACCAACCTGTTGGCGCCCTAACATCCTGCTCATGGTCTCCCCATAGGCCTCTGGTTGGCCACTGTGGGAACAGAGTGTGGGCTGGATAGGCCATTGGTCTAATCCAGTAGGGTTCTTCATGTGTTCTTACGCTCACCTACTTGTGAGTAAGCCCCAGGGAAGTTAATGGGACTTACTTCTGAATAGACATACATAGGATATAGCATTGGTCAGACAACATTGTCCTTGAAACATTGCACTTGAAACAATGTCTATTTGTCATGATGCAGAGAAATGTAGGGGGGGGTCTGTATGTACAGTGAGACTCTACCCCTTTCCACTTTTCTGAAACAGCCCAAGCTGCTTCTTAAAAGCCACATGCAAGCAGGTCATAGGTTATGAAATGAATTATCCTGCTTCAGGCTTCTGCTTCCATTCTATCATAGTCCAGATGGCTGCCCTCCAGGAGAAGCAGCTCCAACTGGACTTGCAAGAAGGGAGGCTGTAAAATATTTTCATTCCAACAGGCAGTTTTTACGAGAAAGTAGAATGCCACAATTACATTTGAGTGCTAATTTACATTTGGATTTACAGGGTGTGCTAAACTTTTTATTGAATATCGCTAGATTTACTGAATGTTATGATTGGGTATAATCATACATAACAAACAACAACAACACTTCATGTGGCTGTGCATGATTCCAGGATCTTGGGATTGCACTGTGCCACTTAAGGAATGAGGGTTAGGAGCAGAATAACGCTCTTATTTGAAAATACAAGTTTCTATGGTTTAAATTTGTATTGTTCACCTTCCTGTACTAAAATATCCTTATATTTTGGCCATCTGGCTTCCATATTACGCCTTTTAAAGGCTTTGGCCTCCAATGGTGAGACCCACCTGGGTGTTTTGCTCTCTAACAAATCCTTATACCTCAACCAAACATTTAACAATGATTTCCTGATTATATGGGTCTTGAAACCTTTATACACCTTTGCTCTGACATACCATAAATATGCATGCCATCCATAAACATTATCAAAGCCTTCCAGGTCTAATACATCCGTATTTTCTAACAAAAACCATTCCTTCATCCAGCATAAAGCCGCAGCTTCAAAATATAATTTCAAGTCTGGCAAAGAGAAGCCCCCCCTTTCTTTAGTGTCTGTTAAAATCTTAAACTTAATTCTGGGTTTTTTCCCTTGCCAGATAAATTTCGATAACATCTTTTGCCATTCCTTGAAGCATATGATCAGTTGAAAGATGTATTATCTGATTGGTTACAGTATCATCAAATCAATGAAATGTTTAAAATGGACCAAAAAGTAGGTTTTCAAAAAGAAGAATCCAAGTTGGAAACATTGTTGTTAAATTCGAATATTAAAAATTTATCTAAGATGTATAATTTACTGCTGGAGTGGCAAACGAAGGATGAACAAACAAAGTCAGTAATGATAGAGTGGGCCAAAGATGTTGGGCATAATATAATGATACAGGACTGGGAAAAAATGTGGGGAAAATCTATAAAATTCACAGCATGCAATGCTTTGAAAGAAAATATGTTGAAGATGATGTACAGATGGTATCTGACCCCAGTTAAGTTAGCAAAGATGTACCACACACATGATAATAAGTGTTGGAAATGCAAAGAAAGAGAAGGGACGTTTTATCATATGTGGTGGACTTGCCCCAAGGTAAAAGACTTCTGGGATAAGATTTATAATGAATTAAAGAAAATGTTTAAAGATACGTTCATTAAGAAACCAGAGGCCTTTTTGTTGGGGATTTTGGGGGGGGGGAGATACCAAAGAAAGAGGTTACTGTTTTCTTGTATGCCACAACAGCAGCGAGAATGCTGATAGCACAGAAGTGGAAGACGCAGGAGATACCTTCAGTGGAAGAATGGCAAATGAAAATGTTGGACTATATGGAACTGGCTGATCTGTCCGGAAGACTCCGTGACCAGGGGGAGAAAGCGACAGAAGAAGAATGGTCAAGTTTTAAAAGTTATTTGAAGAAATATAGTATTATAATTGATTAAGAAGATAGGGATTTTGAATGTTATTAGGAATTGTAGCGTAGTATGAAAGTAAAGTGAAGAAAGATAGAGGACGAATATAATTATAGATTATTAGAAAAGAGGAGTGAGATATAGTAATTTTAGAAATGGATAATGAGCTAGAATTGCTATTTGTGATTAATAGTGAATCGCAGTGAGTAGGGAGCAGAGGAAGTCGAAGTAAGAAGATTAGAATAAAGATTTAGAATTGTGATATTTTTCTTTTCTTTCTGTTTTGTATTTGTGTGTATATGTATTCCTTTATTTGTTTTTGTTACTGTACTGTTATTCTATTAATGCTAAAAGAATAAAAAAATTTTGAAAAAAAAAAGAAAATACAAGTTTCTAGACCTTAATACTAGGGAGATAAACTTAAGGAAATGCATGGACATTGTGATGTGGAAGGAGAAAAAATATAACTTATCCATATCTTGCATAACACCTTAACCCCCCCCCCAAACAATTACAGGGAGAAGAATAAATTATGCAAAGCAGGTATAGAAGCACACTTGATTTACACAATTCATTTAAGACCATGAGGAAAAGCTAAAGCGTCTGGGGCTTTCTAGTTTGGAAGAAAGATGACTAAATGGGAACATGAGAGAAGGTGATCAAATTATATAGAGTTTGGAGAAAATGGATAGGGAGAAGCTTTCGTTTCTCTCTATCCTAGAAATTGGGGTCACCTATTTAATTTAATTGGCAATAGATTCAGGAGAGACAAAAAAATTACTTCTTCATACATAGCAGAAATAATTTATGGAATTCACTTTTAGAATATTTGGTGGCAGTCCTGAGCTTTGGTGGATTTCAAAGGGGAGGATAGGTTTATTGATGCTTATTAGGCATGATAGATGGAATACCCAGATTCAGGGGCAGCATATCCTGGGATATCAGTTGGAAAGGGGCAACAGGGACATTTGAGATAGGGCAGTAGCCACATTTGAAAACAGGACTCTTAACAATGCAATCCTAACCATGTCTATTCAGAAGTAAACCCTAATGAATTCAGTGAGGCTTGCTCTCAGGTAAGCAGGGTTAGGAAAAGTGCCCAAGTGAAACTTCAGTCTGCCCCAGCAGAGCTCTCCATAAGATCATAAGAAGAGCTGTGCTGGATCAGAGCAAAAGTCTACCCAGTTCAGCTTTCTGCTTTCCAGCAATGGCTAATAAGGTATCTATGGGAAAGCCACATGCTGATTAGCACAATAGCTTTGTCTTTAAAGAGGTTGGATCATTACTTTTAAATATTGGCTAAAAATTCATTTTAAGACCAATCAAGATAGCCTGATATCCTATCTTCTGAAAGATAGCCACAGCTTTATATGGTTCTCTAATATTTCCAACAAACTTAGGCAACTAGGCTTCTCAGTGGACTCCCTCTTGACATATGAGGACTCATATATCTTTACTCTTATTAAGCAGAGACTGCTTGATATTGAATTCCAGAAACTTCATCCTGCCCAACCTCTAGTATGCTCGCCTGCCTTCTTGGGGCTGCCGCCGCACCAACGATTGATACCTAATTATATATATGACCTCCTTTTTATCGCAGAGTATTTATGTTGGCCCACCTAAATGCTTTTCCGTCCTCCGTGTTATCCGGAAGACTCAAAGGCACCCCCTACTGGAATAGATTATGCCCTTGTGGCCAGAAAGAGGTAGACTCTATGGCTCACATAATTCTGGACTGTCTCCTTTCTAATTTTTTTTGGCCCCCCTTTATCCTTTACGAGACCTGGAACCCTCCCCAACAGGGAAACAGTGGTCCAGCTCTTGTTGAGGGATGACTTCCCCGAAATTACCAGAATTATGGCCCACTACTTGTCCAGAATTTATGTAATTAAAATCAATACATCTAGCCTTCAACAATGAAAGCTGAGGATCCCTTGTGTGCCTTTTCCTCCTCCTGCTCTCCATTATTTCTGTATGATGTAGTCACTATTTATACTAATGACCTATATGTGCTGTATGTTTTGTCTTTGTTTTTATATTTTATATATATGCCAATAAAGGTGTTGAACTTGAACTTGAGCTTTGTCTTTTTTGGTTCTCCAGCAACAGCTACTCAGGGTCTCGGAACCTGGATCTAGAACAAGATGATCATTACTAATAGCCATTGATAGACTTCTACTCCATGAACTTGTAAGAATACAGCCTGGAAAGGGGATTCAACATCAACCTCATTGGCAATAGTCAAGAGATGGCAAATGGTAAAGGATCATCCTCCTTCATGGATCACTGCCTTGTCGTGGCGAAGGGGCTTGAGTAACTCAGAGAAGCTATGAGCTATGCTGCACAGGGCTACCCAAGACGGGCAGGTCATAGTGAAGAGTATGGACTAAACGTGATCCACCTGGAGCAGGAACCAGCAAGCCACTCCAGTATTGGGAGGCAGTGGAAGACAGGAGTGCCTGGCGTGCTCTGGTCCATGGGGTCATGAGGAGTCAGACAAGACTAAACGACTAAACAACAACAAACAAAGGATGATCCCTGGTGGCTGGTGTCCATTGGGACAAACAGGGAAGGTGGAGCCAGAGCCAATGACAAGTTGAGCCACGGTCTGACTAGTTGTAATTCCCCAACTGGTTATAAGAATTCATGGTCATCCCACAAAGCTGAATGTTGGAAGATTCTGGACAGATAAATGGAAGTACTTATTCATGTAGTGCAGAGTTAAACTGTGGAACTCATTCCCACAGGAGGCAGTAGTGGCCACCAATGCAGATGGCTTTAAAAGAGAATGGGACACTCAGCTCAGTTGGTAACTCAGTCAATGAGAGTGCTGATAACACCAAGGTTGTGGGTTTGATCCCCATATGGGCCACCTGCATATACCTGCAGGGAGTTGGACTTGTAGTCCCTTCCAACTCTACAATTCTATGAAATTCATTGAGATTGAGATAAAGGCTATCAGTTGCTACTAGCCATGATGGTCATGCTCCGTCTCTAATGCCAGAGGTGTTATGCCTTTGAATACCAGTTGTTGGGACCTGCAGTCGGGCAGAGAGCTGTTACACTCAATTCGGCTTGCAAGGTTCCCACAAGCATATGGTCGACCACTGTGAAAACATGATGCCTGGCTAGATGGGTCACTGACCTGATCCAGCAGCCTTGTCTTATGTTCTTACATAAGAAGGCAGGCAGGTGGCAGCTGGCTAGGGTCAGACTAAGATTGTTGGGGCAGGGCCCCATTTGCCCTAATAGACCAGCAGCCATTAGGGCTGGAGAAAAACTATAGCATAGCCAATGGTCAGGGATGGTAGGAATTATAGTCCAGCAACATGGCTAATCATAGAATTGTAGAGTTGGAAGAGACACCAAGGGTCATCCACCCCCTGCAATGCAGGAATCTCAGCTAAAAACCTCCGAGGGAGACGATTCTACTGTCAAACAGCTCTTACTGTCAGAAAGTTATTTGTAATGCTTAGTCGGAATCTCCTAATGGTCAAGGAAGATGTGAATTGCCATCCAATGACATTTGGAAGGCTATGGGTTCTATACCCCTGCTATAGACTTTTTTTAAAAAAAGAAAAGATACATTGTCATATATGAATTGGTATGTTAAAAATGCTAGGTTGAAAAGCTAACAGATTGTGGCTCAAACAAAGCATTTAAGAAAGCCTTCCTAACTGCTCCTGGGAATGTATGGAGAAAATACTGAGTGGGATTCTGAGCACCACCAGGCAACAGGGCCTGCATGCCTCTTAGTGTGCCGAAGATTACCCATCCAGAGTGGCTGACCTCTTTCCACAGCAGAAGCCCACCCACTGTGCCAATGTAATTCCCCGCACAAACACTCAAGCTGGCACACTGTAGCACAGGATACGGTGGCTGGCACAGCGGGGGCACGGTTCGATGGAGAGAGCTAACAATGTATTAATAACAAGCCTGAGGAAACAAACAGCAAAACATACCTGCCAATCGTCAGAAGAAAAAGTTGCCCTCGGAAACAGAAATGTTTTATTACACTCTTGGTGCGTGTAGCATGGAAAATCCTGTTGCCACAGCAATGGGGGAGGAGAGGCAGCAATAAACACAGTTGTAAAGATGTGTGGCTAGAAGAAGGCAGGCCTGATTGTGGACCGGTGACTGACAGAGGTGAACCAGCAGCTGTTGCTGTTGGATAAGCATGAGACCAAGAGGTAGATGCCGAGAAAGGAGGCTGTGTAACTAAATCTGATTTATGCTGGTGATGCCCCAAGTGGCTTTGGTGTGGGGTTTTTTTTTGGGGGGGGGGGGTTAAGAACAATGTATTTTTCACTACCTTTATCAGATGTTACTTTCCCCTCCCCAATCTGTAGGGAGGTGCAGGGAAGCATGCCATGCCCTCTCCACCCAGAGCAGATGCGCTAGCCCTATCACATCCCTGCCTATTCGAATAATATGGTCTGCATTGAATCTTTATGTCAAAATCATGTGAACCATGATTTTGGCAGGGAGTTAACTGCACAGGAAGGGTCACCAATCCAACCCTCTACAATTCAGGAATCACAGCTAAAGAATCCCTGACAAGTAGCCATCCAACCTCTACTTAAAAACCTCCAGTGAAGGAGAGTCCACCATCTTCTGAGGTATAGTACATTCCGTTGTCAAACTCTTACTATCAGAAAGTTCTTCCTAATGTTCAGCTGGAACTTATTTGAATATTCTATCTGTCTCTGTGTTCTCATGCAAAGCTGGTGGTTGCTAGGAAGATAGGTGCACTTTCACTCGTCTCCACATGAAATGCCAGATCAGGGTGAAGATATTGTGGGATTTGGCTAGGAACAGATGGATGTCTACAGTTCGCATCAGTCTGTGTCATTTTCACAAGTGTTCATGTACAAGTCCATTCTGTCCTATTTCCACATTAATGTGACTGTTTCAAAAACTGTTCAGAAATCAATATTTAAATGTGAGGTCTATTACAAAATATGAATTTTAAATACATATTCTGTCTCAAGCTACATATTTTCAAATATACTTTATCCTAAAATACACTTTTCAAAGACATTTTGTACCTTTTTCTGAGGCAGTATGGCAAAATTTAGAGAACTGCTTTCTGCTTCCCTCTGTAGGACTTCTAAAAATTGTTCTTTATTAGAACTTTTCAACATAAAATACAATAAAAATCACAGTAATCTAGAAAAAATAAATAGAAAAAAGCAAGAATAAGGAAAGGAAGGAAATAAAGAAGAAGAGAAGAACAAAAGGAAATTGCAAAGTCCTCTATCAAAATCTAATCTTAACCCTTATTCCACACACAGAAGAGTGAACTCTCCCAGCTCTCACCTGGGAGCTTCCCCCCAGCCTCCCACCCTGGGAGATCACCCTGTAGGACGTCTTACAGGGCTGCTGTAAATTGCCTAACAGCCTTAATTTCCCTTAGGAACTGGGAACCAACAGCCCTTTTATTCTAGCAACCCAGTGTGTGGCATTTGTGGCCTTCTAGATGCTGCTGGAATAAAACTCCCATCATCTCTGACCATTGGCCATGCTGTCTCTTGCTGATGGGAGCTGGAGTTCAACAGCATCTGGTTCAATGTCCTTACCCTAAGGATCAAGTCTGCTGCTGAAGAATCCTTTTTATACCTCCCCTTAGATTGGATACCTAGTAAGCAGGAGTTAGGCTCATCAGCCTCTATTGACATGAACTGCCTAACAAGTCAAAAAGGGAAGGAATTAGCCATCATTAGAAAGACAAACAAATCTTATTGCAAAGCATGTTCTTGCTATGAAAGGGATAACATGTCAGAAACTCAATGAAATCCACTGGAAACTCTAATGTTCCTCTTTTAGCACACAGAAGGTGGTTGGATACTGCTGGGCCAGCTGTGAGTGCTGAATCAAGAATAGATTAAATATATGTGGATTTAATTAGGGATTAAGTCTCTGAGAAAGATGGATGCCTATCCTTGATTGATGGATGGATGGATGCAAGGAAATAAATGGGCAGAAACGCAAGCAAGCTGCAGTTCTGTGGAGCCACATGAAAACTGCAGAATGAAGTTTCATTAAAAAGACATATGCATCATTTTTTTTTTTAAGTTTTCAGAAGGCATGGTTGTGAAAGTATGAAGAGAGTATCTAACAAAACTCTGAAGAGATGCTAAACAAGATTTTTAGTGGTCAGAGTGTGGAGTGCCAATGTCCTAAAGAGCTTCTTGCTGCACCATCCACATGCATGCAGCATCCCGTGAACGAAAGGACCGTCACAAATCTACTGCACATCACCTAACAGCGGACATCACCTAAAACTGCAATCATTCAACTCTAGTCATCAACAATTGCTTCACACATCTCTGTTCACATCAGCTGATGACCATAGCATCCAATGTTGGCTTGCACATGTGTATGGGGTCATCACAGTTCTACCAAGAACATACGGTCTTGCCTTGTATCATCTCAAATATTCAAGTACAATGCCTTTCACTGGAGCAAGTTCACACAAATAGATGCTAGTAGGTCCAGTCATAACATTATTATGCATTTGCAAATCACACTGGTATGATATTTATGAGGGGGGGGGAGAAGCTGTTTGGGAGGGCAAAACAGATGCTCCTATAGGAGGCAGTGGTGGCCACCAATGTGGATGGCTTTAAAAGTGGATTGGGCAAATTCATAGCAAACAGCTGGGGATGCTGGGAGCACAGGAGAGGTTGCAAAAAGCGCCCTCTAGCGACGGCTACACTGGTACTGCACCTAGGAAACTTTCCCTCTCCACAGCATCTCGGCTTGGCTTTGCAGACTGGACCGAGGGGCCGGGATAGGTCATGGGTCGGGACAGGGTGGGGGCAGTCACAGGAATAAGCCACAGAAATGTGTGGCTAGGCCAGCTAGTGTTCTTATATAAGCCACATATCTCAGTGTGACAATTCATTTTAAAAAAGAGAACTGTGGCTATTAAAACCGTGTCGTTTTCAAATCTGGATCAGGCCAATGGCCTATCAGTAGCCCTCTCCTCCATGTATTTGCCTAATCCTATTTTAAAGCCATCCAGCTTGGTGGCCACCACTGGCCATATAAAGCAAGCTATAAAGTTAGCACGTGCACAAGCAACACACAGAAACTCCTTCCCTCCCCCAATTCCAATGGTCACTTGTTAAAAATGAATAGCAAGAAATGTCAATGGAACCCAAGAAAGTGAGCAGAACCAGAGTGCGTATTTTATTATACCAAGTTTTGCAGGCCACAGAGAGATGCTTGAGTCTGACATGGGGAACCTGCAAGGCAAAGCCACCTTCAGCTCCAGCAATTCAAGCAGCGTTGGCTGTCAAGAGTGAGAGTGAAGCTGTGTTAATGTAACACTAAGCACAATCATCTCATTCTCTCACATTCTGCAAGCTGTTCGCAAACAGCCTCTTGAAATTCTCTACTTTATGGAGATAAATTGGGGAGACCATGTCACAGGATTTATCCAGGCAGGAAGAAGGAAGAGGAGTCATTCCCCAACAATTCCCTGTGGGTGTGACACACCATTTGCAGTAGCAAAGTTTCCTTCACCTTCCCCATACCTTTTTGTTTTCTGGACACCTGGACAATATTTTGCACCCCATCCTCTCTGCAATGCCCCAAATCTAGCGCCATTCTGAGGAATTAGCAGGAGCCACAATATGTGATGGATAGCATTCTGGGGGGAGGGGTGGGAGGGAATCTACAAAGTGGTATTATTTTCAGGTATGTGGTGGGAGTGATAGAAGTAAGTAAGTAAATAAAATTCTCAGAAAAATGCCTTTGAGAAATTTTGGCTCAGATCTATATAAAAACAGGACTTTCAATGAAAAAGCTTAACTTCAGGGAGGGGGGAATACTTCTTTTCCCCATTATCTGTGCCCCTTTTGTCTACAAAGCATCAAAGTTACAGAATCAGTGATTTGCAGGATACTCAGATACTGCTGGGAGAATGAACCTACAGTTTTATAAACTATTTATTAGCCCCATCCCGGTGAGCTACATCAATACGACCATCGGTGAAGCAAAGCAGAGGCAATAAAAATTCCATCCATCCAAAAGCAAGCTACATAAAAAGCAAATGGAGCCTCAGCGAAGCCTGGGATGGGGATTTCGTCTTGACAGCTTAAAGGATCTCTCAATCTTTAAGATAACACTATTAAATACCCATGTGGTTTTTGTTTTGCTTTTTGGTTTATAGATGCACAAAGTAAAACACAGGGGAAGGGTTGCATCTCTTTCCAAAGTCATGACAACTCTGAGAAGACGGCCACAATACAGCACTATAATCATTGTTCCCTTAACACCTGTGGCTATTTATAGGGCATCCTAAGTATTTCAACTCTAAATTGTCTGAGACATCCAGTACCCTTGAGGTGGTGTTGCAAGGACTTTTAAGAGCCTTCCCCAAGGCTCTGAGATGAACTCCCGAAGGAAACATATCTCCTTCATAACTTTCCAAAAGCAATGGAAAACCCACTCTTTGGGAGAGTCATTTAGAAATGAATGTTGGTTGGTTATGGGGTGTTTGCAGCCATTGATGGGATATATCATTATATATTTTCTGCTTTAGCATGATTCATTGGTGATCTCATTGCTAACTGGATTTTACGTTGTGATTTTTGGCCCTTCAAATGCATCACCTTAATCCATGCCAAACATATTCTGCTCCCTTATATGACTCCACTTCCCTCTTGTAGCCTCTTATGCCTGCAACACAAGCCACATCCATATATTACATTCAAAGCACTATGGTACCACTTTAACAGTCCTGGATTCCCCCCAATGAATATTGGGAAGGGTAGTTTGTTAAGGCTTCTTAGAGTTGTTAGGAGACACCCTATTCCTCTCACAGGGCTACAATTCCCAGTGGTTTATCAATCCGTCTTCATAGGGAAGATATTAGATACTGTAGATACCAATAGGTCATACCAATGGGGTTTTCTAATTGATGCGAGCAATTAGAATTGGTGCTAACAGGCCAACGTCCCTTGCCAAAGAGAAGGGCAACTGCTAGTGACAGAACATCTGCTTTCATGTAGAAGGCCCCTGGTTCAATCCCCAGCATCTCCAGGTAGGGATGGCAATGCTCCCTGCCTGAAACCCTGGAGAGCTGTACAAGTCAGTGTAGGCAATACTGAACTAGATGGACCAGTGCTCTGACTCATTATAAGACAGCTTCCTTTGTTCCCTTTCTGGGGGTCTACTCCCATAGCACATTTTCTTGCTTTATGTCAGGAGTGGGGTACATTCAGGGTGGGTGCTACCATTAGGCCAGCAAGGCATCTGGCTAGGCTGCAGACCTCAGAGGGATGCAGTACTGACCATTGAGGGGCATGGCTTTATACAGGTTAGCTTTTGTTGCACAGTGGTACCTCTGCTTATGAATTTAATGCATTCCAAATGCACATTCGTAAGTCGAAAAAAAATGTAAGCTGAATCCCATAGGAATGCATTAGAAACCCTATCTAAAAAAAATCCTAGAAAAAATCCTATCTAAACCGCATCCAAGATGGCGGACGGAGCTCCGTTCATAAGTAGAAACATTCGTAAGCAGAGTTATTCGTAAGTAGAGGTACCACTGTATCTTATAAATTTCTGATACTATTATACTTTTATATTATATACTTCTGTCAGTTCCCTCATTGCGAGAAGTGAGGTTACAGGGAACCAGACAGAGGGCCTTCTCGGTAGTGGCACCCACCCTGTGGAACACCATTCCAACAGATGTCAAGAAAATAAGCAGCTATCCTATTTTTAAAAGACATCTGAAGGCAGCCCTGTTTAGGGAAGGTTTTAATATTTAATGCTGTATTGTTTTAATATTTGATTGGGAGCCGGCCAGAGTGGCTGGGGAGCAGGGCCGTCCCTAGGCCCAGGCTGGATAGCACAAGGCGCCAGGGCACCTGGCCATCAGAGGCGCGGAAGGGGCACCGAACGCTGGTGTCTGCCTCCGTGCGCCTCTGCCGTTGAGCTGCTTCAGGCAGCTCTCCGGAGGTGCATGGGGAGCGCTGGCCTGGGGCCGCCTCTGCCGCGCCTCTGTCTCAGCTGTTGAGCGGCTTCAGGCCGCTCTCCAGAGGCACGGAGCGGGAGCCTGGGGCCGCCTTGCCTCGCCTCCCAGCTGTTCAGGCGGCCCCAGGCCAGCACTCCCCGCGTGCGTCTGGAGAGCGGCCTGAAGCCGCTCAAAAATTGAGAGGCGCGGAGGACGCGGCCCCAGGCTCCCGCTCGAAGCTCCAGAGGTGCGCAGGGAGCGGGAGCCTGGGCCCGCCGCCTCCGCGCCTCTCAGTTTTTGAGCGGCTTCAGGCCACTCTCCGGAGGCGCGCAGGGAGCACAAGCCTTGGGCTCCCTCCTCCGCGCCTCTCAGCTCCCCAGGCGCCCCTCCTGCCCGCCTCATTCACAGGGGGCGCCGGAGGGATCTTGGCACCAGGGCGCCAAAATGGTTAAGATGGCCCTGCTGGGGAGACTCAGCCAGATGGGTGGGGTACAAATAAATTATGATTATGATTATTATCTTTTTGTGTGTGTGTAGAAATGATAAAACTATTCAAAATATAACAACAACAACAACAACAACAAAAACAACAACAATATATTTTGAATAGTTTTATCATTTCTACACACACACAAAAAGAAAATTTAAAGTTAGCAAAGTTGGTGTGTTTGTGTACAAGGAATAACCAGCTACAAAAATATATAACATGGGGCACACCTGGCTTGCCAATTGTACATGAGGAAAGGATCTAGGGGTCTTAGTAGATCCCAAACTCAACATGAGTCAGCACTGTGATGCAAAGGCAAAAAACAAACAAACCCTAATGCTATTCTAGACTGCCTCAACAAAAGTATAGTGTCTTCTTATGTATTTTTATGTTGTGAACTGCTCTGTGATCTTCAGATGGAGGATGGTATGCACATTAAATAAATAAGGAAGGAAATAAATAAATAAATAGCTTTGCCTGTGGTGCAAAGTAGCCTGGCACTGTCATTGAGTACATCTGGCCCTCTAGATACTGTCAAACTCCCATCAGTATCAGCCCACATGGCCAATGACCAGGAATGAAAGGGACTTTAGCCACTGACTGCCCACCCGTTCTTCATTTTATATACTATGTCTATGGTAAATCCGCCTTGAGACTGAGACACAATATCTCTTTAAGTAGTGTGTCATCCTCTCCCATTCCCCATGGTAAGCAGAAGGCAGGTCAATACATTGCTGGTTACGCTGATTAACGTTTCCAGACAGTGCTTCCTTGAGCTGTCTCTAAAACGCATCTCAATGAACGGCATCACAAATCGCCCTGCCTTTCTACCTCACTGCACCTATCTGGTGAGATAATATGCAGACTGGAGAAAGAAGTGACAGCCTGTGAAAGAGGAGTGGAGAGTTATATAACGACACTAAATCTTGCCCAGTGGCCATCTGGCCCACTGTTTCTTCATGTTGCCATCGCAGCAAGTGATATCCACAGGAGCAAAGGGACATAGCAGACAGTATTCTAAGATGTGGGACAAAACACCAACAAAGTGGACTGTTCATCCTCAGGGTTAGATAGCCATTCACAATGAGACAGCTTAGAATCCGAAGCACAACTTGCAGTGGGGGGGTGGGGGCAGGTAGTGCCTTAGAATAGGGGCAGGGAAACTTTTTTCAGCCTGAGAGCTGCATTCCCTCCTGGGAAACCTTCCAAAGGTCACATGCTGGTGATGAGCAGGCCCAGAAGCAACGAATATAAATGTTACCTTTGTACAATAGCCTAGTTTCTAAACACATACACACACCTCTCTATAATCCATCCAGCAAGCAGGAGACACAAATCAGAGTTCAAGGACACAGACAGGCAAAAAAACAAAACAAAACACTCAAGCAGGGTGCAGATCAGGGCCAGTGAGTGAGTGACCATGTGACTCATAAGGGTGTGTGGCTTGGAGAGGGCCAGACAGAGAGGCTTGCAGGGTGAGGGCAGAAAACAACTGATGTGAACCTGTGACTGGGGGAGCCACCAGAATTGTGTGCTGTGAACAAAGGCTCCATCTTCTCCAGAGGATTCAGGGGGCAGATGTGACATCCTGACATCGTTTGCATGATGTCATGTGGGGGCCCCTCTGAACATTCAGGGGGTGGCCCCCTCAGGAAAAAAAATTGGGGAGCCCACAGTGCATTGTACCTCAGGAGCTGGCACTGGGACTGGAAGCAAAATGCATCAAATGCAGAAGGAAGGAAGAACTGAAAAGGAGCTGTGTTGGAGCAATGAAAAGCCATTAGAATCCAGTCCAAGGATAAGAGGAGGCCTTTCCTTTGTCAAGGCGAGTAGATGTCAAAGAAGGTCCAAAGGGTCCTGTAGACTTATCTTCTCCTTTCAGACATAGGTGCTTTCCTGAGCAATTTGTACCCCACCTCTTTTTTTGTTGTTGTTGCACAGTTGTACCTTGGAAGTCGAATGGAATTCGTTCCGGAAGTCCATTTAACTTCCAAAACATTCGAAAACCAAAATGTGGCTTCGGATTGCTCCTGCAGCCAATCAGAAGCCGCGGAAGTCCCATTGGATGTTCGGCTTCCAAAAATAGTTCACAAACTGGAACAGTCACTTCCAGGTTTGCGACGTTCATGAGCCAAAGCGTTTAGGAACTGAGCTGTTTGACTTCCAAGGTAAGACTGTACTTCCCTCACCGTGTATCCTTTCCATTCTTCCCCTTTACTTGTATCCTTCTCCACTGGAAACTATGCTGGACAGGTAAAGTTGTAGTGTCAATGGGCTCCACAACAAGGAGTGGCAGGGGAATGATTGAATGACCACTTTATAAAGAGCTTCCCTCCTTCAGTTCACCAAGTGGGAAATGGTTCTGAGCAGTGCTTTTTTTCTGTATACATTCCCCTAAACATTTTGTGAATATTTGTACTTTTGTCCATTTACTGCATTTATTTTTCCTGATTTGAACTATAAAATGGTGATTTTCTTGAGTCAAAATGAGAGTACCCCTAAACATTTTATTTTAAAGCACTGCTTCTGAGGAAATGTGGAACCCATTGCACTGTTTGGGTGTATGTTGGACTTGCAGATGGATTCAAATATGGTCAGTATAGCCTTGCTGCTGGGATGGTCTGCTTTTGTGGAGATCACACGCACACCCAATGTCATGAAATAACGTGCAAAACTGGTAAAGATTTTCTCACATCAACTACCCAAGTAATTTACAAAGAATAATGCATTAACCTTTGGGGTCATTGAAACAACAAGAGATTGTGAAGAGCTCCAAAAGGGCCTCTCCAAACTGTACGCTTGTGTGGTAAAATGGCAGGTGCAATTCAATGTAAATAAATGTAAAGTGATGTCGGCACAATAGACACTCGTGTGGGTTAAACTGATGGTGACTGAACAGGAATGAGACCTTGGGGTCATAGTAGATAGCTCTATGAAGGCATCAGCCCAGTGTTTGGCAGCTTGAAAAAGGCAAAATCCATGCTAGGGATCTTTAGGAAAGGAATTGGAAATAAAACTGCCTAGATAATTGCATTACTGTATACAAATCTATTGTGCAATCCACAATACTATTGTGGAATACTGTATACAATTCTGGTCGTCTCACCTCAAAAAGGATATTGTAGAATTGGAAAAGGTTCAGGAAAGGGCAACCAAAATGATCAAGAGAATGGAGCAGCCCGCTCTGAGGAAACGTTGCAGCATTTGAGATTTTTAGTTTAGCAAAAAAAGTGAGCAAGAGGTGACATGATAGAAGTTGATAAAATTATGCATGGCATGGAGAAAGTGAATAGAGAAGTTTTTCTCCATCTCTCATAACAGTACAAATCATGGACATCCAGTGAAACTGAGTGTTGGAAGATTAAGGACAGATAAAAGAAAGCACTCCCCCCCCATAGTGCATATGTCAACTATGAAACTCACTCCCATAGGAGGCAGTGATGGCCACCAACCTAGAGGCTTTAAAAGAGGATTTGACAAATTCATGGAGGAGGGTGCTATTAATGGCTACTAGCCATGGTGGCTATCCTCTCCCTCCATGACAGATGTAGCAAAGCCTTCTGAATGAAGCCTTGCTGGAAGACAATGGATGTGGCATTGCTACTGTGCTTGGATCCTGCTTTCCCACAGATATCTGCTTGGACATTGTGAGAACAGGACGCTGGACTAGATGGGCCATTGGTCTGATCCAGTAGGCTCTTCTTATATTTTTAACTGACAGCAGATAATGTCATTTTTTAAATTGTAGCAGATGGATAGAAGCTACTTTGCTGAAGCTAAGCAGATATGGACCTGATTGTTGGCTTGGGATAGCCTTGAGAAGGTCACGGTCTCTCACCCTAAGTCATTTCACAGTGCTCTTGTGGAAACAAAATGGGGTAGACAACAGATAAGCTCTACAATTGTGGTGTGTGTTGCTATAGCCCAGGCATCTCCAAACTGCGGCCCTCCAGATGTTTTGGCCTACAACTCCCATGATCCCTAGCTAACAGGACCAGTGGTCAGGGAAGATGGGAACTGTAGTCCAAAGCATCTGGAGGGCTGAAGTTTGGGGATGCCTGCTATACATAGCTGCCAAGTTTTCCCTTTTCTCACGAGGAAGCCTATTCAGCATAATGGAATTTCCCTTAAAAAAAGGGATAACTTGGCAGCTATGCTGCTATAGCCTATCAACTCTATTAAGATGCTTGGACAGAAGAAACTGGTATTGCTTGAACTTCTAGAAAGAAACCAAGCTCAATTCTCAGTAAGGTTCAAAGACATACTCCAGGATATAGCCGATTGCAAATTAAAGTAAATAAAAATCCATACATGTTGTGGTTACTTTTATATACCACAGAATATACTAATGTTATCAGTGCTGATTGAAATATTTCCTTTTTAGGTTTTGAAGTAAAGGGATTATTTTTTGACTCTGAGATGCAAAGCTAACACGCAGGCCCATAAAAAAAAGAGCAGCTCATTGTCTAGAACCAGACTGAGGAATGAAAATATAGACATCCCAGAGGAGTAATCACATACAATCAGAAACACAGGGCAGGGGGAAGCAGCACTTTTGGGATCATCCAGTTGCTCCAGCTTTATCAAAGACATGCAAACACAGGATGAGCTTATATTAACTAGAGCACCAGAAACCAAATGGAACCAAGCAAACCAACACCATACCAGGTGTAAACAGTGTGGAAAAATGCATTGGGATGGTCACAGTTCAGAAAAAGTAGAGTCCACTGGCAGTGCATTTCTGTACAGTACATGTCTACTCAAAAGCAAATCCCATGAGTTCAAGAGGATGCACTCCCAGGTAAGTGGGCATAACATTTCAGACTGAAAGTCTATTACAATATCTGGGCGCTTAACTGTATGCTTATGTCTCATAAAGCACAGCATCCCCTCATATTTTTCCAGCAGCTATACAGCCAGATTTATTTTTAAAGTATATGCTATGAAGCCAGACAGTTAGTTTGGATGCTTTTGGATACTTTGTTTCCGTCCCCATCCCCCCCCCCCCCGTCCCCTGCCCAACAGTAAAAACAGAAACTCATGAAACTGAGGGAATAAGGCACATCCCTGTCCCAATTATTGAAGCTAAGACAACAGCATCTGCCTTTGCACCGGGACTTTCAGTTTGCATTCAGACATATATATAACCCCAAGATTGGCATAAAAACTTCCCTATTTTTATTAAGCCATTAACAGTGCAATCCTACACATGCCTACTCAAAAGTACATCCTTTTGAGTTCAGTGTGGCTTACTCCCTAGTAAACGGTGTAGGACTGCAGCCTACAAAATTCAGCAGTTTCGATTGCTCCCTTGGCCTGGAAGTGGAGATGAGTGTCGCACCCCATAGTTGAATTTGACTGGACTTAACCATCCAGGGGTCCTTTACCTTATTCCAGGATAAGCTGAAGTGGTGCTCACCAGATATTATTGGAGTACAACTTCCTTCATCTCTGATCATGCTAGCATGGGCTGATGGGAGTGGGAGCCCAACAAAACATATGAGGGCAGAATGTTGGCCTCCCTTGGTACAGTATATCCTAAAGCAAGTGGTGGCCAAATTCTTGAGAGCTCCCTTCTTTTCTCCAGACATGTGCTGGGAGAGGACATCTTCACAAAGTCAGCTAGCAATAAGGACTTCAGTTATTGATATTTTGCATATGGGTGCAGCGCACTATGCACACAAATATGCATGCATATATACAGCATTCAAAAATGAGGTGCCTCTTTAAAATACACTGAGCTGTTCTTACAACCTGAAGAAACTTTGGTATGGGAGACCACAAAATAGCTTCAGTGTCTGCCCTGTAGACTGGCAGTCATGTATCTGCTCTGAAAACAGCTATTCTAACAACAGAATCCTATGCAAGTCTACTCAGAAGTAAGTCCCATTTAGCAAGGTACTGTAAGATATTTCCCCCTTATTATCATTGCACAAAGCTTGTGGTTTCCGCCCCCCTCTCCACTCTACAACCCCAAGATATTGTCAATCTTTTGGCATGTGATTGCACAACAGCAGAAAACTTGGAGGGGAAAATTTGCCATATGCACTACAAGCAGCTGTCTACAATACAACCCATATCCACAAACTGCAATTCCAAGGTCCTGAACCTCTCCAAATCCCAAAGAGCAACGCTCAGCCCAAAACACAGATGAGAGACAGCTCTGCCAATCCAGGATGCAAGTCCAGCCCTCAAGCCAGCGAACTGTGAATGAAGCACTTTGCAGCCTCCTTGCTCTTGCTCTCCCTCCCTCCCTCTCTCCACAGGCAGGGGGGGGGGCAGGCAGAAGCAAATGAAAGAAAATAGTTTTACCCAGAAATTAAAAGAAAACCGATGTTCGGCTTTACCTGCCATGGAACTGCCAACAGGGTTGAAGCAGAGGATGTTTTACATCCTTACATCTGGACTTTTCATGAAGTTCAACAATAAACAAATGCCACTTACCTGTAAGAAAGGGAAAAAAGGAGGGGAAGAAAGAAAGGGAAAAGGATGAAAAATTAAAAGCAAAAGTTCACTGAGTTTTTATACACCAGCATGAAGCACATTTTTTAAAGCAACAGGGACTTTAATGCAGTTCCAGGTTTGAGGAGTCACAAAGAGGCACTGGAGTTTTAAATATACATTGGTAAAGGTCAGTGTGAATGGCATATATTCTTGCAAAGGCCATCTTGTGTGTGGTTTGTTTTCTTATTTATTTCAAAGAGGCTCATTTAGCTGAATCCCTCCTCCCCTTCCTGAAGTTGGCTCAGAGGCAGAACTGTAGGCTGCTGTTCTTGCCTGCATTTCTCTGATTCAAACTAGAAGTCGTCCCAAGCATCTGACTACCATCAGAAAAGAGAGGAAGAGGAAGAGGAAGAGGAAGAGGAAGAGGAAGAGGAAGAGGAAGAAGAAGAAGAAGAAGAAGAAGAAGAAGAAGAAGAAGAAGAAGAAGAAGAAGAAGAAGAAGAAGAAGAAGAAAGGAACCTTAAGGCATTTATGTCCCCTCCCTGCTTATGTCTAGGCAGGGGACCTATCCAGGTTCTGATGACATTATTTCTTTCCACAGGCCCACTTCCAGTGATGTAGGGGGTCAAAGACCCATTACTATTTCTGCAGGAGGGTCCTAGCTGGGTCCCTGTCTCTAGCATCCTAGAGCTGACCAATCAGCATGAAAGGAGACCTTCTGAGCCACTGCATGCTGCAAAGCCAAGTATTTAGAAATGTTGAAAACAAGAAGGTGCTCCAGTTTCAAGAGAATAGTGTGCAAGTTCTGAAACATACAATAGTACTTAATGGGAAACACAAAATAATTTGCCTAAAATACGTGCACAGTAGATCTAGCTGAAAGGCAACACCTGTACTGTTTATAGTACTGCAATGCATCTATGATTATGATGATAAAATAATCATAATTATTATATCACTGTATAATCTTGGAAGGTTGTATAATCTTAGAAAGGGTGTGGCTGTGACTATTATGAAACGACTTCTGAATTTGCCACTGCACTACTGCCCACATCATTGGCAGCTGCCAGGGCAAGAATGCATGGATATGTAGAATATTGTGATGTCAACCAGGGCCAGGGAAGAAATTCAACTTTGTATGTATTTCTCTGAGAAACTACCTACTTCTCCAACCAATACATGGACCAACACAGGTATCCTTCAAAAGCTGAACTTATCCAAACTTTGCAATGTAGTTCCAGGGAATTAAGTAATACTTATTCCCAAGGAAGGATGCACATGCACTTACATACTGAAGCAAGTCTCATTGTACTCAGCACGACTTGTGTTAGAACTAAGATATATGTGCAAAATAACAGGCTGCAGAGGCATTTTCTTAAGTGACGTTAAAAGCATCTTTTCAAAGCTTCTCACATACTTTGTGAATGATGGTGGTTTTAGGGAGCTAGTGCTCGAATAAATGGAGGGGTGTACATTATTGCAGATTTCTATAGACACTGTAATCTACAAACAGATCTTTTGTGCCACCTGTATGGAGGTACACACTGGTAATGAAGGCTACAGGGGAAGAGAAGTAGAGCTGTGCTCCAGCATGTCTCCACTGCCACACAGTTTCCTATAAATGCTTTCAGGTCAAGTGTCCAGAGAACAGACAGCTTCTGACTTTACCTATATTTCTACCTAATCTCCCTCTATTAATCAGTTTCTTTGCTTATCTGGTTCTTTCCCAGTTCTTGTATCCCAGACTTCCATTCTCAACCACGTTGGTATCTGTCTGCCTTGCGAGACAATGGAGGAGTGTGCCTTTGGGGATGAAGTTTAAGTGTTGGAAGGTTACAGCTCCTGCTGTAAGGAGAGACATGTTTTGTTGCAGCTAGGGCAGATGAAGGTATCTGGTTGTGCTGCTTCAAATGCACCGTGGCATTTCTTCTCTCTGTGCTCCTTCCAACAGTCATTCCTCCTCTGGTCACCGCTGTGGATGCATGAACTGACTGACTGTCTCCAGGCACTGAAGTTGTCTACAAGGGATTCCCACATGGTGGGGGTTGATGTTGCAGAGATCTTTGTAACACAGAGCTGGTCTGTCAACAGTCCTGGTGCCTGAAGCCAGCTCCCTATAGAGCATGCCCTTGGGGATCCTGCCATCTTCCATTCTGTGCACGTGACCAAGGCAGCACAGAGATCGCTGAGACAGGAATGTGAAAATGCTGGGAATGTGGATTTGGGAGAACACATCTTTTTTTGAGACTCTGTCTTGTCTGGTACTGGACACCCCCTACCACCATACCACTTTTTTCCCTTTTCTTTTTTTGCATTCCCATGGGTCTGACCCATGGGTCAGATAAACCTTAAGAAGAGCCTTTCTGTGTCAGGCTGAAGGTCCTTCTTAGCCCAGCATCCTGTTTATCATGGTGACCAAGAAGGGCTTGAAGGCAATAGTTGTTCCAGCACTGCTGGTCTTTAGTAAATGGTATTCAGAGATATACTGTCCTAGAAACTGGAAGCTTCACACAATCATCAGAGTGATTAGGTATGTGTTGAAGCAGTGTGGTATTAGTGGTTAGAATGTTGAACTAGGACTGGGAGACCTGGGTTCAAGTCCCCATTCAGCCATGAAGCACATTGTGGGGCCATTGACTAAGTCTCTCTCCCCCCCCCCCCCCGTCTCAGATGATTGTTGTGAGGGAGGGAGGACCTTATAGGCTGCCTTGAGCTCCTTGGAGGAAAGATATGAAATAGGCTAATTAGTTAGTTTAAACCAACTTATAGACCTTGTATCCATTATCATGCCTAAAGTTGTTTGACCCATCATCTCAGACCACGGGCCATGTTGGCTGTGGCTGATGCGTGCTAGAGTCCAACAGCATGTCTTGGCTACCCCTGCCATGGAGCAGGTTTTTCAAATTCATTATGTGTTGTGGAGTGTGTGTGCTCCCGCCCCCGCCCCATCTGAAACCCGTTGCAAGCCAGCTACATTGGAAGGAGGTTTATTGAGCCCCACAGTGCTTTGATGGGCAACAAGTTGTGCAGGTACGGCCCAGGACTTTCTTTTAGATCTAGCCAAGGACTTTTAAGGTCCACAAACAACAATACTCTGGAGATCCCAAGCCATAAGGTGGCTAGATTGGCCTCTACTAGGGCCAGGACCTTTTCAGTATTGGCCCCAACTTGGTGGAACACTCTTTCACAGGAGACCAGGGCCCTGCGGGATTTGTCATTTTTCCACAGGGCCTGCAAGACAGAGCTGTTCCGCCTAGCCTTTGTACTGGACTTAGTCTGACCCCTGTGTTTTCCTCCCTCAAGGCTCAGATTTATGGACTACTTAAAATGAGGCTGCATTTTAAATTTTAATATTGTATTTTAGTCTGTATTTTGGTTGGTTGCTTTTTATGTTTTATTGTGATTTTGTTGGTGTTAGCCGCCCTGAGCCCGGTTTTGACTGGGGAGGGCGGGGTATAAATAAATTATTATTATTATTATTATTATTATTATTATTATTATTATTATTATTATTACATATTAGTGTTACAATATGCCCACTCACCATGGCACCATTTGTGTTTGGAACTTTGAAAACTCAACTGTTGTGAAGTTAAATTTGAAGGCAGCATGTACTAGAAGCTCAGAAATGGGGAGGCAAATCAACAGGAACCTAAATGCACAATGTTCTCTTACGTATCATCATTATTAATTTTTGGTTCCTTTCATGATGCTCTTTTTCAAAGAGCTGACTCTTGATTTTCTACATTTAGAGCAAGGAGAGATTCAGAATGGGGATATCACTATATAATGCATGCAACTTTTTCTAATAGCTTGTCATGACTCCTCATGTCCAGGGAATAAGGCCTTTCCCACCCTGGTGCCCTTCAGATTTTGCTGGACTACAACTCCCATCATCCCTGACCATTGGCCATGATGTCTGGCCAGTGGAAGTTGGTTAGGATGTTGCACTAGGACCTAGAAGGCCGTAGTAGAAGGTTGTAGTTCAAATCCCCATGTAGCCATGAAGCTCCCTGGGTGTCCTTGGGCCAGTCACCAAGTCTCATCCTAGCCTACCTCGTGGGGTTAAGGATAGTAACAGAGATGGAAAGAGCTGAGTACACCATCTTCAGCTCCTTTGAGAAAAAGTGCAATGATAAACAAATGAATGCAATAATAATAATAATAATAATAATAATAATAATAATAATAATCAGCTATGGAACTTTGCTGAGCAGTCACATACTGTACTTCTATTTTGAATCACATTAACCTAACCTAGCTATGAACCGCTGAGCAACCTAGCTCATGACAAATTTACAGTGTGACGAGACCTAGCATTGAACCACATTCAGCCACATGTGAATCCTTGGCAACTTCTGTGAATCATGGGAAATTTCACCCATGGGCTCATGAACAATTCAAAAGACCAGTCTTCTATTCCAACACAATGTTGTATGTTTTAAATTATACAAGGCTGCTAAGATTGATAGGAACAATGGGGTTGTTAAAAATACATTTAAACCAACACCACCAACAACAAAAGAAAGGGGTGTATGCAGGGAAGAAGCAGAGGGATGGCAACAAGAGGAAAGACGGTAAGGATTAAAAGCTCAGTGTGGAATATCCCCAGTCCCTTCAGAGATCCAGCACTATGCATTTCAGATGCCGAACAGACTGAAATGACTAAAAAGAAAAATAACACACAAAAGTGGTGGTGGGGAACAGTCTGATGAATCTATGCAATATCTATATTTTACTGTTATGAATGTATGCCATTTAAAATGGTTCCTGAGACTCTTTGAATTGAATTAAAGTCATTTAGGGTTTGTGATGTCAAATCTATTTTTGTGTTTGCTTGATGATCCTGTTTGAGCCATTCCAAAGCTGTTTAACATGCGTGATGCAGCAAATGTTTCCTAGACATCTGGGGAGCAATTGCTGATACCTCCAAATGCCTGTTATTAATTACATTGAATTCTTCATTTTATAATTAATAGGTGCTCAGATGTTTCCAGTTTCAGTCAGCATGCAACCATGTATCACCTAAACTTCCTGACCTATAAATTGTTCAGATTGTTTAAAAAAAAGTGGGGAGCCCAGCTCATGTCAACTGTGAATACCAGGTGGTACAGATGCCCTCCAGGCAGAAGATGAAACTTTGATGGGTTAACTTGGGGAAGAGAAACCAGGTGGGGAGGAAGAAAGGTTCAGATCAGATAGGTTCAGTCAGCTAAGATAGATTCACTCCCTAAGCCAGTGTTGGCCAAACTTGGGGCTCCAGCTGTTTTTGGACTACAACTCCCATCATCTCTTGCTTGTAGGACCACGGGTCTGGTATAATGGAAGTTGCAGTCCAAAAACAGCTGGAGACCCAAGTTTGGCCAACACTGCCCTAAGCTGAAGATGCAAAGGGTTTTGCAGGTGCTACTCTGACTTGCAACCATTCACTGCAACACAACTGGGTGACCTCTCGTTGGGCCTGTTAACTTCTCAACAGAGAACCTGCATGGCAGGAGACAGACATAGGTAGTTGATAGCCTGACACACCTGGCTTCAAACCCTGCACCTGAAAATTTATAAGCATCCAACTGAGATTCACCAGCCAACAACCTCCCCAGATAGATCCTCTGAGAATCCACCTCTGGAGGGAATGGTTATGGCATTTCCAGGAGGGGTTTCCCTATCTCGAAGCCAGGGAGGGTCAACAGCAGTGGTATCCAAACTTGGGTCTCCATCTGCTTTGGGACTACAATTCCCATCAACTCTGACCACTAGTCCTGCTAGCTAGGGATGATGGGAGTTGTAGTCCAAAAATAGCTGGAGACTCAGATTTGTGAAACACTGGTCTACAGTGTGGGTCATAGCAGCAGCATGCCACACTCAGCCTGTTGGTTTGTGTTGCCTGTGAAGTTTATGTAAAACATTCTCTTGGAGTGGTGATGTAGTCAAAAGGCCCCTGGGCCCCATGGGAGTGCAGTGAAGGCTGAAGGAATGAGGGCCCCATATATTAAGAGACCCCACAGTGAAAGGTCAGATCAGCATAAGAAGACTCCTGCTGGATCATGCTATGGGTCCATCTGGTCTAGCACTTCATTCTCACAGTGTTCAACCAGTTGCCTATTGGAAGCCCACAGGCAGAAATGAAGCCTGCATTTAGCCTGCACTCTTAAGCAGGGCCGGGGCTAGGGCTTTTTGTGCCCTAGGCAAAATCGCCTTCTGGCGCCCCCCGGCACATGCATCATGACGCATGCGTCGCACGTCATGCCCCACGCACAACGCCGCAAGCCAAAAGCAGCCTCAGTGGCTGCGGTGAGTGAGCAGCGGCGGCAGCAGCAGCGGCCATAGCTGAAGGCTTCAGCTACGGGCGCTGCCGCCGCTCACTTACTGCAGCCGCTGAGGAGCTCACAGCGTCCCCTCCACAGCTCACAGCATCCGCTCCACAGGCAGGAGGGCGCTGAGCTCTCCTTTTGGCTTGCGCTCCTCCCGCCTATGGAGGGGGCACTGTGAGCTCCTCAGCGGCTTCAGCTACGGGTGCCGCCGGCGCTGGCGCCACCGCTCGCTCGCTCAGTCTCTGCAGCCGCTGAGGAGCTCACAGCGTCCCCTCCATAAGTGGGAGGAGTGCACATGCGCGCCATGGGAGGGCGGCGGTGGCGCGGGGTTTTTGTGGGGCAGGCTGGCCAGTGCCCCCTCCATTTATGCGCCCTAGGCGACCGCCTAGTCCACCTAAATGGACGCACCGGCCCTGCTCTTAAGGAAGCTAAGGATGGATTTCTAGGGCATTCACGAGCCTCAAGAGCCCTGTGTACCATTTCAGGCTGCCCTGAACAAGATGCAAGTGTTTCAGCTGGGCCACAGCTAGTCAGGAGATCACTGTATAGCAAAGCTGGAGAATCTGTGGCCCTCCAGATGTTGTGGAACTACAATCTCCATCTTTTCTAACCACTGGCCTGCTGGCTTGGGCTGATGGGAGTTGGAACCCAACAACATAAGGAGGACCACAGGCTCCCCATCCATGCAATAAAGTGTGTTATCTTCACAACCACCAGCACTGCAGGTTACAATGTAATAAAAGTATGTTTGTAATCATTTAATTAAATTTTCTATTCATCTTTTTATTAAAAGAATGAGCACCATTAGAATGCTGTTGACTTGGTTTGCAAAGTCAGTTTTCTTTTATTCCATTTAATGTTTACATCAAAAGTATCTGCACATGTTTTATCGAAACATTATTTCATACCTGAAATCATTGTCTCCAGTACCTTGCCTAAACAATCCCATATATTGAAGGTGGGGAACCCATGGCCCTCCACATATTGTTGAAGTACAACTCCCACCATCCCTGACCACTGGCCATACTTCCTGGAGCTGGTGGAAGTTGGAATCCAGCAACATCTGGAGGGCCACAGGTTATCCACCCTGGTCACATACAATACCAACTCCTTGTCCTTGGAGATGCATGCACACTCTAGGCTGCAGTCCTATAACAGGGAACTTTTGAGTTTGTCGGAGGCAATAATGCTTCTGAATACCAGTTGCCAGAAAACACAGGAGGGGCAACCCACAGGGAACTAAATGGGTCACTAGCTAGATCCACTAGGATCTTCTTATCTTCTTATGGTGTTTAAGCATGATTAGATTGCAGTGTTGGAATACATGAGGATATAATCACCAATTATTTATAATAAAGAGTGCTTTTTCCTGCATAATGCTTCTCTTTTATCTGCTTCCAATATTGCTCTTGTCAATTCTTGGGATATAATTCCTGTTTATGTGGCTTAATATGTATGCAATAACTGACCAGTTAAATACCAGAAATACAATTTACATTTAAAGGAAAGCACCATTGCAGGCTACATGGTGTTTAGCCTAATAATGCTCTTCACAGAGGTATTTGCAAGACAAATGGTTTCTTTGCAGGAAACAGCAGTCTTTCCTTCACTGTATAATGAGGATCCAACAAACAAAAACGAGCTATGAATGCTTTTGCAGGTTTCTTTTCCAGCTGTTGCAAGCCCCAAGGTTTATAAATACCAAGGGAAAGACTTGCATTAAACTTTGACCAAAAGAATATGAAGAGGAGGAAAATAAAATCCCCACCAGCTTCCTCATAATTCTCTAAGAAACCAAAATTAGGAAATATTTGAAGCAAGGAAAGCTCATTTGGTAGAAAGAGTAAGAGAGAGAAATTGATTCCCTATGCAGAAATAGTAGCTGATTCTCCTCAATAGCATGTTGATGTTCTTGGCTAAAAAGGCAGACAACCCGTTGGTTCCCTTTGTCCTTGCTGGTGGGGTGGGGTACAGGAAGAGCATTTGCTGGTGGATTTTTAATCCCCCTGGCCTTGTTAAATGTTTGATTCCCTGGCCTCCCCTCCTTGATATTTGTGTACAATGCAAGATGTGCTTTCACACTCGGTGGTAAACCAAGTGCTTCTAATGACATCTTGGCTTTTTTCCCAGGCAATTCTGAGACTGTGAACCCCCAGCTCCTTTTTTTCCAACACTTTATTTTCTGGGAGTTTAGATGTTTGATTGATCTATACAAAACTGTTTTATCCTTCTTTAAAGGAAATATGGAAGTTGATGTCTCTAGGGGAACTGAGAAAGCCCTGAAATCTAACAGCGTAGAGATGAACAAGCTTTGGGACACACCCCGAGGTTCTGCTGCATTCCTGCCCCTTATACATGTTTGCTCTGGGGCAGAGGTTGTGGACCTTTTCAAGCCAGAGAGACCCATTCCCTTCTGGGCAACCTCCCAAGAGCCAAATGCCAGTGGTGGGTGGGACCAGAGGGAAAAGTGGGTGTAGCAACAAGTCTAAACATTTATCTGCCGCTTAGACAAGCCAGAGACATTGTCAGAGTTCAAGGACACATTCTAGCCAAGCAGAAGCACCCGAAAAGGCCAGGTAAGCCCACCAGCAGCGGAAGAGACCCCCATAAGACACTTTGTCCAGAACCCTCTCAAACCTGGAGGAGGTCCTGGGATCACATGCCTCTGATTTAGCTAAAAAAAATTCTGACTGACTCTTCATTAGAGAATAATAATCCCAGAGCTGGGTACAGTGTAATAAACATAACAAAATATAAGTTATATAAAACTGGGAAGGTCTGTAGCTCAGTGGTAGAGCATCTGTTTTCAATCCCTGGCATCTCCAGGGGAAAAGACCGCTATCTGCAACTCTGGAAAGCCACTGCCAGTCAGTGCAGACAATACTGAGATAGATGGGCCAATGGTCTGAATCCATAGCTTCCTATGTCTCTAACTAGGAAACCTTTAACACATCAACAGAAACAGATTTAGTATGTCATTCTCAACCAATAATGAGTTAGCCAAAGGCCTGGGTGCAAAAACGTGATTTCAACTGTTGCTGAAATGCATTTTTAACTAGCACCATCTTTTTACAAACTACCAGTATGCCTCAGGAAGCTTCATAATACTAATTTGTTTATTGCATTTGCTAGTGGCCCAATAACCTAGATTATGTGAGCAATGTACCTTTTTTTCTTTTTCTTTTTTACAATTCTGTCTCCAATGTGTTCTTCGAATAACCTGAAGAAAGTGTGCATAGTTCTCCCCCCACTTTCTCTCCACAACAGCCATGGGAGGAAGGCTAAGCTGAGAGACAGCATCTGGCCCAAGGTTACCCAGCAAGGCTCATAGCTGAGTGGGGATTTGAACCTGTCTCCTTCCAATCTCAATTGATTTACACCAGGGGTCCCGAAACTACGGCGCCCGGGCTGGATGCGGCCCAATCGGCCTCCCAATCCGGCCCGCGACGACCCCCGCCGCCCGCTGCCGCCGCCCGCTCTTACAACGCGCGGCGCGGCAACAATCTTAAAAATCGGCAAAAAATCGCCGAAAATCCTTTGTGCGCATGCGTATGGGCCTCTCCCGACCCAGAAGAGGTCATTCCCGATGCACTTCCGGGTCGGGGGAGGCCCATACGCATGCGCACAAGCGATTTTCGGTTATTTTTCCCCGACTGTGTGCGTGTGCGCATGCGCACAGGCGCGCACTCCCCCGCCCTCCGGCCCACTGCGCGTGCACTCCCCTACCCTCCGGCCCGCCGTGCGGTCGGCGCGGCGGGCACCGGCCCGCTGCGCGGTAAGTCTGGGGACCCCTGATTTACACCATACTAAAGGTAAAGGGCCCCCTGACCATTAGGTCCAGTCGTGACCGACTCTGGGGTTGGGGCGCTCATCTCGCGTTATTTGCCAAGGGAGCCAGCGTACAGCTTCTGGGTCATGTGGCCAGCATGAAAAAGCCACTTCTGGCGAACCAGAGCAGCACACGGAAACGCCGTTTACCTTCCCGCTGTAGCGGTACCTATTTATCTACTTCCACTTTGACATGCTTTCGAACTGCTAGGTTGGCAGGAGCTGGGACCGAGCAACGGGAGCTCACCCCATCGTGAGGAATCAAACCGCCAACCTTCTGATCGGCAAGCCCTAGGCTCTGTGGTTTAACCCACAGTACCACCCGCGTCCCTTACATCATACTAGATCTTAGCAAATTAAAACCTCCAAAAATTAAATCCAATTAAAATACGCACTAGAATCCAATGGAACACACAGGATCAGAACAGAGAAGAAGCAAATACAAACCACAATAACAGGATCTACTATCAGAGAATTTAAAATAATCCTGTGAGGGCAGAGAATAGTCTTTTCCATTTTGTGTGTGGAGTATGCCATTCCCCCCCCCCCAAACAATGCATCAGAAAAACATTGGGCTGGGGTCATGGTGGGGGATTCAAAATGGTTGCTAGAATGCCAACAGGCTGGGGGGGGGGAGGAAGAAACAGTGTTGCTGCAGCTGGGGAGCCTTGCCGCTAAGAGACCATTAGGGAATTTATCCACCACCATCCTCCTGCAAGGGAATTAAAAGAAGTGATATTCACTCTCTGGAAAGAGGTCGGATTTCTGGGGAGCAATTTTGCTCAAATTTCTGTTCTGTATCTGCTGATCCATTTGACTGTGATAGTTGCATTTTTATTCTTTTATAAACCACATTTTTTGGGGGGGGACATTCTGATAGAGGGCAGTATGAATAAATAATTACTATTATTTTTCTAGGGTAATAAAAAACTGGAAAACTTCATTCACAGCTCATGTACGGTACAACAACATGAGCTTGTTAGTTTGCTGATCTTCCCTTAAGACGTCCCCCCCTGACAATGACACATGCTTGTAAAATGGTTGTAGGCATGTTCCAAACAAGAGCATGGCAAACATCATTGCACTGTTCAATTCCTTGTGGGGCTATGCCTCTGTTCTCAGTGTTTGTTTGAAGGTCAAGGTTGGCTATAGTGCTTCAAAGAATAATTTCAGACCTATAGAGACAAATGCCTTGTTAAGCTCTCTCTCTCTCTCTCTCTCTCTCTCTCTCTCTCTCTCTCTCTCTCTCTCTCTCTCTCTCTCTCTCTCTTCCATAGTAGAGAAGGACCTATGGGCCTCAAACAAAATAATCCCACATCCATCATGCTTCACTCGCTGTGCCATTGAGGCAACTTAATTGGCAAGGAAACCACAGGTACCAGTTTTCTGTTTCTGCTTTACAGAGCCTAGCAGTGACCAAGGAACTTGGTTGGAGACTATAGTATCAGTGGTTGAGAAGCTGGGCCAGGTTTCTGGCCTCGAGCCTTCTGGTGGTCTTTAAAGGTCTACTGAACTCAAGGAGCCCACTAAACCAAATCACACAGCACCAGAGCTCATACAACCAGAGCCATGATCATGATGGGTGTCTTTACCTAGATCCAAGGATCCAAGGGCCTCTGCTATTACCTCACAAGTCCATGGTGCAGGGACTGCATGAGTCACGAGCCTACAGAGCACAGAAGATCCCAGATTCAGGCTAGAAGGTTGGCCCTTAGTTCCCCACAAAGGTAGATCACAGGAGAGGTGGACTAGAGGCAGAGGCTCAAAAGACTGCAGTTCTTAGCCAATCCTTGCTCATTGCTCATTATAAGCTCTCCCAAGCGCTGAATCATGCACCTGTCTTGTTTGGTAGGCTCCTCCATGGGACAAGAACAGGGCACTCTGCTGTTGAACATCACTTAGATAAGGAATAACAGAAGGAAGACACAGAAAAACTAAGTATTTTCTTCCAGGCTCAAGTGATAAGCCCTTCTGATTGAGTAGTCTCTCAGTGACTCTGTGATGTTTCACTTTGCATTATACAATGTTCACCCTCCCCCCCCAAAAAACCCCCACCCCACCTTGCCACCCCATTAATAGGTTGCAAAGTTGGAGGAAGGGCATTTCAGTGATGAATTGTCCGTCTTACTTAGAGCTCATCCATACTTCTGTTTACCCCACTGCCTTCCCCCAGAAAAACCCATGGTTTAGCACTGAATTGTAACAAACAGCAACTGGGTTTTCTGCAGATAGTTGTTTGTTCCAATTTAGCACTAAAGAATGGGTTTTCCAAGAGAAAGCAGTGGGGCAAAGACAAAAACCACTTGAACTCATGTCTAGGAAGCACAGAACAAGTGGAAAACCACTCTAACCCATGCTTTCTAGGCAAGGGATGAACGAAAGTGTAGACAAGACTTTGCTAGCCATGGCAATCATGCTCATTGCTGCTGTTGGTTGATACTTTCTCCAAAGTTCCTGCCATTCCTACACAGGGATGAATGAAGTATTGCTTTCTAATTCTGCCCTCACTCTTATGACATCATCCTAAACAGCCAAATCAGAGTGAAGGTAGGAGCAGGAAGCAACATTTCATTTCCTTATTATGGCATCTTATGTTAGGAAGATACTTTGAATAAATGTCCTAACATGGCTGCTGCAAAGATCACACCGAAGAAAAAAGTGAGTGGGCATTATGCCCCCCAAATTCAAGCAAAAGAGAGAGGGGGAGAGAAGCTCTACTATAATTCTCAGAGCCTGCTTCTGCTCTTTATTTCCTTTGATTAACTGGGGAGAATAATAATAATAACAATAATAATAATACAAACACAAAACACAAAAACCTGCAGATGGCAAGGGACATTTGAAAATAGTAATGTTGTTTGTGAGTGTGTGGAAGAAGAGAAAATGTCAGTTCTAAGATGTCTAAAAATAATGGAAACTTGCTTCATTTTCTGCTTCTGGATCCAGGATGTGGAACCTGTGGCTTTCAGATGTGATTTTAATCCAACTCCCATCAACCTCAAAGAGAATGGCCAGTGTTGAGGGGAGATGGGAGTTGTAGTCCAGAAACACCTGGAGGTTCACAGGTTCCACATTTCTGCTTTTGTATGTCTGGGTGTCTTCATACGCAAAGCTACTCAGCAGATCAATTAATTAATTGTGAATGCACTAAATTGCACAATTAAGAAAACTAAGAAAATATTTCTAAGAATAGCCTTACTATAAAGGGCTGGATCTTGGACAGGGCAAGATGTTTATTTATTCCATTTTTAAAACAGCAACATGCCCTTCTTGCAGAAGGAAGCTCAGAGTGGCATGCTTTGATATTTTTACGAACTAGTGGTACATAGATATATTTATAAATTAATGAATGAAAAACATACTATCCTCCACACACTGATTTTATCCTCACAGGTGGATAAGGCTCAAAGATAACAACTGGCTCAATGTCCAGTCTCTCTGGCTTATAACTATCATATTGATACTCCTTTAGATCTTCCCCAGGAATCCACTTAACTCTGATATAACTCACTTATGGTCTAGCACTGGCAGTCAAGACAGACAACAACAAACAAATTAAACTGTATTGCAATCAGGAGGTGCCCAGGGAAGTAAACAAATGTTCACACGTACGAGCTAAACAGGAAGGGTTGCTTATTAAAACATAAACAACATTAAATGTTAACGTTCCATTGAACATCAGCCTGCCTCTATTGGTGCCTAAATATAATGACCTAAGTTGCTCCCATGATGGTCCCAAACTTTGACATCATCCATACTGCATGTTGCCTTTCAAGCCCTTTACAAGTGCAGAAATTAATGGAATCCTGCCACGATAGGGTGCCACTATAACCATCTTTCAGAATAATTTGATGCCCCAGCTGGGGATTTCTCTCTCAGATAACAGAGAAGCTAAATTGTAGAGAGCTTCCAAAATTACCAAGGAAAACAGTGTGCTATTATTTCAGGAACAGAGAAAACAAGTGTTTTGATTTTCTTTTTTCTTCTTTTTTAAGTCTTCTCTTCGGGATTTCAAATGCTAAACAAAATACAAATGGGCAGCAAACCTAGGGTATTCATTGTCATCTTAAACAAAATCTCATAGTTGCATTTAAATATAGAAATAGTGAGATTTGCCAACCCACATATATAAGTGATTAGGGTGGAGGGTGGGTCCACATGACTCCAGCTTCCATGGTCATCAAACA
This sequence comes from Zootoca vivipara, assembly GCF_963506605.1. Classification (NCBI taxonomy): domain Eukaryota; kingdom Metazoa; phylum Chordata; class Lepidosauria; order Squamata; family Lacertidae; genus Zootoca; species Zootoca vivipara. The sequence continues at coordinate 20,696,296 of NC_083290.1, forward strand.
CTCATTTTGCATGTGCACACTGAGGAAATGACTTTATATACCAAAGAACATATTTATTTATTTCAAATATTTCTTTTTCTCCTTTCTTTAAGTAGAGTGTTTTCAAAGCAGCTTGCAGTTATCTACAACAAGTGCTTACATGTCTAAGTGTCACACACACACACACCCTTTCATCTACTCTTTTACCAACCTTGCACATCTGGGCATCTGTGCTCAAGTGTAATAACCGGCTGTATATATAAAGTGTGCTTTTTAAGTTTTATAAATAATCTCTTGATTTATAACACAGAAGAAGCTGAAGAAAATAAAAGATGGTTTCATAGAGAAGCCCTGCTGATCGGCTGCTGATACATGAAAAGATGGATGAGAGACACAATCAGCCCCAAAGACATCAGAACATTATGCCAAGCAGGGGAAATGCACGCCATCCCAAACCTGAATGGCAGACAAGATAAAGCTCTGTTCACACTCTGATGTGTTGAATTGCACAGACGGTTCTAATAAGATGGGGAGAGATGAGAAGGCATTCCACTGTGCCCTAGCAAGGTCCTTTATAAAGTGTTAATAAAAGAGCCTCGTGGACATATCACTTAGCAATATTGCGTTATCCGCCCTTCTGCATGCAGCTGCGTGGGTGGCAAAAAAACAATATTGGGAATGTGCTCATCCTGCCCCCCCCCTTTTTGCTGAAACCTTTAAGAAGCCAGACAGCAGAAGTCCAGCAAAGAAATAGGCACTCTCCTCTCTCCATAATTTAATACCACTCATCTTGTATTCCTGCAAATCAAGAGGTGCTGACAGAAGAAAGGTGGGCCTGCAAAACCTGTGGCCCACTAAGCTACAATCAGCCCAGCCACAATATATGGAGGGTCTCCGGGGGGGGGGGGGGTCTTCAAAAGGTTCCACTGGTTTGCTTCCTGCCCAGGACTGCAAAAAATGAAGAGATTATCAAGCACCTAGAAGACTAAGGTGTATGGTAGCAGGCTGCATCTAGCTTGGCGGATTGTAAATTGTATTGGCCTATGAGCTAGCAATAGACTAACAGTTTTACTCTCATTGTGGCTTCAGTTTCTGAAGTGCCTCTTTGCAGACATATTGTGTAGAATTTGTAACTTTGCCTTGATCTTAGATATTGGTTGACAGAATCAGTTGTTTAAATGCTTACATAGACAATGAATTCCCATATAGTAACTTCAATATCTGTGGGACGTGGGTGGCGCTGTGGGTTAAACCACAGAGCCTAGGGCTTGCTGATCAGAAGGTCGGCGGTTCGAATCCCCGTGACGGGGTGAGCTCCCGTTGCTCGGTCCAAGCTAGCAGTTCGAAAGCATGTCAAAATGCAAGTAGATAAATTGGTACTGCTACAACGGGAAGGTAAACAGTGTTTCCGTGTGCTGCTCTGGTTCGCCAGAAGCGGCTTTGTCATGCTGGCCACATGACCCAGAAGCTGTACGCTGGCTCCCTCGGCCAATGATGTGAGATGAGCGCCCCCAGAGTCGGCCACGACTGGACTTAATGGTCAGGGGTCCCTTTACATTTACCTTTAACCTCAATGTCTAAAGGGCAACATCGTGAGCAGAAGAAAGCTATTACAGAATTTGTGCTGGGCTATGCAATTCAGCTGGTTTGTGCTGTTTGTGCTGTATTGATTTGAAATACACAGATACCCTACATCCCACTCCTTACAGGCCAGATTCTGGACATAAAATTTCAGCACAAATGTAAAGGTGCCACAGCACATCTGTAAGAATCTCTGACTAGGGCTTTAGCAAGTCACCTGCAGATGGGCGCTTATCCCAATGAATTCCAGGTTAGGAATAATTGGGAAACAGACTGGAAATAGAACTGGCAACATCATAATGCCACTATAGAAATCAATGTTGGGTCTACACTTGGAATACTGTGTACAATTCTGGTCACTGCATCACAAAAAAGGGTATTGTAGAGTTGGGAAATGGTGTAGAAAAGGGCAACCGAAGTTATCAACGGGATGCAATAGTTCCAATACGTGAAAAGATCACAGCATTTTGTGGGGCAGGAGAGGCTAGTACGGAGATTAAAGAGGACATGATACAGATGTATAAAACTATGCAATGTAGAGCAAGTAGATGTTGCAGGATTCAGAACAGACAAAAGGAAGTACTTTTCCACATGAAGCGTAGTTATGGCCACCAACTCAGACGGCTTTAAAAATGAATTGGACAAATTCCTTGTACATAAGGGTATCAACAGCTATGTTTAACTTTCACTGTCAGAGGTAGTATGCCTCTGAATGCCAGTTCCTGGGAATCAGAAGTGGGCCAAGTGCTATTGCACTCAGATCCTTCTCATGGACATCCCATAGTCACTTGGTTGGCCTCTCTGAGAGCAGGACTATGATATTCCTTTGGTCTGATCCAGTGGTGCTCTTGTAACATTCCAGAATTGTATTTCAGCCATTAAAAATCTCTTGCTACCTTAACGTAATAAATAGCTACTTAGCATTCATTTACATAGTGCTCTTTTAGCACTCAGAGCACTTCATAAACATTATGGCAACAACCTTGAAAGATAGATAAACATTAAAGGCACAGGCAATGGATGAAAGATAATTGCAGTCCTAAGGCGACCTAGTGAGTGAGGCAAGATTCAAACCAGGGAGTCTTGGTTTGCAGCTAAGACTTTTCACCATCTTACTGCACAAGCTCCCCCTAAAGTTGGTGCATGGCAATCTGGAGATCTGAGAGATTGCAAAGAAGCCTAGGGGAGAAGGGAATCTGTTAGATGTTCAGACCATGCTCTACACTAGAGCTAGTTGGGAACATAATTACCTTGTCCCCTGTTTTCCGTTGGGGAAAAGAAACTGATGGAGATAAACAATGCTGGTACCTCACAGAACTCCAAGCCCCCACAGGAGTCCAGTTCTGAAGCATGCAGCCAACACTCTCCAAAGTACAGTACCAGTTCAATAGCTTTTCTATAATACCCTCTGCATGATGCAGAGCCTATCTGTGTCACTTCCCCTTTCTCTCTCTGCCTGTGTTTTCCCAGCTGTAAAGCACATTACATGCCAGCTACCTAACAGGGCTATTGAGAAGCTTAATGATTGACTGATGCTTTTAAAACTATTTTGGATGAAAGGTGTTGTGTAGGTACAATGAATTATTGTTTGGCATGAACAGCTCTCACGTGCATGGTGCTGGGAATCCAAGCTGTCTGCCCCTCAACACAACTGTCAGCTCTGGACTGATTGCAAAATCTTTATTATTAGTAACGAGGTAAGAAGCCAAGTGAATGCAGCTTGATTTCGGAGCCCTGGCTGCCAGTGAGAGAGATACGGGGTGGAGAAGCTAACATCTTTTTAAACCAGTAATAATCAGAGCAAATTTTCTGTGGAAATCACTGAGCACAAATGAGTAAGAGAAGCCATGGGATCAGCCATTAGAATAGAAGCCTGGCTTTAAAGTCTGTTCCTCTCACATATATACTGATACTAATACTAATACTGATTTGTATCACCTCCTTCGTATCTCGTCATAAACACATCCCAGTTCTGCACACATTACCCCTCTAATACCATGGACATCCATCAGAGATTTAGCTGCACACCTAATCAATTCTTCACTTTAAAAAGTGTTTGACAGCAGATCCTTTCCCATGGTTGTAAGTGGAATAATTGTGTGGCGATACCTGGATCCCTCCCAGAGTAAATAAAGACACTGGACAAATTGCATAAGGTTAATGGGCGTTAAAAGGCCACAACTTTATTGATTACGGATGTAGAGAGGTATTGGCTTAGGCATTGGATCTAACCGACTATATCCGACTCCAGCCCGTTCTGCTGGCAGTCTGTGAAGGGTTAACCACCGTTGGGTGAGTCCTGCGATGCACATCAACTAGGACTCACCCTGGGGCCACTGCTAGGGGGCGTGCCTTTTGGCCCTCACCTACCACTGCTTCAGACTTGGCCACGCCCCGGACTCCCTTCAGCATTTTGGGGGAGGTGATGGCAGCAACCTCCCCCCCACACCTGTAACCTTTCAGAGATAATCCAATGCCTACCGCCAAAAACCAAAGTTGTGACGAGTTGCTATGGGGTAGCCAAAAACCACCAGGCCACAGCCAGTTTGCCAAGTGGGAAAATTCCTACCAGGCCCCTCAACGGTGACCAACCGAGGTCCATAGCAATGTCAAAAAAGAAGGGCCCTGCCTAAAGGGAGGGTGGGCGGGAAAAACGAAGCGGCTGGGGGTCAGGAAAGAGACTGAATCCCAGCTGCGTGCTCGCTTAAATTAGCGAGCCACACACCCCTGGAGCGTCCCAATTGGACACGCCAAGGGAGCGCCGCGTCTGGGAGCCAGCCAATGGGCTAAGAGAATGGCAGCCATTCTCCCAGCACATGCTCGGGCTCGTGGCCCGCCCACAATATCACCTCCTTCTACGTCGGAAGTGACTCTCTGGAATGATAGTAGCAAGAACCAAGGTCTGATGACAGGTTAAGTTGGAGTCACTTTTTACTGAGTCATAGAATCATGGAATTGCTGAGTTTTAAGAGACTGGATCATCTAGTTCAGGCACAGGCAAACTCTGGCCCTCCAAATGTTTGGGGCTACATTTGGCCTGTTTGGGGCTAACCACTGGTTCTGTTAGCTAGGGATGATGGGAACTGTAGTCCCAAACATCTGGAGGGCCTAAGTTTGCTATGCCTGATCTAGTTCAACCCCCCACAATGCAGGGATAGTCTCATGTGTATGTGTGAATTGCACATATGGTGGGGAGGGGGGTCAAAGAATCCACCGGTTATTTGGCTTGGCTCAATATGCCTTCCTTAGTTAACTCCAGTGAAGATGGTTGCATGTGCTGTTTGATTATACTGCTTTTCTAGGAGCAACAGAATGGATTTCTTTTCCCATTCTGAAGATGTGGCAGAGAGCAGCACTTCAAAGCATTGGGTGTTGGTCCATTTGGGAAAATGAGGAACTACCAGCCTCAGCCTGCCCACTGCCAGGACTCCTCACCAAGAAAGTGCTCTTGGTTTCTTATACTTAACAATCAGGTGAGCAGGTGGCACTTGCTAACCGTTTTTTCCTCCTCCCTCTTGTACAGGGTTAACCCTGTAGATAGAACGATAGAGACAAAACTAGAATTAGTTAACTCTGTCTGTCAACAGCTCTGTGCCACTTGCTGCTGTTCTCCCTGCCTTCTGCCCTATGAATCCCAATGAGCACCAGCTGCTTCACATTTGAATACCACCTGGGGTACAATCCACCGAGAGTGTCTATGGTGCATACCCCATTGAAATGAAATGAAATGCCACAAAAGTACAGCTGTGCTTACATAGCCCTTCCTCTCTTGAGTGGGGCATGCACAAGAGAGGTTTCCATGTATATTAGCTCATAGGCTGCTAGTACAACATGTGTTCTGCAATAGCTATTTATTGGCAGGTGATGACTTGGGAATGTGAAAACATGAAGTAGCTGTCCATAGTGCTGAACACAACCCTACTGATTCCAAACACAGCCTACCTTGCTTATACAACTCCATGTGGAGTCTTTGGTACACATCTATTCATCCCCGAATCATCATAAGGGTGGCTCCAATTTGGTGCTTTATTTATTTATTTGCTGTATGTTGGGGTTAGGTTGGTGCTTGAGTTGGATGTGCTCCTAAAAAGAGGGCTTTGTTGCTGCATTGGAAGGAATAAAATGAGGGTGGGCGGGAGGAACACAGAAGGGAGGGGAAAGAGGAGGAGGATGCTGTTGGGCTCCAACTCCCATCCGCACCAGCTGGCCAGGAATGATGGGAGTAGTAGTACAATAACATCTGGAGGGCCACAAATTCCATACCCCTGGGCTACAATAAGAAAGAATCTGGCATTGCGGACCCCAAATCAGAAGGATAATTAAGCCTATCATGCAATTTAGTCTTACAACCTAAATGAAGAGGGCCATTTACTACATCCCTGTGAAAAGTTCTGCAGGTGTAAGGTGTTTTTTTTATTTAAAAAAAATGTATACTTAAAAATAAATTTGATTTGTTTGGCAAATATATTACATCTACTATTGGAAAACAACTCCCACCCTCCAGATGACTCCCCAACTACAGAGACAGCTTGGATGCTGATTACTTCTTAACTCCCATGGATCAGAAATCCAGATTATTGTGGACTAAAGAGTGTTCCACTAAAATGTCACTCATTAAGTTATGGAAATTCTAAGAGAGGCTGAGGAATATTAGCATAACACATTAATTACCAGTGACAAGCTACCCATGAGACACCAGAAATATTTGTCCATAAGCATCCCTTGTGCAATCCATGGGATACTCATTTCATTTGCTGGGCAAAACCTTTTCCCTTGATATGATGGGAGGGTCAATAACATGGAGACCTGTCAAGAGTTCTGGGCCATTCCCAAGTGGAACAAGATGGAAAAGTGGTTTTAGTTGTTCCTTGAGCTCAAAGTTTCCTTCAGTCCTTTGTGGCTTAGTGCCATCAGGCTGCATTTAACTAGCTGGTTGGGGTTCTTAACACTCTGGTTCAGTTTTGATCTGGACTTCCATGCTCCAGCCTACACCCCATTTCCTCAAAGGAGCAATTTCTTGGTTGTCACAGGTTTGCTAGCTTACTTTGGGATATGCTTGTACAGTACCGCAGTTCTGAACATCCACCTTGAAAAGTCATGCAGCAGGTTCAGCCTTTACTGTCCTGGTATCCTTCTTCATCTAATCAAACTGAAGATTTGAGTCAGGGGTGGGGAACATCAGGCCTAGGGGTCAAATGCAGCCTTCCAGACTTCTCCTATCTGACCCTTAGGACTCTCCCCAAGCCACATCCCTTTTCAGGCAATACCCATCACCAATCCTTCAAAGTGTGTGTGTGTGTGTGTGTGTGTGTGTGTGTGTGTGTGTACAAACATGTACACAAACAAACACATACAGCAAGGAGGGCATATTATCTGCTGATTTAGAATCAGATATTTGCAATAGACTCAGCCATGACAGGGAACAGTATACCTCTTAAAGTCAGAGGGTGGGGAGAAGCTGTATATAATGTTGGCCCACTTACAATAAGAGGCGCGTCAGAAATCTTGGTTTACTGTTTACATAAATTCAGTTGATTAAATAATTTACTTAATAAAACCCAGTTGATTAAGATTTTTTTAGCTGAGTGACAACCCTAATTCTCTTATCCATCTTTATTAAGCAGCCTGCTCAGAAGATAAGCAGCCACTTTATTAAAACACCACACACACACACAGACACACACACACACACACACAAAAAAAACTTGGTCTCTTGAGTGGCTTCTGCATCAAACAGTTGTCACTGTATTTTAAGACCTGACATTACGCAGCAGGCAGTGAAAACTGGATACTCATTAACTTTGCCAAAGAAACAGGAGCAGCCACTATAAAAAGGTAGTGAAACAAATCTAACATTGGGTATGTGTCATTTAGGGAGCTGCAAAGTTTTGATGATTTCCCCTCACTGTTTGGTTCCCCCCCTTCCTCCTCCACCTCCTCCTCTCCCCCTACTTTTGCTTCAGTTTTATTTTTACATCATGGAGATGGGAAGAAGAAGCCACTCTTGAAAGGCCTGTTTCATAGAATTCAATTGATAATCCTCATTCTTTCTTGCGTCTCTGTCACTTAATAGAAAGCACACAGAAGATGAATATTTGATCTCAATCCATCCTGAGTTTTCCCTTTGATCATCCTCTCAGACTCTCTGCTGTTCTTCCAATGGAGACACTTCTTAAATAAGCAAGTCAGATGAGAGAGAGAGAGAGAGAGAGAGAGAGAGAGAGAGAGAGAGAGAGAGAGAGAGAGAGAGAGAGAGAGATGAGAGAGAGTTAAGGGGCTGGGTGTTTGGATCCAGGCCCAAATGAAGACAAGATTTTACAAACCAACAACTGAGGGAGAATTGTTCCCACTTCACGGAAATTCTGAGACCTACAAAGCAGACTTTGCATTAACTTCATTGGAGGATAGTGTGTTCTGTGACTATTTCAAAGGAAGTCTAACAAATTGGCACCTCTCAACTTAGAACTGCCTGTGGGGGAGGGAGAATGCCAGAGTCTGGGGGCAACCAATGTCCTCACACATGTACATAGGAACAATGGAAGCTGCCCAACATCAAATCAGACCAATGGACCATCTTGCTTGGAACTGTTTACTCAATGACTGGCAGTAGCTCTCCAGGGTTTCAGATATGAAATCTTTCCAACCCTTCTTGGAGATGCTTCAACCTGGGAGCTTCTGCATATAAAGCAGGTGATTTCACTGAGCTACATCCCTTCCCCAAGCTATGTCATTTCTCACAAGGCCCCGATGAGCACTCAAAGACATCCCCTGGATCCCAACCTACTTCTCATTGCCAGAAAGTTTCAAGGCACAAAGGGAGGGAAGCATTACTTTGGCTCAGGAGGCTTCTTCCTTCTGAATACTACCTCATGGGGAAGAGTGGCATAGCCAGGACACTCCTTGGCTTGCATTTAGAGTGGGCTGGCCACTGAAAGGCTTGGATCACTGAGATCCCCCCACCCCTTTTCTGCATGACCTGGTCTACTGTTATCAACTGTTTTCAGTGCCTCAGTTGCGTCAATGACATTGCAGTGGATACTCAGGTTATGTTACCTTTGGGTAACGTAACTTTCGGGTTGCGAACGCGACAAACCCAGAAGTGTATATTTCTGGTTTTGTTGTGTGCACATGCGCAGAAATGTTCTATCGTGCCACGCGTGTGCTCAGAAGCAGTGCCTGATGTTGCAGACTTTTCAGGGTACGTAAGGACCCCCAGAACGAATTAAGTTCGTATCCAGAGGGTCCACTGTATTGGTTTAACTTTCCTTAACTTCTTCTTCTTCTTTAAAGTAGGCCGCTACAGAACAGTTTGAGATATAGTAGAATAAAAGAAGGACTAAATAAGGGCTGTTGAAGCTATGAGTTTTCATCCCTCATAGTTGTGCCTCTCCTTTGCTACAAGTTTCAGCCAGACACCAATATCTGGTACAGTGGACACTTGGATTGCGAATGTGATCAGTGCGGGAGGCACATTCACAACCCGCAGCATTCACAACCGCACGTGCGGGTCGCAATTCAGTGCTTCTGCGCAGCACAAAACACGATTTAGTGCTTCTGCACATGTGCAAGCACCGAAACCTGGAAGTAACCTGTTTGGGTCCTTCCGGGTTCAGAACGGGACACAACCTAAAAAGACACAACCTGAAGTGTCTGTAACCCAAGATATGACTGTATTTACATGGAACAGTGCCACATACTATGGGTTGCATTACTGTTGCCTAAACAACATTCATTGTAAACAGCTATTCCTAGAACAAATAATTCCCCCATCCCTTTCCTGGTGTTAAACAGTTCCCCCCCCTCTCCAACAAGCAATGGAGTTTATTATTACCTCCACCGCGGAACCATCAGCGGCAGCTGGCTGCAATGCTAATGTGCCGTGATTCCACAGCTTGGCGTAATGGACATTGCAGCTTGAAAATTAACACTGCATCTGCTTCTCGCCGCAGACGCCGGAGCGAGTGGGCTGTAATTTCATCTCCAATCCCCCAAATAATGTTTGTTGTCATGCTGTAATCTTGGCAATCAGGGTAACAGCTGAACAGATCGTTTCGTCTGAAATATTTGCTAAACACATGAAGACCTTGAAACCACACCTCAGCGTGTGTGCATTGTGAAACAGCGGCATTACAGGCTGTAGCAAATGAGAATGAGATTCCACAATAAACAAGGGGAGGGTTGCTCCCACCAAGTTATTAAAGACAGCAAACCCCCTCCCCCCAATGCTTCTATGCCTCCTACCAGCAGGGAAAAGTTCAGGCCCCTTAGGAGGTTTGATTAGCACAAATGCTGCATCACCGTGAAAGCAATATCCTTTTTCCTGGAAATTAACTAAAATGCATATGCAGGGGCATTATTATTTTTTAAAGAGAACTTTAATAACTGCAGGAGTCAATTGGCCAAATCGTCTCCAGATTGATTAACTGGTGAATCCCCTGCTAACCAGCCTATCACTTCCACTCATCTAGCTGTAAATAGCCTGAACCACAACAAAAATAAATTGGAATTGCAGCTGCTACCCGAGGAGGTGAAATCAAATTGAGGGTGGGGAGGGAAGCGTTTAGTTTATGAAAAAGTATAAGCCACAGAGCCGAAACTCAGTTTCCAATTCTGCCACAGATATACACTATACCCCTTAGCAAATAATTGTTGCCAGTGGTCTCAGGCAAATCCCTGATCTGGGTGTCATTCTCATAGCTGCCAAGTTATCCCTTTTTTTAAGGGATTTTCCCTTATGCTGAATAGGCTTCCTTGCGAGAAAAGGGAAAACTTGGCAGCTATGGTCATTCCTGCTAACTTGTAAAGATTCCCAAAAGAGAAATTTAGGCTAACTTGTCTGACATTGGTATCTTCACTGGAGGCTGTGCTTCGGGTGCCCCTGCTTTCTAAGGCTTATGTGGAGGCTTCAAGTGACAGGGCCTTTTCTATAGTGATGCCCCAACTATGATGCCCTCCCAACAGGCATTATTTTCTTTTCGAAAACAAGAGTCCTTTATCCTCTTGCTTATTTGGCAAAAAGATAAACAGATTTACTTCAATCTTCACTATGTAACTCTTCCCTCTTTCTCAGGGGTAGGTGCTCTGACCTCTATAGCACTTAGATCTTCATTCAACACTCATCCACTCCAGTTTTAGAAGGACATTTGTGGTAGAGGATAAATGAGACTGGTTTGCTATTTAGTGCTTTCATGAACCTGAGATGATCTCTGCTGTTTTGCAGAAGCAATACCCCACCCAAGAGAATTTCAATGGAAGTTTCACTCCTCTTTGAAAATTCTCAAATGCAAGACTTTTTCCCCCAGCCGGAACTCAGTTCTGGCACCTCTCAGGTGGGTGCCATTGCCATTATAAGAGAACAAGGGAGGTGTTTGTGGTGAGCTCCAGCACCTACATTTTCTAGAAAAACAGCACTTCTCAAATGTAATTTCTTTTCTCATTGATTGATGGAGAAGTTTGAGTGGGGGATTCAGGATAAACTTTGAGAACAACACTGTTTTGTACTTGTAGATGATTGGCTCTAAAGAATGTCCAGATGGCAGCTTCCTTTAGTCTGAGCTAAGCAATGAAAAACTCTGTCGTACTGTCAGAAAGAAAAATATCACCCACTGGGTACCATTGCACACACTTGAGATCTAAGTGTAACTAAGGTTGATGAAGAAATTCAATTCAGTTCATATTGAAATGCAGATTTACCTAATTTGTGCTTTTCAAAGCAATATGTGGACCAAATCACACCCGTCCTTTAAAAATTGCACTTCTCTGAATTTTACAATGCAAAGAATTATATACCCCAGCAAAGAATTATATACCCCACAAAGCATGTGGCAGAGTAAAGTTGCATAGAAACACATGCATTAGTGAAAACAACATACAAAAATGCATTATACCAGGGGGAATTTGTTTGCAAATATGTGTATATGAATCAAAACTGCATATAGACATATTTTTATAGGAGAAATTTATAAATTTTCATGAGCATTTAACAAAAAAACCCAACAATCCACAAATCAATAGATTTGTCCATTTCTTCATGCAACAAAATGTTAGGGCAGGGAACCAGCAGAGTCTGACTTACATCACAAGTGACACAAGCAATATTATAAACAAAAACTTGACAGGAGCATGTGGTATTTCACAAAAAACCGAAGCGGGTTAATGCTTTCCTACTAAGTTTTTTTTATTTGCTGGAACTCCGCCCTCATCACCAAACCTTTTTCCTTCTCCCATGTAGTTTTGTGTAGGTAAACATACAGTTCTGCATAGGGAGCTTGCTGGGCGGGGGACTAATAGAAGGAGAAGAATCAAGTACACATACACTGTCACTTCTCCATGTAAACATGCCTGTCAAGAGAGGAAAAGAAAATTCCAGCCCATTAGAGCACTGTGTAGATTTGTCTGCAATGTGTAAGCATTGTAGGCCGATAGAAGAAATGAATCATAGCCAGGGGGAGCCAATGTGTGTGTGTTTAAATCCTTTCTCAAATATTACTATAAGACTCCACAGTCACCTAGTGAGTTTGATTAGAAGATTCAAGAGGACAGCTTCTCCATCACATATGGAATCCACTGCCACAAGGTGCCATCATGGACAGTAGCTCAAATTACTTTAAGAAGGATTAAGCAGGCTAACAGAGTGCACATTTGTCTATCAGCTGCTGCTAGACACGGAAGCTAAGTGGAATCTTCCAGCTCAGAAACTGTGCGCTGGGGAGCAGGAACGGGTGAGGGAGCTGTTGCATTAGGGATTTCTGAAAGGCATCTTGTTGGCCACTGTGTGGAACGTGATGTTGGACTAGACAGGCCTTTGATCTGATCTGCAGCATTTTTATGCTGAAGAAAGTTTACAGCTGTTGGTGGGGGAAATTCTAGCTATAACTCTAGTGGGTGCTATAACAATAATGTTCATGTTTAATATAAAACAAAAACCCTGCTTCTTTTAGGTATTTTCACCCAATTTGCTAATTAGTCATCAGATGCTGGGTACTGGGAAAACTGAGCAGACTTCAGCTCAAATCAAACAGTCCATAAGTGGTGCATTTACTAGTGGAAATCAGCTTCAAAGTCTTCCCTTCCACTTAGATTTTAAGCAGCTCTACAAAAGAGCATTGATTTTGGGGGTTAAATTGACTGATTTTATTCATAGCTTGCTCATGTGGCCTGCTCAAAATGACAAATTGTTGAAGATTGCAAGCTGTGGATTGGTTCAGATATAGCAAAATCCTGTTCTTCCTCCTCTTTGGTTTTGTTCTCCCTTTCTCCTTCTCTCTATCTCTCGCTCTCTTTTTTGTTCTAAATATTTTTGCACTCATAATTTGCTATTATTTGGTCTCTGCCTGGCCAGGAAAGGTATTTTCACAGCATGGGATCTTCTCTTTTCAGGGCAAGCACTGTATTTTCATATCAATTACATCAGAAGCAGAAATCTAAAATTTCTGTGTCTCCTTTGGGCTCCTGCATAGTAAATAGTCTTTATTTTTTCTTTGCACATTGTATGTTTATGCAGATTGCCTGTTGACTCCAATTTAGCTGACAGATATAATAATAAACATATGCATCAAGTACTAAGTACTCATGTTAAGGATCAGGTTAGAGTCCTCAGGTGCACTATGGTGGCAGCTGTTACGAAAAGTACTGTATGAATGCACTTTAAATATATCCCATGCCAGGAATGTTTAAATCTATTATGCAATGTCTCCTTGTCTTGGCTTCCCATGCAATGAAGCACTTGGGCACCAGCTGTGTTGTTAAGTGCCTTTGTGAACAAAGAATGGTTCCTCTCCCCTTTGATCTTTCCATCTTACCCCTTGTAGTAGGCAAAATTGCAACAACAGCAAAGGGGGATAGTTATATTCTGTTCCCAGCCCCACTGCTTCTTCTGTGGGGCTTCAGTAACACATCTCCTTGTGAATCAGGAAGTCTATAAATGTCCACTTATTTAGATATGCCGCTGCTCATAGGGTTAGGACAGTGTTTCTCAACCAGTGTGCCTCCAGATGTTTTGGGACTACAACTCCCATCATTCCTGACCACTGGTCCTGCTAGCTAGGGATGGTGGGAGTTGTAGTCCCAAAACATCTGGAGGCACACTGGTTGAGAAACACTGGGTTAGGATATCTTCAAAATGTTACCCTGAAGTTGAAAGAATTGCATTGGCTTCCATTGAAACTACTGGGTGAAGCTCCAAGTGTTGGTTTTTGTGTATGAAGCCCTGTAATACAGCTTTGGACCACAGTATCTGAAAGATTGTCTCACCCTCTATATAGCCCTCCCTATGAGGGCCTCCTGAAGGCATCACCTTATCATAAATTCATAGAACTGTAACCAGCAAAACTAGCTAAAATGTATAGGATGAGTAATAAAATGTGCTGGAAATGTAATGAGAAGGAGGGAGAGTTTTATCATATGTGGTGGAAGTGCGAAAAAGTTAAAAGATTTTGGGAAATGATATATAATGAACTGAAAAAGATTCTTCAGTATACCTTTCCCAAAAAACCTGAGGCATTTTTATTAGGACTTATTGGACAAGAGATTGCAAACGAGGACCATATAATATTCTTGTATGCGACAACCGCGGCTAGGACTTTGCTAGCCCGAAAATGGAAAACTCAGGATTTACCGATCATTGAAGAGTGGCAGACATAAATGTGGAATTAGCAAGACTGACTAGCAGGATCCGAAACCAGGGGGAAACAAGGTTCCAAAAAGATTGGAGTAAATTTGTGGACTATATGGAAAAAAAACTGCAGAAGTTTAAAGACACTTGCAGGACTGAAATAAATCCTACGAATTGACTTTAAATGGAAGGAACAAAGAAACTGCGAGATAAGAGTTGGAAAGAAAACCAAATGAGGGGAGGGAGGGAAGTCAAGTTCGGCAGAGCATTGGGAATGAGAGATATGGAAATAATTGTTAAAAAGAGAAAAATTGTGTGTTTTGTTTTTTGAATGTTTTGTTTTGTGTAATGTGTTTAATGTGTTTAATTGGAAAATCTAATAAATTATTCTTTAAAAAAAATCATAGAACTGTAGAGTTGGAAGGGAACCCAAGGATCATCTCGTCCAACCCCCTGCAATGCAGGAATCTCAGCTAAAGCATCCACCACAGATGGCCATCCAACCTCTGTTTAAAAACCTCCAAGGAAGGAGAGTCTGTCACCTCTCGTGGGAGTCTGTTCCACTGCTGAACAGATCTTACTGTCAGAAAGTTTTTTTTTTCTGAATGTTTAGTAGGAATATATTTTCTTGCAACCTGAAGCCATTGGTTTGAGTCCTACCCTCCAGAGCTGGAGAAAACAAGCTTGCTCCCTCCTCCATGTGACAGCTCTTAAGATATTTGAAGATGGCTATCATATCTCAGTCTCCTCTTTTCCAGGCTAAACATACCCAGCTCCACTTAGTTTCCAGACCCTTGATCATCTTGGCTGCTCCCCTCTGCACACGTTCCAGCTTGTCAACATCCTTCTTAAATTGTGGTGTCCAGAGGTCTTTTATGCACAATATAGGAATTGGGTCTTTAGTGTTGTGTCTATTTCCCTTTGGAGTACCCTCCCCTCGAATATTAGACAGGCACAGTCTCTTGTCTTTTGAGCACCTAATGAAGACCCTCTGCTTTCAACAAGTTTTGTTAAAAATAATGTATGGCTGCTTTAATGTGATTTTTATGGGATCTGTCAGCCGCACTCCCTCAGAAAGTGGTGGACTCTCTTTCGTTGAAGGTTTTTAAGCAGAGGTTGGATGGCCACTTGTCATGGTTACTTTAAATCAGTTGAAGTGGTTGTTGATGAAGGTGGTTCTGGTCGTGTCAGCGTAGCAATGAAGGAAAATTTCATTCCGTCTGCATTTTTTTTAAAAAGCAAACCGACCTAATTTACACCTTCTGGGCTGATATATGGATTAGAGCATAAACATCCTTCAGATTTCACACTTCCCTGAACTTTGCCATATAGTTCTCAGGCAAAGTAAATTTAGAAATGCATACGTTGTGTTAAAAGTACAGATTTAAAGTAAGTATTTTGTGATGAAATGTGTATTTTAACATTTGCTGTGGCTCAGTAATTAGAGCACCTGGAGAAATGGGTGGAAGTGACTTATGAATGAATACATGAGAAATTGACACAACTTATGGGAAATTGGCAGAGAGAAGAAATGGATGAATTTCCCCAATTCTTAGCCATGAGCCAAGTAGCTGTTGGGCCTGGCTGTACCAATGGAGATGGTGGGGGGCTTGCTGACTCATCTTTGACTCTGGAGGAAGCACTGAATGAACATGAACAGCATTTAGCTACTCCCTTGGTAAATCATTTATATTATTTTGGCGCAGAATGCGCTCAGTCGCAGAACCACTCAGTCACATGACTTCTTCCTGTGAACCATTTACCTGCTTGGGATTTAAACTGAACCAAATGTGAACAGCCACAGGTCCATCATATCACTTTGCTGGGGACTGCATGGCCTCCATCATGCCCAAAGAAATCAGGCGTGTTGCCTCTAATTTCAGGGGCTCTAATGATATTAATTGGTACACAGACCCTATTTTCATTTACCCAGTGGCAGGCCTAAGCGTTGATAATTGATAGATTGGCAGAATGATGGCTTTGATGATTGGCAAATTAAAGCCTTATCCTGCCCAGGCCTGAGATCCTTCCCATAAGATGCAAGAAGTTCTGCTAGCCCACATTTTACTGTGCAGACTAGAAGTGCTCAGTGCCTTTTAGGATTGGACCACAGCACGCACAAACACATGCTCTCACTCTCTCATCCCCGTGGCTATGCCAATCTGTTTCTATTAATATGGGTTTAATTGTGTTGGTTTTTCTTTTTTGCATTTCATTTGCAAGTAACAAAAATATAATTACAACCAACAAATTGCTGCCCCTCAGGGAGTTTCGTTGATTTCATCCACCCCCACAGGGTTTGCAATGTGCACTTCAAAAACATGGAAGAACAAAAAAAAAAGTAAAGAGACAGAATAAAAAGGGAGGGGAACTGCAGCCTCCACAAACAAGAAATAAGAGACTGCTGGAAAGTGGCCAGTGTCCATTCTACTATAACAAATTCTTATCTCAGACAACAGGTGATATGGGGCGGCCAGGTTCACACATAACCACAGACTTTGGTTTAATGTGACACAAGCAGCATGCTGGTGTTTGGAGGAAACCAACCATGAACCTGGGTTTGGATGACCTGACAAGCTGAACTCCTGGTGGTTTTGTCTGTGGTGCAGCAGCAGCAAGTATGAGGAAGGAATTTCGTAAGTACTTTTTCAGCAATTCACTGGTTCACATTAAACCATTGTTGGTTTTAAAGCAGGGATGGGGAACCTATGGCATTCCAGATATTACTGGAGTACAACTCTCATTAACCCTGTTTGGTGGCCAGAGAGTTGGAGTCCAGCAACATCTGGAGGCTACAGGTCTAGCTAATCAAGGTTGTAAGAAATTAAAGAATGAAAGCCATGTATGTACTGTGAACTATCCTTAAGCAATAATGTGATCACTGCTTTAGTGATTCGAACTGGATAACCAGGTTAATCAGAACCCAGGTTCAAACCAATCATTTTAATTTTTTTCAAATTGGCATGTTAAAAATGTAGGTTAAATTACTGCATGTAGAGCCAAATGTATATAGAAGTCATCATGCAAGTGTCTACTTCACAATATTTAATCTAGGTACCACTTGCAACCCACATGTTTCACATGCTGATATGGTTAAATAAACTAGGACACCTTAGGGTTCCCACTTGGTGGAATCACAACCTTTGGTTTTCACCCCAAAGGAAGTCACACTAGATGTTTCAGCCCAGAGAAATGTCTTCTGTGAAAGGAATATTCCCAATGGTGTATCTACAGGATCTCATCCCTATTGTGATTACTAGTAGTACAGGAAGGTTGGGGCAAGTGATCCAGCTGCAGATCTGCACAGGAATGCAAAATGGGTGCCAAATGTCATGCTATTCAGTAAGAGGAACAAAAATAATACCAAATTATGTTACCAGTATTTTTCTTCCCAGGTTGGACTAATGGATTAGAACATGTTTTTGAAGTGTGCAAGCTGGACAGAGTACATAGTGCAGCTTCTCGTTGACCTTGAGTCTGCAGCCTAACACAGCAAAGCACAACCAACAACTGAATACTGCTACTGGAGAAGGGGGCAATCAGAAACAGGGACTCTCCCTAGACTATTTAAAACCAGAAAACCACGATAAGAATTCCAAATTAAAATGGAGCCATAAATTCAGTAACCGGAGCTCTTCTCAATGTGAGGTATCACTGAGGCCTGTGTGAATAAACAAGTTTTCAGAAGATTCCAAAAACTGAACAAGTTGGAGATCAACATGCTTCTGGGAGATGATGGTTCCCTGTACCAAGTGCCTTTCTACTAGCTGCTGCCAGATGTATTTCTTCAAGCTGCAATAAAACCTTATCAGCCGCTCTTTAAAGTTGTCAGTCCAGAAACAATTTATTCTCTGGTGGGGCAATGGGGAGAATGGGGAGAATTGGCAGCCTGCCCTAGGTATAAACAAGTGTAACCAGTGACCCATCTGTTTTCAAAATGGCCCAAGGGCCTGAGTGCAACGGAGTGTCCCCCATGTGAATTCCCAGCAACTGGTATCAGAGACATAGTGCATCTGACAGTGGAGAGATAATGCAGCCTCCATGGCTAGTAGCCACTGATAACCTTATCCTCTGTATTATGGCACCAATGAAAATATTCAGCAGAGAGACCCCTAGGCAACAGTGCTGGGCATCCCCAGTACACAAATATTTCAGGCTGCATCATTTCCCACAGTTGCAGAAAGCAAAAAGAGAGGCATTAGCAAACACATTAGCTTAGGGACCGCACAACCCATTTAGCACATGGAACTGTAAGTACAGCCACACTCTATTTGCTCCTCTTGTCTTCCCCCTGTAGGAGCTCCCAAGTGAGTGTTTTTATTTTTATATTTTTCAGCCACAGAGTCATGCTGGAAGTAATTAAATACAAGGAGCCTCCCACTGTCATCTTAGCAGCTCTGCTTTGCCAGCCTGGTTTCAGCAGACCATGAAAAGAAAGCAGTTCTCTCTCTCTCTCTTTTTTTATCTTAATCATTCCGATTTCTGGATTTATTTATTTTTCCTCATTAAAAGTTGAAATGAAAACCTGCTTGGTCCTTTCTTGGCTCTTTATTCCCACATTATCTTCCCAGTTTGCTTCCCCGCCGCCCCCAGCAATTGGCCTCTGCTTGTTTCTCCAAGCCATGGTTCCGTTTCTCTATAAAAAGTCCTGAATCTCTGAGGATCCAGATCCCCTTCCTCTCCTTCATCTACTGAACTGAGACCGAAAGGCAGCTGTGTGCTGAAGAACCCCTTTTGCGTGCAATAGCTCTCCTGCCATGCCCACTCCTGCAATGTCGACTCAACACGCAAACTGTAATTAAAACAGACTTTTGCAAAGATACCTTAAGCCTCCAGGGACAGTAAAATAGGATTCAGAAACTGCCTGTAATCAACCCTTTAAGTGGTGATGCCTTCCCTCTTTCCATTGCCAATCTAGAAATGAAAGAAATGTGCAGCAAAGTGGTGAAGGCTGGCCCATTAGGGTGAAAGAAGCCCCCACCCGCCTGGCTTCTTACTTAACAACCAGAGCAGTGGGTGGCAAGCAAGGCCTGTCAGCTTCCTCCTCCTTAGTGTTGGCCCTTGAACTCAGAAAGGATGAAGAGGGTGGGGACAAAGCTAGAATTCATTGTTGCTGTCTCTTGGGCTCTGGCATCACCTGGACTCCCTTCCTTCCACCTCAACAATCTCAATAGGCACCAGCAACCACTGGTGGTTGTGCATATTAAATAATATTAACTATATTACAAAACACTTTAATTCATGACATGGAAACTTAATTCAGTGTGTGGCCCACGCGTTCTGTGTCAAATTATTTTTGTGGCCCACTTGGTCTGAGAGGCTGGATTGCCGTGCTATAGATAAAAGGCTGAGAAGCAGCCTTTATTAGTCAGTTTTACAACATACATCATATCTCAATAGACATTCATCTAAATCTAAATCTCTACTGAATTAGGGCATTTGATGAAATGGACTAAAATAACAAAAGAGGGCAAATGAGTAACGTTTTTCAGGAAATGGAGTACGTTCTGGAACAATAGGATAATGTGCGGTTTTAAGAACAATTTCAACAAATTTGGTGCTTCATTATGTCTTAAGCAGAATAGGCCAGACCTATTGCTCTATATGCTGTTCATATATATCTGTTCATATATATGCTGTGCTTAATTTGTTGTAAATGGTGTATTTGTGCTAGGAAATAACGATGGTGATGATGATAATCATAAATATTTCCAAGAAATCTACGTAAGTAAACATTTGCCAAAGGTCAGGGGCCCAAGCCCCATTTGGTATCCTACAATTTGAGCATGGAATCCACTTCCCATTTCAGGGAAGCTGACCAGCACTGTAAAGTCCTGTCCTGAACTTCCCACTGGAATGGAGCTGGGGGGAAGTAATGGCATATTGGCTGCCAAATCTATCCTAAACAAAGGCACTCCAAGCCACCGCCCACCTCTCTCACTTGGCCCACCTGTTCCCTGCTTCTCTCAAGACTAGTCTTGTTGTTTACTTGTAGATTGCAAACCAGTAAATTGGCACTTATGTGTCTTTTGCTCCAGCTTGCTTTGCATAAATATGATTTTTAGGTGTGTGTGTGTGTGTGTGTGTGTGTGTGTGTGTGTGTGTTTTTTTTTTTAAAAAAACAACACCTAATTAATGTTATATTCATAAAGAATAGGCATGCTGCCGCATTGCTTGGGGGTGGGGATTAAGCTTGCATAGTTTAGCAAATGATGAGCACCACGTGGGCAGGGAAAGCAGAGCTTTGCCTGGCATTTTGAAGCCAATGGAAGTTGTTCTGAGCAGCCAAGATCAGGGTTGGGGTTGGGGAGGGCTATACAATGTTTTTTTTCCCTTTCCCCAAACAGTCTGTTTGTGGGAGATTGCCACATTGATTCTCTGGTGCCAAAAAAGAAGAAGAAGCACAGATAAATGATCAGAAGGAACCAGAAGAAGAAACAAAGTGAAAGCATTCGCCAAGAGTTCCTTGCCATCTGTGTGACTGAGCCAAGCAAAAAGTAGCAGGAGGCTGGTGCTCCAGTCAGTGCCAGCTCATGGGTCACTGCAGTGACTGTGTGTGAGGGGTTTTATTGGGGGCAGGGGGACCTCTATAAATCACATATCCTAGATTCCATCTCCATAAACACATTCCCTCCTAGATATCAGACTTTCCATAATTCTCCATTCTTTGGTAGGCATGTTCTCAGCCATCCCATAAGTGATTTTAAGGTGCATCCACACTGTCAGTATTCTGTGGAAGTGATTGAATTACAGTACATACCATAAATTTAAATGTGTGCAATTAAAGCACTCTGGCCCAACAATAAGTCTTTTTGTGGTTTGGAAAGAGACGGGAAAATGCAATAAAAAGTATGAGCTAATGATCCATGGGGGACGGGGGTGGCGCTGTGGGTTAAACCACAGAGCCTAGGGCTTGCCAATCAGAAGGTCGGCGGTTCGAATCCCCGCAGCGGGGTGAGCTCCCATTGCTCGGTCCCTACTCCTGCCAACCTAACAGTTTGAAAGCATGCAGTGCAAGTAGATAAACAGGTACCACTCCAGCGGGAAGGTAAACGGCGTTTCCGTGTACTGCTCTGGTTTGCCAGAAAGCGGCCTAGTCATGCTGGCCACATGACCCAGAGATGAACGCCGCAACCCCAGAGTCGTCCGCAACTGGACCTAACGGTAAGGGGTCTCTTTACCTTTTTAATGATCCATGGATAGAAAGACATAACCTCCAAACAAAAAGATCAGGATGAAGGCTTCCATGTAACCTTTGTGGAAGCATATTAGGGGACGTCAGAGGACAAGAGGACAAGATGGTTGGACAGTGTTCTCGAAGCTACCAACATGAGTTTGACCAAACTGCGGGAGGCAGTGGAAGACAGTAGTGCCTGGCGTGCTATGGTCCATGGGGTCACGAAGAGTCGGACACGACTAAACGACTAAACAACAACAACAATTAGGATAGATGTGCAATAAACAGGTCATTAGGGGAAGTCTTTGTTTTGCATCTATTCCCCTTTTTTCAGACCTTCTTTCAATGCATGTGGAGGGGAGATAGTATGGCAATGACAACAACTACAATTTAATACCTACTCTTTGCCCTACAGTGTGTTAAAACAATTAAAACACAACATTAACATGAAAGCACAATATTATACAATATTAAAAACAGTTTAAAACAACTTAAAATTAGAAAAATAAGGTGAGACCTAAAAATATGCTTCTCAACAGCTTGATGTCACAAACTGGTTGGACATAGAGGAATGGTGGGAGGAATCAGCTGGGGAATTCCGAAGGGACGAAAGCTCAGAGCCAGGGGATTGGTGGTGGGAGAAGAGGGAGAAGACTGAGAGGAGGAATCTGAAGAACATGGATTAGTGAGTGGGGGAGTCTGTGGCAAGGAGAAGTCCAGAATCAGGGGCAGAAACTAAAGCAGGAGAGAAGGGAGGCCAAGAGGCAGAGATGAGTCTGGCTGGTGATAAGACACAGGTGTCTTCTTGTCCTGCTACAGCAAGCTTACCTTCCCCCCTGTCTCCCAGAACTAGGAGAGGTGTGAAGAGGGCATAGGAGATGTTAGCTTCACACAGGCACAGTCTCAACAAGACTGGATTAACCATTAAGCAATTAAGCAGGTGTTTAGGGCATCAATGGAAGGGGGGAACCACAGAAATTTTCCATTGTTAGATTTTTTTACATTAATGGTCAAAAATTGCTCAGCTGAGCATTCATTTTCTTAGCTGAAGTATATTTAAAAAATCTCAACACAACAACTATGCAAGAAGACAGGCTGGATGCCTTATCTCTACTAAGTTTAGAAGCAGATATGTTACGTAAGATCAGTTTCGAGGATCTGATCAAAGACTTTGCAATTAGAAAATGTAGGAGAAAAATTGTCATATATAAAGTGGAAGTATACAAAAACAAACATTATTTTCCATCTTACTGTAGGTTTTGTTTCAGTTCAAAAAATAAAATTTTATTTTATGGTTTATTATTTGTGGGGTGGGGGTGGGGGTGGTTAGGGCCTCTAAAAGTCTTAATCCGGCCCTGAATCTCAGATTGCATGCGGAAAACCCTGGAGAGGAGGGGACTTAGGCAGTTGTGGGGATGCAGGGACCTTCAGTCTTAGCAACCGCTTCATGGGGGCAAAATCTGTTGGAGATGAGTTGCTGTGCTCATTAGGCCTGACATTCCTGTTTTTGCTTATAAAGAGTTAATTCCAACTTGCTAAGTGTATTTTACTGCTGGCTTGCTCCTGTCACCAGGGTGATTTCCATAACAGTATCAACTATCTGTTTTACACCTGGAGTGGCGGGGGAGACATAAGCCATGTGTACATAGATTTTCTCAGGCTGCATGCACACATTCTGATCTCTGATTTTCCTTTCTTAGCTGCCATTTTCATAAAACTCTTTATCAAAAAATTCCTCCACTCTACATCCACCGCCTTTCCCCTCCCTTCTTCCAACCCATCACGGGGTGTAAAATGAATCCTCTCAGGCACAATAGTATGTCAGGTCCATCCCCATTTCAAACACACTCTCTTGCCTACCCCGTCAACTGTTTTCTTACTTAATGGAGAATTTTGCTTCATTAAAATTAAGCCTCATTTCATACTCATCTCCTTCTCTCTCTCTTTCCCTCCTCTCAGAATTGAATGTGATCTCCATCATCCCTGGGCTTCTTTAAATTAAAAAAAGGAAAGAAAAAAAACTTCCTCTCCCTTGCTGCTTTTATAATCAAGTCTGTATCTCGCCACAAAAAAAGATAAAAATCTGCTTTCTCTCTTACCTTTCTTTGCTACCTAGCTAGACTTAAGTCACTCTGCTCAAAGCAAAAGCACTCTGGTGACCTTGCCTCATTTATTGTCCTCTTCTTAATCGAAGGAGTATTTCATTCCAAATAAAGAAAGACCTTTTCCTGCCACTAATTTCCTCAGAACCTTTTTTTAAAAAAACATCCAGCTCAACAGGCCCTTTCTTCTTCCGCTTATCAGTGTTGGGTTAGTGGGGAGGGGGAGGGGATCCATTTACAGGGGACTTTGGGGGAGCTGCTAAGGAACTTGAGGCTGTGAGCAAGACTTCATTATTCACAATGGAAGAAAAAGGCAGAGGGAATCATTAAGTGGGCTATTCCTTCGGTGATGCCAATAGTTCAATGACAGCAGCAAATACTCAACGAAGCATCAAAGAAAATTCTCTAGCCCAGCCTTTTCCAATCTCAAATCCCAGATGCTGCTGGACTCCGAGTCCCACCAGCCCCAGCCACCATGGCCAATGACCATTAATGATGGAAATTGTCCATCAGTCATCCAACAACATCTGGGGAACCAAGTCTGGGGAAAAGCTGCCAATTATATGGGTTGGGCCCAGGATACCTTAAGGATTGCATCTTCCTATATGAACCTATCCAGGTGCTAAGATCTTTGGGTGACCACCTTCTATTGGTCCAATCAACATCATGCATCTTGGTTGATGGTGGCATGATAGAGATACTTTTTCTGTGGCTGCTTCCATATTGCGGAATTCCCTTCCAAGAGAGATTAGCCTGGTTTCCTCCTTGTTATCCTTTCACCAACAAGCTAAGACCTTCCTGTCCAGACAGGCCTTTGAAAACAAAGGTGCAGACAACGTTGATCTCTGGGCTGCTGTCATGGCAAACCACATTTTAATTGCAGGTTCTAAATGTGTTCTGATACATTTATAAACATTGTAAGCCATCTTGAATCCCAGCTTGGGAGAAAGGTCGGATACAGTATAAATATTAAATAATAACAATAGCAATTCAAAGGCCAGTTTCATAGGTAATGAGCTGGTGACCCAACCTGAGGAGAATGAGAAGACACTGCATGGCTCTCTGTCTTCAAGAAGTTGGGCTCTCTAAGTATGACTAGCATTGGATGCAGCCCTTGTTCTACAGTATTCTATCCTAGCTTCCAAACCAGTCACAAAGGCAGCCTCACACTGAGTGTGCTACAGTAATTACCACAAGGGAGAATCTATCCCTGCCCTACAAGTAGACACCTCTCTTGTATCAACCAAAGGTGTTGATGAGCATTCCTGCATTAGAGGCCACCTGGGCTTCAAGTGACAACAGTGGATCTAGGAATGCTCCCAGATAGTGTACTTCCTCCATCAGAGGAAACATAAAAGGAATTATTTTGCTCCTTCCCTTGACTCCTGTTGTTTTTAGCTGCTGTATTTTGAGATAATACAGGGTGTCTGCTTCTTCTTTGTAAGCTGCCTAGAGAATTTTATTGATGATGGGTGGTTGTTATTCTTATTTATTAAAGTGATATTATCTAGCAATGCATTTGCCTTCACGTTTCCTTGCCTGGACCATTCAGTGAAATCAACTTCTTTTTAATCTTCTGTAAAGAGGCTTCTTCAAGGGTTAACAAACTTTGGTTGTATTGTCTGAAGTCAGATTAAAGACAAAAGTTACAATTCCTACAGCTTCTGCATTTCTTTCACATCTCCAAAAAAAAAAAATTAAAAAAAAGAAGAAGAAGAAACAGGCATTGAGCTTTACTCTCTCCCCCCACTACCCTCCCCAGAAACACCCTAAGCACAGCTGGGAGCTGTGAATGACCCAGAACTGGGTTTGATCTGTATTCCATCCCCACCCTAGCACTTAGCCTGCCTTGCGGATTCTGCAGGTGCAAAAGATAGCTATCTCACAGCAGGGTTCATCTAGTCTGAGGCTGCTGATTTCACTAGGCTTTTATCTCTCCCTCTCTCGTCCCCTCGCACCTCTGTCATCACTCACTCCTCTTTCAGCTACCTGGGGATTCTCTCCACCTGAGGGGTACTTAACATTCTGCAGTACTCAAGGCCAGGCCGCTTGTTAGCTCAAATGCATCTGGATCTAGAGCGCAAGACAAATTGCTACTTCATTATGGAAGCTGAGTCTCTAATCCATTTCATTTATTCTCTCCCTTGCCCCCACCCTACTATGCTTGCAAAAACAGCACATGTGCAGGCAGGAGACAGGAGTCAAAGAGGACACCTTAAAGATTCATTTATCGAACGAAAAACAACCCAAACCTGCAAGCCTTTGATATGATGGCGATTATTCCTTCATGTTCCATGCTACCTCCCACATGTGTGAATTCACAGTCTTCTTCTTCTTCTTCTTCTTCTTCTTCTTCTTCTTCTTCTTCTTCGGCGATCACTCGTAGCTGAGTAAGACTGTCTTCCATAAACACGATTTTGGGTTGGGTTTTTGGAAGAAGCCTGTGCGTGATTTTGTTTTATGTGTGTAGATCAGTGCACGCTGACCAGCGCACAGTCTTCGCAGTAGGGCTCTGTTCCGATGGCATGAAGTAGTCACGACAAACCGGTAGATTCCTATCTGCTGCAGCCTTCATCCGCCTTCACAGCCGTGGTAACAGACCGCTTGTTATCATCCACCTGTTCTGCAGTACCTCGGCATTAAAGCTCAGCACATAAGAGTCATCTTTAGGGATGGGTGCATCTGTCAGTTTCACTTTCTCTCACTTTCTCATTTCTTTTTCTCCATTTCAGATTGCCTTTTCTGAATCAGTTTGCTATTACACACACACACACACACACACACACACATACACACCCACACATAAAAATCCTATGCACTTTAATGCAGATTTCTCCTTACCTGTGGAATTTTGTAATGTTCGGGGGGGTTGTATGTGTATTTTGATGGAAGAACTGCATCATAAAATTTGGGGAAGTGTGGATTTCAAAGACTGGTTGTGTTTTACTTTGTGTACTGGTTTGAGTAGCATGAGTGAGTTAGTTTGAAATGAAAATAGAACAAATTCCTCACTGTTCCTATTGTTGCCCATCTAATTTAATAATCTAGATTATTATTTTTTGTGCGGGGAGCCCTGTTTTCTCAGCCCTGAAACCAAATTGGTTGGAGACACTGGGATTAGAACCTTGGACTTCCTAAACACATCAAGTTTTCAAAAAGAGAGAGATGGAAACAGTGTTTAAAACTTATTTTGGCGGATTGGAAGTCAATGATAGCTGGAAACAGGAGCAAGTCATTTTGTCATGGTCTCAGATGTTTGAAATGTATCAGATGTTTCAACCGAGTTCCAAATTTGCTCCAAGGTAAAAAAATAAATAAATAAAATACTGTGCTAAACCACACATTTTGTGTAGTTTTGTGATTGCATGAGTTTGTTTGTTTTTCAAACACCCTTGGGGAAAACAATAACAGAATTACACATAATGTGTAGTTTGGGCTGCAACAGAATATTTGAATTATGTGGCTGGTGAGAAACACAGTTTGCTTGTTACTCGGACACCAGCAGTTAAGTTGCTATCTTAACAGCAACAAAAGCCTGCCTGCTTGTGACCTGGAAGAGTTTGTTTTCTCCCACTGAATGCAACTGTCTAGATGACAGTCTGCAAATGCTGCAATTTCACAGGTCTTCGAGCACTTAATTTGTCTCAGAGGTGATACTTAAACACCAAGATTGGCATATCACCAGTGACAGGCTGTCTCTGTCTGAAAGAGTGTCTCTGTGCCAACCACCCAGGGCACCAGCAGCTATGCCAGCTGGCCTGTGCCCCCAGCAAGGAAGGGGGGAGGTGAAAAGTTCATGTTTATTAGCTATGCCTACCACCAGCCATGCTAATGTGACAAAGTGGCTCCCTTCATCAAAGATGGCACATTAAACTTTTAAAAAATTTGGATGCTGGGAGGCTGTAATGTTCCTTCCTACAGCGTATGGAGAGGCGATTACATAAAAAGTGTTCTCATTAGTATAGATCCAACAGTTACTGCAGCCCAGTAAGCTTTTCCCGAGAGTGCTTCCCAAAACATTTAGCATCTAGTTGGGTTCTTCAGTGCAAACCTAAATGCTAGTTAGTTGATTAATTTTCTGTTTTAGTTGATTAAATTTGCATATGTGTTAAAGCCATTTGCTTGAAGCAGGAAGCAGGTTTCCATTTCTTTTTCAGAGATGATAAATGAATGTGCCATAGAAGCAAACACTTTAGGAGGCATTTATTTCAGTAAGGTGGAAGTGGAAAACCTTTGGCCCTCCAGGTGCTGCTGAACTAAAGTGTGGATGAGCCCCAAGAGCTGCCTAAGAGAGAGCTTCCACCAGTCAGAAGTGGCACTAAATGGGCCAATGGCCTGAACTTTGTACAAGGCAGCCTCATACATTCAGAGCTCCCAATGCTTGTTCTGTAAACCAGCTTAATTTTCCCAGAAGTATTTCACATGCATATCATTATTGAGATTCCACTTTGGTCACCAGCAATGACAGTCCCGAAAGAAAGAAAGAAAGAAAGAAAGAACCAAAGCTCAGTAGCAGATTACATGTTTTGTATGAAATAGCACAATCCCTACAGTACAGATGTCCCCCCCCCCATTTATTCAGGGGTTACACTCTGGGGCCCCACACACATAAGTGAAATCATGTAAATTGGGGACCAATCTCTACAAAGCCTCTAAATGTCTATTCCTCCCTGCTTTCCAGCTCTCTCTCCTGCTCTCTCTCAACTCAACTCCCTTCAACCAGAGTTGAAGCTCTGGGGCTGGCTGGAGGATGCACAGAAAAGTGGTGACTGCTGCTGCGCTACCACATATGTCAGCTGCTCGGTGGAGAAGCTGCTCAGCCTAAACAAAGCCATGCTGCGCCTCTAGTCTCTTTGGAGCTTCTTCCACCCTTATTGATGTCCTCTTCGGACTCTGGGAAAGGTCTTCTCACAAACCACAAGGACGCTCCATCTCTCTCCTGCCATTTTCTGGTATGATTCTATTTATTTCCTGGCGCCCCACACATACATGCTCATTCACGAGAACACACGTAAATGGGGGAAATGCCTGTAGTTCAGATCGACCCACCCACTCAGAGTCTACAGTTCAAAGGACCAGGTAGTGGGTGATTGAGAAGAGACCTTGGAGAGCCACCAAGAGGTCAGCATGGACAATAACTGGACAGATGGACAAATGGTCTGAGATAGCAGGAGGCAGCTTCCTGTGTTCCTTTGCAGGCTATGTCTTTGGGCATCATTTCTTTGGGCACATTCTCAATTCACAGGGAGTGACTAAGAAGCCCAACAGGCTTGGCCAGTGAGCTGTGTAATGCAATATGTCCCAAGATACCATACAATACACAAGTATCCCTTGGAATGTGCCCTGGGGTTCTCTGGACGAAAACACGACATAGAATAATGTAGTTCCCTACAGGTTGAAAGTCAGAAAGTTCCTCATGATTCAGTCTGAGTCAAAGCAACTGCCTCCTGCTCACTGGAGCTTACTGCGGGACCCAGCACACATGGCTGTGCACAGGCCAGCGGCTGCAGATAAAGAAAGGCGATCTCTCGTTTTAATTAACTGAGCTTTCATTTAAGAACAAACAAAGGCCATGTTTGTGTGCTGACAGCTGGCCTCCCTTCTGGGTCAGATAAGGCAGCAAGTCATTGCCTCAAAGCTGCAAGACAGGCCAGGAGACAATCCAAGAAGCAGGGATGTGGGGAAAGGCAGGCTCAGTTTAGGCGTCAGCTGTCATGGCTTGTTTTTCTGTACAGCGTTAAAGAGCAGCAACAGAACTAGTTCCCCAGTTGTTTTGCAGGGCTGAGAGATCAATGGGGAGAGACGCTTTTGGCTAGGATTTTTCTGTGGCAAATATCAGTGTTCAAAGCAAGCAGGTCAGCAATGCCCCAGGGGTCCAGAGAGAAGAAAGAAGAGAGAGAAGCCTCTTACACAAGCATCTTAACTTACATCATGTTGCACTTCAAGCCATCGCCTTTTCCCAGTTCCACAAGATTAGGTTGCCTCAAATGGATATGTGATGTATGTAATAATTGAAAAAGAATATGGAATAAAAATTTAACAAAAATCACATTCTCTCATTCTCTAGTTTCATTAACAGATGCTGTCTTCTTTTCAAGGTTAAATAAAGTTGTATCCAATGACAGTCGTACTCAGAGTAGGGCAATTTACGTGAATGGGCATGATCAGCTAATTAATTTCAATGGGGGCTAGCATGGGGCACAGCCCAGCAGGTGTTGACTGTTTCAACAGTTTTGTTATATCTCTTATTTACTATATATATATATATATATATATATATATATATATATATATATATGATTGTATATAGATATTGTTAGGATCTCCTACTCACGAGTAGGACCCTGGCAGAGACCCTCCCTCCTGGTCGATCGTTCGGGAGCTTCAAAAGCTTTCTTCAGCCCAAACATCACAGCAACTGATGCCAACTGACATCAGCACACTCAGGGCTCCACAGAGTTTGCGCAATTGCATAACAGACCTCAGCAACTCAGCATTTGGCTAATCTATTTTATTTACATATAAAGACACACGGAGCACTGCAACATGGCTCCCTCTCTCTCTCTACCATCAGACAGCAAAGAGAAAGAACAAAGGACAATAGTCCCACTTCAGGAAACATAGTAACAGAACATCCTGCCTTCGTCACTTCCCACTGTGGAATGAAAACATATACCATCATGTGATAGACTACAATCCCATGACAGCAGACACGGGGAATGAATCTTCAACAGATATGCACACACAACTTCTGTATTGCAGTTACCTATTTTCAGTTTTTTAAATTTTAAAAATAGAAGCAGATTTGGGGAGTTACAGAGGAGCAATGGGGCAGGGTATAGCCAATTCTCTCCCCATGGAGCTTCCATGCTAAATTTCTTTTCCCACAGGCTACTTGTGGGAAATTTAGACATCCTTTCATACATTTGTCTGGTACCCTTTGGAGAAGGGAAGTTGGCATGAGGCAGGAAGCAATTTACAGTAGGGAAAGGACAGGTGGAAACATGTTAGGCACCCTTTCTCTGTAGTTTCTCAGCTCAAGATTGCAGTTTTAAGGGAGGGGGAAATGATCACCATAGCACTTCATATGCATATATTTGGGTGAAATGCAGAGTTGACTCAAAAGCCACATGCACTCACTGTCAGACATAGACTCACCCAAGTTCACTACAAGGCTATATATGGATCTCTGGACTCTGGTTGTTCTAGAGGTCACTGCTCTGCCCTCTGCACTGGCTTTTCTGAATGTTCAAAGAAAACCAAAAGTGGTTTGAGGCATTTGCTCCCATTGCCAGCTCCTCATTCCACATTGCTCTACAGCAGGGGTGGAATGTGTAGGCCTCCAAAAGTTGCTGGGTACAATCCCCACTATCTCCAACCATTGACCATGATGGCAGGAGCTGATGGGAATTGGAGTCCAACAACATCTGGAGTGCTATGGGTTCCCCATCCCTGCTCTATACTGCCCAAAGGAACAGTAT
Source organism: Zootoca vivipara (assembly GCF_963506605.1). NCBI lineage: Eukaryota > Metazoa > Chordata > Lepidosauria > Squamata > Lacertidae > Zootoca > Zootoca vivipara. The sequence continues at coordinate 20,727,229 of NC_083290.1, forward strand.
CCTTAACACGGCACAGAAAGGGGAGCCAGGCAGATTTTGGATTGCCTTTCCCTACCTCCCCTTCCACCACCACCACATTTTCTTTTCCTTTTTATCTAGTCCCAGCACTTGTCACTTTGCCATTTAAACATGTCACACCAAAGCTCTCTCTCATTAGGTGAAAATTGGATTTTGTTAATGAAGGAAAAGGAAATCAATTAACCTTATCAGTGTACGGGGGGACTTATTTGAAACGGCAAGGATAGAAATTCTCTCGCCTCTCTCCTTTGCTGATAGGTGAGTTTTATGCACACATGTGCGCATGTGCACTCACGCACATGCGCACATACACACACAGCAGGTGCAGGTGTCATGTAGGGTGTTAGAGCACTACAGGGAGACTTGAAAAAACAATAAAACTCCAGGAATTTCCCTGCAAAGTATATACTGCATACTGTATATGCATGCCACCGCAAAATCCTATATAATAAAGTCCCTGTGTCTCTGCGTCCGGTCCCTGTGTCCCTGTGTCCGCGCTACAGCGCATGTGCCCCACAGACACAGGGATTGGATGCAGAGACTTGGAGCGCAGAGACCGGCCCCTCCTCCGCCTCCTCCCGCTGTCCCGAGTGGCGACAGCCTCCTCCACCTCCCTTCTCCTGAGGAAAAGGAAGAGGCCTCTGCCGCCGCCTCCCGCAGCGCGCCTCAGGTAAGCGCACTGCCCCTCACTCTCCTGCCTCGCCGCCCCACGTCACTCCGCCGCAGCAGGGACGTGGAGGAGGCCGTTGCCACTCGGGACAGCAGGAAGAGGCGGAGGGGGGGCCTGTGGGCCTCAGGCGCTCGCCGGCGGGTGGGGCGAGAGCGGGAGCTGTGGCGGAGTGATGCGGGGGCGGCGAGGCGGGAGAGCGAGGGGTGGCGCACTTACCTGAGGCGCACTGCGGGAGGCGGCGGCAGAGGCCTCTTCCTTCTCCTCAGGTGAGGAGGAGAAGGGAGGTGGAGGAGGCCGTCGCCACTCGGGACAGCGGGAGGAGGCGGAGGAGGGGCCGGTGAGCCTCAGGCGCTCGACGGAGGCGACGCCTGCGCGGTCCCAGGGCTTCCCCTCCGTTCCCGCCCGGCTAGCGCCCGTTTACTGAACGGGCTGAATGACACTAGTAATTAAATAATTTTATTCATACCCAGAAATGGCAGGATAGAGCTGGAGAGACCTTGTGGCTCATGAGGAGACCCTACTCAGAGCCCAAAAAGGATGTCAATGAGGACAGAGGAAACCCCAATGAGACTGCAGGTGCTGTACATAACTCAGCCTCCCCACTGAGCAGCTGATGTGTGGGGTAGCACAGCAGCAGCGGCCACTATCCCCGCATGTCCTCCACCCTCCTGTTGGCTCCAGAGCTTCAATTCTAGTTGCATATATTTTGGAATACAGAATTTTTGGTATGGATTGAAGAGAGAGAGGCAGAGAGAGCGTTTAAAGCATATTTAGAGAGAGTGCTCCCCGGTTTATGCGATTCCACTTACGTGCACAGGGGCCTGGAATGTAACCCCCATGTATGTGGGGAGGAACCTGTATACAGTTTCCCAAAGCAACCATCACTGAAAATAGAAGCAAGCAGCTGAAGAGTCTTCTCCCCCAAGAAACTTTGCACAAAGAATTAAAATGGCTTGTAACAAAAAAAAGCAGCCCTTTTAAAGGTTTTAAAAGGTACAGTGTGTGTTCTTCTTCTTTTACTTCTTCACTCTGTCTCCCCCCTCCTTTTCCATACGCTTCATCATTGCAAAAGACAACTCGGAAATTTATATGGCTTTATAAATAGCTCCATGTAATTCAAATGCACTTACTTTATTTTAAGAGAGAAAGGGATCTCACACAACTGCACTACTGATGACTGTTCAGATAAGTCCTTCTGGCTCCGTCGTCTTATCCCACCCACACTGTGTGGCCGACTGTGATGATCCCTCATCTGGAGAAAGGGGCACACCAAGGGATACAAGCACATTGACAGCTCTCCAAAGCTATCAGGCCAATGGGCAAAGCGTGCTTGACGGGAGACGGGCACCATATGTTCAGTTGCAACTAGATATGCCAGTTTCCATGCATCTGTTTAATTTCCTCCCTAGGTGTTCTACTCATAGTGGCATGGTGAAAGAAGTAAAAGTTTTGCCTTTGGAGAAGGAAGGGATGGGCATTTAAATTCCAACACTGCTATACATTCATTAGCTAGACAGATATATAGCCTTCAGATATATATAAAAAGCCCACAGCTACCATACCCCCCCAAAACATTTCTCTGCTGAAAAGAGGGGCATCCTAAGGAAAAGTGGACATTCCGGAACAAATCATAAACCAGGATGGCTTCTGTATATCCAGGACTATCCCTGGAAAATAGGGACACTTAGAGGGTCTGAGCTACACACAGGGTGAGGAACCAGGAAATATTTACACACTTATTCCATTTTAATACTCATGGTTTCCCTCAAAGAATACAAAGTCCTCTTTGAACCTACTAAAATAAGGGGGGGAACAAGGCAAGTACCGATTCCTGTCTTCAAAGCCGATATATTTGTGGAAGCACAGCAAGAGCACTGCGCTGCCTCTCCAGCTCTTCGATCTGACCCTCTTCCTGAACCTGCCTTACACAGCCTCTCACTCCAGGTTTTGAACAGTTGCTTAGGTTTCACAGCAAGGCACCAGCAGCAGGCCAGGGGAGATCCCTGGAGGATGCCCGAACTCAGAGGTGACTGCTGAAACCTTTCAATTATTTACATCTTTTTTCTTTTTTGCAGTGCCTTCTTCTCCAGCTTCTGTTCCCATGGCTCATCCCCCCCCCCCCCCGCTCTACCCCACCTCTGGTTGCACTAAATAAGACATTTATGGATTGTGCATGGATTGCCTGCTTGACACATTCAGTGAAGTAGCCCAAAATGTACCCAGAGACTGTCAAATCACAAGTGACTCTCTCTCTCTCTGTGTGTGTGTGTGTGTGTGTTTCTTTTCCTGGGCAAGACTTCCCGGCAATTTTGACAGCAAGGTCTGAAAACCTTGAATGGTTTGCTGCAAATGTTTTGGCAGCAGGATTTTCAGCTGCCACTCTAAGGGGTGGGGGCGGGGGCAGGAGATGGTCTATACTCTCCCATATTTCACACATGAAACATTGGCACATTCTTGAGGAATTGTAACACCCGGATTCGCACACCACTGTTCCCTCTGCCTAAGCTCCCTGCCTGCCTTTCTCGTTGCTGGATTGCTGGATGATGTTCACTCACTCTGCAATGCCCCACCCGCCACTGGCTTCAGAAGAAGGATGTTTAGTACACTAAATAAAATGTTTTACGCCCTTCCTCCAAACTTAGGGGGTTTAATGATCAGTTCCACAATGGATCTGATTGTCCTTACAGAATAAATGCAACTCAGGCACATTCAACAATGCTTATTACCTGGGCAAGGCTGGTATGTTGCCTGCTGAATCTTGATTACTCATTCAGGATGCACACAGGTGCTGGTAACATAACAGGTCTATATAGAGCTCCCAGATAGGACTCTAAGCACAGGCCTGCAGCAGGGTCTTTCTCCTTAGGGACAAAGCAGTAGCTCAGTGGTAGAGTATTTGCCTCCCATGCATAAAAGCACAGGTTCAATCCCCAGAATCTCCAGGTCGGGCCCAGAGATAGCCTTTTCTGAAACACTGAGAAGCTTCTGCCTGTCAGTATAGATATTGCTGAGCTGGAGGGACTCAATGGTCTGACTCAGTATAAGGCAGCTTCTTTGTCTAATGGAAGTGCCATAGCTCATGGGTAAAGCTCTAGGTACAGCTGTAGGGTGTCAGGATCCTCCTCAATAGTCTCAGTGTTCATAGAATTGTAGAGTTACAATGGACGCTCAATGGCCATCTAGTCCAACCCCCTCCAACAGAGAATCACAACTAAAGCAGCCGTGACAGATGGCTATCCAACCAACCTCTGCTTTAAAAATCTCAATTGGATGTTGAAAAACCTCCACCACTAGCTGTTACACTGTCAAACAGCTCTGTCTGAAAGTTCTTCCTAATGTTTAGTCAGAATTTCCTCCTTGCAACTTGAAGTCATTTGTCCAGGTCCTACCATCTGGAGCACAAGGAAAAAAGCTTGCTCCACTGTCCCACTGACAGCCCTTTAGATATCTGAAGATGGCTACCATGTCCCCTCTCCACCTCCTCTATTCCAGGTTAAACATACCTAACTCACTCAACAGTTCCTCACAAGTCTTAGTTTACAGAGAAACCAAGACAGTTTTGGCCTTGTAAATCTCAGCAGAGATGTCTGGTCATTGACTCTGGCTCCTCCTGCTGTTTGGCTCCCTAACTCCAGCCCTACCACTCCCAGACTCCAGCCCTACCACTCCCAGCGACCACCAGACACTACTGGACTACTGTTAAAAGCAGAGCAGAAGGGCCAAAATAACAGGGACTCTGCCTAGTTAAATTGGACTACCCACTTCCAAACCCAATGTTGCTCATGGCACCTCAGTGGCTCCCCAGTGTGCTCCCATGATAAAAGTGGCTCATTATTCAGGATGTCTCTTTGCCTCTTTTCTTCATTACTTCCCTGGCTTTATCTACATTTGAGTAATACACAGCAAATAAATTATTCATTGTGTTTGTCAATCAGCGGATAGATTATTCACAGATTATATCCCACTCGTTCCACCTCTCCTGCCCATTATCTGACTGCAAAAAGGCTGAGGGAACAGCTTTTCTTAATCAGAAAAAGAGAGAGAAAGAGGCAAGGATTAAATGGAATGCAAGGTCATGGGAGGCAGGGAAGAGGCTAACCACCAGGAGCAGAGTACGCTTTCCACCCACAGACGGACAAGCGCGCCGACAATGCCAGCCGTATCGGCAGGAAAGTCTCCCCCCCCCACAGGCTGTCAAAATGCCTCACTCCTGACAAGTGATCACTTACAATGCAAGAGTTTCCATCACTGCACATACATACAAGGCTGCTTTCAACAGCAACTCAGAAATGAGACATAGGATATGGGGATGAAGGCTAGCTTGAATGGCTACAATGGGGGCTGGGAGGGGGGAATGTTGGATGAAGAAATGGCTACCAGTGACTATTTGAAAGGTGGCCTGAACATGAGGAAGAGCTGTTCAACAATGCAATGGATTCTCTCAGAAGGTGGTGCATTCTCTCCTTCATTGGAGGCTTTTAAATGGAGGTTGGATGGCTATCGCTCATGGCATTGCAGGGGGTTGGAATAGATGACACCTAGGGTCCCTTCCAACCCCACAATTCTTTAAAAAATAAAAAAATAAAAATCATATGAAGCAGCAATCTTAGTTGAGCTTAAAAACATCTGACAGACACCAGCATCACCACAAAAATAGGCGGCGAATATATAGATTAGTGCTCCACATTTCCACGTCAGCTTCAGATTTTTCCCAAAGGCTACATAGAAATTCATATGCATCTTAGTTGTGAATTTCTCATACAATTGCATATAATTTTGCCTAATTTTGCAAAGCAGTTTCCCTTAATATAATGCTTTTTTGCACACTATTTTTTTTTTTTTACTAATATGTGCATTCTTATGGACACTTTACCCTAGTACCGGTATGTGCATTTTTGCACACTTTACATGGCTGGAGGAATAATTGCAAAATTCAGACAAGTGTGAATTTTGAAGGACAGCTTTTCCAGATCACGTACTCTTACGGAGAGTGAGAATTAGGTAGTTTCACCTCTAAACTGAACTGAATTTCTCTCTCTCTCCCCCCCACCCACCACTTAGGTGGCAACTTTAGCTCAAGCTGATAGAATGCATGGAAAGGATGCAACAAATGAACCTCATCTGTATGGAGAAGATCAGCAACTTCAGCTGCCAGGGCAAGAAAACACATGAGCCTATCTACTCTCAGCAGCACCAAAGGAATGAAGGGGGGGGAGAGATGCAGTATTAGTGGATGTATGCAAATGCATTTGAATTCAGCACAATAGAAATGTGACTTTAAAGGAGGGGGGAAGCTAGCCTAACAAAACAAATAGTGCACTTAGGGAAAAGGGGGAAGGGAAGAACCACACGGAGGCTTAATGACAGTCTATTAAACATAAATCAACACAAAGGAAAACCACCAAGAAGAGGAGATATACGCCAGTTTGGAGATTAGAGCACAAAAGGAGTAATATTTACTCAGTAGATTAAGGCACTTATAGGAAATGAGTTATAAGTATTTTCAAAGCATTACCCAGAAGGATCAGACGTGGCTCTATAATGTATAGGCTGCAGGCTGAATGGAGACACACCCACTTGGTGGTGCTGTAAATTAAATGTGTGAGGGGCCCCTCCCTCCACAAGAGGCACAGGAATTGCTTGCAGAAATGTACGCAGAATAAGTGGCATTTGGCAGTGCCTGACAGGGCATTCCCAGCTGCACTGCATCCCAGCCAGGCTTGCAATTTGGGACCCAATTTGAAAGGTGCTGTATGTTAACCTCATTTACCAAGAGAGAAAAAAATATGACACACACTTTAAAGCTTCCAGCAGCCATGTCCTTACCTAATCCACACTAGGCTTATTTATTTTTATTTTTCATTTCATTTGTATCTCACATTTCCTCCAGGGAGTTCAAGGTGGTATACATAGTTCTCTTCCTCCTCATTTTATCCTCAGAACAACCCTGTGAGGTAGGTTCAGCTGAAAGGCAGTGACTGGCACAAGGTCACTTAGTGAGCTCCATGGCCAAGTGGGGATTTGAACCTGGGTCTTCTAGGTCCTAAGCACTGCACCACACTGGCTCTCTGATGCCAGCTATGGGACAGGTGGGCCTAGCTTGGGGAAAACAGCCTCCCAGGCCAAGTTAAGACCCCTGCTGATCCTCAGCTGGCCAGCTGGCTGTTTATTTCCAATGCATGGTATATGCATTTCTAAACATATCCTATCTTAAAATACACATTTGAAAACATATCTTGGTAGTGTATTTTGGTACACTTCTTTGAGCACAGAACTATACAACACATTTCAAAGAAGTGTGAAATTCAAAGGATAATTATGTCCTATTAGTATAGGAGGTATGGATCGGGTCAGTTTCTATTAAAATCCACAGAATTGCAAGCCTCCCTGTCTCCAAATACCAGGTGCTAAGGACATAAAATGTGGGGAACATGAGCAGAGGAGGGCAACCAAGATGATCATGGGTCTCAAAATCAAGCCTTATGAGGAATGGTTGAGGGAGTTGGGTGTGCTTTGCCTAGAAAAGAGAAGACTTAGAGATACTATGATAGCCACCTTCAAAGTGCTGTAACATGGAAGATGGAGCAAACTTGTTTTCTCCTGCTCTGGAGGCTAGGACCCGAACCAATGAATTCAAGTTACAAGAAAGCAGATTCCAACTAAACATCAGGAAGAACTTTCAGATGGTAAGAGCTGTCCAATGGTAGAATGGACTCTCTTGGGATGTTGTGGACTCTCCTTCCTTGGCGGCTTTAAAGCAAAGGTTGGATGGTCCTCTGTCATGGATGCTATAGCTGAGATTCCTGCACTGTAGGGGACTGGACTAAGATGGCCCTTGGGGTACCTTCCAACTATACAGTTCTATGATTCCTTGGGAGATTGGCTGAGTGAGGTGCCATCAAAGAACAAAACAGGTAATGCCAGAGTCATTACCCTGAACAAAGGCAAACCAATAAGACATGCAATGTCAGACAAGAAGTGGGGTGGAGTCTCCCGGAGCTCAGCAACAGTGGCACTGGTGGGATGTTCTGGGATCAAATCAGAAGCTGAGATTACTTTGTGATTCTGTGACTGTCCCTGGAAAACCGGGAGACTTGGAGGGTATGCTTTTCCTGTGGGTCACTAGCTTTTCAGAGGAAAAATGTTCCCCATCACTTTCCCTAAATGATTAGCCATTCACTTGAATGGCCACCGCACATCCTGAGGCAGAATGTTCCATTTACTGCATTGCATGAAATAGAATTTTGTGCAATATAGTTAGTCACACAAGCAATGCACAGTGGTAGAAAACTGCATCAATTTGTACAGCGGGTTGTTTTCCTTTGCGGTGGCGCTGGTGATGTTGGTTTTGTGGAATGCACTTCCAGCTGAAATACAAGAGGCCTCATCTGCATTGGCATTCCTGTTTGCTCTTGAAGATGCACCTATTTACACATGCACTCTCTTCACCTATTGACCCAAGTCTCGTGTTTTAAATGCTGTGTTGGTTTAATGAGGATTGTTATTGTTGCATATTTCAACCATGACCATTTATAATTTTTTTATGTTATCATGGCATCGTATTATAGTATATTTTAGTTGTGTATTTTTTATTTTGGTGTATATTTTAATAAAGCTATGCAATTGATTTTTTTGTTTTGGGTTGTTTTTTTTTTTGTAAACCATTTAGAAGCCACCTGGGTATACTAATTAATTAATTAATTAATTATGCTTTTGAGTGTGAGTCACACCTGTGAAATTAAGCTTGCAATGCACAAGAGCAGCTCTGCTCTCTGCTGCTAATGTCTTATAAAAACAAAGAGGGTAGCAAGAACCCAATTGTAGGTAATGCAATATGTATATACGAGGTGCAGCAACAACCCTCATCCAATTTATGACATTCTCTTTTGCAGATGAATGTCTCAGACATGAGGTGCCAGCATATGAGAAGGTTGAAATATGGGTGGGGTGGAGAAGAGATATGTTCCACACATTCCTCAGACAAACTCCTTCCTCCTGGGCCGTGTTCAGAAAGTGGTGGTGGGGGATGAGTGTTCGGACCCCTGGGCTCTCACTTGTGGGGTGCCTCAGGGTTCTGTCCTCTCCCCCATGCTTTTTAACATCTACATGCAGCCGCTGGGAGAGATCATCAGGGGATTTGGGCTGGGTGTTCATCAGTATGCGGATGATACCCAGCTCTACCAGTGAAGGCGGTGAAGGTCCTGTGTGAGTGCCTGGAGGAGGTTGGAGGATGGATGGCAGTTAACGGATTGAGGTTGAATCCTGACAAGACAGAAGTACTGTTTGTGGGGGACAGGAGGCAGGCAGGTGTGGAGGACTCTCTGGTCCTGAATGGGTAACTGTGCCCCTGAAGGACCAGGTGCACAGCCTGGGAGTCATTTTGGACTCACAGCTGTCCATGGAGGCACAGGTTAATTCTGTGTCCAGGGCAGCTGTCTATCAGCTCCATCTGGTACGCAGGCTGAGACCCTACCTGCCGGTACCTTTGAAGGTGACCCGAAAACTGCAACTAATCCAGAATGCGGCAGCTAGACTGGTGACTGGGAGTGGCCGCTGGGACTACATAACACTGGTCTTGAGAGATCTACACTGGCTCCCAGTATGTTTCCGAGCACAATTCAAAGTGTTGGTGTTGACCTTTAAAGCCGTAAACGGCCTTGGTCCTGTATACCTGAAGAAGCGTCTCCACCCCCACCGTTCAGCCCGGACACTGAGATCCCGTGCAGAGGGCCTTCTGGTGGTTCCCTCATTGCGAGAAGTGAGGTTACAGGGAACCAGACAGAGGGCCTTCTCGGTAGCAGCACCCGCCCTGTGGAACGCCCTTCCATCAGATGTCAAGGAAATAAGCAGCTACCCTAATTTTAAAAGACATCTGAAGGCAGCCCTGTTTAGGGAAGCTTTTAATATTTAATGCTGTGTTGTTTCAAAATTCAATTGGGAGCTGCCCAGAGTGGCTGGGGAGACTCAGCCAGATGGGTGGGGTATAAATAATAATAATAATAAATTATTATTATTATTATTATTATTATTATTATTATTATTATTATTATTAACATGACTCTACAATCTACCCCATTTAATAATTTTCTAGAATACCTAATCCTGCTGGGTTTTTTGGCTCTACAATCTACCCCATTTAATAATTTCTTAGCATACCTAATCCTGCTGGGGTTTTTTGTTTTTTGTTCACTTGCATTATTTTTGTCCACAGACATGCCATTGTACTTGAGGCAGCGGCCTCCTCAACTCTGCCAAGTGAAATTGCATTCCAATTCTGTTCCACTGAACTAAATGTCTTTGCAAATCAAAGAGCAAAATATAATTTAAGTGCCATTTGAGTCTTCCCACAGTTTCTCAGCTGCTCACTCCATAACCGCACCCCAGAAAGCTGCCTGCAAACACAACTATGGTATAAAAGCGGGGAAGTGCACAGCCAGAATATTACAATGCCGATCCCGTGCATAATGCTCTGTGGTCATGGTTCAAAACAATTAGAATGTCACAATGAAAATATGGTGGGAGGAGGCAGCAGACAAGCCAACACATTTGAGGTGGGAGAGATGGCTGGCTGCGACAGAGGGGTATTATGAGTGCAAGGTGGCTGGCAGAGAACTTTGTTTCAAAGAGGCCCAGAAGTTCCTTGAATCGCTAGCTTCGTCTGGTTTTTGACATGTTGCAAAACTCAGTAAAGATATCAAAATAAGAGAGCTTAGCATAGAATATAGGGAGAATGTAATCTTTTCAACCACTTATCTGAGCTTCTATTGATTGTTACATGCCGAGTGAAAAACTGAATGAATAATGGAGTAGGGGGGGTGGCTTTCATTTACTCTGAGAGAGAGAACAAAAAAATGGAACAATTTGTTCTGTTTCTGTTAAGTGTTTGGTAGGAGCAAAGAGCTAGACAGAAGTCCTACCTCAACGACCGCAGACTCCTCTCTCTCTCTCTCTCTCTCTCTCTCTTTCTCTCTCTCCCAGTGCCCCTACTTTCACACCAGAGATATTCCTTTCTCTATTTCTTTTTGAACAATGGTTTATTTAATAAAAGTCAAGTTGACACACACAGAGTTTTTATGTGCAGATTCTATCAGCAAAGGTAACTCAACACCAACTCTCATTTTGCATAGCTTGCAACTTCCAGGCATGTCCAAAGTCCGTTTTGGGGGGCCTAATCCCCATGGCAGTTTATTTATTGGGGTAAAATCATTTAAAAAGCTCAACAACTTAAATCCTAAAAAAAAGCTCAACAACTTTGGGGTAAATCAGAAAAAAAGGTTGGCCCTCATGCATGTTCACTTCATCATATCTGGCCCTCTTTGAAAAAAGTTTGGGCACCCCTGTGGCTTAAACCCAATAAAAAGGAGGGAAGTAAGGAAAAAACATAAGAAATGGAGGATGTGAAAGGGGGGGGGAAGGCAAAAATACATCTATTTAATCAGGGTTGTCATATTTCAAAAAGTAAAAACCAAGCCACCCCAAAAGTTACTGAGCTTTTTTTTTTAGGAAGACCCCAAATTTCTTGAGTTTTGTTTTCTTAAAGGAAACCACCGAAATTGTTGAGCTTTCCTAAAAGTTTTTTTGAAGACACCACCACCACCCATGAGATTTTTCGATTGACGCCTAAGATGCAGGAGAAAGCACTGGAAATTCCCTCCAGATGTCAGTTCCTCCTTTGAAATCCCGGTAATCCTGGCAGCCCTAATTTAACCTTCCCCTTCTGCACATATCATTTTGCTTACTGGAAAGAGTGAACTCCCATAAAGATTAAGATTTACAGCCAGGCAAGAGAAAAAGAATAAATGATTAAAATTTTCTGGACCCAATCAAATTGGGAGATTATTGAAAAGATCAATTTCGGAATTGATATCATCAATGCTTCGGGACTGTGATTACAAAGTAGTAGTGGTGGTAAAGATAATACTGATGGGAACGGTAGGGATGTCCCTGAAATTATCCACATCCAGTTTGTTCCTGGAGTTTGGAACGCTGAACTAAATGGTCTTGTTTTCAAAGCAGAATTGGTTCATTAAGAATCCTTGTCCTCATTAAATTACTGATGTATTGAGAAAAGGAAAGAAAACCTAGTACAGAAAAGCAATGCTGCTGTGGCCTTGTACATGCAATCGTAGTAAGATTTTTTGTGTGTGGTATGTTTCTAATACACAGAGGTCACATGTGCACATCAGTCAAACACTGCACAAAAATGAATATTAATGTAATCATATGTACGGTCTCATCAAGATGGCATCATTCCACAGTTGCATCAATTTGCGCATGAGCCCTGGTAAAGCACAGGGGGGGGGGAGACAAAGCAGAATTATCTGAAAATTGTAGCAGACTGTGCAGGATCTGATTCCAGAATTACCTTTATAACTTCTCCCAGTTCATTAAACTGGAGTTTCAGGATAGCAAAGACATGAAACAGTAAAGGAAGCAAATGGCTGAACCTGTTCATCCCTACTGACAACATTTTTCCACTGGCATTATAATAAGAACTTTGCTCTTAAAAAATTAAATAAACACTGCAGATGTTTACTTCCATGCTCAAAATCAAATCAGGTTTGTATGAGCTTTTTCTTGCACTTGCACAGGATTTCATAAACTTCCAATCATATACAGCCCTAAGGAAATGACCCCCCCCCAAGTGCCCTGGGGTTTTAGGGTGGTCATATTGGAGAGAGAATGAAGAGGCAAAACATGCCTAGAGGTGGAATATGACCAGGGTTGCATAATTGCTGCAAAATTGCCTGTTTGAGTGGCCAAAGCCACAGGTTGAGGACTCATTTTTCAGAAAGGTCATTACAAATAGCACAGTCCTTCCTGACTCCAAGCTGGTGCACTCAATTGACACTTCTTTAGAACAGATCATACATGGTGCATCATCTGCCCTGATTCTCATAATAAATATCCTTTGGCAATTTTTCAGTTCAAGTGGTGAGCAGGGCTGACCCTGCTTAGCACACAGGTTTTTGCCGAAATTGCTGCCTGAAGTGTCGTGCCAGTCCACTGTAGTTCTATCCCTTGAAAGTTGGAATATGAGCACTCTCCAGTCCCAACTGTGGGCTGAGGATGCATGACATGTGCTTGCAGAACAAAAAGTACTTCCTGAGGGATAGATAACTAAGTGAAATACCCTAGCAACCCAAATGGCATTTTTTGTGCATGCAGCAAGATGACAGATAGCTGGCACTCTCCAAACAACCTGCTGCTACTGAAGAAGCAGTGAAGGCCACACACTTCTTCTAGAGCTGAAAGAGAAATTTGCTTTCTCTGCTGGTGCTTTCAAGAGAAATAATATGAGAAGGAGAGGAGAATAAAAATGGGCTGCAAACTCTTTGGATGCCTTTGGCCATCTTCTAATCCTAGCACCACAGGGCTGTACACCAAGAAGGCTGGGTATCTAGTCCCAAACTCTTTAAGGTTTGAAGGTTAATACCAGTCAGTGGAGGCTGGTGCAACAGGGCAAATGGGGCAGGGCATGACCAACCTCAGTCTGCCTTCAGCCAGCCCCCCAATTTCCTGCCTTCTTTCTTGCATCCTTACATTCTCACTATTTTATTTTACTGTATTTTATCCATACTAGTGCTTGTTGAATTAAATAGGGTACGCTGATTTTTAACGGTATAATAAGCTGTACTATACTTTACTTCTTGCATCCAGTCCAGGGGGTAGTACTGACCACTGGCTTCCTCCTCGTTAGTGTCAGCATTGCCCCACATGTAACTCAACAGGGAGGGGGAGGGGGCGAAAACCAGGATAAGTTAGTGCTGCCTGTCATTGGCTTTGTCTCCCCCTATTGTTGGTCCTCCAGCCTACTGCCCTACCAGTCCTTGTGGAAAACCAGTCACCTCTGAAACCAGCACCTTAAACTGGCCCTGTAGAGAAATGGCACAGAATTGATAATATGGTCCAAACACCTGAGTCCCACAGCCGTTCTAGCTGCCACACTCTGCACCCATTGAAATTCCCAGATTTTAAGGGCAGACCCACATAGTGCACGCTGCTGTAATCTATCTTTGACATAAGCAAAGTACAGTATTTGTTACTGAGGGCAGTATCTGAGTTCTCTTCATGAATCCAAAGTTTATAAGAAGTAGTGCTGACCACAGACCCCACTTGAGCCTCCTTACCTAGACCATGCTGAGTCCCGGAGGACTCCCCCAAACAGTGGGCCTACACAGTGTCCAGGGTGAAAGCAAGGTAGGTCAATAGCAGCTTGTGCTCATGCACTTTTAGAAGTGGAAGGTCAATTGTACTCATTCAGGTACAGATTACAGAAGAGTGTGTATCATTGAACATGTTGCAGTCCTACCTTTCCCTAATCCAGGCCAGTTTTAATAGAAGGCTATATTTGAAACCCTAACATTCAAATTAGGGCTATATTTCTTAATTGTTAAATCAACCAACTAATGCAGAGTTTCCATAACTCTGTTTTTGGAATACAGTTCTCACCATCCCTGACCACTGGTGCTGCTAGCTAAGGATGATGGAAGTTGTAGTGCAACAACAGCGGGGGAATCAAGTTTGGGAAACTCTGAACTAATACAGTACTTTAGTTCGGTTCATACTTGGAGCGATGTTAAGCAGTCAGGATAAACATTCATTGGTGAGGCTGAAATCTAAGGACACCCTCCCGTGATTTACTGTAACAGGAAATTTAAAAAATTAAAACAAAAAAGATTTTGCTTTCTAGTTGAATCTGGGTGATGAAATGTTAGCACTTTCAAGTTACAGGTAGGTAGCCATGTTGGTGTGCTGTAGTCGAAACAAAATAAAAAAAAATTCCTTCCAGTAGCACCTTAGAGGCCAACTAAGTTTGTTATTGGTATGAGCTTTCGTGTGCATGCACACTTCTTCAGATGGTGAGGTTGATGGACTTCCATTTCATGTGGCTCAATGTGATGCCTTCCATAGTTCTTCAGAATCTGAAGAAGTGTGCATGCACACGAAAGCGCATACCAATAACAAACTTAGTTGGTCTCTAAGGTGCTACTGAAAAGCACTTTTCAAGTACAGGATTCAGATGAGAATCAGATGTAATCATATGACCAGCATCCAAAAGTTCACTTCACATCCTGATTTTAGCTTGGCATCTCCAGTACCAAAGGAAACCATTAATGCAGCAGGTCAAATGGCAAACCTTTTAAGCTTCTATAATGCAAATCATCTCCGATGCCTGGACTTCTGTGGCATGGATTTGTATTTTAATGCTCATCACTTTGCAGATACATTCAGAAGCATTTCATCGATACCAAGATCTAGCGATCTTCAGCTCATAGGTTCAGGAGACTAACGGGGATTAGCTGTGGGTGCTCACCTAGGATTCTAGCCCAGGAAATGTTCAAAATTCCAGTCCCATGAAATGTGATTATGGTATCGTTCAGGCTTCCTCAACCTTGGCCCTCCAGATGTTTTGAGACTACAATTCCCATCATCCCTGACCACTGGTCCTGCTGGCCAGGGATCATGGGAATTGTAGGCCAAAAACATCTGGAGGGCTGAGGTTGAGGAAGCCTGGTAATACTAGTTCTATTGAAGGGGCGCAGGGTACAGCCACAAATGTTGGTGAGAGAAGTGAAACAATACCAATAAATCCAGGTGGCTTTGTGTTATTTTGATTTCTATGCCTTGCACTATTAAGCAGTCCAGGTTTCTCAGAATTAACGTTTAATTGTACAGACCCCTTGTAAAACTCATGGTGGAACCTTTTTCAGGTTCTTTTACATGCAGTATAAATTTTTTATGAAATGAATAAATAAAATGATTTTTCAAAAGTAACTGAGAAGATTGACCTTACTGGAGGGAGTAGAGAGGAGGTGACTCACCATGCTCTGTGAACCAGGCCATTATGTTATTAAAGTAGAAAAATAACTTTTTGAAAGTATTGTCCATATTTCAGTTTTCCCCCAGCACTTATTCTTTTCCCCTTCCTGGTTTCAGAAATTTTGCATATCCAGAAGTATCATAAAATGCAAGTAAGAATCTTCTAGCAGCATCTTCTTTAACAAAAAAGTAATGGTTGTGTTTGTACTAAACTTTGCAGGGCTGCCTCTGTCATTTGGTGACACTCGCTGTCACTAAATAAACTTATAAATTAAACTTGAGCTGGGAAGAGGAAACCGTCTCTCATTATTTGATTCCTGTTCACAGTCAGGGTTTCCCGAGCACAGCTGGAATCCTCCCCTGGCAGCTCAATTTCTTTGCTTCCCTTCCTCCCCTCTGATGACTATGGGGTGTTTGCCAAGCAGCTAATTGCTATGCTCCATCACACTGCTGTTTGCAACTAGCCCCAAACCCTGCTTTTAGAAGGAGGGGGGAATTGCCCCTGAGCAAATTAACTCAATGCTCTCATTAACTCAGAAGTCAGATCTTTCCAGGAAGTCACATCTTTTGACTGAGACCTTTAAAAGAAGAAGTCCCAGTTATCTCAACACACCTTTAATTGGCAGGATATGAATAAGGTTTATTTGATTTGCTGTTATACTTACTCTACATAAAAGTGCAATGCTGAGTGAAGGAATCCAGGATCCTTCCAATGCCCCCCATGTGTGCCATGTGTGCGAATTGCTTCACGGCTACTGTGACCATCTCAGCAGACTCTGTGCAGCCGTCTAGCCATGCCACATCTGAAACTCCACACCTGTTCTTTGCCTGCCAGTTTCACTACTGCCTGCAAGGAGGGAGGGCGAGAGTGGGAACCAATCCTGGGATTCAGGATGCTAGTGAGAAAGGCAGAGCACAGCTATCAGAACTTCGGGAAACACTGCCATCCGAAATGGAACAGACTCCAGGCAGCCTCTTGCTCTGGCAGATGGCTTGCTGCAAGGGTGTGAATGGAGACAGATCTCTGTGCAGTTATGTAAAGGTTGCCTCCTCCTCCTTGTCTGCTCTAGTCTCTCTCTCTGCGCTTCCACCTCCAGCTGTCTCACTGATGCCATGAAATCGCTATTTATTTATTTATTTTAAAAAATAAACCTACACCTGTACAATTTTCCCCCTTTTTCACCCCCCTCAAAATAACCACCTTTTAAAATAAAAAATAAAGATGCAGGCTTCATCTTAAAAAATGCCCTTGCTGGTTTTGCATCAAATAGTGAATGTTGTGTGTGTACTCCAAGGAAAGTCAAAGCCACAGAGAATTTGCTCCTTCTCTGAAAATTAAAGCTGTGTGGGCATCGGAAAGAAAGATACTAGCTGGGTGCCAACTTTCTGAGTCAGCCTTGGGTGACATGTAGCAAACAAATAGCCTAAGAAGAGCCCTGTCTGATCAGGCAGAAAGCCCATCTAGTCCAGCATCCTGTTCTCACATTGGCCAGACAAATCCTTGTGAGAAGCCCGCAAGCAGAACCTGAGCGGAACAGTACTCTCCTGACTTGCGACTCCCAGCAACTGGGTTTCAGTTGCAATACACAACCATTATCGCTGGTAGCCATAGATAACCTTATGTAAGAATATTGATAGTCTTATATAAGCTGGCCAGGGCAGCCCTACTGGCTTCTTGTGAACATAAAAAAGAGTCAGCTGGATCAGGCCAATGGCCCATCGGTTCTAGCATCCTGTTGTCACTGTGGCCAACCAGATGTCCCAAGCAGGTTATTAGCACAAGAGTTCTTTCCCCTCCTGTGGTTTCCAGCAATTCAGTATTCAGTAGCATTACTGTCTCTGGCCATGAAAGCAGAGAATAGCCACCCTGGCTAATAGCCACTGACTGCCTTATCCTCCATGGATATGTCCATGAATTCGTGCAGACTTCTGGCAAGTTCACACACATGCACACTTATTTAGCCATCACAGGCAAATTGCTACAGAATGGCTGTCTCAGAACATTCTTTGCCATCTGCCACTCTACCTGACGCCATCTGCAAGAAGCAATGAGATGTCCTCCACCAGGTTGGGTGGGATCAGTTGCCATTTGGCTCTTCCTCCTCTCCCAGAATCGCATCCATCAACAGCAGCCACACCTGATCTTTACATAACTTTGTTGTAAAACAGTTTGAACTAATTGGAACCTTAATATGGACATTTTCCTCTTCTTTTCCCAGCCTCCTTTCTTTTGTGTTAGGCAATGTGGGATGCTTCCAGACTGCTGCTATTTTGGGGGTAGGGCAGAATCACATACAGGTTGCACAATTAGAGTTGATCTGGAGGTCTTGCAAAACAAACCTGCCTCCCTAAAAGACCAGACTCTTTCCAATAAGAAAAGTGATGGAGAAATGCAGTGGAAACCATAGCAGTTGCTGTGACGCAAAACTGTCTAACCTCCCCACCAACTAGTCAGGAGGAATGATCCCTAAATAGCTGGTGGTGACATCTAGCCTTCCTGCAAACAAATCTGGACGAATGCTCAGTAAACATCCAGAAGTGGCCATAGCATTATTATAAAATGCAAACCGCCTTGGGTGCTTTGTAAGAAAGATACCATATAAATGAAGTGAATGAAAAACACAATCCCCTTTCAGAACTCTTTGAATGCATTGTGCCAAGCATGGGGGAACCTCTGGGCTGCAGCCTAAATTATATGACCACAGGTGTGGGATGCAAAAGAACAAGCTAGAGCTTTAAGGACAGTTCTACTTGGGAGCTCCACAAACCAGGCAGAACTTTGGTATAGGAAATTCAGCAGAACGGGTTGTTCCTATTCAGGGATATGGGAGAGAGATTCAGTTTGTGTTTCAAGGAGAGCTTACTTAATTTGCGCTTTTCAGGACAATATGCACAATGAAACACAACCATTCTTCAACATTCAGACTTCTCCAATTTTCCAGTGCAGTTCTCCAGCCAACTAATGCATTAAAAAATGTCTATATTAGAAGACAGGGTGGGGAACCTTATTGGCCTCACAGGCCAACATTTGGCAGGTAGATGGGTGGAGTGTGCCCACCTGTCGTCATGACATCACATGGTTTGACAGGAGGGCAGGACCACCCCCGTCAAAATCTCTTGAGCTCCCTGCTCCTCCTACAGCACCTTTTGTGCTACACAGTCCTAAGGGAAACCTCTTCCCAGCATCACTGAATAAATGCAGCAGCAAGTAGAGCAGATGCCAGATTAAGTGAAAGAAGGGTCAGGCTGGGCACATTCCAATTTAGTCATCTGAACAGGTGCCTAGAGCCAGGGGGAAACAAATCTTCTACTCACATCAACTTTGTTACATTTACACAGCAGGTCTAAAAATTTCATAAATCATTCCCAACCTATCCTGCTGAAGCTGTGGTTTAATAATAGGGAAACCAAATGCAATTACTTAAACTGGACACTGGCCAGGACCTAGAAAATGTATCTCTTTGTGGGTTAAGTTAGAATCTCTGGGCCTGTTTCTCAATCAATTTTACTGCAGGACTTCCCAAAATAGCGGAACCTTCTGAGCCGAAGGAGCAGAAGCACAAGGAAGGCACTGAAGCAGAGTGCCATCAGGGCAGGCTTTTGAGTTACACAGAACACTTTGCCATGAGGAATGTTGGCAACAACTCTGTGCCCATCCAAATCTTGTCAGTCTTGGTTTTGAAAGTTTCTCTTTTCCCATGCTAATGCATCTTCTGTAAGGTAGCTAGGAAAAAATGCAAGACAGACAGCCCCTCCTCTGAAGGGCCTGCTGCTACTTGACCTACTTTCCCCCTGTTTGGTTCAATGCAGAGAGATCCTACTTTTAAAAAGGCAGCCTTTCCAGGAAGGAAATGTTTTCCTAGATGGCCCCAAAAAGGAAGGGAATTATCCATTCGGAAAAACAGAGCTTCATCAAGATGACGGGCATGCAACGACGGCAGACTTCCTCCGAGAGCAGCAGAGCCACAGCAGGCAGGAGCTACCGAGTCCCACAAATTATCATTTGGATATATAAATATTTGTCGCAAGGTGCCTCATTTCTCATGGCTTTGAATTCAAATAGGAGAGAGTATGGGGGTCTGGGGAAGAAGATGAAAGCAGAGATTGGCCTGAGTCGCAACATTTAGAAATGAAAAGCAAATGAGAAAGGCAAACTACCTGGGTGTTATCCAATCCATTGTCAGAAGCAGTGGACACTGAGTTGCAAGAGGTCTATTGAACAAATGGACACCAGTGGCTAGCTTCCATATATTAGTCAAAATACCATACAAAATGCATTATATTGGTGGATATTGCTTTGCAAAAATATGTATATGTGGCAAAATGGCATGCAAAAGTATCTTTTAGAAATTCACTGATTAATTTCTATTTTATGCACACTTCCCCCTTGTATGTACATTTTTGTACACTTTACTTGGCCGAAGAAGTGCATTGCATCGCAAAATTGTGGATTTTGAAGGAGGGCTATTTTTCAGTTTTGCATATTGTTTCATAAAATGTGAAGCAGGCAGATTCACTTTGAAATGTGAACTGAATCACGTTTCTCCCACAACACTAGCTTTTACATACTAGGCATTGCATGTGAGTAGGACCATTGATTAATTCAGAAGATCACACCAGGCATGCACAATAGCATCTGGGGATAATAAGCGGGTGTTCCCTAAAATAGGAATTATGGATTGAAGTCTGCCTGAGTTGAAAGTCTTTCTCTTTTATCTCATATGTGAATGCTCATGACAAACTGAAGACATGGTGTACTGAATAGATTCAGGAGCTCAGCCTCAGTGTGCCGTGACATGGAGCCCCAGGTTAAGTCCCTAGCATCTCCTATAAGTGTTGACGACAGAATCTGCACTTGTTGGGATGGAGGAAAACCTTTACTTAAAGCTCTGAACAACTCCATTCGGAGCTGAGGAAAAGCCATAGCTCTGTGCTACAGCATCTGCCTTACATGCAAAAGGTCCAAGGTTCAATCCCTGACTTCTCCAGGTGGGGCTGGGAGAGATCACTGGCTGAAATCCTAGAAAGCCATGGTAGACAAATACTAAACTAGATGCACCAGTGGCTGTTTCTGCAACATACATAATGACAACATGATTTTGGGTCTGATGGCACCACCCTCCCTCCACCACCTCCTAGTAACCCAGTAAATTAAAGTTTGTGATATATTATTTTCCTCACACCTTTGAATGTGAGGGCTTCAAGCTTAACTAGGTTGCACCACTCACTTCCTGGCAAGCTCATCTTTCAGCACTAGGAGTCATACTGGAATTGTATCATGAGTTGGAGGGGGAAACTGCTGATTTGCATAACATATTTATATACAGCCCACACAATTTGCATGACATTTGCATGGGCCTAGTGTGTGCCAGGCCGTGGCTGGTGGACGTACTGCCATGCTTCTGAGATGCCATCTGTGCCATTTCCACTGTGCTGCTCAAAGAAGTATTTCCTAGGGTGCCTCAGAGACAGCTGGCAGGCAATTGGGAGCCTGAATCACACTTATTAAAAGTTAAGCAGAGAAAATGATTTGTTTGTAAGTCAATCAGAGGAAATTCAGTTTTGGAAAGCAAGCCTGTTATACTGTGGAACATAGCAGGCTGAGGCCCTACTGCCCATGGTTGATAACCCTGGCAGATCTACAGGAAGGAAGGAAGGAAGGAAGGAAGGAAGGAAGGAAGGAAGGAAGGAAGGAAGGAAGGAAGGAAGGAAGGAAGGAAGGAAGGAAGGAAGGAAGGAAGGAAGCCTTATAACACCAGATGTTGCACTACTAAGCATTTTTTTTACAGAATGGAAAAAGTGTGTGCAATAGTTTCATTGGCTGAGTGAGGCAAAATTTCAAGTGTGCTAGATGGGGGCCTAGAATGACAATAACCCAGCACCCTATGCAACAATGAGCTGGCAAAGCAGTGAGAAGGGCGTGGCACTGCAACCACACTGGGAGGAGTGTCAGATTGGCGCCACTGGTGTATTTATACTGTGCTGTCCTCCCAGCAGATTCACCCACTTCCCTCTCTTTCTCCAGGTAAGCAACAGTGATCCACCTGCCGGGAAGCTTGCCTAGCATCTCCCACCCCACAAGGTGAACCTCTTCTACCTGTATGGAAGTCCTATTCAAAGCACCAGAAGAAGAAAAGGGAGGAAGAGGGCCCAGATATAGAATTCCATATTGCCCCTCATCATGAGTATTCCTTTTACGCTCTCCTTTTACGCAAATAGCTTGGAGAGAGGAGGGATGAAATAGAAAGAAAAGATTTTAACCGGTGTGAGCCACACTGACTAGCCATTTTGTTGTTGCTTCTGTTAAGGACAGAAGGGTAGATTTTTGTCAGTCATCTTAAACAGTTCCAGCATCCCAGGAACCTCTTGCCCTCACTCATTTCAGGAAACCAGTTCCTTTTGTCAGATGAGATGCACCCCAGCATTCCAATTTCTGCACACTTCTCCCTATCTGCTTGTAAGAGGATCCTTCAGTACAGACTCAACAGAGGCATTGAGTAGAACAAAAAGCCCTCCAGAATGTTTCTACTGTGTTTCAGGAAGGAGGGAAGAATAGAGGCGTGATGAGCTATCTCACTCAAGTTGAGCATAAAGGATGGTTCAAAGTACACAAGGCCCCTGGGTTGTTTTGAGGACAACACAGGGTCTCATCTGAAGTTTCCTTGCCAGTGTGTGAGCTAATGTGGGAGGGGGCATCACTCCCATACTACCCCAGAATCATAAGTTCTGGAAGACACAGCAACTCAAAAATTTCCCATGCCAGTGTTAACTATCCTAGAGGTGGCATGTAATTTCTGTTAAATTCATTATGAGAGAGGCCAGTATCATGTAAACAATAATGTGACCTGACCATGAGACTAGTAAGAACCTGTTTAGAAGGAATCTAATAGATAACAACTGTTACAGTGAAAAACAACTCCAGATAAGTTACAAGGGGGATTCTAATATTTACAGTGAAGAAATAATAATGGGTTGGATGTTTTCAATGGCTGTGGTTGGATGAGAGATGGTGGGGTGCTGGGGTGATTGGGGAAAGGATTAACAGCTAATATGACATATATTTGTTCATATTGTGCGCCCTAATGTTGTTATAACAACAACTACTACTACTACTACTACTACTACTACTACTACTGTAACTGTTACACAGATACATGAGGCCCAATGTAGAAACCTGTAAGGAAAATCTCATATTCATTGTCATCATTTTAGGGGTTGGGGGGAACACCCTAATGGAATGCTGCACTTATTCACATTATTAAAGTAAAAAACACTCTTGCCTCATTATTCTGGATTAGGTGTCATTAGTATGCATTAACCCAGCTTTCCAACAGTTTTGTAAAACTCCCTTATTCCTTCTTACACCAGTTTTCTTTTCTTTTTTTCTTTTATAAAAAATATTATTGTGAAAGTTCCCAACAAACATTCTGCATTATAAACACATATTCACTTAGAAGTTCAAGTTCTTTGTCATTGCCCTCCTGCTCTCTCTCTCTCTCTCTCTCTCTCTCTCTCTCTCTCTCTCTCTCTCTCTCACACACACACACACACACACACACACACACAAATAAATAAAAATGGCAGCGTGGCCAAGAAGCCAGAAGCAAGCAATAAACACGGTTCTACTTTACCACAGGGGTTGAAGAACAATTTGTCTTTTACATAAAGCAGCAGCACAAATTTCTCATTCCATTAGGCAAGTATCTTTGGAATCACCTCCAGTAAAAAAAAAAGAAAAAAGAGAGAGATAGTTATTTTTTCTCATTGGCAAACTGCCTACACACACACACACTCATAGGAAAGTAGGAAGCTACATATTCATGTATGCGTGAGAGAGACTATTGGGTAGCAGTAGCTTTCCTGGATTTAAGAGAAGTATATTTCCCAGCCTGCCTATAAATGTTGGGAGCTTTTGCATGCAAACTACCAGGGCAGTCTCGAGCAGGTCGGGCGCCCTGGCGCTGAGGGGCAGAGATCGCTCCGGCGCCCTCGCAGGGCACAGCATGGCTTCTGCGCAGCTTTGCCGCGCAGCGCCCCACCTACCAGCCTGGCACCCCACGCCACCGGGACTCTACCTAGAGCCGGCCCTGCAAACTACTGAGTTGTGGTCTGTCCCCATAGCCTTTCTGTGACTTTGGGATCTGACTAGCACTCAGGTAGGAAGGTCAATAGGCTTAATTGCACAACGGCAGATAGCCCTGAATCCTCTGAGATGGCCTACACATGACAAGTGTTTGGAATTAGGGCCCTAAAAACCAGGGACTTCAAAAAAACGAAATTACTGAATCATAAAAACAAAAGGGGGAGAGGGAAGGCCCTGGAACTTTTTGTTTTTTCATCATTTGTTTGAGGGGGCATAAACACGGTTGTTTAATTAATTAATAAACATGTTTCCCCTGCAACAACCCTGAGTGCAAGGAACATAGACTCTCTCTTTTCACAAAGTCAAATTAGACCTACTTGCCAGTTCCAGGATAAGTCAATTACAATTTTGCCATTTTAAGAAGCTCTTGAAGTTGCAAGATTCCGGATGAAAGAGAGTTGCAGATACCCTGCCGTGATGGCTAGCTGTGGTGCCAAATCTGTGATGTGCATAATTAATTCCTCTCTGCAGTGGGATAAGCTGGTCCACCAAAGACAACATGGGGCATTTCTCAGGAGGGACCTTAGGCAGGTGGTATTGACCTGTGAGATCTCGGGAAGGAAATCAGCAGCTGCTGCCAGCTTTCTAATACTAAAGGCAGGACTAACACCATTGCACAGAGCGATCAGAAGGGCTTAGCTTACCTATCTATTTAACAGCTAGTTCCCAAGATTGCATCATAGTAGAGAATACTAAAAACAAAAACAAAAATTGGAACAGAACTCTGTAGATCAGTCATAGGTAACCTTGGCTCTCCAGATATTTTGGAACTACAACTCCAATGATCCCTGACCACTGTGGCCATGTTAGCTAGGGATCATGGGAGTTGTAGTTCTAAAACATCTGGAGAGCAAAGGTTGCCTATGCCTGCTGTAGATGAAGAGGTAAAATTACACAGGCACAATGAATCAACTGTGTGCTATCCAACCTTCAGACTCCCTTTCTTCTCTTAGATTAGGAGAAATCCTGCTGCAGGCTTGTGCTTAGAGCCCTGCAAGGCAGCTGAATCTGTTAAGTAACCAACACTTGTGAAATCCTTAGTTAAGGTTCCAGTTGACAAAGGGCTCGTCCACACTTCCACTTGTCCCATGCCGAGAAAGCACAAGTCTAAGTGGTTTTGCCTTTGCCCCCACTGATTTCCCCTAGAAAACTCACTCTTTAGCAATAAATCAGAACAAATAGCAATCCGCAGAAAAACCCCATTGCCATTTGCTCTGATTCGGCACCAAACCACAAGTTTTCCTGGGGGAAAGGGGCGGGACAAACAGAGGTGTAGATAAGCCTACAGTGTACTTGGACTTTCAAAAAGCATTCAGCAAAGTACTTCACCAAACTCATGAGTAAGCTTAGCAGTTGTGGAATAAGATGTGAGGTCCTATTGAGAATGAGGAAGAATAGGAGGAAGCAGAGAGTAAGAATAAATAATCAGTTATTTCAATGAAGGGATGTTGAAAGTGGAGCCCCCCCCCAGTCTTTTTAACTTGGTTATAAATGATCTAGAGTTAGGGTTGAGCCATGACCTGCCTGGGGTTCCTGATGATACTAAACTGTTCGGCCCCATTAGAACAAAAAGAGATGGCAATTAGCTCCAAAAGAACCTCTCCATAATGTGTGAATATAAAGGGTGTAAAGTGATGCATGCTTTGGCAAAATTTCTTAATTTCACCTATACATTCATGGGCTCAGAATGTGGCAGTGACTGATCAGGAGTGAGATCTTGGGGTCCTATGGATCGCTCAATGAATATGCAGACCCAGTGTGCAGCAGCTGCGAAAAAGGCAAAGTCCATGCTAGGGATCATTACGGAAGAATTTGAAAGTAAAATTGCCAATACCATAATGTGTATAGTTGGGGTTGCCTCACCCCTAAAAGAACACTGCACACTTTGTATTCAATTTATCAAGTAGTATTACATGAATCCCCTATACAAGGCTTCCCCAATCTGGGGCTTTTCAGATATTTTGGACAACGATCTCCATAATCCCTAATCATTAGCCATGTTGGCTATGCTGATGTGATCTGCATTTCAGCAACATGCAGAGAACCCTAGGCTAGGGAAGTCTGTGATGGAAGGGAAGGGAAGGGAAGGGAAACCAGTCTTATTATTCCTCTATTACGAAGAGGTGATAATGTCAGTGAGAGAATAGTGCTTTTCCTAAAGCCACATGACTAAGAAGGCATTTGGCTGAGGACATTTCCCAGCTCATGCTCTGCCATTTCACCACACAGAATCTCAGCTAGATATAAGGGAGAAATTAGATTTGGTTATCAGTTAAAGGCAAACCTACCTAGAAGCAAAACACAGCCATCCTTCGAAATTTAAGGGGGGGGGGGAATCACTACACGATGCGGAAATGTGGAGGGCTGAATTTAAGATTGGAAAAATGAGAAACGGAGAGAAGCTGAAATTAACAGATCTGCACAGCCATACTTAGCCTTGAAAACAAACCTGAGATATATTTGACGTTTGCCAGTGTCAAAACAACCAAGAGATTCTATAAAGTGAAAAAGCACGGCATTATTCGGTTATACTTTTTTTAAAGATAACAATTCAAATTCTGAGCCTGAAATCTGTACAGCCAAGTTAGAAGAGTTATTGATTTTTTGTGTGTGTGTGAGAGAGCATTTACATTTGCTCTAAGTTGCAAGGGAACACAAAACTATTTGCACTGGGAACAGTTTCAAGAGGAGAAGCCATGCTGCTCTGTTGCAGCAAAAACAAGAAAGTGTCCTGTGGCACCTTAAAGACTAACACATTTCTGTGTTGCTTTTACTGGTTTCTCTCTTTCATATCTATACATAGAGAGAGCGAGAAAGTTAAATAGAGTTACTTGAGAGACATACTGAGAGAGAGACACAGATAAATTCCCAACAGAAATTAACAAGAGAAGCAGATACTCTGAAGAGCTGAAAACCAGGTTGGCAGTAAATTTCTTTCCCCATAAAAAAAGAAACCTATGAACTAAAAAGTCACCAAGAAAAATAAAACACTGATGGGTTTACAGGAAAAGGCAGAATTGGAAGGCGATGGGAAGAAGTCTGGAGAATGAGCTGGCTGTAAAATACACTGGGGTTCTAACTTGGCTCAGCCTTTTATAAACACGGTCTTGTCCCTTGACCCAGCATTAGCATAATACTCATTAATCAAGTCATCTTCCCCAATTAATAGCCAGATGTGGGTGCTTTGTTCCTCTTAGCTGCTTTAATGAAGGAAAGGCCAAAGGATCAGGCAGAGAAATACTCATTCCAGTATCTCGGTCCCAATAGGGTATTTGACAGCATGTAGTGTAGGTACTGGATAGAGACAGAGAAATCCCACTCCCCAACACACACACAGCACACCAGGAAAACATGAACCCAGCTTAGACATGATGTTCGCCTGTGGCTTGTCACAGCTTAGGTAATCTTGCCAAGGGTGGGTATTCCTGGAAAGAAAGCTCTGCTTTATGGAACTTGGCAGGGATTGACTCAGATATTTCAAAGCCCAGCCTGAATGGAGAAATATATGTTCCGCTTCCCCACCAACACATCAATAAACGCCTTTCAACTTTCAGCCCAGTTTGTTGTAGTCTTTTAAAGAGATACATTGATTCACCCAGCCATGAGCCATTTCCCTGCCATTTATCTTGGGGGGGATCGATGGTTTGTCGCCACCTTCTAACCAAAGTCACAAAGGGGATGGTTCCCAAAGGAGGTTGTAAGGCATCACTTCTTATTTATTACACTTGATATTATTATTTTCTCCCTAGCACCACTGTCTTTTAAAAAGCGGTGGGGGGGGGGGGTAGAGAGGTTGGGAGGGGGAGAGGATTCCCGATGATCTGAAGTGGAAAGTAGCCTATGGCACATGCACTGCACTGCTATTCTGGGCAACATCTCCATAGGAACAGTAAATACTAGGGAAGTACTTAGGGGTTATGTTGCTAAGTCAAGTAACAGTGAGGTTTAAATGGCTGATTTAAATTAATTGATTTAAAACCCTCTGTATTACAGAATAGCAATATACAGGGTTATGTACCCTCCACGTTAAGAGGAGCAGATAGTAAATCTGCACCAAGCTAATCCAAATTTGGTGCTATAAAAAACTGGATTCCGCAACTCATGTAAATCATTCAAATATGCAAATCATGTAAATATACATATGCATATTTGTATTGTTCCACTTTCCTTTGGACCACATCAGCAAGGCTCAGAGTGGGGTTTTGTTGTCTGAGCAGCCCAGGACCTCCATACTCACTGCCCAGGCTTGCACCCCGGGGAGGTTAGTTTGGTGTTGCTAACAAAAGCATTTTGAATTCACCCCTGGAGTCACACTCCATTGTCTTTTGAGACAGATGGACACCACCAACAACAACAACTTGCTTATTTTGCATCATTTGTTTTGCTTCTGTTGGGGCAAGACAGCTATGTCAGGCAATCAACTTCCCCTCACCATGATCCAGGTTCCACCCATCCCTGCCAACTTCAGAGGTTCCATATGGAATCAATTCTCTTGCTTTTCAAGTCACATCTTTGCAACTTTAAGGGCTAGAGACTCACTTTAACAAAAAGTGGGGGGGGGGAGAAAGACAAGCTTCTCAGGATGCTGAGAGCGGCACACTATAATTCTCTGGCCTGCTCTATTCCTGTACTTGCATGGTATGATCAAATCATTTGCACACCCCTACATAGTCATCACTGGCACAGTAAATGCACAATGTTGTTAGTCTGCAACTCCTACCATCCCCTGGCTCTTGGCCATGCTGGCTGGAGCTGATAGCTGGAGTCCAGCAACATCTACAAAGCAACAGGTTTCCCATCCCAGCATTTGAGTCTTCCTTTGTTTAGAAACACACATAGCCTACCTAAGAGTGTGTTGCATTCAGGCACAGTAAATTAACTGTGTGCTGTTCTCCGTATCACAACATACTCTCCAGACCCCCACTTCTTTCTCCTTGTCCTATGACCTGGAGGGAAACTTGTGGTCCTCCATATGTTGTTGGACTACAACTCCCATCAGCTACAGCCAGGGGTCAGGACTGAAAAGAGGAATAACCCAACTACATCTGGAGAGACTTAAGTTTCCCATTCCTGGCTCTGGAGAAATCCTGCTGCAGGCTTACACTAATGCCACTACCAGGGAGCTGTATAAAACCCTGCTAGTAAAATAGCCACATTGTAGATAGGATATAGGGGATAGGGGATTTCCCATGGTCACCTAAATGAGCTCATAAAACACATAAGATTTGGACCTTGGACCTCCGACTCACAGCTCACATGTATTACACCTGCTATAAAAATGGGTTTGCTTGTTTGTTTTTTTCAGAAACATGGCACCTCTTTGCTCCTTGCTGGTTGTTCTATTTCAGTCCATTAATGCTAACATGTCCTGTAGTGTTTTCTTTCTGGTCAGAAATTGCTGCTCAAATCAACTTGGCTTTGGAGAAATCATTGATGTCTAAGGATGTTCATGCACTCTTAAATTACATTCCTGAGCTGTGGCGACTAACAGATGGACGTCAAAAGCAGGGTCTGTGAGCCAGTCTTAGGTGTCTAAAAGACTTGTGCTGCAGGGTTGGGAGGACAAACATCCACCAACTTTCACATGGTGGTTTGCCAATCTCACTGCTCTTTCTGGGTTTGAATGCAAGACATACAATCACCAGTCTCATTTAGAAACCGATATTACCTATATTAAATTACATACAGTCATACCTCGGTTTGCGACCGCAATCCGTTCCGGGGAGCCGGTTGCTCCCCGATGCACACTTCTGCGTGTGCACGAAGCACCGATAGAGCACTTCTGTGCACACACACACACACTGCGCAGATCGCTTCTGCGCATGCGTGCGCTGCACATATCACTTCTGTGCATACAGACGCTGCAGAACCGGGATGTAAACACTTCCGGGTCTGCAGTGGTCGGAAACCAAAGGCAGTCGCAAACCGAGGTATGACTGTATTTTAATCAGGATTGATGGGCTGTTCTTATTGACAGTTTCGGCTGGCAATGGTGATGTTATTGTTTAATTGTTGCCAGTGCTAAAAAATTTTTGGAAAAAGAAGTGCTAGAACTCACCACGAACACCTCCCTTGTTCTCTTAGAATGGCAATGACGCCTACCTGAGAGGTGCCGGAACAGAGTTCCTGTGAGTTCCCCCTGAGAAAAAGCCCTGATTGTTGCTATTATTCTTTTCTTTTTTAAAAGAATTTTCATTTTTCTTTTCTCTTCCTGTTATATTGGCAAATAAAAAAATAAAATAAAGTGGGGGGGAGAGAGAGAATAGCACTCTTCCATTTCCATCTTTGTAGGCAAACCATATTCTGAAACCCCAAGCCCATTCTCTCACCTCGACCCTTTGGGTTTTTCCTACTTCGTCCTTCCCAGAACCTCTGGTGGCAAAGACCAACTAACCTGCCAGCTAGCCAATGGAAATGCCAGGCACCTCCAACTGTGTGATTGAATTAGCTGTAATGTATTCAATTTCCAGGAAGACGTTTGACAGAATTTTTCCGACAGCCACAGAGATTAATGCATCAGCCGATGGCAATTTTGTTACTGCAGCCAACTAGTCAGTCCTGATGTGATTTCTCTCCCTTTTTCTTCTTCTTCTTCCCCACTTCTCCCCCAAATATCTTAATATTCTGCAATACCCACTTCACTTCCCCCAAACAACAGATCAGGTAGTTAGCAGAAGGCTCATCAGAGTTGAAGTGGTGTCGGCAGAGTTGGGGGGGGGGCTGTCAGCATTGAGTTTTTTATTCCTTAATGCCTTCTGGAAGCTGGGATTTAAAGATGCCTTTGCTAAATGGTTAAAAAAGAACAGAGTGGGAGAAGGCAGATGAAAAAAACTGCAAGTTAATGAACTCTGGGTTGGGTATGCTTCCCATTTTTATACCCCAACCCCCTGCCCAGTTTTCACTAGCATCAAGAATCAAATTGAAATGCAGGTAAAATAATTTCATTTTCAGAAGCTATCAGTTCCTATCAAATCTACCTAATCCAGCCCTCTCTCCATAAAATCCCTTAAGCAGGGAAGATGCTGGCTTGCACACAGCTGTGTGAAAGCAGAGCCAGTAGAAATACCAGGCGTGGGTGGTACTGGTAGATCCAGGAAAGTGCTCCCTGGAACCAGCTTAATGTCTTCTTGCCATATGGGAGAGGAAACACACCTGGCATTTAAGGCCAATTCTGGGCAAGAGTGAAGTGAGAATGCTGATGAGTTATTGGGAGAGACTTTGGGAGTAAGCAAAGGTAATACTCATGCACCCCGTGCAGAAATGCTGTATATGTGCCTGTTGATGTGTGTGAGAGACCTCCATGGCAGAGTCAGAGGCCGGGTACTGCTAACGATGATGCAGCAGTAGATTTTGGTGACAAATTCTGACAGAGGCAGGGAGGGAAAGACTATTGCTTTAAGATTCTAATAGGCAGGTCCTTGATTGGGTAAATTCAGCCCGATTGGTCTGGGTGACAACAGACTCTCTGGCTGGAGGTTCTAGTCTCTTGGGCAGGAGGATCCTTGGATGCAGCAGGGCTGGTTTAGCACCTTTTGAATTAAGTGAACTAACACATGGGGCCATCTTAAATACAGGTGGTTAACACTCAAGATTAATGGGACGTGGGTGGCACTGTGATCTAAACCACTGAGCCCCTTGGCCTTACCAATCAGAAGGTCGGCGGTTCGCATCCCCGCGATGGGGTGAGTTCCCATTGCTCGGTCCCAGCTCCTGCCAACCTAGCAGTTCGAAAGCACGCAAAAAAGTGCAAGTAGATAAACAGGTACTGCTCCAGCGGGAAGGTAAACATGCGCTGCTCTTTTCGGTGTTCCGTTGCACCAGAAGCGGCTTAGTCATGCTGGCCACATGACCCGGAAAAACTGTCTGTGGACAAATGCCGGCTCCCTTCGGCCTGTAAAGTGAGATGAGTGCCGCAACCCGAGTCGTCTGTGACTGGACTTAACTGTCATGGGTCCTTTACCTTTACCTTCTTAACCCTCAAGAGGTTACCATCATACCATACAACTGGATATGCTGGCTGTGACTGATGGTACTACTGCCATCAACAGCATCTGGAGGGCTACAGGTTTAAACCATTTGGGGGGGGGTCCACTTAAGTCTAGAAGTGGTGACTACTTGTGTTGTGTTTCACATTCCTGATATGCCCAAAAGGAAATAAGTTCCGGGACCAAGCTTTCAGAGGCTCTGTTCCCTAAAATGATCAGGCTTATGTCAACCTTGCAGTATCTATTTATGGATGAATATACAGGTAGAGCAGAGAACGGGTAGGTACCACACGTCATCACCATCATCATCATCATCATCATCATGGAGAAGAGCTCCATGGACAGTATACACTCCACATGCAAAAAGTCCTGGGTTCAATCCCTGATATCTTCAGTGAGGCTAGGAAATTCTTCCCATCCAATCTGAAGCTCCAGAGAGCAGCCACCAGTCAGTGGAGAGCATGGACTCCAGCTCTACCATCATCCCTGACCATTGGTCCTGCTGAGTGGAGCTGCAGTCCAACAACATCTGGAGGGATGTAGGTTCTCCATCCCTGGTATAGACAATGCTGAATTAGATGCACCCATCATTCTTACTCAGTAGAAGGCAGTTTCTTATCCACTGATGTGGTGCACAGTCAGTGGGGTGACCTGCCTAAGAAAGCAGTCTCATGTTCTCGCTACCATATAGTCCTCATCCCATGCTAGTCCTACTCAGAGCAGACTCACTCAAATTAACAGACATAGTTAAGCAGTCACTCATTTCAATGAATCTACCCTGAGTCAAAGTTACAACCCAGTGTCTTTTCAGCAGGCATGTTTTAGTTAACACTGTTCTTTTAAAGTGTCTCTATTGTTTTAATTATGTAGTGTTTTACTGCAGTTAGGACTTTTTATTGTTATTCCACTGTGTTTGTTTACTTGCTTTTTGCCTGCTTCAGAGAAAAAAGGTGGGATATCAATCAGTAACCACCTATTTATTTGTATGTCCTTTTCTCATGGTAAATGGAGCCCAAAGTTGCTCACGATAACATCAGGATTAACTGGGAAGGGTTGTAGCTCAGTGGCTGAGCATGCAAAAGGTCCCAGGTTCAATCTCCAAGTAGGATTGAGAAAGATGCCTGCCTGAAATCCCAGAGAGATGCTGCCAGTCAGTGTCAATAATACTGAGCTAGATGGACCGACAGCGCCTGACGTAGTATAAGGCTGTTTCCTGTGTTCGTAACAATACCAAATCAGTTGCATGAAACAAAATATAAGGTCAGCATCTATAAATAATTCATTACAATTCATTTCAACGATGTATCAATCAATCAATCAAACAAAAAGTCAACAGCGCTGCCCTTTACAGCAAGATCAGTTTTTCCCAAAAACAATTTAACTTTTGAGTTCCCCACAAGATTTACATTTGCTAGCAAGCTGCAGAAACTCAGGTTTATACCTCTTTCAATGGCTATATTCAAAAAGATCCAAACTGGTCCATATGTACACTCACTAAGCAAGAATCCTCGGCAACAGGTAGTCTAAAGAAAGCAAATATTTTCACCTGACTCAACGCAATACCATTCCCAAAATCGTGTGACTACAGGGTCTGTGTCCCATAATCCAGACAGCAGGTGAATGCATTCACAGAGCTGCATGATACAGACATGTATGTGAGGAGCAAAAGGTTTTCAGTCAAGTCAAGTGAATAAATGAAAATTGGGTTTTTTAGATGGTTGCCTCCCTACTGGGACAAAACAATGGACAATGCAATAATCACAAAATGATTTCTTTCCCACTGCCAGCCTTTCAGAAATTCATTAACATCTCCTTACAGCTTATGAAATAAAGGAACAAAAACTGAAGAGATGCAAAACAAGAAAAGTGCTTGTATTGGCCTCGCAGGATGACTTTTCCATTTACCACTGATGGTCAAGAAGAAGAGATTTGCTCTTTCACTGTCTTCTCCCCTCCTGCAGCCATGTCCCAGTGTCACTCCAAGGAAGACTCTGATTCAGATGGCTCCCAATGGGGGAGCCCTCAGCACCTGCTTCTACATTGTTGTGTCCTGAGAACATGGCTCTCTCATCCTCCTCTTACTCTGGGGCTGGCCACCAACCTCAGCCAGCCCTTAGCTAGCTGCCACCTTCCTGCCTTCTTATTTACATCCTGTCCAGGTGGTCACAACAGCTGTCAACTTTTTCCTCTTCAGTCTCAGTGCTTCCCTTGCAAAACTCAGTGAGGAGGAGGATGGGGGCAAAACAAGAAATGGTTGTGTCTGCCTTGTCATTGGCTCTGGCTCCACCTATTGTTGGCCTCCCTGCTTTCTGCCCTACTAGTCCTTATGGGGCACCAGCCACTATGGATCCAAAAGCAAGATACAGCCCAAAATGCCCCAAAGAGTCTCCAGCAAAATTTCACTTATACAACGGTACCTTGGTTTACAAACTTAATCCGTTCCGGAAGCCCGTTCTTAAACCAAAGCGTTCTTAAACCAAGGCGTGCTGTCCCATAGCAGCGGGGAACTCAATTTACAAATGGAACACACTCAACAGGAAGTGGAACATGTTCTTATTCCAAGGCAAAGTTCACAAACCAAAATACCTACTTCCGGGTTTGCAGCATTCTTAATCCAAGTTGTTCATAAACTAAGCTGTTCTTCAACCAAGCTACCACTGTAGTGACATTCAGAGTGAACTCCCAGGTCCTAGTCTGACACTCTAACCCAGGCATCCCCAAACTGCGGCCCTCCAGATGTTTTGGCCTACAACTCCCATGATCCCTAGCTAACAGGATCAGTGGTCGGGGAAGATGGGAATTGTAGTCCAAAACATCTGGAGGGCCGAAGTTTGGGGATGCCTGCTCTAACCACTATACCACACTGGTTCTCATTTCTCCCCAAGTATATGGATATAAAGTTTGTTGCACTTATTCCCATCTTTAAAGCTCCTATGTATGAGTTATAACCTGGAAAGATGGAATTTGAGGTTCGGGCAGGGGGGGATTTATCCTGGGAGGTGAAAAGTTCTTCCTTGCTAGAGGGATCTCTTAGCAGGTGTTTTGCAGCACTATACAACGCTGCAGGTGGAAAAGGTGGTATGGGAGGAAACTGAGGAAGAGGAGGCAGTTCAATTATTTGGAAGCGCTACATGGCATTTATTTATCCAGGCTGTACAAACAACAATAATAATCATGATACCCAGGTCTGGCGATTTAATGCGGTGCTGATGAGCTCCCACAGCAACCAGAAGCCAAGGAGTTGTTGGTTTCATCTGAGAATCTTAATTGGCTTCTTTTTCTCCCCACGCCCCCCCCCAATAAAAAAGCAGGGAGGGGAGTGACGATAAATATGTAAATAAAAAAAAGACCCCCTGACTAGCTTCCACACGGTTAAATCTCTTCTCCAAAGGCATCGATTTGCAGCTGAGGTTCTCTTTGCACCCGGACAAATCTGCTATCAAAAGGCAGAGATAGAATAGAAAATGAACTTGCTCTGCAGGGGTGGATTGAGCCAGCATCCCTGGGGAGCAGCCCCTGCTGCCAAGGAGAGTCCAAGTGGAGCAGGCAGGAGCGGAAAGGGAGAGGAAAGGCTGCCTTAAGAAAGGGCTTCAATTTGGCAGATTTAGGGGAAAACATGATTTGCATGTCAAAGGCTCCAAGTTCAATCTTCTGCCTGGCCTTTCTGTTTAAAAGGGTTTCAGGCAAAAGACCTCCCTGGCTGGTGAGCTCCCTGGTGAGCTCCTGCCAGGCCAGAGTAGGGTAGCAGACTAAGGGACACAGGTCTAGGGCTGCATATCATGCAGGGGACCATGTGCAGAGGTGGAGCAAGGCAAGTGCAGAGGGTGCGGCATGCTCTGAGTGCCATCCTGACGGTGAGATTCTGCTCCCCACCTGCCCGTGACTCCCAAGCCTACAGCAAGCCGGGGAAAGGGGGGAGCTGCAAAGTGGTGCGCAAGGCAAGCCTACCCACTAGCCATCAGCTGTGCATGGCTTTGCAGCTCCAGATCTCTCAGAGCTGCAGCCGCAAGCAGAGGATCCCGCCGCCACCCGTACAGCGCTTGAGCGGCGCCATCAGCAAACCGCCCATCTGTGCATGCACGACATGTAGCAGCATTGCGCATGTGCCGCCAGGCGGTTTGCCCCGACACCCCACACTGGGTGCCGGTTAGCCTTCCTTTGCCCCTGACCACATGAAGCTTTTCTGCCCCCAAGTGACTTCAGGTTTATCTGAAATAAGGATGATCAGTCTCCACCCTACTCCTCACCCGTCTCTCCCTCTTGCTTAATTTTAAAAAAATGTGTCTGAAATTCAATTTTAGATCATTTTAAATTTTGAAATGCGGTTTAAAATCACTTCTATGATAAGCTTTTCTAGCCATGGCAGCAAACCAGTGGTGGCACAGGGCAGGGGCGCCAACTGGAATAAAATATTGGGGGTGGGCGAGGTAAGCCTCGGGCCGCATAATCACTCACATGACGAGGTGCACACACACCAATGCTCATCAACTTAGTGGGGGCTGGTCTTCAGAGGGACCTCAGCCCCTAGGGGTTGGCTCCTATAGCACAAGGGCTCTCTTAGCCACTTCACCCAGCATACCCTGCTCTAAGGACGGACACCCCACCCCAAGAGAGTAGCAGCGCTGCTGCCACATTACCTGTGGCAAAACCAATTTTAATATAGTGAGAATGGGGTCAGGAGACGAGGAGTGTGGGTGGTGACAGAGCGACCACCATCCATCTCACATTTAAGGTAAAAGCGGGGGGGGGGAGTGTCCATTGAGAGGGTGAAATGTCCAGGGTGGCTGGAAAGCATCTGGGCTGGGGACCCCTCAAATTTGGCAGTGTCTTTAGACAGTAATGATGTTTCAGTGCATTTGGACACAGGAAAATGTAACAAAGAAATCTGCCGTATACCAAGTTGGTATGCAAACATGCAAGGTTATAATCACGCTTAACTAAACTCGAATGAAGATGGGGGTGGGGAGAGAAGCAGATAAAGGTAAAAAATGTATATAGTAAAGAAAATACTTTTTTTTTATTGCAACAGCTCAGTCAGTAAAGCATGAGACTCTTAATCTCGGGGTTGTTGATTTGAGCCCCACATTGGGCCCAAAGATTCCTGCATTGCAGGGGGTTGGACTAGATGACCCTTGTGGTCCCTTCCAACTCTGCAATTCTAAGATTCTATGCTAAAACAGAACCCTAATGACTGGTGAAGGGAGGAGGTAAAATGTGTAAAGAAAACATATGTTTTATTGCAATTAAATGACCATCTCTTATTTATGCACCATAATGTACATAAGCACACTATTATAAACTCTTAATAGGCCATATGATTAAATGAATATCTTATACGAATGTGCATAAACATGCTGCTATAGATCCTTCATAGGCCAAATGTGTTTTGACAAAGTCTCCCTCAGTAGACTTATTATAAAAACATAACATTACAATTTGATAGGCGTTGACTTCTGATTTATGGTCACTTAAAGGAAAAGAACGAAACACTTCACTTTGATATGCACAGGTCTCCACTTTATAGTACCACAATGTGACGAACAATGTTAAATCATATTTCCAGTATCCTTCCTTTGAATGTCAAATGACTCCTGTGAGCGTAGATATAACTTATTTTTCCACTGGTCAGCTGAGCTCCACCCCCTGCCTTGCACAGTAGAGTGGCAAACATAATATATTTCCTATTCAGCTTAAAATAGCTAACAATATTCATATTAAAACAATAAAATCACAAATCTATTTTTTTAAAAAAATTGCCTAATAAAACAAGGCCCCCTCAAATAATGATGGAGGTGTAAGTAGGCATCTTTTTCTTTTCAATTCTGCTTTGTGTGCTGCAGTTCACACAGTACGGGACTCATCACCTTACTTTTCCAAAATGGCAATCTTGTTATATCAATTTGATGACACAAATAGATCCACAGTCAAACAGCTTCCTCTTACTAACTTACTTACATATCATGAATACATTTTAACCATCATTTAGGAACAAGTGGAAAGATTAATTTGGGCATATTTGTAGTATGCTTAGAGGTGATAATAAGATAAATCCATGATTCAGGTTTTTCTAGGAGAGGGGTGGGGGTTGGGGTTGGAGAGAAACTGCTTTTCCCCCTTGTCCCCAATTTTGGAGACTTATTGTGCAGCCCTCTGCACCCAGAAGCAACCCTCAGTAAATTCAGTAAGGCTGCAGTCTTCTAACATACAGTCTATGGGGAGGTTAAATGTGTGTTAGAAGATTGCAGCCTTATTCAACGAGCCACAACTTTAGCTCGTAAATCTCGAGCAGGACCCTCATCTTAAGGTTCAAATCTGCCGAATCTGTGGAGGGAGCCTCTCTTTTTAAAAATGGTTCTTTGCCAAGATTGATGTTAGAGTTCTCAACGCCATTAAATGTGATTTTTAATAAATAAGTAAATAAATAAATAAGTAAACAAATACATTTTCCAGACACGAGAGAGAGCCACGTATTTTGAGGAATGACACAAACTTACCTGAACATAGCAGATATTTTCTGAATAACCACCCCGAGGTCTAGTCAGGACTCACTCTGATCACATGAAATCAGCTCACAGACACCTCTAAATAACATTCTAGATTGTTCATCAATTCTGGATGAAGCCAGCCAAACCATTCCTCAGGGTAAAGAACAGAAGTGGGAATTTTGGAGGGTGGGGTGATTAAATAATAAATCCTCCTGTCAGACTGGGAATGTCCCCTCACTCTGGTAGGCAGAGGCAAAGGCCATGTTTAGGGGTTAAACTTTGAGTGATGTAGGCTGGGGAGAGGTCCTTGGAGTTGGTTAGCAGCAAGAAAAAGAAGGTAGAACTCCATGTGAGTTGGGAATGACAGGTTGGAACAAAGAGGCGCAGAGGATGGCTTTT
The DNA here is from genome assembly GCF_963506605.1 of Zootoca vivipara. Lineage (NCBI taxonomy): Eukaryota > Metazoa > Chordata > Lepidosauria > Squamata > Lacertidae > Zootoca > Zootoca vivipara. The sequence continues at coordinate 20,765,752 of NC_083290.1, forward strand.
TCCTGTCCTTGGAATCCAACGCTGCCCTGAAAGGGTAAGCCAGACCATCATAGGATGTGAATGCTCTATAATTGCCCCATCTAGGAGCAGGTTGTATAAATGTGCAAATGAAACCATATATCATAAAGACACCACAGTCTGCACTTTGCCTAATTTCTGAAGGAAACACAAACCCTGGATCACCTAGACCAGGCATCCCCAAACTGCGGCCCTCCAGATGTTTTGGCCTACAACTCCCATGATCCCCAGCTAACAGGACCAGTGGTCGGGGAAAATGGGAATTGTAGTCCAAAACATCTGGAGGGCCGAAGTTTGGGGATGCCTGTCCTAGACTCTCACACCACTGAGATTAGAAAAGATTTCTAAGGTCAGGAATTTGTTATGAGTACTAGAACTTAAGAACATAAGAAGGATCAGCCCAATGGCCCATCTAGTACAGTACCCCACTCTCAAAGGTGCCTGTGGGAAACCCGCAAGCAGAATTCAAGCACAAGAGCAGTCTCTCCTCCTGTGGTTTCCAGCAACTAGTATTCAGAAGTATCGATGACTCCAACTGTGGAGCAAGAACATAGCCACCATGCCTAGTAGCTATTGATAGCCCTCCAGGAGCTGAGCCAACAGCCTTTCTATACAAAAAAAAAAAAAGCCACTCCTGGGGGATCTTTTTTCTTTTCTTTTTTGCTAAGAGCAATGGAAATCCTTGCCAATCTACTTCAAAACACCAGGAGGGCTATCAGTAGATCCTGATCTACCTTTTGCCCAAGCTGGCCTAGACTATCCTTGAGGCAGGCTGATTTTCTTTGTCATACCCCTAGTTAGCATTAATGAGGATTCTCGCAGGCTGCTGCTATTTCTGGGAAAGATTCCGCACACATACCAACAAATTCAGGTTGCACAATTAAGGTTGATTCAGGGCTTTAAGCAAGAAGGAACCTTCCCCCACAAACAAATGAAAACGAATGCTCAGTAAATAGCTGACGCAGTCTAACCTCTCCACAAAGATTGTTCAAAAAAATCAGGGTGGCTGCTCCACAAACAGATTGCCTGGAAGCAGAACTGAGAGGGTCGTTGCAAGGAAGTTTGAGGCGGTGGACTCCCTACAGTCTTGAGGAGGCTCTGGCTGTTGTTTTGAAACTCCTGATCACACGCTGCCTCATTAAAAGGAAACAAAAAAGTCAAGCATTTAAAACAAAACAAAGAAGAAGAAGCAGGGAGAAATAGAGTAATTAGAAGGCGCAATGTGAACTTCTCCGAGTCGGTTTGACCAGGAGACTCGTTTGCAGAGCTGATGCTCAGAAGTTGGCTGCTTCAGCATGAAGAGAGAGAAAAGATAGAGTTGAGCTGAAAAGCACTGTGTGTGGTCTATCTGAGGGGAGCGTGAGGAGAAGCAGTTTAAGGATCATACTCCCATTTCATCTGAAACCATCACAAGACAAGATGCCCATTAGAGAGAAACAGGATGGGGAGTGTGTTAATGAGCCGAAGTGTGATAAGGGAGGGGGGCAAGGGGGGTGAATAAAAGGCAGCCCCACCAAATACGGCATGTGCAGCAAATAAAATAATTACTCCACTCACAATTGTAACGACAGCGCAATAAATTTAATGTAATTCCTAAAGGCCAACTGCTTTCCTTTCTTGCTGGCTTCTTCCTTTTCTGGGTTTTTTTTCCTTTTGTAATAAAAAAATCCCTTTTTATAGTTTTAGAATTATGCTTTAATTAGCATAACATTTAAATTAGCGAATGGAATCTTAATTAGCTGAGGAAATAGACTTTTGTTGGAGTAGCTTGCTAAAACAAATAAATTCTCTTCCTCTTTCAAGAGCCATTTGCTTATGGCACATTAAATAGCCTAGTGTACCATAAACAATTTGAGACAAGGATAAGTAATTAAATTAGAAAACATGCTGGCAAAACTACCCGCTCCTGGCCTGCGCGGAGCTGAGAAAAGGAAATGCAGGAGCTCGTTTCCACTTGTCAAAGGAATAGGAACCCTTTCTGCTACCACTACTCAGCACTTGTTCAGATCAGGCCTGTACGATCTGCGGCCCATCAAACCAAACACAACCTGCCAGCTACACGCTTGGCAACCTCCCTGGTTTTGCAGCCCCATTGAAAGCAATCAAGTGGGAACATGGGAAGCTGTCTTGTTCTGCAACACACCAACAGTCAATGTTACCTACATTGACTGGCAGCAGCTCTTCCAAGGTATCAGACAGGGGTTTCTCCCAGACCTACCTGGACATGCCAGGGATTGAACCTGCAGCAATCTCTGTGCAAAGCAGATGCTCTGCCACTGAGCTACATCCCTTCTCAGTGATTTCAAAGGGACTAGCTGCAATTTCTGGATTGTGTTTATGGGCGAGACAGAGCATGCAAAGCATGTGATCCACCAAGCCAAGTACACTCCACTGGCCACTGGCCATGTATTATTCTCTAGCCACTCCTACCATTATTTTAGGCCTCCTAAAATAGTCTGCTACTCTCTATTCTGGAAGATGGCCCTGCCATTCTGTATACTGAATAGGGTGATGCCATTTTTTCCTTCAGCTCAACCAGTAAAATATCTTAACCATATCTGGCGTCCTGGTGCCAAGATCCCTCCGGCGCCCCCTGTGAGTGAGGCAGGCAGTAGGGGTGCGGGGAGCTGAGAGGCGCTGCAGAGGTGGCCCCAGGCTCACACTCCCCGCGCACCTCCGGAGAGCTGCCTGAAGCCGCTCAACAGCAGAGGCGCGTGGAGGCAGACACCAGCGTTCGGCAACCCTTCCGTGCCCCTGATGGCCAGGCGCCCTGGCGCCTTGCACCACCCAGCCCGGGCCTAGGGACGGCCCTGCCTGAGTTCTAGCCAAGACCCTGGAAATTTATTGATTTCCAGGGACAAGCATTCATTAAGTGGCTCATAGGCTGTGTTCGGCTCAACAGGTCAGTGTTACACATGCCTCGTTTTGAGCCAGCTTTCTCAGAGGGTGGAATTGCTACCCAGATTACAATACTAAGGAATGTAAACTGAAACATTGGAATGATAAGCAAACTTTGTGTGAATGGGGCAGCTAATGGTTATTTGGGAGCCCAACACAATCACACTGCATCAAAGTTACGAATTCATCCCCAGCTCATGTTCTTGACCCATATTTATCTACAACAGTCCTTATTTTCCAGTAGCAGTTTCCTAATAATCACTGCCTCCATTTCCCCTCCCCATTTGGGGAATGCTGTGTTGAAATGTCACTAAGTATCAATACTTATAAAGTAATTAATAATAATTTAGTGATTATTAATAAGTATTGTTATTAATGAGAGATCCAGGTGGCGCTGTGGTTAAACCACTGAGCCTAGGGCTTGCTGATCAGAAGGTTGGCGGTTTGAATCCCTGTGACGGGGTGAGTTCCCGTTGCTCGGTCCCAGCTCCTGCCAACCTAGCAGTTCGAAAGCACGTCAAAATGAAAGTAGATAAATAGGAACCGCTACAGCGGGAAGGTAAACGGCGTTTCCATGTGCTGCTCTAGTTTGCCAGAAGTGGCTTTGTCATGCTGGCCACATGACCTGGAAGCTATACGCTGGCTCCCTCGGCCAATAATGCGAGATGAGCGCGCAACCCCAGAGTCGGTCACGACTGGACCTAATGGTCAGGGGTACCTTTACCTTTATTGTTATTAATAATAAGTATGTTGCCCTTTCTGAACATCTAACATAACACCACAGAGTAATAAGAGGCAAATCAAAATAAGAGGCAAATCAAAATGTGATAAATTTGACAAAATTTGGTTTCTCCTTGTAAGCTTTTTAGAAAGGCTTGGACTCAGGTTACCAGAAAGATCAGATCTACCTGCCTTGGTGCCAAGATGCTTGAGTGAGGAACTGCTCTTGGTCCCATTAACATCAGAAGCATAGTTGGTGGTGACAAAAAAGTGAGCCTTTATCAGTGGCCTGTTTTGCATATTGCACGAAGACTGGATGTGGCTTAACATCACTTCAAATGTGCTAGCTTGCAGAGAGGAGCTCACACCCATGTTCTCCTCACCTGTCTTTATAGGCCAGTACAACAGTTTGACTTAGCATGTCCTCTGAATCAGGAATCATTATCAAGGGCTTTGCTCTTTCACCATGACCTATAACCATAGGAAAAACCTTGACTAGAGATCGTGGTTAGGGAGTAGAGCCTTTAACCAAGATACTGGGTTTGGATGACATGCTAAGGCAAATAATGGTTTAGTTGCCATGATGGCTGACCTAAAATGCTCAGGGAGGAGGAGCAAAGCGGGTGCAATCTCCTTGCTCAGAATGAGCCTATCTCCATGTTCACACGAAGCTATTTCTTTGACTTGGTTGGCTGACTCAGTATAAGGCAGCTTCCTATGTTTCTATGTTCCTGTGTGTACCTGTGTGGAAGGCCTAGTTCAGGCAAGGAGAAATGGGTGAGAAATTCAGTTTGGTTGTCATTTACATTATATTTGCAATACGTAAACTGAAACACAGCTAGCTTTCAAAATTCATTTGTAAACAAACGTTTACCCCCCAAAAAAATGTTTTGGGGGAAAATGTAAAAAAAATGCACATTTTAATGAAAATAACATTAAATATGTACTATACATGGAGGAAAGGCCTTCAAAAGTGCCTCCATCAGTCAAAACTGCATACAATAACATGTTTACTCAGAGAAACTCGCACTAAAATGCTTGTGAATTTTCAGGGTAATTTCTTTCTCAAGCACAAATTACTGCAAAATACAGAGGACTGAATTCAAGACTGGGGGAAAATGAGAAACCAATGGAACTAAAACTGACAGATCCTTCAACACCTATAGACAAATGGCAGGTGAGGGGGTAAAACTGTCCCTCGGCTGCCCCAGTGGACTGCAAGAAAAAATCACTCCATCCATAATCCCCCCCCCACGACCCCATGAATGTTCCACCATAGTCACTGTGGCACACAAGACTTGCATCCAGTGGGTCACACCAACTTTATCAAAGACACCGAAGAAAGATTTAAATGCTAAGCTTTTCCTCGGCCTTCTTCTGTGTGTCAGACAGTGAGATCCAGATCTCTAGAGCCTATGGTATATACAGCATAGGAAAATGGAACCTTAGGATTGGGATTCAGCACAGTCATAAAGTGTTCAAGTAGGAAGAACAACACTCATAGTGGCCATCTCCTCTATTCTGCTCCAGCCAGGGAGCCAGGGAGAGTAATAAAACTTTAATGGCTCCCAGCGGGTCGATTCAGAAAGAATGAAGATGCTATAAATCCAGCACACTGCTTACGTGGAGCTAAAAAACAAACTGTTCCAATCACACTTAGCAAAGCCATCAGCCTCTTTTCCAAGACTGAGGGTGGGGGCAGATGCCTGGGGGAGGGGGACTTTTTATCCTCACTGAAGGAGACAGCTGGGGAGGAAAATCAATTAGTTGTGTTAGGGGTTATTGACGAAGTGCCATCTCTTAGGCCAGGGTGCAAATGCCAGGGTGCAAATGCAGAGCTGACTGCATGAGAAAAGCAGCAGAAAAGGGTGGGTTAAAACAGGACATAGGAAAGGAATAAAGCTCCATCTAGCTTGTATAAATGTTGGGGAGCTGGTTCTTTGGAAAGACAGCTAGGATTAGGCTGTGACCCAGCAGCAGGTCCCAACTTGCCAACGAGAGACCAATGTACCACTAAAGGACACAGCTGGGGATGTGGAGGAGTTGAATGCTGACCCTATCTTGAGTGGGGTTCAATTTCTAATCATAGTCATTCTGTTCATTTGAGCCGTTCTGCTCCAAATCCCCAAATGAAGGACGACAGGCACAAGTTATTTTTATTGTATTTCATTTCACAATATGTATATAAAGCTTTGTACAGGCAACCCCCGTTTATGCGGGGGTTACGTTCCAAGACATCATGCGTGCCAGTGAATTGCGTATAACTGAAACCCATTGAAAAAGCCTGCAAACAGTCCGTTCCGCGCCTTCAGTGGTGTTTCAGTGACATCTTTATGACGTTTCTGGGTCACTTCCGGGTTTGGCGCAATGCCCGTATATCATGGCTGCACATATATTGAACGAACGTAAACAGGGTGCTGCCTGTATTAAAAACTCAAGGTTTACAAAAAGATTAATAAAAAAGCAGATCAAAGAACCCAGCAATATACTACATATCTGGATAGGCTTCCAGGAGCCAAAACAAGTACAGTAAAAGTGCCTGCCCAACATAAACAGGCAGGGAATTCCTAAGGTGGGTGCTGCCACACTGAAAGATAAGTTTTTACAAGTGCAGAATGAGTACTATGTGGCACCTGTAAGTGTGCCGGATCCACAGATCAAAGCAATTGAGTGGGCATATATGGGCTAAAGCGATCTCACAACTAAACAGACCCCAAGCCGTTACCGGGATGCCTCTGAAGATACAGCTAGGTGAGAAACAGTATTCAAGGCAACATTTCTCATTTCATACTACCTTGAGGTACTCAAAAGGGAATACTAGCTGTATTACTGGACTTCAGAAGATGTCCTTAAACCAGGTATAGGTAAACTCGGACCTTCAGGTGTTTTGGGACTACAACTCCCATGATCCCTAGCTAACAGGACCAGTGGTCAGGGATGATGGGAATTGTAGTCTCAACTTTCTTCACTGAGAGAGAGAGAGTGCAAGCATTCAAACCAATATCCCAGCCGCAGAGCTGAAATCTTGGCAGCTGCTGGCACAGGGCAATGCAAAAACAAAACAAAACACAAAACACAACCCTCCACCTTTCCCATCAGAGAGTTTGTGGAGCAAAAGAAGAACCTGTGCGCCAAAGCAGGAAAAGTGTGTGTGTGTGGGGGGGGAACAGTGTCCATGTCTTGCTGACAGCTAATAATCTTTGAGACATTGCTTGATAGCAGGGGAGGGAAGCCGGGGTTTGTCAATTGCACTATCTGAACAGCCCACACACAGCCTGCTGCCCTAACAATGAGAATAAGCCATGGAATTTCGACCCTCCTTTGGCCCACTCCTATCTTGTTGCGTTCACAGACTGCATGTGTGGAACAAATTAAATGCCAACAAAACTGTCTTGCTCTCCCTTGGCATCCCATCAGCAAGTGAGACAAACTCACTCCATCTTTCTCTCTCCATTGCCTGCTCTCATTTCCACTTCTTCTTTTTCCATTTCTCAGTTTCATGTTCCTCCTCCTCATGGCTTCTCAGAGACAACCCTTCTCTGCAGGAAAGTGTGAAGCCTGTTTCTTTATTTCAGTGGATATTTCCACTGCAAGGAAGTATGCTTTGGACATTTAACCACCTAAGCAGATATGCAATTCAAACCCAATGGTTCCAAGTAATGGTAGGATAATTATGACCTGTGCATTATTATCTGTAATTATGTGTTATGTTCCCCATTCGAACACAGGCAGCAGTATAGGTCTGAACCACCTGTGCACACTGCAGTTGGCTTAATTGTGCATCACTGTCTCCATTTTCAAAGACATTAAACACCAAATACAGATTGTGATGCCTCTGAATAATAGTAGTGCATTGCAAGTGCAATTGCCACAGCTTGTTTGCTTTACTTTCTGTTGGCAGAACCAACAACAAAATCCTGCTTTGAGAAACTTCTCTGCAACAGAGAATACAGTTTCCACCTCAGAAGAAGGGTACAACAGACATTGGTGGGGGTTTTTTTTCGCCTCTTCCCTTTGTCAATTTTGCTTCTCTCACTCCCTTCTCCTCTCCCTCCCGTCCATTCATGCCTATTGAATTTCATTTCTTCCTTCTTTTCAGCATCATTGCACTCCACGCAGAGGGAGAAAGTGCTCTTTGACTTAATGATTCCCTGCTGCACTCAGTTGGGATCCTCAGAAACATTGGATATTAAACCGATCTTTGCAGATATTTGCTTGGTTATTAACAGATCACTTCAGGGCATGTGTGTCTTTCCTTAGTAGCATCCATGCACAGTGCAGAAGGGAAGAGAAGCTAAGGACCAGTTGCTTTGGCCCAGGAAGCTAAGTAAGCAAACTGGTCTAATAATAAAAAAGGAAGAACGGAAGGGGGGGTGTTACAGAAAAAGAAAGGTTATGTTGTGGGGGTCACCACAGTACATATTTAAAGGTGAATTTAATTTGTGCATTCCGAAATATGACACAAACCAAAACACAGCCACCTTTCTCCAAATTGTGCAGTGCAGTTCTCCAGCCAAGTAATGTGTACCCCCCCAAAAAAAAATGCCAATATAGATTGGAAAATGTGTTTTAAATGCATATATTAGTGAAAATAGCTTGCAAAAAATTGCATTATATTCGGGAAAACTATTGCTTTGCAAAATGCTGGTGAATTTTCATGAGGACTTTTTCACAAACCGATGTGGAAATGTGCAGAGCAGAACATCATAAGAAACTGAGAGAAAGCGCATTCTCCAATTAGGGAGAGTGTGGGTTGCGGAAGGGTTAAAAATACATCTCCCTGGGTTGGGGGTGGTGTCAATAGAGAGGGAGTGTGTGTGATAGGACTCCTCCGGGTTGCTGGGGAAATAAGCATGTAGCAAATTTTGATTGACAGGAAGGGCTCCTTAAAACCTCAGTGTCCAGCAGTTAGTTTCACTTTGCAAAGTGCTTCGGATCTCCCTCCCATGCACCGCCTTTTTCTAGTGGTTTAGCTTGACATTGCTTTGCCTTTCATGGGGTTGCTTGCTTTGCAAGGGCCCAGTAGGAATTTTGCCATTTGGCTGATTGGCTGTTGCCATTGGTTTTTGCCTACTGCTTAGCAAATCATAACAACTTGTTAGGTTGGCGGTTAGGCATTGGTTAATAATTCTGGTTGGAGGAGGGGTATGGCATGGAGGTGCCTACCCCTCATTAAAATGCTGCTCCACATAGAAGTATTCCGTTAAAGGAATCCTGGGGTTCCGAGGCTCTAGTCCATACACCTCCGCAACGGGCGGGGCTGGGGCCATTACAGAGCATGAGCCTTGGGGAGCATTTCTCGGTCGAGGGGAGAGTGCCTGGACACAGCTCCCTCCTCTCCCATGGGGTGTTTACTTGACTTCCCTATACAGCTAGGGAAGTCGGAGCTGATCTGTCCCAGGCGGGGGACAGACGGATTAACCAATGCCTAAGACAATACTCACATTTAATTGTATTTAAATAAAGTTGTGGCCAAATTATTGCCAAAACCCAAACTAAAATTCTGAGTGTGGTGTGAGTTATTTTGGGGGGATGTCTGGTAGCCTCATCACGCAAACTAAAATTGACAGTTTCACCCGCCCCAATTGCAGGAAATTCTGGGTTTGTTTAGATCAGGGGGCGGTTTAAAAAAATGGATAGCACTAGCTGAAACTTCAGTAGGTCCAGAGTACAAATGGCAGACAACTTGAGCACCACAAGGAAAACAAATGCATATATTGCATACAGGCACAACAAGCAACTTATACTGGAATGTTAGGCATGGAGAGGAATGTAATCCTGGATGCCGCAAGGTGAATGTCAAGCTAGTTGCGGGTGAAATTTTGGCCACGGCAGAGTGAGCCTTATTCACCACAATTAGCTAAGACTTCTGGTACAGTATACACAAAAGAGATGAGAAATAGAAATTGGGAGCAGGGGGAAGAGAAGAAAATAGCTTTTAAAGGGAACTATAATCACACACTATTACCAAAGAACTGCATGTGGAATAACTCGACACAGCAGGAGATCTCTGCTCTGCAGAGCACAAGCCTAAATTTTGTAATGCAGGCTGCAAAGCACTTCCAACTCTGTCTGCCACTTTCCGACCAGCTCACCTCCAAAGGACCCAAACAAACCAGATGTAAATAAATGTGCAGAACTCCCAAGAGACAACAGCTTTGGGTGAGAGTCATAGGGAATACATTTGTTGCTTTCTGTGTTCTGCACAGAAACACTCACTGACCACCACCACCCTGCCATATAAACACACACATTTTAGCCCTTAATTTCCCCTGTAGCGCATCACCCTCTTCTCTAGAACGTACATACCTGAACCACACTGTGACCATAAGATAGAAGCAAAGAGCTAGATACAGATAGAAACAGAATGGCATTTCCCAATGTTGTCTAGATGGATCAGAAGACTGTAGCAAAAAGAGTATGGTTTTGTGGAATAACCTCAAACTCGTTTTCTCTGAAGGTACCTTTCAAATAGCAGGTTTTCTCAAAGTGCTGCATATGTCTATGAAAACATGAAGCCTGGCCTCAGATGACCACCCATGGGTAAATAAGCCTCCTTGGAAACAGAACCGGAGCCAGCACCAAAAAGCCTCTGCTATTCGTTGCCACAGATACTACCCTTTAAATTTTGAAGACTCTTAGCAAGGCCTGCTCAGCTGATCTGAGTTGTGGGTCCCTGTGTAGCCACTGGGGTCAAAGCTTTCTGAAAAGCCATATTGATAGTAAGAGAGAGAGAGAGAGAGAGAGAGAGAGAGAGAGAGAGAGAGTATTCCTTTCCTCCCCCCCCCTTCAACTTTGTTATATGTGAGTAGAACATGAGCATCTGAAAATTATTTCCCAGGGAAGAGTAGAACATTAAGGGCGAGAAGTTTACGGCACAGGAATATAGTTTTGAAAGAGTTTGTTCAACAACAGCGAAGTCCACACCAAGACTGACCCGGTGGCAATGGAGCTGTGTGAGTGATGATAAGGAAAATAGTTAGGGAAATTTAGTTATGTTGGATTATGGGAGACTGAATCTCCCTGGATCCTCCCTTGAAGAAGTACAGTCTGGAACTATGCTGCAAGCTGTTCCAATGAGAGGTAATAATTGAATTTGTTTTCATTTAATTTGGAGGGCCTTTAATTAAAAGCCAGCCCTGTGTGTGCAGAGAGATAAAGCCGAGCACACGGAGGCTGGGGGTAATTTGGGTGCCAAATGCAATAATTAATTGTAAATGTGGAGGTCAGGAGACAGGCTGTATCTCCCAGCAAATCAGCATGCAGCGCCGGCCATCCAAATGGAATGGGCTCATGAGCAGCGGAAATGCTTAAGTGATTTTTGAAGCCTTAATAGTAATTATACAGCAGTGTGGAGGTTAATTTGCAGAGTTCATTAATCAGGGAAATAAACACGTCAGTGATCGCCAAGTAAAAAGGGGAGCCTGACAAACTGAGTGACTGGGTGGGGAAGGAGGAAGGAGGGGTTGGTCCCAAGATGGCCACTAAATGGAAAGAGAGCTGATGGAATTGATTAGCAATCCTTAACGCTTGCATTGCTCTGGCCATATTTCAAGGTCTCGTTGCCTATGCCTGCTAATCCTTTACTAAGAGCAAGGGTGGGGGACATGTGGCTCTCCAATTATTGTTGATCTCCACCTCCCATCAGCCTGAGCCAGCGTGAGGAATGGTGAGGAATGATGGGAGATGGAATCCAGCAATATCTGGAGGGTCACAGGTTAGGCAATCCCGACTTACGAAGCACAGGGCCTTAAGAGTTTGGAGGGGGCAGGAGAGTGGCATTGGGTGGCAAAGCCAGTGCAGTATACAGCATTGAATGTTAAGAGCAGGGAGGTTTGTGCTCAAATCCTTACTGAGAGTAAGGGAACCATCCAAGATGTTGGTTTTTCATTTAGGAAAGGAATGGCTTAAAGCATTTGCAGCTTAATTTTTTTTATAAAAAAAATCCGTATTAGGCCAGCAATACGTCAAAAAATAAGGTTCAATTTTTTTGTTTGGAGCCCTTCAAAAGGCTAAAATGTAAAATGTGGGAGGGGAGGGAATTTGGTGCAACTGGAAACCTGCATAGCACCTAACAGAGCTTTCTTTGAATATCTACTGTATACTCCCACAATTCACCATGGACTCGATGTAGACTCTGTGACTTCACCATCATCACTTTTCTTCCCTCCACACACCTCTCTCCCACCCATTTGTTGGCCTTCCCAGCCCGATGAAAGCGTCTAGAGAACTCAAAAGGTAGCACCCTAATGAGCAACATATTGCTGGGTCTAATAAAGGTATTGTCTTAACATAATTTTTGGCATTTTCCTCATGGGCCAGCACAGTCACTTATGCGTGCACAAGACAGGGAACTGAATGCTGGTGGCACCTGCCACCAGCGGTGTTTTCACAGTAGTTTTTTAATAATTAAAAAAGACACAAAAAGTCTGCTGCCTGATTAATCAGGAAAAACTTTTTAACCAATCAGAAGTTTTTTTTAATCAATTCACTTAACTGATTAGTTGTCTAATCATTGCAAAAGGAAAACATTTTTTTCCCCATTTAGAATGAGCTGGAAGAAGAAAACACCCTCGAAAAATAGCTGTAGAACTTGGAAAATGTGAGGGTGCTTGAAAGTCTTCCACAGCACTTCTGGATGCATTGCACATGTATCCATGTTCATATATATATATATATATATATATATATATATATATATATATATATATATATATATCTGCAGTGGGTTGGTGCAGTTTTCTTACTGATGGACTCAAAATTTCCAGTCAAGATGTTTACTGGGGCGTGGCCCTCCAGCTCCCATCCCATCTTTGGTTATGCTGGCTGGGGCTGGTGAAAATTGGAGTCCAACAACATTTACAGAGTGGGGTTTCTAGTTTAGCGCCTCTGCCTTATGTCAACCAGTCTCTGGCTCATAGAATAAACTGAGGGTGTTACATCTGAATACACCACCTCCAGGTTCCTTAGAGAAAGATGGGATAAAGATATCATAAATAAACATATAGAAGCTGTGAGAGATCCCTTGTATCTTATTAGGGGAGAGATAGATATCAATGATGGTCCTTATGGTTACTTCAGGTAGTGGATTTTAAGTTGCCCAGAGTTTGCCACTATTTGTATGGATCACCCCCATGCGGGGTTTCTGTCCACTGGCAAGGGCTTAAGGGAGCTGTAGTCAAGAGGGCACCAGGCTGGCAAAGGTTGATTTAATATATTTATGAATTGTTCTTCCTCTAAGGCAACTCAGGGTAATGCACAACAAACATGTAATATTCATTAACACAAACTATAAAAAACACAATCCTAAAAATAAATATTAGGAACTCATTAAAACACTGGTTCAAGAACTGCTGAAGAGGAGCATAGCACAAGGTGCCTTAGCAAAAATTTAGTGGAATGACTTCCCTCTCCCCACATACACAAAAAAAATGAGCACTGGTCTAAAGTGGGCACAGTCAAGCTAGATTTGGGAGCAGACCGTAATAATTTTGCTACAAGACCAAAAAGGCACAGAGCCCATCCAAACGACTCGTTCCACTGAGAAGACGAAGTACTGTATCTGTGAAGCAAATCAAGGAAATAGTTGGTTAGGAGGAGATCTGTTTACTCAGAAGCAGTTTGAGAGAAGCAGCAGCCCCAGCCACTTTTCCCTGACTAATTGCTCCCTAGAGAAGGGCCCCATTGCAAAAGCATGGATGATCTTCCCCACTCTTTTTTACATCTATTTTGGGAACCATTTGATTTCACCCCCCTTTGTTTTTTTATGAATATGAAGCCATGTAGCAAACATGCTTGCAAAGGAGCTGTGAGATTCCATAGGCGCTTTGATGTTGCTGGGAGACAAAACTGAGGGCAGAACAAGCATCACTCCAAACAAGAGAAATCAGGAGGGGGGTATTAAATAAGAAGGAAATATGACAAAAAAAATGCTGTACATTACAGACAGCGTTTCAGCTACCTCAGTCCTGCCGGGGGCAGTAGTGCTATTCAGCTACAAGCTCAAGATGACTTTGGAGTGCCCAGTCCTACAGGCTGCTTTGCACAACCAAACAAAATGACCCTTACACAATTCTGTAAGGCTGGTCAGCATTCTTCATTCTTCATCCAAGACAAGGCCCTCTTCTGGATGCTACCTCTAGGGCAGTGTTTCTCAACCTTTTTTGGGCCACGGCACACTTGTTCCGTGAAAAAAATCACGAGGCACACCACCATTAAAAAAGTTAAAAAATTTAACTCTGTGCCGCCCTATAATTATGACTGTAAGAAACACTTGTGCTGTGCATTGGCGGCCGCCAGGCTCGTTTGCACTGAGCGTTGGGAAAGAGGAGGAGAAATATTGTTTTCCGGCGGGTCAGTGTTGTATATTGGCGGCCGCCAGGCACGTGACAATGCAAATCGCCCTTCTCGTCGCCGCACGTCGCGGCACACCAGCCAGTGTCTGAGAAACGCTGCTCTAGGGGAAGGTTCAGAGGACATAAGAGACGACATTTTTTTAGTTGTGGCTGCTTGCTTATGGACTGCTCTCCTCAGTAAGGACCACCTGACATCATTATTAACAACCTGAGAGTGCCAGTTGAAAGCATTTGCCAGATTTTGGGAAAAATATGCGGTTGTTTATTGCGAACTGCTTTCTGCTGCTAAAATTTTGCTGGCTCTGTTTAGGTGATTTGCATTGTAATGTATTTGTTTTGGTTTTTATGCTGTCTTTTGCTCACTTAGATACTTTTTGTAGTGAACAATTAATAAATCAAATTAATAATAATAATAATAATCCACATAATATAAGGACATTGAGGTTAAATCAAGGAGACAGGCTAGTCCACTTACAACTGAATTCTGAATCAAGGACTTTGCAGCTCATTGCCTTAAGCCTGGTACACTATGATGCGTTGCATGCCTACCTGATTCCCAGAACTACTTCAGTATATCTCTCAAAGTAGGAAAAAACCACTTCCTCTACATCTAGGTACTGATGGGTCTCCAGCCTTAAACTTTTCTGCCTACTCAAACTGTGCTTAATTAAACACTGTAATTAAAGCTTACAAGAATGATTGCACCTGTCAGCCTATAAAGGGAAGGCTAATAGGAGTCCCATTTATCCACTGCAGTGAGCAATCCTAGGATGTGCAGCTGGATAGTGACAAAACATTGCTTTAGAAGGCAGCAGGATGGTGGCGGAAGCAGTAGATGGGGTACCTGAGCACTTACACAGAACTTCAAGTTCCTGTAAAAAGTTAATGGACAGATCTTGACTGTGATACTGAGCTCACATTAATTAGTGGGGGATATATACATACAGAAGCATGCCAAATTTGCATGCATAGACACTATATACATATAGAAAGAGGATGCAATATATGCACAAACTGGGGAAATCAACTTTTACTATACAAGCATGATTCAATAGACCAAGGACAGTAGTATCCTACTAACATCTTGCAGCTGGTCATCTGTTTTGAGGTCAAATGACTAGCTTAGCCAAGAGGTTAAAAACATACCTTTACTATTTGACCAACAATTGGCTGCAGGACCAGCATCTATACTCAGGCATCCTTGGACAGATGCCAGGGCCCCTGCAGTCTGGAAGGACCCCACTGCTGATTATCTGCCCTAGCCCTTAAAAAATAAATCAACTTAAAACAGGAGCTCCAGATGAGTCTTTCTACCATTTTAGTTTCCCACAATGCCCAAGAGTGATGCCAAATCAGGGGCATTGTGGAAAATTTAAAAAGCACTTTGGCCTACCCAGCTACCGGGTACCACTTGGAAAACTACTGCTGCTGCCCACTGCTAACAGGTAAGACCACCAAGGTCCAGTGGTGGAGGAAGGGGATCCCGTTTCTTGAGGAGACCCTTCAAACGTGGACCTGGACCTGGTTATCTGTTCTCTACCAGCATTAAATTTCACAGCCACACTTGCCACACACGTACCAAGCAAACCTCACTATAGCTAGGAAAAGTGCATTAATTCTCCCTGTTTGCATAACTTAGGGTTCATCTAGACTTCCTTTTGTGCTGCAATTTTCAGGAACAGGTCCGCACTATCAAACTCCGTGTCCAAGTGTTTTTTTCCTTCCTTCTCCCAGTGCTTTCCCCGGGAAAACCTGCATTTTACCACTGAATCAGATCAAATGGCAATCCACACAAAACCCAATTGCAATTTGCTCAGATTTAGCGGTAAAATACAGGTTTTCCTGGGAAATGTGCCAGAACAAAAAAAAAAACAAAAAAACAACTTCCGGTCCACCGCCAGCGCTGATTGACGAGGAATCCTCGAGCTCCGAGGTTCCTGGCTCTGTGAGGAAGGGGGGAGCCGCGAGAGCAACGCGGAACCCCAGAAGAACCCCAGATTGAGCTTTCTGGGGGCGTGAGAGCTTGACTGCACCCCGGTAAGCTCCTTTTAAGAGCTCCGAGAGCGAGCGGAGTGAGAGTCGCAGGCACCATTTTCGAGTATATCGCTACCCTCATAGAGCGAAGCTCCGTGCCGGCAGTGGAGGACCGGTGGGTTTTTTTTAAAAAAAAATTGAAGACATTGGACACATGAGTAACAAAGAAATTTAAGGGGGGGGAATTAATTGAAAAGAATTGGCCATGGGAGGATTTAAACAGGAAGTCAATCTCCCCCATTGAGAGAACTGTGATGCGGTTAATTTGCCTGTAGCCGGAAAGACTGATAGGAACTTATCAATTACCAAGGATTGGGCTTAAAACTTCCCCCTGAAGCAGGGTAAAGGGGAGAAGGGCTGAATCCCTAAAATCACTGTGAAATTTTTAATTTGGACTGGGGAAAGTCCCCCTGGAAGCTGGAGTCGGGTCCCTGGAGGGATCAGCGAGCCACCATTATGATATCACAATAGAAAGGAATTTGTTGACCTCTTTGAAGCTGAGAACTGTATTTTGAAGAGAGCGCAAAATATAAAGCTGTGTATAGGAAGTTTGATAAATGCTCTTTTCACAAATGGTCACAAGATTTTTAAGATATGAAGAAGAATTAAAAGTGAGAGTATAACCAGTTCGGATATAAACTTGGTCCCTGATGTTTTTGGAAATAAGATCTGCGCCACTTCCTGCTCTGTTCTGTTCTCATAAAATCTGAGATGAACAGGATGTCTGTAGCCATAACATCACCTGATGGCCTGGACTTTCAGAAGGAACTTTTGAAATTGCTTTTGGACTTGAGAAATGAATTGCAGCAAAATAATATATTGTTGCGTGAAAGTAATATACAGTTGCGTGAAATGTGTGAAAGGAATCAGAATTGTGTGGACAGTGAAAAATGATTAATTTCAATAGAGAATGAAGAGAAGCAAGAAGAACAATCATCAGTCTTGGACAATGTAATTGACTTTAAAGAAGATGAGGAAGATGCATGGAATATTGTTCCCCCAGTGAGAGGGGGGGGGGGGACAGAACATATGTCTGATCCAAGGAGTCTCCAAAGAAGAACCAGCATGGAATAATGTCCTCCCAGTGAGAGAGGGAGGGCAGGATCCATACTGGGGTCAGAACTTAAAGGGGGGGAAATTGAGATAGGGCTGGAAAGTGGAAATATAACTGGATGGTTTTGTACTACAGTATTTAGAGAATTGGGGAGGCAGCAGGGGATGATCAAGGAAGAACGGGGAGTAGGCTGGGACAGGGTAGGAGTGGGGTGAGGAGTAAGTAATAATGGATGTAAATTTTTGATTGATCTAGATCAGGCATCCCTAAACTGCGGCCCTCCAGATGTTTTGGCCTACAACTCCCATGATCCCTAGCTAACAAGACCAGTGGTCGGGGAAGATGGCAATTGTAGTCCAAAGCATCTGGAGGGCCGAAGTTTGGGGATGCCTGATCTAGATGGTCCGAAACTGGAATGACTTACGGAACTCACTGAAGTATCTGGGAGACCCTGAGTCCAGGGGAAGGGGGGCGGAATTAGTTTTAAGTGTTTAAATGTTAGCATGATAGAAGAATTAATATTTAAATTTATGGAAAATTCTTGGTAATAAATTTTAGGCTAAGGGGAGAAATAGAAGATAGAAGGACAGGAAAATAAATTTTGATTTGGATAAATTGATTAATTATTGATGAAGAATAGATGACACTTTTAGAATAGAATATTTGAGTGATAATGATAAAATGTGTTAGAATGATTTAAGATATAAAATGGAAATTGCTTAATTGGAATTTTAAAATGAACCCAGTGAGGGGGGAATTGAGGAAGTCAACAATGTTAAGTAAAAAAATGCAAGAATTGATATTTGTTGTAAGAGAGAGGGCTTGCAGAGAGCAGCCCACTCTGCTTACTTCCATCAGATGGGAGAGCAGCAGCAAGTCTGGGAGTTCAAATCAGGAACAGGAAGGGTTAAGACGGGTCCAGGGCTCTGCAGAGTCCTGGTGGCTCAGCTCCAGGTTGGTAGCAGGGAAGCAGGGGAGGAGCTAGCTTCAGCAGGGGCTGGAAAGGAGGGAGGAGAGAGAACGGCACCTCAGGAGCCTGGTTTGGGACCACGGAGGACCCATAGAGCAAGGAGGAGGGGCGTTTGGAGTCTTAAAAGGGGGGTCAGAGCCCACGAGACGCCATTGTGGGCTTCTGCCCCATGCAGAGCAGACATGATTTGAGACATCTCACCACTGTATATAGCATGCACAATAAAACTATGAAAATCCAGAGGATGTGTGGAGTGCTTACTCGGGAGTAGCCAACACCCCATCTGTGACATTTGTTTTTTGTGATTTTGTAATATTGGAAAATGAATAAAAATTTTAAAAAACAACAACAAACAAACAAAACAACAACCACTCAGAAACATAGCTTTAAAGGTTGGATCTGTGCCTAGAAACACGGCAGAAAAGGCAGTCTGAATGAGCCCTTGGTTTCACTCAATCACTGTGGAGTTTGGGTGCTTTGCAGCTGAACAAAGCTTTTCAGCATTTTACACTAATTCCAAGTGAAACCACATCACAAATCCCCCCCCCCCGTGAAACCCTTCAAGAACAAAGTATTGGCTGTTGATAGAGTAAAATATTTATCAAACACATTTTTAAAATAAATAAACATACATACATACATCTGAGCCTGAGTAAGCACAGAGGAGATATTTAGATTTATTTTTTGATCAGAGCCTGAAATTCAGTCAGTGAGAAAACACATTCAATATTTATTAAAAATTAGATTACAATTTATTTATTTATTTATTTATTTATTTTAATTCAAAAGGGTGGGGTTTTGGGGTGGTTTTTTTTTTTTTACTATTGACAAACTTTTCTTTTTTTAAGTACTTCAGGAATGAACAGCTGATAGTTGTTCGATGGGGTCTCAATGCAGGTTTGAGAAGTTTTAAGCCCAGAAAACATATGTAATCTTCCTAGCATCTTTATTTCAGCTTTAGATTTTACCCTGAGCCACACCCCTCAATGGCCATGTTCTGCACCACCCTCAAGCGATTTTGTCTGGATGGAATGTGCCTATGAACTGTGACAATATCTTGGTTGCCTGAATGGGGAGATGCAAGAGTGAGTGTGCAGAGACTTCCCGCATGGCTTAAAATACCGTATAACCGACCTTAAAGACACAAGAGTCGCATTCAATGCTTCACATTGTCTCTGAGCTCACTAACCAGAGGCATGTGGCCCTCAGAATGCTGCCCATGAGGGAATGCGGCCCTCAGATTGAAAAAGGTGCTCTGCCCCTGTATTAAAATGCCATGCATGGGTACATGCAAGTGGTCTGGAGAAAGAGAGGAGCTTTTCTTTCTACACATTCTGCTATATATTATTAAAGGCTTCTCTAGTCCAGCATTCTGTTCCCAAAGTGGCCAACGAGGTGCAAATTGGAAACTCAAAGCAGGACATGCTCATGTTCCCACTAGCAACTGGTATTCATTGCAGGTGCGCCAACTCTAGGGGGCCGAGGTGTCTTCATCTCCCTCCATATTTGTTTGAAGGGGGCCCAGTCCCCTCAATGTTGAGGGGCCCCACACATGGCACACAAACGTGATGTGACTCACAATGGACATCATACTTCAGAAACCTGCTCCAACACCCTGCTCAGCCTCCTCCAGAGGATGTGACGTCACACCTGGCCCCCTCAATCTTGGGGGCAACCTGGTGCCTCTGATTCAGTGGCACACGTCCTCTGATGATGCCTTGATGCATAAACTAGCATGTCTGCTTTGAGCAGGGCTGGGAAGCCTGTGGCCCTCCGGATATCGTAGAACTACAATTCCAGTCATCCACAGCCAGCATGGGCCAGTGCAGGGGCACTGCAATAGGGGGGCGGGGCGCCCTGGGCTCTGCTCTGCGGGGGGCAGCGCGGCGTCCCCTCACTACTGTGGCAGCGGCGTGACCGCCATCATGGAGGCCCCGATGTTTCTGGTCTCGCCCCTCGCTTCTTCCTGGTGGGGTGGAGGCAAGGGGCAGGCCAGAGAGCAGCGGCAGCCACTGACGCCCCTCCCTGCTCCACCTCCGCCTGAGTAGGAAGAAGACAAATCAGGCAGAGGCGGAGCGGTGAGGGGCGCCAGCAGAGTCGCCCCTCGCCGCTCCACCTGAGTAGGAAGAAGCACATGTCGCGCTATGGAGCGGAGCACCGCCCCCCGGCAACCCGCTCCATAGCGCAACATGTGCGTCGTGACACGCGACGCATGTGTGCAATGGACGCCACGCCCCCTGGTGGGGTGCCTTCTGGTTTGCCACCCCGGGCAGCCAGAAGGCTAGCGACACTGCTGTGCCAGTGTTTGATGATGGGAGCTGCAATTCAGAAACATCCGATTCCCCCAACCTGCCTTACAACTTTTCCCTTTGGTGTGCTAATTTTGCCTTCATATGAAGGCGGCTTTAAGCTTTTGAACCCCCACATGCAGTAGCGTAGGCAAGTTTCCATGCCGTGGTGTCTGGTGCTCATTGGGACTGTGAGGCAGAAGGCAAGGTGGCCCAGCTGTAAGTGGCACCAAGGACAATGACAGGTAACATGGCTAGGCTAACTCATTCTAGGTTGGCCTCCACCCTCCACCCTGCTGCAAAGACAACACTGAAGTCGATGAGGAAGTTGAAACTGGCTGTAAGAAGAAAGAGCAGGCAGGAGGTAGCCAACAGCAGGCTGAGGATGAGGTAGTGCCCAGTCCACCCTCTACAGTTTGCACCATGCCCATGTGCTTGATGGTAGGTACAGACTCCATTCACATACTGCCCTTCTCCTAAGGGGACCACGTGAATGAAAATCCTTCCCTGCCAGTGGGGAATTCTGAGCATGGGAGATGGAGGGCATCCTTTCAAACAGCAGCCACAGTTGTTGGCAGGGGGCTTCAGGGACTGGCATACTATTGCTGCCTTGGTCGAAAATTGCAGAGAGAACAAAGCAATTTTATCCATGCTGCAAAAACTGGCTTACATCAAGCAACTTCGAGTTTTTGCTTTGCTGCTGAGAACCACCCTAACCCCTTATTATGAGGCACTTTCCAGGAGCTGAAAAGCTAGATTCATCTGCAGATGTATGTGCACTGGAAATTCAATGAAATGGGAACTAACGCCTGTGGAACAACGACCCTTCCTCGTGTGTATCAGACTGCACCCACCTCTCTCCTGCTTCAGTCCTTCCATGCAAGTTCTACTTCTCTATTATCCTAAATAAAGCAGCCTTACAAAATTGTTTGAGACCTTTTGGATCTCACTTTTTTATATATATAAAAAAACCATTCTAATACACACACGGTCTCTCTGTTTCCAAAACTGTGGTTGTAATGTATATATTTTAACAACGCTGAGCAGAATATTTTTCTTCTTCTTCCACTGAGCTGAAAAATATTGTTTTCTCAAAGGAGGAGGAAAGAGAGGGGGAAATAAGCTATTGATTTTGCTTAGGGTCAGAATAGAATATCACTGGAGTGGGTGTTTGAAATCCCCAGCCACAGATTATTTCCAGAGTGACAGGCTTGGGTAAGAGACCTGCATTTTTGCCCTCAGTGAAAGAAAGAAAAATGAAATATGGTGGTTCACTTCTGATTTCTTCACATGCTTTCTTAATTTTATAGTCTATCTCTATACCGGATTTATCCAGATTCTGACAGAGCATCCTATTTCATGCACCCCCTCCCTCAACACCATTTTCAGTGTCACCCTAAGGCCAACTTTTCCTAACATTCACACCTCTATTTTTAGACAACTCAAAGAGCTGCAGACAAAATACATTTTTAATAGCCACATTTAATTTATATTGTAAAGTACTATACATTTTTAGGAAGTTGTTGGTTTTCTTTGCATTTAAAGGTAAATGCACCCTGACCATTAGGTCCAGTCGTGACCGACTCTGGGGTTGCGCGCTCATCTCGCATTATTGGCCGAGGGAGCCGGCGTATAGCTTCCAGGTCATGTGGCCAGCATGACAAAGCCGCTTCTGGCAAACCAGAGCAGCGCATGGAAACGCCGTTTACCTTCCCGCTGTAGCGGTTCCTATTTATCTACTTGCATTTTGACGTGCTTTCGAACTGCTAGGTTGGCAGGAGCTGGGACCAAGCAACGGGAGCTCACCCCGTCACAGGGATTCGAACCGCCGACCTTCTGATCAGCAAGCCCTAGGCTCAGTGGTTTAACCACAGCGCCACCTGGGTCCTTCTTTGCATTTGGACACCTATTAATGTATTGTCACCAAATTTTGCATGATGATCCCTGGGATCAAGGAGCAGGTTTTCATCTATGTTTGGGTACAAGTGGATGCCACTGTGAATCTATCAAAACTGCACCAATTTTAACCACCAATTTCAAAACTTCAGCGATTTTTTTTTTGTTCCTTAGAATTCCCAAGCAATGCCAGGTATGAAGCTGCTAGTGTTAAATAATGTGTCTTCCCTAAGCAAGGATATTTCAGTTCTGGGGATGTGTGATATCTTTCTTTCCCCGATAGGAATTTAACCAGTTCTATCCAAACTCCCTGAGCTTTCCACAAAATTCCTCTGATGTTTTGCCAACCTCCACACTTCCTTTGACATTAGCTCTGAGTTGAAATCCCACAAAGCTAAGCATTTTGATTGTACATTCCTAAGCATATTTACCCAGTTTGGTGCAGACTTACGCCATTATAAAGGTACATAGAATTAACAGCTAGATTTTATGGCATGTTAATTATGGGGTTTGCGCCTGTGCACCATTGCCTTTCAGAAATAGCCAGCACAGGGTGCTCTATCCCAAACAAGACCCTGTTGTATGTTGGGTGCATGAGTAGGGGGGCTTACCCAGTTACTCCCTGTTGGGGTTCCAGTCTGTACTGGTCCACACCTGCAATGTGCATGGGGGTAAGGTTCCCAATGCAGCAAACCGGAGTGTCACCTCTCCCCATGCAACACAGTAGAGGGCAAAGGACTAAAGACCCCCTGCCCATATTTGGGTCTTGACAGGTCATGGCTACGCCTACACTGGCTACTTCTGAAAAAAAATTATAATGCACTCAGTGTCAAATGACATGATTAATGCCGCACCACGAAATTAACATGACACATACCTTGGACTTTCACAGGACAGAAAGCTGCCTTATACTGAGTCAATGGTTCATGCAGCTCAACAGCTGGTACAGCCTCTCCAGGATTCCCCATCCTTACCTGGACATGTCAGGGACTAATCTTGGGACCCTTTTGCCTGTAAAGCTTGAACTCTACAACTGAGCTAGGATTGCAAAGTTAGACCCATTAATTTCAATGGAGGAGCTAACTGCCATTGAATGCTGGGACTTCACAGTACTGGGGCATGCTCAGTGTTATTAAGTAATTCCCTTTCAAAGCTTCATTGAACTTACAGGTGTGTCAGAGCAGGTTTGTGTGCATACATTAACTGGGCATCCTAGACAGAACCGAAACACGTGGAACTGGATGTATGTAGGGCGTTCTCCATGCAGGTAGAGTTAGATGAGCGTAGGCTCTGGAGACTTTCAGATCAATGTGTGGACGTTAGGAGCAGGGCTTAGAGCAGGCACCCCCAAACTTTGGCCCTCCAGATGTTTTGGCCTACAACTCCCATGATCCCTAGTGGTCGGGAAGATGGGAATTGTAGTCCAAAACATCTGGAGGGCCAGAGTTTGGGGATGCCTAGCTTAGAGTGTGTGGCTCTGTTCCACTACCCACCCCAGTGCATTAATTGATGGTCTGAAAGGGGCTACAGTTATCTGAACAGCTAGTTTCAAGTGTGGGCTTTAGACTCTTCTTGGGTGCAGCATACGCTGCACCCACTCCTCCCCACTTGGCCGCTGTGCCTTGCCATATCACAAACAGCTTTTGAATCATCCTCAGTTTCCTATGGTGCAGCAAGTCCAAAATGCAGGAAACACAAGTTGCATGGAGCCAGCTGTGTGGTTCTTTGGATCCTAGCCATGGGGCGAGGGGCAAGCAAGAGGGGAGGTTGTGCAAACCCAAGCATCTTCAAGCAAACATCTGCTACACTTGGGCCTGGTGCTCCCTACCACACCACCGGTTGGCATCACAAGACGAGCTAGGCATATTGATAAAGGCACATGCCAACAGTTTAGGAAGGTGCCATGGAACTCTCTGCTCCTAGAACTTTTCAATCTCCTGTTACATTTCCAGAGAGTCAGGAAATTAATTGCTTTTCAAATGCATAAACAATTTCATTCCAACTGCTTCTGTCTGTGTATCTTTGTCTCTCACGATGCTTAAGCTGGCGAGCAAAAATAATATTTGCTTTAAACACAAATCATCTCTTTATAAATACAGAACAGGCAATACTCCTCCCCCCGCCCGAAATGGGAAGCCAGATGGCTCTTCTACCCCTGAAGGGGTTTCACTCCACAGTGTTGTGTTTTGCGAGTGAAACATGACACATTTGGACTCCAGCCACTCTAGGTACATGCCTCTCCTTATTTTTATATCCATTTGTTTAGCTTAATGTCTATATTTATGCAGTGGCAGCACAAACAGCCTCAGCATTATTCGTACCATTTAAGCACAATGCAGTAAATGCCACCATCATTCCAACTGTACCATTTTATGAAGCCCACCTCTGGGGAGGCGAGCTGGCTTCTTCTGCAACAGATCTTTCTTCGTTATTTCACTTTATTTTGAAGCAAAGAAGAGAGCTTGAAAGAACTCTGCAGCAAAAAGGTTAAATCAAAACCTCATCAGGCATCAAAACTTTAATTTAGGGGGTGGCTTGGTAGTACTGTATAGCTCATGGAGAAGAGTTCGGGTTTAATCCCAATAATGGAAGGTCTCAATTCATGCATGATGTCCCAGGTTCAATCCCTGCTATCTTCAAGTAGGGCTAGGGAAAAACTCTTATCTGAAAATCTGGAATGCTGTTGCCAGACAGTGTTTACTAGGCTAGGTGGACCAGTGGTCTGATTTAGGATACGTCACTCAATGCTTCCTCTGTAAAATCACACTGGATGAAGTGTCTGCTGGACTAGGAAACCTTGCAGAACAACTGACGTTGACCCAGTGAAAGGTAAAGGCTAAATGGCTCTTGTAAAATCCATATCCTAATGAAATCAATGACATAATTATTTCATTTAAACTGTTGAGAACTGAACCTGCCATTTCTCATGCATATTTATTCTGTATTCCTTGGAACCAGCTCAGCAACATTACCTTGATCAAGTTCACTCTCTTAACAATATTTGTTAAGTTTCTCATTTTATGCATTATGCATAATACAAGGCCTGGGGATGCCAGGACCCTCCAGGTGTTTCTGGACTCCCATCAGCTCCATCCAGCACATGGGTGATGGCCAGGGATGGTGGAAGTGGCAGTCCAACAAGATATGGAGGGCCACAGCTTCCCAAGGCCTGCCTTATAGAAAGTCACTTTCCAAGGTCTTAGACTCTCCCAGCCCTGATACCAGAGAACTGAAACTGAAAGTACCCACAGATGGAACATCAGACCTTCTGCATACAATGCTCTACTACTGGAATACGGTGCATTACTGTTTCAAATACCTTTCAGCATGAGGCACTCTCCGAATCAAAGCAACATAGTGAGAGGCCCTTTGAACTATCCTCATGCCCAAGTGGAAGCATTCAGTGGAACATTTGCAGGGTGATTCACCCATTTTGCCATATGGTCAACAGGCTACCTGGAAACAGCCAGCACCAACAGACTATGCACTCGAACGCCAAAGAACCATACTGAGGCTTACTCCACACCAGGTGTTTTACTATCATTAGTGCCTCTATTACACCTGCACCTGTGATTACTGCATGAAGAAAGCAACCATAAACACCTGCAAATCATAGAACTGTGTGCTCTATGGACATACTTGCATAACTGCAGGAACCCCTGGGATGGCCAGTGTGATTTGAGAGAAGTATATGGCAAACCATATCCAATTCATATAATTGCAAAAAACCTGTACCTTTTAAAGTAAAATAACCCTAACTATAAACTTAACTAGGGCTAACAAGGTTAAGCTTGTAATTTATTAAGACCCCCTAGCCCAGGCATGTCAAACCTGCGGCCCTCCAGATGTTTTGGCCTACAACTCCCATGATCCCTAGCTAGCAGGACCAGTGGTTGGGGAGGATGGGAATTGTAGTCCAAAACATCTGGAGGGCCGCAGGTTTGACATGCCTGCAGCCCATTTTCACACATACAGCTGTCAAGCCAGGTGTCCCCCGTCCTGATTATTCCTGCCTAAGTGCAGAACCTTACAGCTGTCCCTACTGAAACTCATTGTGTTAGCTTTTGCCCAGTTCCCCAGTCTGTTAAGATCATAATGAGTTGCTCTCTTTCAGAGTAGCCTACCATGCAAGATTGTTGTGAGGACCAAATGGAGTATCACACCCCTCTCAACCCACAGTCTCGAGTTGCAGATGTTGATAATAATAATAAAAAGAAAATGTGTGTATTCTGTTTAGGCTCTCTGTAATGCCTCCTTTGGGGATCTACAGAACAGCAATGCAAAGAGCAAGGGGTAGGCTGTGGGACACAGGCTCTGTCTTCCCCACCAGATTTCCATATTTTGTTTTTCTTTCTGCATTAAAAAAGAAAGCCCAGTGCTTGCTTTGAATCCTTAATGTGACTGAATCCTTCTTGCTACTTGCTTTGTTTTGTCATGCACTACATACAATTACACATCCCTAATCCTCAAATCCTCCCTTGACACCAGAACATGTGCCAAACCTGAGTTGTCTGCTGCTGTTATATTAAAAGTCTTCAGAGAATAGCATACATCATGCAACATTGCACCTTCTTGCTCATTAAAAATGTGTACACACACACACACACACACACACACACACAAACACACACACACTATTACTAGTATTTGGTGCCCTTTTGAGCATTCGTCATAGTGGGGTGACCTACCCATATTAGATGACAATTCAGTGGGGAGGGATGGGGGAGAAATTTGACCCAGTTGACATTTAATGCTGAATCTATCAGATTCACATTTCTCTAAACAAATTTTGAAAGACACAGCTGTCTTCCAAAATTTGCACTTATCCAGATTTTGGGTTGCAGTTCTTCAGCCAAACAATATTTAAAAACATGCATTTATATGAGGGGATAGTGTGCATTAAAAATGAATATATTTGTGAAAATAACATATAAAATACATCATATCGGGGGATATTGCTTGCAAAATGTGTGCAATGGTCAAAATGGCATACAAAAATGTGCTTATAAGGAGACATACTGGTATGTGCTAAAATGCTGATTAATGTTCAGGGCGATTTTTTGATTATTATTATTATTATTATTATTTGCTGCAGAAATGCGGAGAACTGAATTCATGGTGAGAAACATGAGCATTTAAGACTGGAAAAATGAGAAACGGAGTGAACTGAAATTGACAGAGCTTTCCATCCAATTTTAATAACTTTTTTCCAGAGGGGAGTGTCATACCTTTTAAATGAAAGATAGCATTTTCCTGCTTCCACACATTAAATTTTAATTTTTTAAAAAAACAAACAAACACATTGCCACTGCTTCAGGAAGCAGCCCCAACAGCACTGTTGGAACATGACATTCATCCCTTGCAAACATGGGGGGGTATATTTGTACATTTGCAGGGGAGGAGGGATGTCAGGACATTTTGTGATTCTTGCCCTTAAGGTTTCACAAAAGGTCCTGGCACCCTCCCCCTCCCCATTTCCAAATATACCCCCATGTTTGCAGGAGATGAATGGGCCTACAAAATTGAGTAGGGATACATTTACCACAAATTTCCCAGATAGCCACATGTTATATATCCTGCAAGTCTGAAGGCTGCCTTGTGGGAAATGCTATATCCTATCAGATACACTGGACATCTCCTGCACTGATGAGAGGCAGACAGGCGGAAGGACAGACAGGCACACACACACACACACACACACACACACACACACACACACACACAGAGAGAGAGAGAGAGAGAGAGAGAGAGACAGACAGACAGACAGATAGACAGACAGACAGACTGCAAGGCTTTGCAACAAAGCAAATGCAGCAATTGAAAGAGGAAGAGGTTGGGCAGGCTGCAAAGGCAACAACGAAATGGACACTACTACTTTGAAGGGCCAGGCTTTAAACAAGACCATCTCTGCAAATCAGAGTTTCTCAGCAGCAGCAACTACAAAATCTCAAACCACTCTAAGGTGAAACAGAGAATGTTCAGAGGACATAGAAGGTTCTCTGGTAGGTGTCGACATTTTTTAAAGGATAGGAATGGGATCAAGCCCAGTAACTCAGGGCAGAGCAGTCCAAGAAAAAAGTCAATTCAAGGAGAGCACCCAAAACAAAAGGTGCCTTTGAGGGTGAATAGGGACAAGCAGGAAGCAGAAGTGGAAGGGTTAAAGAGGGAAGGTGCACCTGATTTGGGGTGGGATGGAGTAGGAGTGTGACAGCAGCAAGTGATGGCAGCAATGGAGGCATGCAAAGGAAACCAAGGATGGCCAGGCCCAAACATATCACTGGGATATAGGAAGCTGGCAGATATTGCAACAGACTACTGTTCCATCTAGCTCAGTACTGTCTACACTGGCTTGCAGCAGACCTCCAGTGTTTCAGGCAGGTTTTCTTCCCATCTGAAGATGTCAGGGACTGAACCCGAGACCTCCTTCATGCAAAGCAGATGCTCTACCACTCCCCCCAGTGGTTTTTCATGGCTGAGAAACCCAGCAATGGGCACTGTAATTGGGAAGGGACCTGGCAGATACCCATGAGGCTCCACTTGCAGAGGACATCAGAAGGCAAATAGCCCAGAGACTAAGAGGACAGAAGAACTGGGAGCCTTAGACAGAAGCAAAGGCCTCTCTGGGTTAAGTAACACTACATTGACTGTTATACCAAGCAATGAGCAGTATAGGCTGTTTCCAGTGGTGACCCAGTGATCTTCTGTGAGATAACAAGGAATTTTATGATGCAGAGTTAACCCTTGCAAGCCTCAAAGGCACAAGCCTTAAGATTTTCCTTAAAGTTATAAACAAGAGGTAATAGGATGCTAATGGTTATGTGTGTGTGTGTGTGTGTGTGTGTGTGTGTGTGTGTATCCGAAGCATAATATAAACATGACAAATAAAAACTTAACAGTCTTGATTGTTAAAACTTTATCAGCAGTGGTTTGTTTCGTTTCATGCATACACACAAACAGTATGACTCATTGATCTGGTATCTTAGCAGACAGATCATGCAAATGCTCCGTACTTATTGATATTCACATCATATTGTTGGTTCATAAAATAAGTCCATGCTACGCAAAGTTGCTCAAATGATAGGGTTGTTGTTGTTGTTTTGCCTACTTTCATGAAAACCACAGATGGGGAACCTGTGCAACATACCGCAGGGTCAATCCCTAGCATCTCCAGATAGGGCTGGGAATGTCCCATGTCTGAAACGCTGGAGTTTTGCTGCCAGTCATTGTATAGACAATACAGAGTCTAATGTGAAATAAGGCATCTTCCTGTATGTAACTAGATAGCATCCCTTTAGTAGCTTATCACTATTTCTGTTGCTTTTAGACAGCTTCCTAGAAGCTGCCTTCTTTTAAGCCCCTTAAAAGAAGCAGATGATTCAGCAGGGGAAACACAGCCCAGAATAAGTAAGGAGGTAATACAAGAATACTTGGCTAATTTAGATGTATTCAAGTCTCCAGAGTCAGATGAACTACATCCAAGAGTATTAAAAGAACTGGCAGAGGTGATTTCAGAACCACTGGCAATAATCTTTGAGAAATCCTGGAGAACAGGCGAAGTCCCAGCAGACTGGAGGAGGGCAAATGTTGTCCCTATTTTCAAAAAGGGGAAAAGAGAGGACCCAAACAATTACCGCCCAGTCAGCCTGACATCAATACCAGGAAAGATTCTAGAGCAGATCATTAAGCAAACGGTCTGTGAGCACCTAGAAAGGAACACTGTTATCACTAAAAGTCAGCATGGGTTTCTGAAAAATAAGTCATGTCAGACTAATCTGATCTCATTTTTTGACAGAATTACAAGCCTGGTAGATGAAGGGAATGCTGTGGATATAGCCTATCTTGATTTCAGCAAGGCCTTTGACAAGGTGCCCCATGATATTCTTGTAAAGAAGCTGGTAAAATGCGGGCTAGACAATGCTACCATTCAGTGGATTTGTAACTGGCCGACTGACCGAACCCAAAGGCTCCTCTTCATCCTGGAGAGTAGTGACTAGTGGGGTGCCACAGGGTTCTGTCTTGGGCCCAGTCTTATTCAACATCTTTATCAATGACTTGGATGATGGGCTTGAGGGCATCCTGAGCAAGTTTGCAGATGACACCAAATTGGGAGGGGTGGCTAATACCCCAGAGGACAGAATCACACTTCAAAATGACCTTAATAGATTAGACAACTGGGCCAAAGCAAACAAGATGAATTTTAACAAGGAGAAATGTAAAGTACTACAATTGGGCAAAAAAAAAAAATGAAAGGCGTCTAGATCAAGGAGTATAGCGTCTAGATCAAGGGAAGTAATAGTACCACTGTATTCTGCTCTGGTCAGACCTCACCTGGAGTACTGTGTCCAGTTCTGGGCACCACAGTTCAAGAAGGATACTGACAAGCTGGAATGTGTCCAGAGGAGGGCAACCAAAATGGTCAAAGGCCTGGAAACAATGCCTTATGAGGAATGGCTTAGGGAGCTGGGTATGTTTAGCCTGGAGAAGAGAAGGTTAAGGGGTGATATGATAGCCATGTTCAAATATATAAAAGGATGTCATATAGAGGAGGGTGAAAGGTCGTTTTCTGCTGCTCCAGAGAAGCGGACACGGAGCAATGGATTCAACCTACAAGAAAGAAGATTCCACCTAAACATTAGGAAGAACTTCCTGGCAGTAAGAGCTGTTCAGCAGTGGAATTTGCTACCAAGGAGTGTGGTGGAGTCTCCTTCTTTGGAGGTCTTTAAGCAGAGGCTTGACAGGCATATGTCAAGAATGCTTTGATGGTGTTTCCTGCTTGGCAGGGGGTTGGACTGGATGGCCCTTGTGGTCTCTTCCAACTCTATGATTCTATGATTCTATCCTTTAAGATACTTTTTAAAAAAATGATTACACTTTTTTTTACTTTTAGTTTACTTTTTTAAAAAACTGAATACTTCAAGGTGAATTTGTCTAAAACTTTTTTTTTATCAGTAACTATAAGTCATATTACCTGAATGGGGCATCTAGGTTCAAAGCCCAGATAGAGTACATAAGAAAAAGTCCAGCCAAAGTCTGATCGAGTCCAGCATTCCCTTCTCACAGCGAACATCCATATGCCTTTTGGAAAGCACAAAAACAGATCTGTGTGTACACTGAGAATTCCCAACATCTTACTCCAACAGTGGAGGTAGAACATAGCCATTTTGGCTAGTAGCCATTGATAGTTAAAGGCCAAAGGCCAGGCTACAGAAGAAAGATTTGCCTGGTGCCTAAAGGTATACAATGAAGGTGCCAGGTGAGCCTCGCTGAGGAGAGCATTCCACAAACAAGGAGCTGCCGGAGAAAAGGCCTATTCTCATTTTGCCACCTTCTAGGCAAAGGAAGAAAGCCTCAGATGATTATTGCAAGGTCTGGGTTGGTTCATATGGGGAGATGAACCCTTTCAAGGCCATTGAAGTTGGTGGTCATCACTTCATCTTGTGGGAGCAAATAGTATAACTGAATATTAATTATAGAACAGCATCCCCAGAGCATTAAAATGATGAGTACCAAATGAATACCAAAAGGCAATGGTGGGATACACTACAGCAGGTTCATAGATAACTCCCTTTGTGACTTTCCAGAAGTGTACACCCGGCTGCAGTTGTAAACAGAATATTGGATGAGATGACCATTGGTCTGAGCTAGGAAGTCAATTATTTTGCTAGTAGTAAATTCAGAGCAATGCTTGGTATAGAGAAGGAACCAGTGGTGCTAGCAGCTGCCTCTTGTTCCCCGCAAAGTAGGGCAAAGCTTTAAAATCTGACTGGATTTCCCTCATGGTCAACCAAGCTTGAAAACTGGCATATTCATCCTTGGTGTTGTCAACAGCAGAGCCAAACACTACATGGAATACAAGGCAGGAGGCCTTGGAGCCAAGAAAGCATACAAATTGCCGCTTTGCCTACTGAATCATCTCTTTCTAGTGGCCAAAGGTGTGCCCTGCAGAATGTTCTGCTCTTGAGAGATTTTCAGAAGTCATCAAATGCCATGACTCAAACGGGGAAAATCAACTGGTGATGTGTCAGATCCAAGTTAGGCCACATTCATCTTATACTGTATATTAAAGGCACTATGGTGCCACTTTAAATAGGCGTAAATGGTAAAGGGACCCCTGACTGTTAAGTCCAGTCGCGGACGACTCTGGGGTTGAGGCGCTCATCCTAGTACTTTTCCGAGCACAATTCAAAGTGTTGGTGCTGACCTTTAAATCCCTAAACGGCCTCAGTCCAGTATATCTGAAGGAGCTTCTCCACCCCCATCGTTCTACCCGGACACTGAGGTCCAGTGCCGAGGGCCTTCTGGCGTTCCCTCACTGTGAGAAGCCAGTTACAGGGAACCAGGCAGGTGGGCCTTCTCAGTAGTGGCACCCGCCCTGTGGAACACCCTCCCACCAGATGTCAAAGAGAACAACTACCACCAAACTTTTAGAAGACATCTGAAGGCAGCCCTGTTTAGGGACGCTTTTAATGTTTGATGGATTACTGTATGTCAATAGTTTGTTGGAAGCGGCCCAGAGTGTCTGGGGAAGCTCAACCAGATGGGTGGGGTATAAATAAATTATTATTATTATTATTATTATTATTAATCTTGCTTTACTGGCCAAGGGAGCTGGCGTCATGTGGCCAGCATGACTAAGCCGCTTCTGGCAAACCGGAGCAGCACACGGAAACACCATTTACCTTCCTGCCAGAGTGGTACCTATTTATCTACTTGCACTTTGACGTGCTTTCGAACTGCTAGGTTGGCAGGAGCAGGGACCGAACAACGGGAGTTCATCCCATCGCGGGGATTTGAACTGCCAACCTTCTGATTGGCAAGCCCTAGGCATGGCTTCCCCAAAAGAATTATGGGAGCTGTAGCTTGTTAAGGGTGCTTGTTCCTCTTACGGAGCTGAAATTCCCAGAGTTCCCAGGGAAGAGGGGTTGATTTTTATTTTTATTTTTTAATATAATTTTTATTGAATTTTCAACTTATACATTTTCCAAATCATCACATCATACAATATCCTAAGTACAATACAAAAACGGCACAACCACAAAAGAGAAAAAAGAAAAAGAAAAAGAAAAATAGAAAAATACTAAAAAGAAAAACACTATAGAAAAAAAAAGACAAACAAGATTCTTTGTTCACATCTAATATTGCTTAACATATCTGCGACCTCCCCGTTCCTCCCTTACCGAGTTCATTTTAAACCCAACTTTAACAGTTTCCTTGCTTTCAAATTATTCTTATATCAATAATCTAATTCATCATGTAGTCATTTATATTCACATTCTTACAATATTCCCTCAATAATACTTAATCAAATATCTAAACTAAACCCCTTAGCCTATACTTTCCCTAAAAAATATTCCCCATTGATTACTTTCAAAGGAAAAAAAAGAAAACATATAAAAATTCTCAGTTACTTTATTTGTCTCCCCCTTCTTCCCCTAATAGGCAATTCCCTGTAAACCTCGACCAGTTCCTTGCAACAATCCAGTTTCCAACCATTTAATCCATCCCGTATTAGAAATTCATTATTTTTTCACCCCACTCCATCTCTTACCCACACCATGCCCCCTCCCTCTCTCCACTCCTCTTTGTGTTGATCCAATCTCTTTCTCCAGCTCTCTTTCCTCCCTATCACCTCTTTACCCCCCCCCCCAAAGCCACCACTCGATCAGATTTACAAACTTTCTCTGGTTATCCAAGCCCAGATTGTGGGCTCCCTCTCTCACTGAGAGTCCAGCATTCTGGGTCTCTTGGGCTGATGCCGTCTGAGTAGAGTCCATGTCCTTTGCAGCCTCTCTCACAGGTTGCTCGGGTTCCTCTGTTTTCGGCTCTTCTTTGTTTTCTTCCTGTAAATCTAACGTATCCTTTAAGGGAAACAGTTGTATCTCCTCTTTAAGATTTTGTATCTGTTTCATGTATTCATACACATCCTCTCTTAGTTTGTATACAAATTGTAGCAAAAGTTGCATTTTGTCCTTGTCCAGCTGGAGACTCATTGTTTTGTCTATTCAATTCTATTGTGTTCTCATATTACAATGGAGGGCGCATGTTATTTTTCCAAAGATGGTGCACAGTTGCTTCCCAGATTTACTTCAGTCCCTTTATCCAATTCTTTTCCGGTGAAATCACAATGGCGACTGGTCTTTGTTCCCAGGGTCTCGCCCTCGGTTTAGAAGGGCTTGTTCCAGAATTTCAAAAAGTTTTGCAGAGATCCAAAATAGAAATTTCCTCTCCCTCCCTTGGCTCTGCTCCACCGGGAGGGGGTCCAACTTAAATTTTTTAGCGGATTTTCCAGTCCGTTCCAGCGTTGCAGCTGCAGGTCTGGTGACTGCTCTCTTATCTCAATAAGGGGGGGGGGAACGACCTCCGTTTCCTTTTTAAATTCCCTTCCCCAGACCAAATCTTCTCTAATTTTTTCCAAAAGAATTTTACTTACAAGTCCAATCTTTAATCAAATCGGGGGTATCTGGAGCTCAAAGTGGCTTCGGCACGGAGCTTCACGTTCCAGAGGTAGCAAACTTCCCAAGGCTCCATCCCGCTCAACCGGCTCTCGGCGCACCTCAAAAGGCGCGATCCGGGCGGCGAAACGGGACTTATAGGGCTCAGCTGGGTCCCACGCACCCGGAAAGCTCAATCCGGGGGTTCTCCGGGGGGTCGCGGTGCCCGCGCGACCTCCCCCCTCCTCTGGGTCGCTGGGGACTTTCGGAGATCGAAAATCCCCCGCCGATGCCAATGGCTGCCAGACCGGAAGTCGAAGAGGGATTGATTTTTAAACCATTCTGGGGTCTACAAACAGCACTGAAACACAGAGAATTTTTCACGAGGATTAAAAAGAAAAAAAAGAGAATCTTTCACAAATTGCTGTACAAATGTGAGGGAACTGAACTTAAGAGTGGGAAACTAAGAAAAACCATAATTGTGGAATTCATCCATCTCTGTGCATGGTAAGAACATCAGAAGAGACTTCTGGATCAAGCCAATGACCCATGTAATCCAGCATCCGCTTCTCACAGTGGCCAACTAGATGCCTGTTGGAAACCTGCAGGATTTGAGCACAAGGGCCCTTTCCCCTCCTGCAGTTTCCACTAACTGGTATTCAGAAGCATACTGCAGCTTCCAAACTTTGGAGGCAGAGCATAGCCATTGTGGCTAACAATCACTGTGCTCTTGTCTTATGCACAGAAGCACTCAGTTCTAAGTCCACTGTCCAATTTGCTTATGGGAAAGCAGCCAGCAGCAGAGAGAGGGACAGGGATGCTGGGAAGACTGACCTGGCATCAACAGCTGACATACTGGGGCATCTATCTGCCTTAGTATGACTCACTCTGGCTGACGCCTTGCTTGCTTCCAAATAGCGGCATTGCTGCAGCCACCACCAACCCTCTCAAAAGTGAGCATGTTTAGCCAGCAGTGAGTCTGTAACAGACTAGTTATAGGTAGGTAGCCGTGTTGGTCTGACGTAGTCGAAACAACAACAGCAAACATTCCTTCCAGTAGCACCTTAGAGACCAAATATGTTTGTCATAGGTATGAGCTTTCAGAAGGGAGGGGTATTACTCAGAAGGGTGTTGGGAATAGACTGGAAGGAGAATTTGCTGAATTGCAACTCATTACCAAGCTTAAAACCATGGAGAGACTGAATAAGGGCATTGGATTTTTATCTCATTATACATGATAAAGCTTTCTTTAGCCACCTCACCCCTTGCTTTTCCTGCAAGACCAATTGCAGTCGTTAACAGTCGTTAACAGTCGTCAACATTCTTATCAGCCAATCACTGATTCCTACCACCCTTCTGAGTAATACCCCTCCCCACCCTCTGACTATACATAAGGGTCTGGTGACTTCTGTTTCAGTGTATCTGAAGAAGTGTGCATGCGCATGAAAGCTCATACCAATGACAAACTTAGTTGGTCTCTAAGGTGCTACTGGGAGCCAGACATCTTGGAGAGTGAAGTCAAATGGGCCTTAGAAAGCACTGCTAATAACAAGGCCAGTGGAAGTGATGATATTCCAGCTGAACTATTTAAAATTTTAAAAGATGATGCTGTTAAGGTGCTACACCCAATATGCCAGCAAGTTTGGAAAACTCAGCAATGGCCAGAGGATTGGAGAAGATCAGTCTACATCCCAATTCCAAAGAAGGGCAGTGCCAAAGAATGCTCCAACTACCGCACAATTGCGCTCATTTCACACGCTAGCAAGGTTATGCTTAAAATTCTACAAGGCAGGCTTAAGCAGTATGTGGACCGAGAACTCCCAGAAGTGCAAGCTGGATTTCGAAAGGGCAGAGGAACCAGAGACCAAATAGCAAACATGCGCTGGATTATGGAGAAAGCTAGAGAGTTCCAGAAAAACGTCTACTTCTGCTTCATTGACTATGCAAAAGCCTTTGACTGTGTCGACCACAGCAAACTATGGCAAGTTCTTAAAGAAATGGGAGTGCCTGATCACCTCATCTGTCTTCTGAGAAATCTCTATGTGGGACAAGAAGCTACAGTTAGAACTGGATATGGAACAACTGATTGGTTCAAAATTGGGAAAGGAGTACGACAAGGTTGTATATTGTCTCCCTGCTTATTTAACTTATATGCAGAATTCATCATGTGAAAGGCTGGACTAGATGAATCCCAAACCGGAATTAAGATTGCCGGAAGAAATATCAACAACCTCAGATATGCAGATGACACAACCTTGATGGCAGAAAGCGAGGAGGAATTAAAGAACCTTTTAATGAGGGTGAAAGAGGAGAGCGCAAAATATGGTCTGAAGCTCAACATCAAAAAAACCAAGATCATGGCCACTGGTCCCATCACCTCCTGGCAAATAGAAGGGGAAGAAATGGAGGCAGTGAGAGATTTCACCTTCTTGGGCTCCTTGATCACTGCAGATGGTGACAGCAGTCACGAAATTAAAAGACGCCTGCTTCTTGGGAGAAAAGCAATGACAAACCTAGACAGCATCTTAAAAAGCAGAGACATCACCTTGCCGACAAAGGTCCGTATAGTTAAAGCTATGGTTTTCCCAGTAGTGATGTATGGAAGTGAGAGCTGGACCATAAAGAAGGCTGATCGCCAAAGAATTGATGCTTTTGAATTGTGGTGCTGGAGGAGACTCTTGAGAGTCCCATGGACTGCAAGAAGATCAAACCTATCCATTCTTAAGGAAATCAGCCCTGAGTGCTCACTGGAAGGACAGATCGTGAAGCTGAGGCTCCAATACTTTGGCCACCTCATGAGAAGAGAAGAATCCTTGGAAAAGACCCTGATGTTCGGAAAGATTGAGGGCACTAGGAGAAGGGGACGTCAGAGGACAAGATGGTTGGACAGTGTTCTCGAGGCTACGAACATGAGTTTGACCAAACTGCGGGAGGCAGTGCAAGACAGGAGTGCCTGGCGTGCTGTGGTCCATGGGGTCACGAAGAGTCGGACACGACTAAACGACTAAACAACAACAACAAGGTGCTACTGAAAAGATTTTTATTTTTATTTTTTGTTTCTGTAACAGGCTGGGAGCCAAACTACTGCTCAGCTCCAACTGTCACCTGCTGGCTGCCATATTTTATCTCCTGCAGTGGCGTTGGAAGTAAAATATGGTTGGCCACCAGGCATCAATTGGAGACAGGCAGCTGCTCAGCTATCGACCCATGAAAGCACAACAGCTGAAAGGGGGAATATATCTATTTAACCATGGGTGGGGAATCTGCTTCAGACCAAGGGCCACATTCTCTCCTGGATAACCTTCTGGGGGCCACATGCCAGTGGTAGGGAGGTTCAGAGACACAAGTGGATGGAGTGTGACAACCTTAATTTCTACCTTTGTAATGTAGGCTAGTTTCTACGCGCACACACAATATCCACAATATCCTGTGGTGATCTCTCCTCCTCCTCCTCCTCACCTACTCTCCAGCAGCTGCTACAAGCTGTCCAAGGGAGGAGGCCATCAGCGGTGGCAGTGGAGAGGCAACGCGATGCTCCCTCACAGCCACCCCACCACTGCCATCGTTGTCGCTCGGGACAAGCGCTGGCTCATCCTCCTCCCTGAGCTTGGCATCGTCAGTGCTGGCGGGGAAAAGGGAGACATTCCGGGATCCAATCAGACACCAGGATGGCTTTCTTAATTCGGGGGCTGTCCCTGGAAAATTGTAGCACTCGGAGGGATATGAAATCGGTATTCCGCTGTTAAGGCAGGAGTCCCCTCTGCCTCCTCCCATCAGAAGTATCAAATCACATAATTGAAAGAAATAAAAATGGGGAGGGAGTAAACAAGCACAGTAAAGGCCAGAAGACGGATAGAATGCACCAGCAGAATCATTCAGCATCCTGGGTTTTGGATGTTGTGCCCGTAGGAGAGACATTATTTTATCTCTCTCTTATCTCTCTTTTCTCCTGTTTCCCCTTCCCTGCAGACGTCCCTAGCTCATTCATTCTTTCCTTTTATATCAAGCAGTGCACAAATCCGTATCTACAGCAGCTCCAACTGTCAGGGGGGCTACTAATGTCACTAATCACCAGCAGGAGACTGGGCTATCTCCACAGCCCAGCAGGGGATGGGAAGAGATATGAGCAGGGGCTTTTCACTGGGCCGGATCCTCCCCTCTGGAGTGGACCAGCTCCAGGTAGGCAAGCAGCAATGCTGATGATAGCATGCCAGGCCTCTCTCTTTCTCTCCCTCACCCTCACCCATCTCTGCTTGGTTAAGAAAATAAAAGAGACATCAATTTCCAGAGCTCAGCGGCAAAATCCGGCCTTAACCTTTGAAAATATAATTTATTCAAGCCTTCTATTATTGCAGTGCGGGTGTAGATAGGGAGGGGGGCGGATTATGAAGAGGTCACAGCTTGAGCAATAACAATAATAAAAAATAAATAATAGGAAGGGCAGAGCATTATCTCATGAAAACGCCATCCATCAGGGTGGTTTTCTCTAACCAAGGTGTTCTGACGAAGAGGGAAGGTGGGAGGCATAGATAAGTGAAGGAAGCAAGGGAGTGAATGTTCGCCGACACAATGGCAGGCTAGAAGGCATTTCCTGAGATTTCAATTTTGCAAAGTATTTTTTATATATAAAGCCTTGTTATCGGAGCTGTCGGGGGACCCAAGCGAGCTCTTAATTGCTGTGCTCCTTCTGGATAGCCTTCTTGAGGCTCGTTTACACAATCGGTTATGCAGAAGCAGCCTCCATTTAATATTTGGGGAGTGGTTCTTCTGTCACAGATGTATACTGATAAAAGAATCAGAAAAAAAGAACAACCCAAGCCAGAGGAATAATGAGAAGCCACTGTACAGGTGGGTGGACTGGGAGGATGGAGAGAGAATAAGTTCAGAGAAAGCACCCACTTGCTAATTCATAGCACTTGACCTGAAGCCCATAATATACAAAAACAAAGCAATTGAAAGGACTATCAAAGCTATAAAAAATAAAAAGAGGCAGTTCAAAAGAGAAAGCAAATGAGTCTTCTTAAACAGTTAAATCCAAGGCTGTAAGATATGATTATTGCTCTGTTTGTTGAAAAATAGGTAGAATAGAATAGAATAGGAAGAATAGGTATGTGGGAGGATTTCACCTCCAATGGAACACAGGCACTAACCGCGACATCTGTTCTGGGCCAGTTCCCTCCTATTATTATGATTATTATAATATATTTATTTATATCCCACCATTTCCCCCTGACTTGATTGGAATTTAGACACATATAAAAAACGCTGTGAAAATGCTACGGTATTAAAAAAAGTTTTGAAAAATATACTGAATTTGCCGTGAGCTCACTATTGGCATCTAGTGTCACATTTGTATAATGTACTTAAAACGCACTTAAAAAACGTTATATTTGCAGCTGTACAGCTGAGTCCAGCTAAGAACTCGCGTTCCATATCCCTCTTTCGTCTCATGCTTGCTTGCTTTAGAAAATTATATGGGACCCAGCACTATACTCAGCCCTTTATAAGTGGGGAACGGCTTTCGCTCAATGGCAGAGCATTTGTTTTTTATGCAGAAGTTCCCAGGTTCAATCCGTGGATCAGAGCCACATCCACCCCATGCATTTAAAGGACTGCAATACCACTTTAAACAGTCATGGCTTCCCATGGAAGAATTTGGGAGCTGTAGTTTGTTAAGGGCACTGATTGTTGTTAGGAGACCCCCTATTTCCCTCCATTGGGACTACAATTCTCAGAGTTCCCTGGGAAGAGGGATTGATTGTTAACTCCGAATTCCAACTCTGCAACTGGGGAAAATAAGGGACTCCTATGAATGATCAATATCCTTTACAAACTTCAGATCCCAGAATCCAGAGGATAATGGTCTCCCAAGCACTCTCAGCATCCTTGACAAACTACACTTCCCAGAATTCATTGGTGGATGGGAGCCATGGCTGTTTAAAGTGCTATAGTAGTGCTTTCAAACTGTGGTGTGCATGTGGGCCACAGAGAATGAGCCCCAGTGCTGTTAGAGGTAGATGAGAATGGGGCCTAACAGGTCAAGTAATGTTGGGCACTCGGGTTTTCTAGTTGCAGGACAGAGGCCCAAACTGCACATACCAAGCATTAGTCCTTTTAATGCACAGCAGCAATGGGAGGGGAGAGATATGCAGGGGGCGGTGTTTAACCCTTCCCCTTCCTGCTACTCCCATCTACCACTACCATTTCCAGCAGAATCCCCCACCCCCTTTGTGGGAGTTCTGCGAGGAGAATACTGTACTGTATTTAAATTATAGCCATTATCTCTAAATGTGCATCTATGCATATAAATTTGTGCATGTGTGCATCTCAATCACCTTTGTCCTCCCTTTCAGTGATGTGTTTTCTCCTCTCTTTTTTGGAGATACATAATTATTTGCCACTCCGTAATCATTAGGTGTTGGACTTAATATACTCACAGACTGAAATTCACTTATTTCCTTCCCTACTGTAGGAAGTCCCAATAAGAGTGAATTGTCAGCTGCAGTTTAGCAGTCTAAGCAGATGTTCCTCTTTTGCTCCATCATCCTTCACATCACAGCGCAAGAGAAAGGCAGGGAGGTGGAGGAAAAAGTAAAGAACTTTGCAAGAGGTGATGGGGAAAGAGGGGGCTCTTCAGCTGCTAGTGTTGTGAACCCAATTAAGCATATTTTGAGGGAAAGGGGTGTGTAGTATATTAGGTCTTAATTAAGTAGTGTTAATTATAATCTATGTGATGTGCTTACTGCTTATTTGATAATTATGAGAAAGCCAATTTGGCTGGTGGCTTGTGACTAATTAAGTGGAATTAGTAATGATAATTATAGATTTAATTTTTGTTTGCCTTTATTAGTGAAGAGGGTAAACCTACTTAACTGGATGGGGTGGGGCAGGAACAAGGATGTGGGAAAGGGGACAAGGAAATGATCACATTGACAAGCTAGAGGACAGCCAGATAGAACCGAGAAGGAAACAAAATTATGGGTTGTACCCGATTTTAGCCTTACTCAGAATAGATCCGCTGAAACTAATGGGTGTGATTAACTTTTATTTTATGGAACTAATTTATGCCCATTAATTTATTATTGTCATTGATTTTACAATAACAACATTCATAAAACAAATATAACATAACACGTACATCATTTCAGGTACATTAGGAGGTTTTGACTGTAGATGGTTTTGAGCAATATAGGCATATGACTTTTTCTATTATTCCTTTCAGGTGTGACCAGTTGTGTGCATGCCAATCCAAGCCTGAAGTTCGTAAGCAAGTAATAATCCCGCATGTCTGCCAGATTCTGCACAGAGAGAGTGTGTGTCTATGTTGGGGGTAATGTTTGCCGTATCTATGAGGACTTAAGAGCAGCCTCGTTAAAAGTTTTAAATCTCTCAGCTGGTAGATTGATTGATTGATTGGTTACTTGACTAACCATTTACTGTACAGTATTGTGGATAAATTGCCTTGCATTTATGAAGTGGCCTGTTTTGCCTTTATGGCAGCAATTTTAAGGAGAAATATTTGTGGGGATGGTAAGATAAATTCTTCAGTGAAGCAAATTCCTGCTTGACAGTATGTCAGGTTTCAATCATTATTTCAACTGTGTAATGCATTATATTTTGTTTTTATGTATCTTCCTTTGTAATGGCTTTGGCTACACAGATAATAACAATAATCCCCCTTGAGAGTATATTGGGATGGTGGCGCTCTATCATTGTCTGTTTTATTGACAGAGGCAATAAAATCATACCAGACCAATACGAATCTGTCAGATTTAGTTTGTCCTTTGACACTCCTAAAGTTATACATTAGTTTCTCAAGCCATGCAATGTTCCAGATCTTCCCGTGCCAATAATCCCTTCTGAATGTCCATGAATTTCAATAGACCTGTGGTACCCAGGCACCTGTTGGGTATTCCCCTTTCGCTCAAAGCAGAATATAACTTTTGTACATATTTCAGATTTATTCCTATTAAATTAAAAAACATCCCTTTAAAAGCTCATGTTTTGCAAGAAGGGGTGTGGGACAGTGTCCACAATGGATATGAAAATGTCTGCTTGGATAGAAAGAAAAATACATATTTTTTTCAATAGCTACTGAAACAAAACTAAGATGCTTTTGAATAAGAAAACTGCCTCATCAACTTTGAAGTAGTAGAGTTGTTATGCACCTGTGTTCCAAAGTTCAGAGTTTTTTTTTGCAGAAGGGGTGCAGAAATGACAGCAGAAAAGAACATGATCAAAGGAGGTGATGGACAGGAAGGGAGAGGCAACCTGTGCTATAGGACATAATCTGTGAGGAAGAGATGAGGCCCTATAGGACTGGACCTATCATTAAGCAAAATGAGGCATCAGCCATTCCCATTGGCTGGAGGGCAAAGCTGTGTATGCCAAGCAGCCAGTCCTGCACCCCCTAAGCTATGCTACTGTCCTCAGGTTTTTGGAAGGTGGCTCTCCTGTTGCCCGTGTTTAAGTAGGATTCAACTGCCACTCTGGTCAGCTTCTATCTATGGCTTGAGTGGAGTTCCATCTCGCCTATTGCCTAAAGCTGCAAAATGCCACAAGCCAGCCCTGAGGATGTTAAAGGGCACTGAAGCCCATCTATCACAGCTGCTAAGTACCCCCTTTTCCCCGGGAAACCCCCGTATTTTCTTACCGTTTCCCGCAGGTGTCCTGAATGGCAAAATACCCTGTATTCCCCCGGATTATGGAGCTCCTGCCGGCGGCCATGTTCTTCTGGTGCCGCACCGGCACCGGAAGTCGCTTCTACACACTTCCGGACATGCGTAGAAGCAACTTCTGATGCTGCTGTGCCCATTTCCAAAATGTCCGCAGCGCCAGAAGTCACTTCTACGCATGTCCGGAAGTGCGTAGAAGCGACTTCCAGTGCCGCGGCACTCATAGCTGCCACGTTTTCCCTTTTCTCGCGAGGAAGCCTATTCAGCATAAGGGAATTTCCCTTTAAAAAAGGGATAACTTGGCAGCTATGGCGGCGCTGCTGATCCCGGATTTTTCAATCCGGAGCTTGGCACCTTTGATAGATGCCATCTATACAAACTGAATACCCATTCATTTTGATGGCTGATGCTGCAGACTGATCCCAAGGTTCATGTGCTGTCATTTTGTTGCATGAGGTGCTCGCAGCTTAAAGGATTGTGCACACTTATAAATCTCCAGCACTCCAAGGGCCACTAAACAACATGCTCTTCACCCCTCTGACATCTGAAACTTCACAAGCTATTGGCAGTACGCTTCTTCAATATCTGCAAGGACTAGTGGCATTTGCAAAACTGTATCTGAGATGGGTGGGGTGGAAATAATAAATTATTATTTATCCCACATT
Organism: Zootoca vivipara; assembly: GCF_963506605.1. Classification (NCBI taxonomy): domain Eukaryota; kingdom Metazoa; phylum Chordata; class Lepidosauria; order Squamata; family Lacertidae; genus Zootoca; species Zootoca vivipara. The sequence continues at coordinate 20,809,756 of NC_083290.1, forward strand.
AAGTACCAAATTTTTCATAAGTGTTGAGGAGACTGAGAGTCAATCACAAGAAGCTGCCTAATACCTGCTCAGACTATATGACCATCTAACTGCTGGTTTTAAAAGTGTTTTTAATGCTATTTTAATTATTGGTTTTAACTAATTTGTTTTTATTATTTTGTATTTTATAATGTTGTTCTTAAATGCTGTAAGCTGCCTTGAACCCCAACTTGGGAAAAAGGCAGGATATGGGAAGGAAGGAAGGAAGGAAGGAAGGAAGGAAGGAAGGAAGGAAGGAAGGAAGGAAGGAAGGAAAACTCAGTTCTGTCTACCCCAGGATCTCTGGCAGATGTCTTGATACTTTTGACTAGAGATGTTGAGGATTGAGCATGGGACCTTCTACATGCAAAACATGGGGTTGAGCAGCCCGCCCCTCACACAGAACTACACTCCTTATGTGCAAAATAAATATAAAAAAATGCACCACACTAGAAAAATGAGAGAGCCCCCTTCTCTCTCCACATTACACAGCACTTTTCACACATAATCAAGCCATAATCTTAATTGCTTTCAGAGTTAAATAATACATGGCACTATATGGTCTAAATTACAGACAACACTGCGGGTTGGCGAAAGCATGCCGTGAGCACATTAAATCACCCAGCTCCAGAGTTCCCTTTATAGCACAACAAAATGTCCATGATCTTACTATAAAAGACTTATGGCCAATGCAACCAAGGGTGCTATCCATTAACAATAACAAGAAAAATACAAGGACTGTGTGCAGAGCAATGAGGGCCTGGTTTAGATCTGTGTGATCTTTGCAACAGCTGCATATGCATGGCAATAAGAGGGTGGTCTGACATCAGAAGATGTTGTAACTTCTTCTCAATCCTCACTATTACCCTGTAGCCAGAATGAATATATATATCCACCAGCTATCTGCTTAGTACTGAATCTCTTTTTGATTTCAGTCTCTCTTAGGATGCACAACCAATTTGCAGTTCCCAGAGGTCCTGCTGCTATCTGTTTAAAATCAATAGCAAGCTTAGCAGCTGTTCTAACATAAGTGCTTTACATTCCTTGCAGACACCTCGCAGCACCCAACCCCATCATGCACTTCCCTATATAGTCCAAAGGAAACAATAAAACACTGGTGCATACTGGCTGATTTTATAACATTTTGGATGGAACTAAATAGAACAAAACTCAGCTATAAGAGAGGAGAGTAAAACAACAACATAAACAGGAAAGTAGAACAGTTAATGGAGTTTACCTTGCAAAAATCCAGGTCAGGTCTTGACACCATGTGCAGATTTCATCTTAGTGTATTGTTGGAGCAGGGATGGGAAGCTGAGGCCATTCCATTGACTCCAACCAGAACAGCCAATGGTCAGAGACAGGGATGAGGGAAAAAATTGGTTCAGTTAATATTTAAAGGTGAACCTACCAGATGTGCCCTTTACAGAATAATATGCAGTGCTTTTTTCTATTGAAATAATAATAATAATAATAATAATAATAATAATAATAATAATAATAATTTATTTATATCCCGCCCATCTGGCTGAGTTTCCCCAGCCACTCTGGGCGGCTTCCAACAGAACAGAACATTAAAATGCAACAATCTATTAAACATTAAAAGCTTCCCTAAACAGGGCTGTTCAGGCATCCTCTCATTTTCCTACCCATATTGAAATACTGCCCCTCAATGAGGCCAAACTTAGACTCACAATTTTTTAGGGGTATGCATCCCCCCCCCCAGGAAAAAAGCACAGATATAATGCAAACCAAAACACAACCACCATTCAGAATTCACATTTCTTCGAATTTTGCAATTCAGTTGTCCAGCCAGGTGTGCATATACACAAAAGTGCATATACTAGGGTAAAATGTGCAGACAAATGCATGTGTTAGTGAAAACAACATACAAAAATGCATTTTATTATGGGGGGGGGGGGAAATGCATTATTTCAGAGGGAAATCACCTTGCAAAAAATGTGCATGTTAGGCATAACTGAATATAGAAATGGGTGTATTAGGAGAAATTTGCAGTATGATGCTCATGAATTTTCATGAGGACTTAAAAAAGCAATTTCCTAAATAATGTGGAAATGTGGAGAACCGAAGATGGGGAAAATGAGTAACTGAGATAAACCAAAACTGACAGACCTGTCCACCCCTAGTCAGGGTTAATAAGTGCTATACTCCAACAACAGCTGGAAGGCTACAGATCCCCTATTCCTGTGTAAGAGGTGCAGCCAGATATTGCCTTTTACAGCATCTTCACACTATGGCTCTTTTCTTCCTAAAATAGCTGGAAAACAGTGCCCTTTCAATTTGGGACAACCTTATTTCCAATTTCCAAGTCATTGTTTAGAAAAGAGGAGTATTTTTTAAAGAGATGCAAAAGAAGATGGTTTGTTTTCTTTTTCTGAAACATTCTCAAGAATCCCCGCACCCCGGAAATTCAGTGTGCACTAGAAATTGTAGTTACAGTGACTTCTCTTCTTTCTCTACAACGCTACTAATGGTGCCATTTTCACTTGTAGTCCCAAAGCATGTTTTGGCTGCATTATTTAGGAGGGCAGATGAGCAGGACTAAGGCACATTTGCTGAATCATACATTCGCAACACTGAATTTGGTGCAAAAATGCTGCAGCGCTATTGCTGATAGGAGTGAGACCCTGTCAGCATATTTCACCCATGTTGAAAGCTAGGCCCTGACTCCCAATTTGTTACAAGGGAACATTCAAGGTGTTAGTGCTAGTATGTAAAACTCTCAACAGTCTGTGACCAGTTAACCTGAAGGGTAATCTTACTTTATATATGCAACCACTTTGCTCTGAGTTTAAAAGTGCCACCCAAGGTTCATTCCACACTTGTGGAGAGTCAATATTTGAATATGCCAGCAACTACTCTGGAGTTGCCTGCTAATTAATATTAGACCAGAACTTTTATTTTCAATGCTTGCTAAAAACATCGGCTTATGGAACCCTACCAAGGCATCTAATTTTATTATGCATATTGTTTTTAAAACGGTTGCTTTTTAATCTAAGTTTATTATGTTTACTTGTTTTTAAAGTCAGTTCATTTTATTGGTTTTTATAGGAATTTTCTTCTGATTTCTTATTATATTTTAGGTAAGCTGCTTAGAGGTGATTTTTTTTTTGTGTGTGTGTTGTATTAAAATCTTCTTAAATAAAAATAAACATCATTCTCCTCCCCAGCCTCTGCATATAATTCATTCATTTCCTGCCCCAGAGCACTCTGGGGATTAAAGGCACTCATGGGTCATCTGATTCTGAGCAGGAGTCAGTTTTATAAAGGGAAATGAAGCTAGGCAAGGTAAGGCTTGGTGACAGGCTTTCTCCTGCTTGTAAGGAAAAGGTTTAGCCAACTGGGACCCTGCCCCTCCCAATGCATGCAAACTTGGTTACCCTACTTCCAGAGGCAGAGCCAGCTGCACCGGCACCCGGAGCATCCCAGGGGGGCGACGCAATGATGTCCACGCCCCTCAGGGATGACACTCGGGGCGGACCGCACCCACCGCACCCCCTTCCTCCACCAGTGCCTTCTTCAGCAAACTTGTTTCCAAACTAACAACAGATATGATACATACTGTGTCAATGCAGGCTTCCTAGGGTGTTTGATCTCAGGCATGTTGGACAAACTGGCTGTAAACACATATACAGTAATACCGCCGCAAACAGAATCATAGAGTTGGAAGAGACCACAAGGGCCATCCAGTCCAACCCCCTGCCAAGCAGGAAACACCATCAAAGCATTCCTGACAGATGGCTGTCAAGCCTCTGCTTAAAGACCTCCAAAGAAGGAGACTCCACCACACTTGGCAGCAAATTCCACCGTCGAACAGCTCTTACTGTTCAGATTGACATAGGACAGCGAGAGCCATTTCCACATTTTTAAAGATACCTCAAAGTGTATTTTCTGGTACCTTGTTTCATGCATTTCTGTTTGGAGGAAGGGGGTGGCTATTTTGGGGACTCCATCGGGGCTCCTAACCACCCTAATCTAGCCTTAGGATTCTGCCCTTCACCCATGTGCTTTCTCATTAGCATCCTGAATTTGGTAAGACTAATACGTTTTCTCAGAGGAAACTGCATTTTTTTTTTTTTACAAACAATAACGCACTATGTGTGCAAGAAATAAATACTCCTGAAATGAAATGTTTTTAAAAACTGGAAAAGTGTGTGCTGAAATCACCTGCTGGACAAGGGCCTGCTGGTGGTGGGGAGGCACCATCTGGGGAGGGGGGAGGCATGGCAGAGTCTATCATTTAGTTCCTTTATTCAATAAAAAAGCATATTGAGTGAGAGAATCTATTCCACCCAGCCAACAAAAAAGACCCCCCAAAGACAACTAGCTGATTGCCTGAAACATTTTTTTTTTCCTGGCAGAAAAAGTGACACTTCCTATTGGCGTTGGCACCAGGAGTACTCCACTCAGTTATTAATGGAACATCTCTAGAGACTTCAGGGTCACTGGTGTGAGGAAGCGGGGGAGTAGGAGAGCCTACAAGAGAGTCAGAGCTCACTAAGTGCTAAGGATATGACGAGAGCGCAAGGCAGGGAGAAAAGGAATAGCAAGCGCAGCAAATGTGTGCATCCTCCTACGCTTACGTTATAAATTTTGACAGTCTCATGGAGACACATTGTTTGGCTGTCATTAGCCCTTAGAATACCTGTACTCTGAAGCATGAACTTAGCAACACTACTCACTTGGGCCATGTGTTCCCATATAGCCATAAAAGCCAGTTCTCTGCTCATGTGCTAAAATGTTGAGGTCATGCACATTTAAAGTGTTGTCCATTGTCTCTCGTTGATGCTGAAATAAAGAGGAAATCACCACTTCTCTCTACATTCATGAAAGGGGCAGGATTTATGCAGGAACTGTAGAGATATAAGGGACCCCAAGGTTCATCCAGTCCAACCCTGTGCAACACAGGAATCAAAACCTTCCATTGACAAACTCCAGCTTTCAGTTATGGGAAGAGACAAGTACGGTACTCAGAGGGCTGAAAGCGTGAACTCTGCAGCTTCACTGTTTGATATTGCAAGGCAATTCTCAACATGGTAAGTCTTCCCCTAGCTGTATTAATCTGAACTGATTACTATTGTGATCAATTTATCAATACACAGCAGTTTTTCCAGTACATCATGGTTACTGTAAGCAGAAATAAGAACAGGACAGATCCCTGGTCCCTTAAGGAGCTTACTACCTGTATATAGATTTTAGCAAGGGAAGATAATGAAGAGGATATGACCAGCAAGTGACCAGCAGGTAACAGATTCAAATTTGGCATATTTGCAAATGTACGAAAGTTGTTAGTTGTTTCTCAATTACAAATAGTAATGGTTCAAAACAAAACAAAACAAAACTATTACTACAATGGTACCTCAGTTTATGAACACAATTGGTTCTGGAAGTCTGTTCATAAACTGAAGCGTTCATAAACTGAATCGAACTTTCCCATTGAAAGTAATGGAAAGTGGATTAATCCGTTCCAGATGGGTCCGCAGAGTACTCAACCTGAAGCGTACTTAACCTGAAGCATGGGTGTAATTGGTTCCGGAAGTCTGTTCATAAACTGAAGCATTCATAAACTGAAACAAACTTCCCCATTGAAAGTAATGGAAAGTGAATTAATCCGTTCCAGTTGGGTCCGCGGCGTTCGTAAACCGAAAATTCGTAAACCGAGGTGTTCATAAACCGAGGTTCCACTGTATTTGGTATTATCAGTGCTCTTTTTCTAAAAAAATAATAATGTTTAGGGGTACTCTAATTTTCCTACTCATATTGAAATACTGCCCCCTCAATGAGGCCAAACTTAGATTCACAAAATGTTTAGGGTAAGCGTCGTCCCCCCGCAAAAAAAGCACTGGGTATTATTATTATTATTGCTGCTGCTGCTGCTGCAGTACTGCCACTAGTACCACTACCACCACAATAACGACATTGGGTGCCTATTCAGAGCAGCTCTAGGCTGACTTAGCATTGATCAGTGTTCAAAATCCACTAACGTATCATATGCTTCACACTGGTTTTGTAGGTCCCATGATCTTTCAGTTATGTGCAAATTAAGATAGCAATGTTTTGGGTGACCAGCTGCATGAACAAAAGGATGAAAGTAGCTCAGAAAGTGCCTCCTGAAACTCTGGTTCCACGATCTATTTGACTCAGGGTGTGGTCTGAAGGCATGTTATGCCACTATCTTGCTGAAGTTAAACAGGTCCAAGGTCCAGATCAGGCTGCTGCCTGAATGATTGACTCCCTGAGAAACACATGTACATGGCCTTCAGTTCCATGATGGGAGAAGGGTGGGTTGTAAGTGTAAGAAATACAATTTAATGGAGTGTGTGTGTGCAGCAGCTCTATATTTTAATGGGATCAATTCACTATGTATTTTAAATATGAATATTATTATTTTAACACCTGTTTAATGGGGTTTTTTAGAAGCCTTTGAATCTGCTTCGGCATTAAACCTCACAGAAATTACACACACACACACACACACACACACACACACACACACACACACAATGCTGAACTATTAGAACTTCAGCCTGAAACTTATTTGTAGCTGTGAAATACTGCCAGGATTCAGGCTGGCCCCACCCACCCAAGATGGCTATTTGAGCCTCTTTGCCTTAAGCTCCATTAACAGGTTCCTGTTTGGGTTGGGACCTTGACACAGCAGGGTGCTCCCCTCTGCTGGGATTCCTAGCCTTGATTCCTGACTCACCCCTGATAGCTGCTTAATACCTACGGTACACTGTGATATCTTGATCTGTTTCACAGAGGATTGCAAAAGTATTGTACCCAAAACCAGAAATATACAGCAACAAGCATTGGCTGTTATTATTGTTTAACCCTTTGAAAATATAGCCTGGACCATTAAAATCTCATATGATATCTTTGTTGTGTTTGTGGTAGAGGATCCATTACATATCATACATGCTTAACTCTTGTACAATAACTTGCAAGATTCATTCTTCTTTTCCATATGGCATCCATTACTTGTTATATTGTTTATGTTGTTGTTGTAGTAGTGGTAGTACATGGAATACTTCTCAGTAAATTGCAATTTAAAAAATGACATTTGCCAGGTAAGAAACCCACACCACACACAAGCACCAAAATTTCAAACTGCCTCAGTAGAAACTTGGAAGACACATAAATTTTCTGTGTATGTGTACCCATGGTGAATATGCCAAGGCAGATATGCAAATAATATCTATTTGAATCGCTTAGTTAAGTAAGCTACAAGAAATTATTCCCTGGGGAAAAAAAGAAGTGTGCATCTTTAAGAGAACAGTCTAAGCCTTTGAACAGGCTGAGCTGATGTCTGCCTTACTGTCTTGGAAGGAGAAGGCTATCAGCTCAAAACAGCCGAGACCTTTAGCTCAAATCCATTAATCCTCTTTATTAAACCCGGGTCACCTCTGAGTCCTGGCAAATTAACCAGCATCTCTCCACTGCAAGTACATCAAGAAGAAACACCCTGTACAGTGCCTGTAATTTTCATGGACCAGGGCTCTGGGGTCAGAGGGCTTCCTAGACTCTATTCTCTGCCTTTGTCAATTTAAAAGGGAACATCAGCTTCCACTTGTATAAATTACGAGAGAGGCTGTGCAGGGACCTGGAGCTGTTGCAGCATCTCAGAACCATGCAGGAGGGCATGGCGCTTGGCAGACTGTGGCAGCTTGTTACAGCTTTGGCAGATGCTGGAGTTCATGGCCAAAGATCAGGAGGCCAAGAGGTTGGGGAGTGAGGAGCAGCAACTTGCGCTTGGGCAGGCCATTTGCCGGTCTGTCCCCTGCATAGATTTGGAGGGATCAGCAGGAAGCTTACAGTATATCCATTTCCTTCCACAGCCCCTTCCACAGAGGCTGCCAGCTGTTTGGTTATTCAGCAACGGCACTTAAGCCACACTACTGAGGGCTCATTGCCAGGAGCATCACAGGTGTTACTAATGAGTTGCAAATACATTGCAGCGTTCCCTGATTGAGAGGAAGGAGAAGAGAGGAGACTTGCTGGCCAGGACTCAGCACTAGCAAACAGCAACTGCATCTGATCAGCTCTGTCCTCAACCGGCAAGTCATAACAAGGGTTAATATGCAAAACTACACATCAATCATGAGCAGCATTTAGCTGGCCTCCAACCCCAGTGGGAGATTATTATTATTTTTTGGGGGGGTCTCCATTGAAATAAACCTCTAGGGGCACAGGAGCCATTCCCTGTGGTGTAAACCCATGATTATGGTATGTGCGTGAGCCCCACTTAACTTCTCCTCGCCCACATCTATCATCTACTAGCAGCCATTCCTCTTGGTCACAGGACAGAGACTGACTGACCAAGCAACCAACAGACAGGAAGGAACCATAGTGGCAGAGCTGCATCTGCTTTGTATACAGAAGGTCCCAAGTATCTTCTCATCTCCCTCAGTTGTTTGCGGTCAATTGTAATGACAAGCTTATAATAAGAACTTTGTAAAGTTAAGTTGGCCAGTTTTGAATTTGCTTGTGTGTGTTTTTTCCCCTCTTCTCACCCCATCTCTCGTTCCTTTTGTGCTATATCTTTTAAATTGTAAGTCTGCAGGCAGGGACTTTCTTGTTTGTCCCTGGTATTATGTAAGCCACTCTAGAAACCCTTTTTTCATTGAAAAACACAACACAAATGCTTACAGCAAACACTGTAACCATGTGATGGCAGCTGCATTTGATTCTAATTCCATAGGTAGAACACTTCTGTTTCCCCCCTCACCATCAGGTTTGGTTGAGGAGAGCAAGGCAAGGTGAAGGAGGGCAATTTTTTGTTCTGGCAAGGTAAGGAAAACAAGGTTAGGACAATGAGAGTAAGGTGAGGCAAGTTAGGGCAAGGTCTAGAATGAGGCAAAGCAAGCATTTCAGGATTCAACTGCACCCTGCAAAGCTCCAATCAGGGCTTAGGCTGGATACTTCATAAGAGCATAACTCAAAAATTGTTTCAGCAGCAGCCAATGCCAGACAGGACCTTAGATAGGAAGTGCATGTCTATGAGACTAGTTAGCTCTGCCTTCTCTTGGAAGAGCCTTTTCATATCATCTTGCTTTGACAGTTGTTGGTTGAGATGGAGCAAGTGAAATTGTGGTTCCACTGGGGCTTTTTGGCTGGCATCCTCAGGGGAGAGCAACATTACCTCCTTGAACAGAAAAACTGGCGCAATGGACTTTTCTTGTGCAAGTGCTTCTGCACTAGTAGGAACACCAGGAGCTGGCTCTTATGGCAATTATTTCTCCCCCACTCTGCATCACTAGCCCCATCCCCCCCAATGGGAAATGTCCAGCTATGACATAAATCATGAAATGTACATGCTAAGATACATTTTGGGATTGACTTTTGCATACTACAGGCCCATTTTTTATAATGAATCCATTTACAGCACCAGCAAGAAAACAGTAGCTACAAGGCTTCTTTCCACAGAAGCAGTGTGGTTCATGCTAGAAGCAAAATATAAAGAACAGAAATGGTATGCAGGAGTCTTCTGCCCACTGAGGAGATAGAAGGAGGCCAGAACACCATTCTGAAGCCACACATGGCAACTGATCTTTTTATTTGGCTGCATGCTGTAACCTTGAAATTTTGGCTTCTTTCATATAGGGTGCTTTTTGGCAAAATCAGTCTGAGGTACCGGGAAAGAAAATTAAGAATGCCCAGGGATCCAATTTCTATGAATTCTGATGCAAACCAAACTGATCTGCACTCCTTGGACTAATGTACAAATCAGAACTTAATTCTCCACCAGATTTTGCAATTCCCAAATGTTTACAATTTGCAGTTCTCAAATATTATTATCGTACTGTACTTATTGGATGAAATAATACCAAAATATGTTATTATTATATTAAAGGTTTTCTTGATTTACAGAAATATATGCACCAAAATATGTTTGGAAATGGATTGTCTGTCAGAAAATGTTTTTAAAAGATGCGGGCTTAAATGTCATTTTTTGGTGCTGATTTTCTGTTTGTTTGTTTTTAAAACACACATACAAATTAACATGGGGAAAGGATGGAACAGATTTATGGGTGGACACAAATTGAAACAGACAGATTCATCCATCCCTAAGAAAGACTATAAAGCTTCCTTTTCAACCCTGCAATAAATACATAGAAATATCCCAGTGCCTGGCATTTGCTTAAGTGCTGAATATGGACCCCGATGCTGATCTCACTTACGCCAAGATAAACCTGGAGTCAATTTGACTCCAGGTCTGTGTAGCTATCCCAGAGTAAGAACAAAGTGGATAAGCAAGTCTAAGCCCCTTCTCTCTCCTCTTGTTCTCTTCAAAATTGACATAGGCTTAAGGGAGAAGAATTTGAATTGAGGCATTTTAAATCCACATGCCAACACTTTGGCTTTTGCAGCAGAGTCCAAAAGGATTTCATTTTACCACATGGACTACGGCTGAGGTGGCCTCATCATCCGACTCGTTAAATCTCCCCTGTTTGTGTCGGCTTGTCTCACAGCTTCACTCTTATTAAAAGTATCATTTCCTCATGCTGTCTGAGCACCACAAGGTCACTCTAGCGACAGCTGCTCGAGGCCCAGCCGAGACACCATGGTCTCCAACTCCCACCCCGCTGACCAGATAAAAGGACCAGCCACTGGGCTTCATTTCCTCATTTCCAATTGAAAAGGTGTCTCCTCAATGGGGAGATTAAGGTGTGGATGGACCAATGGCAGACCTCCGCCAGCGAGGCTGGGATGCCACAGCCATCTCCGTTCATCAGGACCCCGGTGGAGAGAGAATGAGTAGCAGGCTGCATGGCCCTCTGCCTGCCTCGAACCAATTTCAACTCTTTTTAATTCAATTCATCCCCACCTGACCCCAGCAGGCTGGCGTTTCAGAGTTTCTCTTAACAGATAGCACCAATTATAGAGGTGTGAAAATGGAAGGCTTCCAATTCAGAGGACATATCCTGAAACTGGAACTTTTATTGAATCTCTTTTCAAAGAGAACCTCCTTTCAAAAGGAAGTACTATGTTCCAACAATGCATCGCTGGTAGCCTGTGGAATTCACCGCTGCAGGGTATGGCAATGGATACTAGCTTAGATAGCTTTGACAAAGGAGTCAGGCAAATTCATGAAGACTATTAGTCATGACAGCTAAACAGATCCTTCATGTTCACATGTCTCCTGCTGAAAACCTGTTTATTGGGCATTCATCTTGCTTTGCCTACACAAAGTTTATGCAGGCGTTAGAGATTATATCTGGTCTTTACTGACCATTCATCCTTCTTTGTTTGCTGGGAGGTTATACAGCTATGAGCACCCATATTGATTGGTTTACAGGGTATTTATGCTTTCCCCCCTGTAAACCATTAATTCATTTCACACTTTTCAATGTTCTTCCCCATTACTTTCCTAACAGCAGTAAGTCAAATTATTTTTTTAAGTGGGTTTCTTCAGTTAGGGCAACAGAGTTCTTCAATCCACTTTAATTGTGCAAGGCTAAATTCTTTGCTCCCTGGAAGGACAGATCGTGAAGCTGAGGCTCCAATACTTTGGCCACCTCATGAGAAGAGAAGAATCCTTGGAAAAGACCTTGATGTTGGGAAAGATTGAGGGCACTAGGAGAAGGGGACGACAGAGGACAAGATGGTTGGACAGTGTTCTCGAAGCTACGAACATGAGTTTGACCAAACTGCGGGAGGCAGTGCAAGACAGGAGTGCCTGGCGTGCTATGGTCCATGGGGTCACGAAGAGTCGGACATGACTAAACGACTAAACAACAACAACAACAAATTCTTTGCCATGAATCACTCACACAAAATACTGACAATCTGAAGGCACCCAGAGCTCAGAATATCAGGTGGTGGTGGCAAATAAGGGGGGGGGACTGTTCTCTTGATACTATGATTGTTAGCTTCTGAGAGTCATCTGGATGGGCCACTGATGAAAACAGGACATTCCAACCATCTTGGGATGAAACAGAAGGGCCCATGTGCTTTGGCCAGAAGAATTGGGGGGAAAGAGGGGAGAATGGAAGAGATACAGGCAGAAAAAAGTGTGACTGAAAAGAGATGTGTTTGAGTTCCTTCAAGGTACCTTTCTTAGAACTGGCTTTGGGAGGGGCCTTGGGCAAGATATCCTTCATGTCTACCCACACTCTTTGTCAATAAGTCAACCTCCTCATTGCCCTTAACACTAGCTGCCGTTATCACCCTTTCCCATATCATCACTACAACGTGGTGTGCTTCGAGGCAGAGCACCAATGAGCAAGCCAGCTGTGGCAACTGCTGGTCCTTCTCAGCACTGCCATTGTCTGGGCCAGAGCAAGAGGCATATGAATAAACACGTTGCAATGGTGAAGTGGAGGGCACATTTGGAAGGCTCAAGTCATTGCCTCCCCCAGCCACCCAAAATTGGGCACGGGATTTGGCAGGTGCTCAACCATTCATATTACTGATGCTGATCCTAATCTTTTGCATCAAAGTCCAGCCATATTTTCTTTTCAAACAAGAAAACCCATTCACAAGACAACTCCATCCCCGGGGAGTTCCAATAAAGCCCGCCTCTGTGTTTCGCAATACTTGTGAAAGTATTTTCAATGTGTTTTCATTCAGCAAGGCTCTCTATGTGAAGTTTTTCTTTAGGTATGCTGGTTCACCTTTTAAGATATTTTAACCATGCTCTTCTATAACCTGTGCTGTTCTTGTTTTACTGCTGTTGTTACAGTTTTAGTCTCTGAACAAGCTCAGGGGCCTTACAGGTGTGGAGAGAGCCTACCTGTATGTGTGTTAAGAAAATAAGATAAGTCCTGCTTGATCAGTCAGTGACCCATTTAGTTGAGCACTCTGTGGTTTACCGGATGCCTATGGGAAGCCCCAAAACAGGACTTGAGTGCAACAGCACCTTCCCCACCTCTGATTCCCAGCAGCTGGTATTCATAGAATCATAGAGTTGGAAGAGACCACAAGGGCCATCCAGTCCAACCCCCTGCCAAGCAGGAAACACCATCAAAGCATTCTTGACATATGCCTGTCAAGCCTCTGCTTAAAGACTTCCAAAGAAGGAGACTCCACCACACTCCTTGGTAGCAAATTCCACTGCCGAACAGCTCTTACTGTCAGGAAGTTCTTCCTAATGTTTAGGTGGAATCTTCTTTCTTGAAGTTTGAATCCATTTCTCCATGTCCGCTTCTCTGGAGCAGCAGAAAACAATATTTCTCCCTCCTCAAAGGCATGCTGCCTCCAACAGTGGAGGTGGAACATAGCCACCATGATTAGCAGTCATTGATAGCCTCCCTAAGTGTTCAGAGTTTCAGCAGCATGTGGAGTAGAGAGACAATGATGACGATGATGACAATAATAATAATACCTGCAGGCCAGTCATTTCCCACTGCTGTTCTCTCCTCACACTTTTGTATTTCTTATCCCTTACTATCTATGACAGCTTGTTCCAGTTTCCTCTCCTATTCTTTTTATGACAGGGTGAGAGAGGAGAATGGGTAAGTTACTGCAGAACCTCTAAGTGTCCCTATTTTCTAGGGACAGTCCTGGATTTACAGAAGCTGTCCCAGTTTCTGATTTGATCCTGCAATCTCTCCCTTTTCCTTTAGTTTAGGACATCCCTATTTTCATCGGAGAAGTATTGGAGGGTATGTATTATGGGGCTATCTCTAATGTTGTTTGACTGCTTAAAGGTAAAGGGACCCCTGACCAGTAGGTCCAGTCGTGACCGATTCTGGGGTTGCGGTGCTCATCTCACGTTATTGGCCGAGGGAGCCGGCACACAGCTTCCAGGTCATGTGGCCAGCATGACAAAGCCACTTCTGGCGAACCAGAGCAGCACATGGAAACACCATTTACCTTCCCGCTGTAGCGATACCTATTTATCTACTTGCACTTTGACGTGCTTTCGAACTGCTAGGTTGGCAGGAGCTGGGACCGAACAACAGGAGCTCACCCCGTTGTGGGGATTCGAACCTGCAGACCTTCTGATTGGCAAGCCCTAGGCTATGTGGTTTAATCCACAGCGCCACCCGCATCCCTATTTAACTGCTTAGGTTTCTGTTATTGAAACAGATAAAATCTTGAGAATACAAGGCAAGAGGACTTCTGCCCTGTGTGACAGGTCTAGCACTGCGCAGCAGGAAAGTTTGCAATGGAAATTGAGGTTGGAAAGCTTCTCCCTTTCCCTAGACAACTTAAAGAGGTCTGTGCTTCTAATGCTGATTGCAGCACCTCCCCTCTCTCCAGCCAAGTTGCAGCCACTGCTCCCTCTGCCCATAAATCCTCTAACTCAGTAAACAGTCAAATTATGGCTCCTCTCCATTGCTTAGACGCCTTTGACACTAATTGCTCTGTGGAGTGTGTGCACGACTGGCAACACCTTATTAAAAGTGAAATATATTATGCTGTCCACTTATTGCTACTTTATAAAGATGAAGTATCCCAACTAGAGGGAAAAGCTGGCAAAGGAATGGAGCAAGCGAGCCTCTAAGCAGCCAGCGGACGCTGCGTCTCACAAAGAGGAACACGGCAGGCATTAGGAGGACAAATGTGCTCACTTCGTTAAATTGGAAAGCACGTTCTCCTCATGAGCCTGGGAGGCCGAATGGAGATGGCATTTTAATAATTCCTCCTCCGTACATATCCCCTTCTTCTTTTTTAACTAAAGGAAGATGAGCCACAGGTCTTTGGGGATTCTGACTCAGGCCACAGGTAAGGAAAGCCAATGAAGGGGAAAGGCTTATGCAAATATTCCTGACCATTATCAGGAGTGCTGTCCTAGCAGTTAACATTTCAGACCAAAGCTAGAGTTGTGGGTGTTGTTTTTTACAAATGTTTTCTTGTATTAAAAACAGCAACACCATACCTGTATATAGAAAATTGGTGCATGTAAACGTACAAGCCTGTTCACAGTGGTTGGTCTTGTTTTGCAGGTATATTACACAACACATCATTGATACAATAATAATACATTAGTGGTGGATTTATACTGGGCCATCCACTTATCATTCTGCTTTATTAGTTGTTCTGTGATACTTCCCTGATGTTATCACATTAAGTACAAAGGACCAGTGTAGTGTAGTGGTTAGAGTGTTGGACTAGGACCTGGAAGATCAAGGTCCAAGTACCCACTTGGCCATGAATCTCACTGGGTAACCTTAAGACAGTCATGGTCTCTCAGCCGAAACTACCTCACAGCGATGTTGTAGGGAATAAATAAGGAAGGGGGAAACCATGTATGCCACCTTGAGCTCCTAGGAGAAAAAGATGGAATATAAATTGATTAAATGCATAAATAAATTGCCATCTGGAGGGGCACTCTTGCACTATAGCACAAGAAAAAGCTGGACAAAATATCCCTGGAGCATTTGTGCTATGAAAGGTTACAGGATTTTAGCAGGAAAACTGTGAGACATGCACTGAATGGAAATGAAGCATTATGCCCAACTCCAAACATTTGAAAGTGCAAACATTGTTGAAAGTTTGATCATATGTAACACCCCTGATACCATAATGTAAACAAATAATCATGAAAGCACAATAAAAGGGATGCCCAGTGGTGCCATATGACTGCCTGTGATGGATAAGACGAAGATATAATCTCATCCAGCACTCTGTCCCCAGCAGTAGCCAAATAGAAGTCTCAAGGAAACTTACAAATTCTAGCAGGAACCACATATCTCATTATGTATCAGAACACCACCCCAGAACCTATTTTTGTTGACATATTGTTAAACTCTGGATTATGTAAGTGTGTGGGTGCTAGGAAGCCACTCAGAGTGGTGGCTGGGGAAACCCAACCAGATGGGCGGTGTATAAATATTATATTATTATTATTATTATTATTATTATTATTATTATTATTATTATTATTGGAATAGAGAAGGAATCAACCTTACTCAGATTGCAAACTAGATTCACCTCATCTGATCTAGGTATGACCTGGATCACATCAATGGTCCATTTCAGAATCTGCATTATGAGGTGGTCAGAAGGTTCTGTTCTCCCAACCCCAATTTTTACCCTTTAAAACTTTTAATTTCCCAGACAATGTGCCTCTATTTCACCAGCAAAGTATATAGAGTTAGCAGGCAAGTTCCAGAATTTGTGGTGTATTTATCATAACCCAGCCACATCTCTACATCAAGACACCAAAATAGGTTCACCATTGATCTACATACAGTACAGATAAATTAGGAGAAGATCTTCAAACACAGCAGTGTTTTTAATGTGCTTTTCTCCACAGCAGCTCTCTAAAATTCAGCCTAAGAATGACATAAGCATCAGAGTGCAAGCTGAAGCTCATGCATTCATATTAGTGGACTCCTTGAATCAAGGCCTGAATTTACAGTCACAACTTGAGAAGGCTGCTTGCTGGAGTTTTAACTAGGGTTTAATCTGATGCTGAGTTGTAGATTGCCTGCTGTGAATCTGTTGCTTTGTTGTATTTATTTTGTTGGTCATATTTTAATTATTTAGATTCCATTTTGCATTTTACTGTTTTGTGCAACCTGTCCCGGGATTATGAAATTGATGAGATATAAGTGCAATCAATCAGTCCACAAAATATCTTCTGAATATAGATGAGCAAAATACATCTGGGGAGATGATGCTACTCTTTGCCAACCCCTTTTAGCTCTCCTCAAAATTCTTCAGATGTTTTACTCAAGTGCTCTAGATTCATCTCATAGTTTCGTTTTGTATGAAATTTGGTAGCACAACTAGTTCCTATAGCTTGCTTTCATTAAAAAGGCTACTGACTGATTAAACAGAGCCTAGATCATTAAGATTCACACATTATTTCCTCCCCTAAACCAAATTTGTATGCTCTCTTGATGAGCATCTGTCACCTTTCCAGTCTACTAACTTTTCAGCTACGATGAAGAATGATGTAGATACTGGAACAAGTGTTGGCCCAATACCATATTTCCTATTTGCTATGTCGTCTCTCTCTCTCTCTCTCTCTCTCTCTCTCTCTCTCTCTCTCTCTCTCTCTCTCTCTCTCACACACACACACACACACACACACACAGAGAGAGAGAGAGAGAGCGAGCGTACAAGTGCATAATCATTTCAGAAACAGCCGATAGAATTGTGTTCAGATATTGGACTGGAAGGTCTGTACATGTATGATGCTGGCCCTATGCTGATAGGAGGCAGAAAAGCTAGGTGGATAGATGGACTAAGACAGATAGAAAAATGGCACAAGGAGAAGAACTATGCATCTGACAGCTTTTCCTGCCTATCAAACTTTATTTGCTTCTAGGTTCTGACATCTGATTAATTATGTCAAGTTTGCTCATTCAAAAGGTTCTAGCCCTGACAGCCCTTGCCTTTTATCCTCACAATGTTTTATTGGTGAGCTAAGTCCCTGCTTCTCCTCAAAGAAAGAGGGGCACAATTTGCCAAACAGCATCACCTGGCCCTGCAAGCCACAAGATAACAGGGGGCATGGACTGACAACCACAGGGGTTCATTGTCTCAGGTGGCTTTTGTGGTTTGGTAATACTAAATTTGCTGCAGTCTCATTGCCTTGACATTTCTTCAGCCAAATCCCAAAGGACCACCATGGAGGCAAAATGTCATTAGCCCCACCAGAAGCCATTGCACTCAAGTATATATTAAACACTTTGAGGTTTTTTCTACAAGCAAGTGATATATAAGTTTCGTGAAATAAATAAGTAACAAATAAACATAGAAAATCAAGTGGAAATTAGACAACGCGAATAAATGAGGATTTCAGAAATGGCGCTCTATTTGCCACTCACCATAGCTGTCAACTCTCCCGTTTTCTGCGGGAAACCCCCATATTTAAATCTGTTTCCTGCTGTTATCCCGAATTGCAAAATATCCCGTAAATCCCTCGGATTTATAAGAAAGCAGCTCCTGCTGGCCAGGGAGGCTCCTCAGCTACCCGGGCATGCGCAGAAGCGACTTCCGGTGCCGCGCCGCTGCTGATCCCTTATTTTCCAATCCGAAAGTTGACAGCTATGCCACTCACACACACACTCAACCCCATTTAGGATTGCACTGTAAGGCTACACAATCAGTTCTTGGCAGATGAAAACATTGTAAAAGGGACTTCCTGCTTCACAGTTTAGTCTCTCAACTCGACATTACCTCTCATATGTGATATGGCAGTAAACAAGCCAAATGAGCCATTAATAAATAAAAGGGTTATCACAATGGATGGCTGATATACCCATTAACAGGTGAAGGCTTGAGGCTTCAGAATGGCAAGTTGTCCAGAGCCATGGATGGATGTGACTGCAGTGTAATTTTTGAACCTAGACTAGCCAACACAAGATCCTTGAGATTTATTTTGAAGACTTCACCTTGACAGTGCCCTGTAACTTCTAGGCACCATAGCTCATCAGCTGAAGATAAAACAAGTGATGCTGAAGGTGAAAAGAGTTAACTCTCTTTAGCTGAAGGCAAAGCAATAAAACAGAGAGGAAGGGAAGAATTGGGCCACGCTGCCTTTGCCACAGTTATAAATGATGTGGCTTCAGGGTGCCACCTACTGATCAATAATGTCACCTTCTTAGCCTGCTCTAATGCTCCTAATGGGTCAGACTCAAATGCTTACTGCCAACAATTTGGTGGTCAGAAAAGAAAACTATTGTATGCTGGTGGTGAGACACAAGCACCAAACATCATGGCATCCAACTACCACAATAGATTATTTAGCTCTGACATCGATGATATAGCTACAAATAAGAATTCGAAACAGGTTGAAATGCATTTTCCATGTGCTGCTTTTCAACTATCATAGCTTCTTCTTAAAGGACTCTGAGGAGATGTACTACAGCTGGACCAAAGATCTCTGCAACTCTTTAGAAAAGGGATCCTCATTTGAGAACAACAACAGTTAAACAGGCCTGACACCTCTTTGAAACTTGTAGTGTAGACAGGTCAGAAGCATAGGACAACCTTCACTTGTTATCTTTCTAAGAGCACCCTCTCTGGGCAAAATGGGGAGTTCTGTTTTTAATAAACTGACCCAACGAACCAAGGAATTAGTATACACATTGCACAAGGACACTAGAACAAGGTGTGATAACAAACCGGTGAACCTCATGCGGCGCTTCTTTAGAAGAAAATCATTGACTTTAATACTCAGACATGATTTGCATGGAGGGAGAAAGTCATCTTTCGAAGACCCTTTACAAGATCTTTCTTATGACAAAGCAGATCTGAAAGCGTGAAGAGTTCTCTGCCCTCCCTTTTCTCCTGTCAAATATTATAATCATCATCTTCCAGCCTGCTGAACAATCAAAGCCTGGCCTATATTCACAGGAGTTCCTACTATACGCTGCATGCATAGCAACAAGTAAGAGAAACAAAAGGCAGAAGTAAACAGCCAAGAGAGAAGACAGAACTGTCTGGCAGGTGGGCAGCAGGAGAACGTTTCGTGGAAGCCATGGAGGGAGGGATACCCCAGTGTCTCGGGATGGAAGGGTCTGTCCACTTTGCTTCTCTTAGTTTCTCTTTTTTTCAAGTCTTAAATTTGGCTCCCCACTTTTTGCAGCAATTTGACACAGCATTTTAATATGCATGTCTCCCAACATACACATTTTTGTAAGCAATCCCACCCAATGCATTTTTTAAATGTTGCTTTCACTAATATATTCCTTTTTATGCACATTTGCTCTGTAAACCTTGTTTGGCTGGAGAACTACATTGCAAAATTTAGTGAAGTGTGGATTTCTAAGGAGAGCTGTGTTTTGGTTCATGTGTTGTTTCTGAAAGTGTTGATTTGATAGCTCCACCTTTGAATGCAAATGGAATCAAATTCCCCCCCCCCCATTCCTACCAGGATCCCATTTCTCCCTCCTCATTACGCCAATTTCCACTCAGATCTCATTCTCAAATGCCCAACACAAAAATACACAGATATTCCAGGAATTTTGGGGAGTTAAAATGTCAGCAGTTCTCTCTCTGCCTGTCTTCTGCAGCCACTGAGGCCAAACCTGACTTTCTTGCTAGGTAGAAATATCCACCACCAGGCCTGCTCTGCTACACAGAATTTGCTCTCAAAGAACCAGTGGTTTTTTTTGGGGGGGGGCGCATGGGGATGCATACCCCTAAACATTTTGTGAGTCTAAGTTTGGCCTCATTGAGGGGCAGTATTTCAATATGAGCAGGAAAATGAGAGTACCCCTAAACTTTTTTTAAAAGAAAAAAAGCACTGCAAAGAACCATCTGGGCTTACTTCAACTCTTGCTCACCATGGTTTATTTGGGTCATCTGCAGCAGCAACTTGTGCACTGTCATGGCATGGACCTATGAGCCAGGTGAGCATGTCGAATAAAATAAGGGAGTATGCCGTTAAATATTTTGATACAATTATAATGTATGAGATGTGTGATAGAAAAAACAGTGACACACCCTCTCCACTGTATAGTCCCAATTAGTGTTGACAAACTGCCACATCTATCAATGGAACTCGGTTGGGATTAACTTTTGTTTTAAAATTTATTTGCTGTATTTTTGTCCTGCTTGTCAGACAATGGTTGTCTCCCAAAGCAGCTCACATCAGTTAAAAGGACAGGCAGGGAGGGAACCCTTTGCTATCAGGCTTACAAATGAAGAAGACCAGGCACTTAAGGGAAAGGCAGTGGAGAGAAAAGGTTAGAGGGGGGAGACAAGTGCTTGCTAAACTCCCACAATCTTCCAAGTTAAGGAGGTAGCAAATGATCATTTCTGGAATTATGGCACGTGGAGATAATTCATGAAACATGGAGCAATAAACGCGCACTATATTCCATTAGTTTTCTGGAAGTGGCTTTTATGCTGTGTGGAAGATCAAATATAATGTGCAAATTTACAATAAGGGAAATGGAATAGGTGGCCACATGAATGCAGCCATAAATAAACATTCCTGTGTGCAAAAAATATTAGTCACCTGGTCTGCAGAAACCCACAGTTGCAGCATCTTTTCTCAACAAAGTTTGTCTCTCCTAAGCCACTTTTCTGCTATTCCACTTAGAATATCTCAAATATAGATGTTTCAGGCATGGTGAATCAGCATGTTTAGTACCCTAAATTGAGACAATATGAAGGAACCAAATCTTCTAGTCCTTCTGGACAGAAGGGACTTTTCAGATGCAAGAGTGCAAGCAAAAGAGAAACCTGAAATTAACCCTCTATTTTCTTGTGATTTCTGTATCCGTTACCAGGGTTTTGCCATGAGCTGACAGACTTTGTTCCTCCCACATTTCAGAATAAGACACTGTAGAATAAATGCATAAATATATAAGGTAAGAAATTCAGCATGAACCTGACATCCACCATGTGCTTGAACATGAAATGCTAATTATATTAGTCACCTAACTATTCAAATTAGCTGCAATATTCCAGCTCACAAAGTGTTTTTCTGCAAGTTGCTCACTCACCTGTCCTTGCACTCTCTCTAAAACCACTCCAAAGAATCCCAAAGAAAGTTCAGTGCATGGAATAGAACAGTCATGGAGCAACCAATTCATTCTTAACGGTTCACTCCCAACTTCCAGCAGTCAGACATTTGTGGGTACTCTGAGTACAGTGGTACCTCGGGTTACAGGTGCTTCAATAACCTAGAAATAGTACCTCGGGTTAAGAACTTTGCTTCAGGATGAGAAGAGAAATCGTGTGGTGGTGGCACGGCGGCAGCTGGAGGCCCCATTAGCTAAAGTGGTACCTCAAGTTAAGAACAGTTTCAGGTTAAGAACGGACCTCCAGAACGAATTGAATTCTTAACCCGGGGTGCCACTGTATCCTGAGCTTAGAAATCTTTATGTTTTTTATTTCTTGCTCAGTTCTCAAATGAAGAATAAGCAGAGCCAGGAGTGGCTTCCTTCTGCTCTGCAAAGAGCAAGTTGTGGTCCTGGAGCTGCACAATGAATTCTGCATTCCATTCTGGATATTCGCAAGGAGGGCAAGTGAGGCTTGCATGCAGGGTAAGTCCCTAACTCACTGAGGGTTTGAGACCCATTGGCTATCCTCATACCCGTCAATAGAGACAAAGAATCACATCCAAGTCACCAGGCAGGGAAGCTTTATAAAGATACAGTAGTTCTCTTAGGTCAGGGGTGAGTCGGTAACAGAATCTGGCTGGTGGGTCAGATTCTTGCCCCCAACACTACAGGCCAAGTTTGATATGTAAGGTGGGGATGCCCACCTGCCAATCACCCAATGTTACAATGGATGTCAGATGACCTGCTTTTGCACACTTCTGTGCACTTTCCTAGCCCCAACCATCAGCTGACCACCAGACCTTGCAAAGAGCAATATAAGCCCAAACGATCAACTTAAACCACCAACATGCCACAGATTACTCACACATGTATGCAAGGGCAGCTGGACTCATAACATTTATTGTTGGCTAATACCTTTTACTGGCTGAGCTGCAAGCTATAATAGAAGAGTTGCCAGTCGGTTGTCTCAACATCAAGAGTTGCCAATATATGTTTGTTTTGCAGTTTCTGACAGATGGAGGATTGATGCCCACCGTATCTGATGAACTGCTTTCCTTAGACTTTTAAGAGAGCATGGAAAATCCCTTTAAGACCCTCTTGCCTGTCCTGAAATCACACTAAAGTGGAACAAATGTGCTCCGGGTACTTCTCTACGGGCTTACGCCTAATCAGTGGCAACTTCCTGTCACTCTAGTGCCCAGCAGTGGATAAGAGATGATAGCTCTGTGGAGTGTGGACCCGGATTAATATCACTTTGCCATATTAATTAACTAGCAAGGATGGCATAACTGAAAAGGTTTGACATAGCTGAAAGCTATGGTCTTCTGCAAAACGAGTTCCAATGATTTAGCAAAATTGGCTGTAACAGAAAGCTCTGCTGAGTATTTCTCAAGAGACGACATTTTCAGTTAATGGTGCATTGCTCCCATATCCGGAATGAAGACACAAGGCAACAATATGGGTTGAACGAGGGTCACAGCTTTATTAAATACAAAGGCTGCTCTGCTGCTTACTTAGCTATTTAACTGTCAACTTCCCATCCAGACCTCAGTGTTGATGTTGTATGTGGGAGCTAGCTGCTCACTACAGCACCCAGCAAGGTCCTAGGTTCAACCCCTGGCATTTTCAGATAAAAGGGGCAGGAAAAACTTCTTCCTGAGACCCCAGAGAGCCAATGCTGGTGATATTAGACTACACTAGCTAGATGGATGAATAAATCTAATCATTCAAAGCAGCTTCCAGTGTTTCTTTGTTCCAAATAAAGATGTGTATGCATGCAAGAGGCATCAGAGGCATACCTAGCCTTCTTTGCAGCCTTGGCAAAGAGATGTATTGGCATTCCCCACTGCCACCAGACCATGAACCAGAAACTCAACAAGTTTGCTTTTCATTGCTTTTCATGCTCTGCCAGTGACTTCCTACATGACCCAGAGCATGGCCTCCTGGAGAGAGGGCAAACAGGCTCTTAGCCACGTCAAGCCACAGTGGAGTGATGTGATTTTTGTGGGGGGTGGGGTGGCCTGGACCCTTGGCAGGAGCCAACCTGGCCAACCTCTAAGTATGCCCCTTGTGAGTCATCACAGATCAATCATTTTTGCATCATCCAGTGTCAACTCCAAAATGCATTGCTTTTAAATGAGATAGCATTTCTTATTCTCAAGATTTTGGTGCACTTTCCTTATTGCAAAAAAAAAGTCCTAGCTTTGGGGAGAGGAGCAGACTTGTTGGGCAAGAGCACAAAAACAACTTTAATTGTGCAACCTGAATTTGTTGGTATGTGACCGAATACCACCTGAAAATAGTAACCACCAGGATGCACCATGTACCCATCAAACTACAAATTAACAATAAGTCCACCCAAAGTGAGATGTCAGTAAGGGGTATCAGTACCCCCTCGCTTTGCTTCAACTGTGAGTTGCGGAATGAGTCCGGTTCCCGGGATGTCCTTTCATCCGTGCTTGTCTCTGGGGAGTTGCCAACCTCCCAACCCAACTTGGCCAATCGTCACATGTTGAAAGCAAGGTGAAAGAGAGCAAAACATCCCGGAGGAACTGACATTTGATCTCTGATTCCCCACACACATAGCGTACTTGTCTGTGAGCACAGAACAAAGCAGTCTTCCGTAGTGAAAGAGCCTACCCAGGGCTTTAAGTGGTGTCATGCTGAATGGCCCTGATTAGGCTAGGAGCACAGCTGGGGGAACCAACAGCAGTGCAAAGTTGCATAATCTACATGCTCCAGCCTCTGCATTCTGGATGGCACAGAAGCACCACTATGGAGGCCTGACATCTGCAGCTGGCAATAGATTCAGAGTGGGCAGAAATGGGAAATAAATCCTGCAATGGATCCTGTTCCTCTGCCCTCAAAAAATGCCCTTCATGTGGCAGCCAATGTGGAGTTAGCAGGCATGAAGGAGGAGAGTGGGGTGCACTTGGATGTACTTCCTCAAGGCACAAACTAAGCAAACAGGGCACATGGCACCTATCTGCCTGCAGACACTTATGCATATCCTTGAAGATACTTTGGGGTGGGGAAGGAGCTGGCAAATTAGCAGAGGAGGAGGTGACAAGTGAGGAAACCCAGGGGACCTGCCCTACTCAGAAGAATTATTCAAAAATCAGGAGACAGAAATCAAAGTTGAAGATCAGCCTTAGCACTCTGCATCTTCAAAGAGTCTCACAAACAACTAATTAATCCCGCCGAGGCAGGTGAGCATTGTAGCAAATCCATAGGCTATGGTTGTCACTGCACCAACCAAGAATACTGCCACAGTGACAGCTGGGGGCATTCCCTTCTGTTTGTTCCAGGAGCACACATGCCCCTAGACACTGAAGACGAAGCAGAAATCTTCTTGAAAGGCACAGGCTGGATTCTCACAGGATTCAAGGCTGGCTTTGACCTACAAAGTGCTGAACCTGCTTGGATGCTCCACATCTACTTTAGGGACTGCCTCCATCTTCCTTTCGGGACTGTGCTCCATCAAAACCATTTAACAATTGCCTAAAGACCACTTTATGCAATCAACCGAAGCTTCTCCTGGGCTGTGCTCACATCAGGTTACACAGATGAAAAGGTGTGCTTGTTTGAATGTCATCACAAATTAAAGGCCTCCTCTGTGGCAGAACCAGAGGGAGGAGGATACCAGTGATTTATTCTCAGGCTTGTGTTGTGCAGAGGAAGCTGTCTTGTACCCAATAAGTCAATTGATTCATTTAGCTCAGTATTGTCTACACCGACAGGCAGCAGTTCTCCAGGGTTTCAGATAGGAATACTCCCAGCCCTACCTGGAGGAGCCAGGGATTCATTCATTTATATTGCTTTGTACAAGTATGTCTACACTGCCATATCATAAAATTTCAAGGTGGTGTAAAGCAGTGTGTGTGTGTGTGTGTGTGTGCCTGTGTGTCTGTGCACACACACACACACACACACAATTAAATTCAAAAACAATTCAATTTAAAATTCAATTTAAAAACAATTCAAATGTGCATCACAGTGACTGGCTAATTAAACAGCTTCAAAGGCCCATTGGCATAAAATTGAACTGGGGACATTTACATGCAGAGCAGATGCTCTCCCACTCAACCACAGGCTTTCCGCTGTGAGGGTTGGGACAAAAATTGCCCACACTCTGGACAAGCGATGGGAACAGGACCCATTGCAGGTCCTACTCCTGCCTAACAATCAGGAGGCAAGTAATTCCTCCTGTTGCCCACCACTAGAGTGTCTGTGTTTCCTGCTTTACAGAGTACAGTCCTCCATTTTGAATAGCTGCCAGAATACAGACCTCTGTTTGAAGGTGTGTTCTGTTCCAGAGCTACCCAACTGGTTTAAAGGTAAGAGAGAGCTGGTAGCAGCAACTGGTCAGCAGACTGAACGGGAATGAAAGTCACCTGGTGCCTCCCCCACTAAGGTGAGATGTATTCCTATTTAAATTATACTCATTATTTCTAAATTTGCATTTATGCATATCAAGTACCGTACATTGAATTTTATGCTGATTTCTCTCCTTTTTGTCTTTTTTCTCAGTGATGCAAATCCTCTTTCTTGCAAATACAAAACTGGACATCCTACCTACTCTATTGGGCTTCGGCTGATCACTGATCACTCTTCCTAAGAGCCAATCAAATGACTTTCAAGATTACAAGCCACAGGGGTGTGTGTGTGTGTGTGTGTGTGTGTGTGTGTGTATTGTGTACACACACACACACACCTCACATATATGCTTAGTTTGCATATCAGTTTAAAGGAACCATAGTTAAACTACACCGTGGTTAAAATATGAATGTACAGTGTGCTAGTGTAAGCTGCTAAAATTGTGGGACCTTCTCTCTTATCCTGCTCCTGCACACTGCAAGGAACCATGCCATGGTCTGGCTTAGTGTTATGTCCCAATTCAGGACTCAGCTAGATTGGTAAAGAAAAAGTGTTTTACATGCATTCTATATGTGATATACCACTGTGACACCAGATGGCGCTGTGGAGTCCTGTATTTCCCTACCGGATTTCCCTGTATGAATTTACAACGCATTTAACTGAATCGTCGTCAGACACATGGTTGGTTCCCACCAAAAACAAAGCATCAGTGGTAACCACAAAATGTGGTTAATGCTTGTTTGTAGAGAAGCCAAGTAGAAGCCCAGGTTTAGGTGTAATAGACCATGGCTTATTCCCCCAGCAGGTTAGTAGAAGCAGGGGAGGAGCCAAGTCATTTCATCAACATGCTGGAATGCACTGTGCTCACATTTAAATCACAGTTTAGTTTTACTTTGGTTTAAAGATATGTGCAAATCAGGACTCTCTCTCTCTCTCTCTCTCTCTCTCTCTCACACACACACACACACACACACACACACAAGCACACAAGCCTTCTATCTTCTTAAGTCTTCCACCTCTATCACTTGATTCTCTTGACAATATTTCAAGTGACACCAAGTGTCCTTTCTTGAGTATCCTATCCATGCACAACTGCTTGTATTGGGATCTGGGAGCAGCACACAATGAATTCTTTGCCATCACACCAGAAAGAAGACTCAATACAAACTACAATATGGGTGAACAGGTTACATTTATTAAAATAAAA
The DNA here is from genome assembly GCF_963506605.1 of Zootoca vivipara. NCBI lineage: Eukaryota > Metazoa > Chordata > Lepidosauria > Squamata > Lacertidae > Zootoca > Zootoca vivipara. The sequence goes on from NC_083290.1 coordinate 20,836,798, forward strand.
CAAGTAGAGAATCTGCAAATCAATGAAATTGAACTAATTAACCCAATTAAACACATTTGGGCAGGTGGGTTGCAATAAATGGGAAGATATAATCACTCCCGATTCCTGAGCAAACTTCCATCTGCATGTTGTGGTCACACAGTGAGGTTTGGTTTTAAAAGAAAATCATCCACCTTGCTGCATGCACCTTGGGCGTAAGAACCTGACATGCTTACTGAGGCCTCATTGGCCAACATTCACCTCAATGCCCCTACGAGGCCAAGCCCTCAATAATTTATTATGTCCTCTCACTTGCCCTTAGCCAGATTCTCTAGTCACATGGGCAACATCCAACAGTGCAAAGTAGGCAAAAAAGAGAAGACCCCCCCCAAACTAAGCAATGTCTCCCCTCACATTCCTACTCAGTACCCCAAAAAAGGGTGACTAGCAGAGCCCACGTTGCTAAGGCATTACCAGAAGAAGAATGAAGAATGAGGGATGGAGCCAGTTTAAATAGCTGGGCTGCCATTTCCCCCCTATATGACCAACATGAAGATCCGCATACCTCCCTTTGTGAGAAACTATATCTCCTCTTATTCCAGGGGGGAGAGGCTGTGGCAAAAATGCCCTCCCCATTTAGAGGGGGGACAGAATTGCTGGTGGGGGGGGGGGAGAGAAGACAATAAAAAGATATCATATAGAGGCCAATGCAAAACTTGTGGAGCAAGACAAGAAACTAATGAAAACTTTAGGGGCCCAAAAAGGAGGGAATCACTAAGGCAGCAGAACTCCACTCAAGCTCCCAGAAAAGGGTCAGGTTAAACTCTTTTTGGAACAAAGGTTTGGGCATGGAGAAGCTAGCAACACACACACAGAAATAGCAGATTCGTTTCTGGTGTCATATCTTAGCAACAGAAGATACAATCAACATGGATGATCTCTTTCCCTCTTGGTTCCTTTAAGCCAGGCATGTCAAACCTGCGGCCCTCCAGATGTTTTGGCCTACAACTCCCATGATCCCTAGCTAGCAGGACCAGTGGTTGGGGAAGATGGGAATTGTAGTCCAAAACATCTGGAGGGCCGCAGGTTTGACATGCCTGCTTTAAGCCTTTGGAATACAGGTTCAAATACAGTTCTGCAAACAAGGCAATCTTCACAGCTTATACACTTTCAGATCTATAGACTTGTTTCTGACCAACATCCTTGCACCAAGCCAAGTTTAACGGGGAACACACTAACCTGCCTAGAGGCCAAGACTTATTATTTTTCTAGACAGTCTTCCAGTAGGTTCAGGGGGGCATATTTGGGAATGAGAAGCAATGTCACAGGCTTCAGAAGAAAATGATTACATTCTACATTGTAGGTGGTTGGACTAGATAACCCTTAGGGTCTCTTCCAACTCTACAATTCTGTGATTATATGGGCTGATCTTCATGTCCTCATATTTTTCTTCTTGCTGCCTTTATCTCCACTCATTTCCCTCCTTTTGACATTTGGAATGAATGCACCTTGAGGCAGAGACCTATCAAGTTTGTTGCTGTTTCATTTTGTGCTGCTGCTCCTGTTTGCATTTATATCTCACCTTTTTCTCCAGGGAACTCAAGGTGGTGCACATGATTCTCCAGATGGCTCTCCAGATGTTCTCTTGTGGCTCTCCAGATGTTGCTGAACCACAATTCTTATGTTGGACTCCAAACAACTAAGGCTACAGGTTCCTTGCCTCTGCCTTAACTGGAGACTACATGAACAGAACCTTCCCAATTCTATTGCTGCGCTTTAACTCAGTTTTAAAAAACATCCACTGCCCTTCCCATCATCACATAGATTCTGTCTGGAAAACCATTGGCTGCACGCAGTCCTTTTTCCCTGAAAGTCTCTCTGAGGAGGAAAGCATTAGCTTCAAATTATTCCAAGATGGAAACCTCTCTCTGCCTTCACAAAGCTGTGGAGTAAGAGTCTTCTGTGACCAGACAAGGTCAGGGTTTTATTATTACATTAACCTTTCAGGTCTTCAGACTCTGCTAAAAGTAAATTGGCAGGGAGAAAATATATGGGGTCCTATTGGGAAGTAAGAGAACTAAAACCACCATCCAAACTGAAAAGGAAGATAATTAAAAACCAAGGAATCAGAGGGAGGGACCACAGTGAAGCCATTAAGGCTAATAATGACTTGGCAATTGTATTTTCCACATGAACCTTCCAGTTTCCCTTCACCCCAATCAAGCATCTTAAAAGCCTTTTTTTTCATTGTTTCATTCATCTCAAACAAACATCCAGGTATGATTAAGAGGACATCCAAATAACCTGTTCATCCTGATTTGTTTGCACAAAACTTGCATGGAGGTTATACAACATCCACTTTTTCACTCTGGTTTGTTTACATGGATGTTATACAATGTATGCTGTTTACTGAGCACTGAATTTATTAAGTATTCATGCCGATTTCTCAACAAGTGGAGGTTTCATGGCACCTCTTCCATCATTTCTTTTTTACCACACATTTTGCCATCGCTTTCCTTACTACAAAAAGGCTGGTTTTGTTCTTGTTGTGGTACAAGGGTGTCAGAGGTTTAAGCTTGCTAGTATGCAACTGAATCCCTCCTACAAAACAGTTCAGTCTCAAAGGGACCCCCAAAAATATGGAGGGGGGCAGGAGCTGATCTCCAGAAGGACCCACCTCTGAGCATCTAGTGGGAATATCACATGCAAAAGGAGTTAGGATCATAGAAGCATGAGAAGCTGCCTGAGTCAGGCCATTGGTCCATCTCACTCAATATAGTTTACACTGACTGGCAGTTGCTCTCCAGGGTTTCAGGCAGGGACTTTTCCAAGCCTCACCTGGAGATGCCAGGAATTGAAACTGGGACCTCCCACATGCAAAGCAGATGGTCTACCACTGAACTATGGCCCTTCCTCACAGTTGTGTCAGCTGTGGGACAATGAATACGCTTGCTCAACAATCCACATCCTACCCCTGGAGCTTATTATTATTATTATTATTAAAGTGATGCATAGAAAGAGCCTACAGAAATGATAATCCAGATAGTCCAAGTCTAAGATTCAGCTCCCCTGCTAATGAAGAGACCTATGGATAAATCTAAATTCACAAGTTTACATTCACCAGCTAAGATCACAACAACACTTCACTTGAAATACTAGCTTGAAAGTATCCAAAGAGCTTCACATGTTTTAATACAGTAATGTACTCCATGAAGCAATATTGCAGAAGGGAGGGCTGAGGTATCACAGCTCGCCTAAGGCCAACTAGTGAATTCATGGCCATTTGACGCAATCACTTTCCAGTTTCATAGCTCATGCTTGTACAGTATCAGCTTTTACACTACACCAGCACTTTCTCATGGTCTCCCAGGTACTGCACTGAATCAACACCGGATAGTAAACATTGGTCAACATGCAGCTTAGGAGAGTTGTTGAATCTCAAGTGCTGAGGTGCAAACTGGTCAGTGTGCAAAGGTCATGCAGTAAATGCTGTTTCAGAGATAGCTAGAGCTCCATTAATCTCACATCCCCTTCAAGGAGTCTGAAACCAGGAGACTTCAGTTTTGCACTCAAGCCTAATAAAGCCCCTTCCCTCCCCATATCACATCTGAAGCTGTTAAAATAAAAAGACATTAAAAAAAAACTTCTCAACTGTCCTAAAACTGAATTTCTCAAGAAGAAATGTGTGCTCTCATAAAAATGTTTTCCCCATTCAGCTTTCATATTCTGACATTACCCAGATACAGTGCCCTCAGTGTGACTTTTTTGGAAATAACATTCTTTGCTTAGGTGGTTGTTCATTATCAAGAGGTCAGAGAAGAACATAATTTATCACAAAACTGAAACCAAATCCCAACCTCTTGATGAATTATGCACATCGGTTAAGATTCAAGAGCCACTTCTGTATACCATGGCCAAACTGAAGAGTGGAAGGCGGCCTTTGCATGGGAGCTCTGTGCCTTTTGCCCCTCTGTCCACCCCAACATCCCTTCCACCCCTCTGTAATTTAAATGCGGAATGCATTTCCTCAAACTATTGGCATGAGAATGCATTATACCGAATACAGCACACATGCCTGTCCCTGTGCTCTTCGCCTGCACACCTACATCCAAAGCTTGTGGGGTCTTGGAATGTGGATAAAGTTTTTACACAAACCAGCCTCTGATGGAAACTGATGCACATGGATAGCAAATCCATGCAAGCCTAGCTGTAGCTCACATCCACCTCCCACCACAGTGAAAACTACCGACAGGCTTGTGCTGAAAAGTCTGTTTGCAAAAATACAGATATAGATTTTGTGCCTATGCTCTTGTAACACCCAGTGCAACACACACTCCTGCTGTGCATTTCAAATATGTGTATATTTCAGAGTAACAGACTGCTGAAGCTGTTTCCGAGGGCATTGCATGTTCAGCTCTCTGGCAATCCCAGCAGCTCAGCAACACATATAAGGCACAACTCCTTCTCTATCGGTCCCCATCCCTCCCACCCTGCTCTTCTATTTTACATTGGGACAGATGTTCAGATGTGTATTCAGCTCCCCACACTAAGTGCCTGTCTGCAGAGCTCCTGCCAGTTAGAGCTTGAATTACAATAAACCTATTCAGACCCGGGTTTGCAGCAAGAGGCAGCCAAGGGATCCTAAAGTCTTCAGTAGACGCTGTGATGGTGGCAGGCTACAATGATGCCTTCTGGATAAGAAAACTCAAGAACACCTGGTCTGGCTTCCAACACTGCAGCATCTGTAGCCGATGCCCAAACAAGCAGCAGCTGGTGTGTGTGTGTGTGTGTGTGTGTGTGTGTGTGCATTGGTCAGTTTGGGGGATGAAGAAGAAACCTCACTCCTACCACCATCACTGTATAAAAGCCAGTGGGCTTTGCTATCTGAAAACAAGAGAAGGGCAGTGGACTTCTTTAGGTGGAAATGAGGTAAGGGTGCTGAACCTGGGAGGGAAAGCACTCCCAAACCATCTCCATCATCACCATCCACTACCGCCCCCCCCCGCCAAAAAAAAAAAAACACACACCTCAATTTGCTATGAAAGATGCCCAGAGGAGATGGAGGGGAGAAAGAGGAGGAGGAGAAGATTGGGGTTGGGAGTAAAAGACTTCCCAAAAAGCCATTGCACACAAGAACAAGCACACACACAAACATTGTGGGCAGATAATGCAAATCCCAGGGAAAGTACCTTCTCCTATTCACAACGCAGGAGCAGCTGCTGTCCGATGCCGGCACAGCATCCCTCCGGGAGGAAACAGTGGCGGGATCCCTGAAGGACTACGCACCAGTTTTGAGCCCAATCACCTCCTCTACATACACACCCCAAAACGTGACACATTAGTACTGTGACCGGGGGAGGGGGACCCCCTAACTAATCATAATATAATGTGCACATCTGGGCGAAATCATCAGGTCTGTATCGCTGTGGCATGCAAAACGCGTCCCCCACCCCACCCCACCCCACCTCTTCAACCCTCCTCGTCTGGTCCATCTTCTTGCCTAGAGATATACGGGAGCGAGAGGGATTCCCCTGCCACCGTCCCTCCTTGTGGCATACCTGGGATGAAGAACAGGGCAGTTGTGGCCGTGAAGACGATCCAGCAGGCGGGATGATACATCTTGGGGGAGCTGCAATAGTCTGGAGCGGCTTGGCTGGCTGCTTTCCTCCGTGCTGAATTCTGAGTAGGTTTAAATCCAATGTTTGCAGAGGGAGGGAGCGCGAGTTGGAGAGAGAGAGAGAAAGAGAGATGGGGACAGGCAGTCAGTGTCTCTGATTTTTCCCCCTACTCCCCTCCCTCCCTCCCTCTCTCCCCCTCTCTTTTTCCACCCTGCACATAACACGCTAGCAGAAGAAGCCCCAGAACCAGCACTACCAGTCCGTGGGGGGGGGGGGAGATAGAGAACAGACCTCCTACCAGGCATTCATTGGTTCTGGTCTCCTGAGTGACATTCTCTGGCTCTTCTGCAGCTTTTTGACACCGTGGGGAGTTAAACGGCACTGCCAACTGCTCCCTTTGGTGCCCCTTGCTGTGCCCTCCCCTACTTCCAGATCTACCCCAATGCAGGGCACAGGGAGAGAGGGGGAAGTGTGTAGGGGGACACAGAGCCTTTGGCCAGCCTGAGCTCTTGGGTCAGTAGCTTTGAAAGGGAGAAAGGAAGCAGACTCTTGTCAGTGCCATGGATTGGATGTTTGTTTATTTCTCCCTGTAGCTCGGAGCTCCTTCCTGCCACCCACCCTCCTTCCCTCTCACTCACTCACTCACTCACTCACACATACATACAGGCAAGCATGCAGGCAGAGGGGTTTGGGGATGCTCCTTGCAGTTAGATGCCACAGAGGGAAATGCAACTTGTTGATGCTGCTGCTGCTGCTGCTGACAATCTGCCAGGCATGTTAGGATTCAGACTGTGTGCCAGTTGCCTACTATTTGACCAGCTTTCCATCTTGCCACCAGCGACTCAGTCAAATATACAATTGAATGGAGTGTTTTGCAAGCATCAGCGTTGGGAGGGGAGAAATCCCACGGAGGAGAAAGGAGAAATCCAGGGAGCTGTACCCAAGTGGTGAACAAGCATATATCAGATGGCTGGAGAAACATACAGTACGTATAAGCAGCAGATATATTAAGGGTAGCAAAGGACTGTTAATAGCTGCCTGCAGACGGTCTCCGTCTCTTTTAAATTTTCTGTAGGCAGAAGAAGCCCCTTTTAGCAGATTGGTTTTGCTCCACACTGAACTGTATTAGCTACTCCATAGGCTACTTCACATGTTACACTGAACAAAGGCATGAGCCATCTCTACACATGTACAAGGGTTTGTGTGAGAGTATACACCTGCTGATTTGTGCAGCCAAAATACTCAGTACAGTACACAGAAACATATTATGCACTCACTGAACATAGCAGGTGAACACCCCTCATATCAGAAAGGCCCTAGCATGCTGAGCAAGACACTTTGCTGTTAAACCACAGTTTCTGGTGACATCCATATTGGGAAACTATCACTTGTGGAGAAGCCCTAATATCAAAGTGAAATTCAGTCAGTAGTCAAAGGAAATATTTTTTAACATAGCATGTTCCTTGAAGGCGGTCATGTGAGGGGAGGGGAGAAAGAGTGGGGCAAGTAGAAGAACAGAGAAGAACAAGTCTTGTTCTTGGTCCAATAAACCATGGCTTGTCAGACTGAAATCATTGTGTCTGAGCTAGGCTATTGTGTTCATGCATGTGTAAGGCAGTAATGGTCTCCTATACAAGTGTTTTCCTTAGATACTACAATACTCAATAGTAGCTATTAAAATATGAGGTACATCACTTATGTTCATGTACTGTTTCATATTGCCATTTTCAAAAAGAACTGCATACAGATATTTGCAAGAACTACTTCCATTTCTTAAATTATATGAGGCATAACCTAGTGGGCAAAATTGAAATTTACTTAATTTGTAATAGCACATCTAGAATATAATGCAGTGTTGAAAAACTATCCTGTAATGCATCCACAGAGTGACCAAACAATATATGTTAATACAAAATCAATTGTTTTTAAAAGTGCATAAAAACAACATGTCTATTTGTTTTCTATTTTGCATAGATTCCCCTATGCCTGATGAAGACATTACATGTGGTTTTCAAGCTTGCAAACTATTTCAGCATAATTCAATTTTATACAGTCACAGATATCATCGCTCCCTACTCAGTGCTCCTGATTGAGTTAGGCTAATTAGTAGAAAGCATTTTAAAATTGCAAAGAGTGCCTGGATCAAGACTCAGAATGGGTGGCAGGACCCAAATTTAAATGCATGATTGGATGGAGGAGAGAGAGAGAGAGAGAGAGAGAGAGAGAGAGAGAGAGAGAGAGAGAGAGACTACAGGTATTGCAACATCTTTAAATGCCCGCCCTGCCTTGCTTGAGTAAACATTCCAATTCCTAGGCACCTGCGCCAAATTTATAAACCACCCCCAATCCCAATATGATGATGCTTGCCTAATTCACCTGGAGAAATATGTTCTGCAGACACCTCTCTGTGCATTATTTGCATATGGCACATTGTGGTACAGAGGAGAAAGACTATCAGTGAGGAAATGGTGCAGTTGTCTCCTATTCAGACTGCAAACTCTCATCATTACCATCGGAAATCTCCATAACTCTATGTATACTTTATAACAGGGGTCCCCAAACTAAGGCCCGGGGGCCAGATGCGCTGGATGCAGCCCAATCACCTTCTCAATCCAGCCCGCGGACGGTCCAGGAATCAGCATGTTTTTACATGAGTAGAATGTATCCTTTTATTTAAAATGCATCTCTGGGTTATTTGTGGGGCTTGCCTGGGGTTTTTACATAAGTAGAACATGTCCTTTTATTTAAAGTGCATCTCTGGGTTATTTGTGGGGCATAGCAATTCGTTCATATTTTTTTCTCAAAATATAGTCCGGCCCCCCACAAGGTCTGAGGGACAGTGGACCGGGCCCCCTGCTGAAAAAGTTTGCTGACCCCTGCTTTATAACTTCTTAGACTTTTATGGCTGCATCTGTAAACGAACATACTAGGGCAGGCCTGGGGAACCTGTGGCCCTCCAGCAATTGTTGAGGTACCACTCCCATCATCCCTGATCCCTCTGCTGGCTGGAGCTGATAAGAGATGGGATTCCAACGTGTGTGTGTGTGTGTCCACAGGTGGTCCAATCGCTATACTAGGGGATGGCCCAGATAGCTTAAACTTTTCATTTCATATCTTTCCCTTTTCTTTGTAGTATTTTAAAATGGTAAACAATATAACTGCAAGTATATACATTTTTAATTAGCTGCTTTTAAGTGTCCTTGCTGCTAGTTTTATTGTTTTATTTTTCTTTGTAAGTCACTTTGAAGACTTTTACAATCAAGCAGTGTATAAATTTTATTAAATAAACAAATGCAGTAGCTAATCAATTAAATGGTAGAATGTATGTTTTGTGCAGAAAAAGTTCCATTTTTTAAAAGAGAGCTCAATTAGCAGGTGGATTAGTAGTCTGACCAGGTTTTTAAAAAATCATAATCAGATTCTCATATTCCTTTTTTTGGGGGGGGGAACGCAACAGCTTTAATGAAACAAAGTGCAGTGAGGTTTACTTGGGTGGTTGTAAGTAGCAAGTTTAAATGCCACCCCTTAAACATAGAACCAGGTGCAAGGTGGATTCCTTCTGGATGCTGTAGTCAGACAGGGTGTGGCCGTCTTCCAGCTGCTTGCCAGCAAAGATCAGCTCTGCTATTCCTTAGGGGGAGGTTAACCCCACTTTGAACACAGTTTGAACGTGCTTACAACTATGCTAAGCATTAACTGGATTCAGCACATGAAGAGTAGAGAGTTAGAGGACAGAGTTACACACCAACCTCTTTAGGCTCATGGGCATGTTTGGAATTTTGAGCGAGTTCCATGGACAGCAACCCCTCCAGTCACTTCTCTCTCCCAGATGAACACACACACACCGAGTGCCAAAGCTGACGTGTGGACAACATGCACACGTTTCAGTTTTCCAAGGTATCTGGGTAAAAGTCAGATCGAGTAGAATTAATCTGAGCCTTGAAAAACTCAGAGGTGAAAGAGGAAGTGGGAAAGAGCAACGCTTTTCCAACTTCCTCCTTCAGCTGTATGTAGTGCAGGTTAACCTACTCTCACCACCTTAGGACCAAGGAGGCAGTGAGGAGGGATCCCAGAGGCTTCATGGGCACCTAGGTGTGATTACATCCACAGATACCACATTGGGAACACCCACACTCAGGGAGAGTACAGCCCTCCAGAAGTTTTTTTGGGGGGGAGGCAGGACAACACATATAAAGGACATGGCCTGTGGTGGCCCCACAACTATGAGGCTCTCTCTCTTGATATATACAAGTGGGGCTCTACTTTCCTATTTCTTAGCTGGTTTTTTAATTTCTGTTGTTACCATCCAGGATTACTTGTGGTGAGGGGTCTTGGTGACATGGTTGGCTATGATATTGTAAAAGGAATTAATGATAGAGAACTGTAATATTTCACTTCTGTTATTATGACTGTAACTATGTTGTTTTATATGTGACTATGGCTATGCTAGATCAGGTCCTTGAAAGCAAAACATAAATTGTGAAGAGCTAAAAAAAAAAACCTCTCTAAATTGAGTGAATGGGCAGTAAAAAGGCAAATGCAATTCAATGTATACTAGTGTACAGTGACGAAGCCCCCCCCCCCCAAATCTTAATTTTACATATATGTTCATGGGGTCTGAACTGCGTCCAGGAATGATATCTTGAGGTTATAGTAGATAGCACAATGAAGATGATAACCCAGCGGCAGCTGTCAAAAAGGCAAATCCCATGCTAGGGATCATTAGGAAAAGAATTCAAAATAAAACCGGCAGTATCTTAGTGCCGTTATGCAAGTCTATGCTACAAGCACATTCAGAGTAGTGTGTACAGTTCTGGTTGCCTCACCTCAAAAAGGCTACTGCAGAGTTGGAAAAGGTTCAGAAAGAACAACTAAAAGAATCAAGGGGTGGAGCAACTCCGCTAGGAGGAAAAGGTTGCAGCATGTGGAAGAAAAGTTGAGTAAGAGATGACCCGATGACATGAAGAAAGTGGATAGAGAAAAGTGTATCTCCTGTCATAACACTAGAACTTGTGGACATCCAATGAAGCTGAATGTTGGAAGATTCAGGACAGGTCAAAGAGAGCACTTCTTCATGCAGAAGTGTAATGCTTCTGAATACCAGTTGATAGAAACTGCAGAAGGGGAGAGTGCTCTTCTGCTTGGGTGCTAATCGCAGGTTTCCCTTTGGAGCATCTGGCAGGCCACTGTGAGAATAGCATGTTGACTGCATGGGTTATTGGTGTCAGAAGTATGGGCAGGAGTCAGGCTCTGGGGCCTGTAGTGCTTTGCAGGACTGGGGCCTGCCTCAGCTTGTGTTGGAGAAGCAAGGAGTGGCCACTCAGGTGAGGCCACTTGATAACTCATTGTACCTGGTGGCAAGAGCTGGGAGGGATAAAAGCTCAGCATTTCCCTTCAGCTCTTTGCCACAGCAATGCTATCCCTGCCTGGTTGCATCTGCCCTCTTGCTCCTTGGACCCTTGCCTTGCTGACGCCTTGATCCTCGTCCCTTGGACCTTTGCCTTGCTGACACCTTGCTCCTCGACCCTTGGACCTTTGCCTTGCCGACACCTGCTCCTTGACCCTGTGACTGCCTGCTGCTGGACCCTCAGCCCTGCACCTGTTCCTGCTTCTTCACCACCATCTTGCCTCTGGTCCTGACGTCCTCAGCCAGGGCTTCAACCGCCCGCCAACCGGACCGTGACAATTGGCCTGATCCTACAGGCTTTTCTTATGTTCTTACATGATTTTAAATGGTTTCCATGTCATAAGCCACCAGAGTCAAGAGGCCCCCAGAGTGGTTTACTTCAATAAAAATATAAAACAGTACAATACAATACAATACAAATAATGTATAATGAGAACAGTTGCATAATTCCATAATTCCAACAGAGAAGGAATGGGCAAAGCATTATTAATCAGTTGTATAAAACTCTGATTGTAATAAACTAACAATTCTTCCACCCAGCCCTCCTGCTGCAACTTGACCTCTTTCTGAAAGAAAGAGTAGAGTCTGAAGAAGTGTGCATGCACACGAAAGCTCATACCAAAATAAAAACTTAGTTGGTCTTTAAGGTGCTACTGAAGGAATTTTTTTATTTTCTTTCTGAAAGAGTATAACTAAGAGGCCAGGTGGAAATAAATGAATACTTCTGAACCTCTAGACTGCATATAGCCCCCATCCCCTCCCACACTCAGATTTGTTAGTAACATCCTTGAAACTATTGTGACGCAAGTGGTTGCTGACAAAATAAAATATAAAGTAATTAAGTCTTAAAAATAATATTAACTTCCTGGTTTTGTTACCCCCATAGTTTCCTGTTGCATCCAAACCATCAAAAAATGGTTTGCACAAGCCAGCCCAACTAGGATTGAAAACCAGAATCAATTGTGGTTTGCAATTCTGGTTTCAATGGCATGTGTGCTATAAACCATATGTTTCTATTTCAAAAGAGGCAAATCAGGCAGTATGAGGAGAGATTTATCAGGAAATGAGAGATCACCTGAGGCAGCTGTCCACCCTTTTAGAGGAATCTGAGGCACCTGTGTATCCAGGGAGAGAAGAACATAGCAGATTCTTTTGCTTTGGAGAGGGTGGGGAGAGACGCTCAATGGGCAAGCTCTCCAAAGCATAGGAAAAAACCAGCAGCTGATTTTGCGAAAATCTAGACATTTTAGAAGCCACTGAAAGCAGCAACTGCAGGCAAGCATGCATAGTCCTTTGCCAACTTTCACTATCAATTTGTTGACTTGCTTTTTTGTGCAGGGGGTCCAAGTTGACCATTGTGTTTGGTGTGTAGACAGGAGCTCAAACAGACAAAGCGCAATAAAGTGAGGCCTGGCCTATGTAGAGTGGCCATCTTCATATTTAGGCGGTGGGTGGTACCTGTTTTTCTCAGAGGGTAGAGTCTGCAACTGGTTATGAGAGAAGGTGGCAGCAGCAAGCTTTGTGCTTCTGCCCACCATGAAAATCTAACAGAGGACTGGGGAACTTTTTCAGCCCAAGGGCCACATTCCCTTCTGTACAACCTTCCAGGGGCCATATGCCATTGCTCGGCAGTGCCAGAGGCAAACATAGGTGGGGCAATGAAGGTAAATGTCACATTTGTGCAGCAGGCTAGTTTCTACACACATTCACACACCCCTCTCTACCCTCCATCCAGGCAAGCAAGAGGCATTCTTAGAGCTCAGTGGCATTTCAGCCCAGCAGAAAGCATTCAAATCAGGGCTGGGAAGGGGTGCAGTCTGTGGAAGGTCTCAAGGGTGAGACAGAGAGGACTGGGGGCCAAATTTCAACTGCTACACCTGAATTTCCCTACCTCTGCTGTAATGCCTCACAGAAAAACCTCCCCGGAGGGACCCAGACCCACTGCCATTTCTTCCTCTCACCTGATAACTCTGCAATTTGTTGTAGTCTGAGGGAGCAGCGTCTCAGGAAAAACAACTTCCATATGCCAAGACTTTGGTAGTCTTCCCCTGTTGTGTGCTGTCTTTTTTAGAGTCGCTGGCCCATCACCTCTTTGCAACCATCCAGTCCTGTGCGCATTTCTTCTAGAAGATAGCATCTCTTCTGACGGTTTTCCAGCTTCCTAGTCAGGTTGCTTTTGTGAGTGGGTGAGGCATTATTTCTTGGTCTACCTCAGGTAGTGAACATGGCCGGCCCTGGAACCAAACCCATCTCAGCCTATACTTTATTTACTGCCTGCTTGGTCAAAGCAATATGTGTAGGATTAGTCACACCACTCCTCATTCCCTCATGGATGCTCCCTGAGCATTAACCAAGCATAACATGGAGGTGGGAATTATACCAGGTGTGCCTCTTCTCCTCGTTCCAATGCAGTGATGAGAAAAGCTGCACCTGTGGGAAGCTCTCTTCCCCTCTCCTTCCCTGAGTGTCTTTCAAAGCAGGGGTGGGGAACCTCAGGCCTGAGGGCCAAATGCAGCCCCCCAGGCCTCTCTAGATAGTCATTGGGTGTCATCCCCCAGCCAGAATCCATTCCTCGCCTGCTTCATACCTTGAGCTTTTTTGACTGGCTGGAATGTGTCCTTGATCATAGAATCATAGAGTTGGAAGAGACCACAAGGGCCATCCAGTCCAACCCCCTGCCAAGCAGGAAACACCATCAAAGCATTCCTGACAGATGGCTGTCAAGCCTCTGCTTAAAGACCTCCAAAGAAGGAGACTCCACAACACTCCTTGGCAGCAAATTCCACTGTCGAACAGCTCTTACTGTCAGGAAGTTCTTCCTAATGTTTAGGTGGAATCTTCTGTGATAATGACCCTTGCTTAGTGCATGAAGGACAGAAAAAACGTGCATTGTAGGAAGCCAGCATGGCATAGTGGTTAGGGTGTGAGACTGGGACCTGGAAAACCAGGGTTCAAATCCCCATGCAGCCACAAAGTTTGCCCCGGGGCAAGTCCATGACTCTCAGCCTAAGCTACCTCAACAGGTGGTTGTTGTGGGGAGTAAATTAGGAAGGGGAGAGAGTTCTGTACACCACCTTCTTCGGCTCCTTGCAGAAAAAGTTGGGATATAAATGCAACAACATGAATAATTAAATGTTGCACAAGGTGAAATTTTGTATTTGTTGCCCCGCCCACTTTGCCTGTAATAGGTGGACGTTTTCACAGCATCAAGGCACAGCCTTTGGGGGAAGCAGCACATGTTAAAATTCTGCCAGACATCAAGGTGGTTCAGGACAGAGTGGGGTGGGGACACACACCTTTGCATACCCCATAATAACTTACAGAACTCACTGCCACATGATATAGTTCGACATGGGAGATAGCCATATAAATTAGCCACAATAAGTAAATACAGTCTCCACATTCAGAGGCAGCATACTTTTATTTAATGTGCTTGCTTATTGCTTACATGTATAAGTTGCCTATACCTAGTGCTTGAGTTCACACAGGCAGCACAGATCAAATACAATAACATATCAAAGCAGATGAAATAGCATCAGTACCAAATAGGCAGCCAGGCAGACATAAAAAGGGATGCAATGGAAATGTTGTGGTAGAGATGAAAACACTGTCAAAGTTAGAGACTAAACTCTGTTCTGTATCAGCTGTAAGATGTTAAGTATCATAAATGATGGCAAAAGGCCTGGGTGAACAAAAAACAGTATTTGACTGATACTGAAAAGATGATAATGTAGGTCTGTCTCAGAAGAGTGCTTTACAACTGTGGGGCCACCACTGAAAAGATCATCTCTCCTATTATAACTCTCCATACTTAAAAATGCCCAAAGTTGATTATCTTAGGGTAGGGGTGGCCAACTCCAAAGAGACTGCGACCTACTCACAGAGTTAAAAACTGGCAGTGATCTACCCTCGGGGGGGGGGGGGTTTCAGCTCAAAGTTATTAAGCTTTTTTAGGGAAGAGGAAAGCCCCGTTTTTTAGAGGTTTAGGTCAAAGTTGTTGAGCATTCTTTAGGGGAGCCAAAGTTGTTGAGCTTCTTTGGGGGGAGCAAGTGATCTACCAGTGATCTACCGCAAACGTCCAGTGATCTACCGGTAGATCATGATCCACCTGTTGGACGTGCCTGTCTTAGGGCATGCAGAGGGTCATATGAGATGACACATTCCTTTAGGTTAGCGTTATGAAATCTGTGGCCTTCCAGATTTATTTATTTCCTTTATAACAGAATTTCTATACTTGCATATAATGAAATATTGGGGTGGTTTACAATAAATATAAAACGCATTTAAAACACAATACAGTTGATCAGAGAATACTGAGAGGAGTTATGATAAGCATCTTCAAATATCTGAAGCGCTGTCACATTGAAGATGGAGCAAGCCATTAGCCTTACAGAACAGGGCTTGTCTTACATTCTTTGGCCCCACTGTTCCCATGCCCTGCTGCAAGTTTCCAAGAGGCATGCTATTAGCCACTGCTGTCCACCCGCAGGCCCCTTATCCCCACCCCACCCTAAAGTATTCATGGCTTCTTTAAGTATGGCAATAAAGGCATTTATGTAGGTAACACACTCAACAGTAAAGCGATGGCCTCAAAGAAACCATTTTATGTTTCTAAAAGATGGAATGAGGAGAGCTGTAGGGGTACATAATAATATGTATTTCAATGATGGAACTTCTCAGGACAACGGCAGCAGGCGATATTTGTTTTTGTATAGCAGGAAAAGCTTCTAAAATGCATATTTAAATTGATAGGCAGTGCCATCTCCAAGTGGAGACATTATGGTCTGCTGAGTGCATTTTAACACAAGAGGGTTTTTCTCCTTTTTGGTGCTTTTTTTTTTTACTGGCACATTATTATTCTTTTTTAAAGCTTCCTCAATGCGTAGTTTACCTGTGGAACCCTTTTAGCGTCTGGGGAAAATGATACACAGCCTTAAATCTTCCTTGAAAGAAAGATACCTTCCCTTTCAGGTTGCTCTCCCACCCCCACCCCCACATCTGCTTTGTTTTAAAGGCACAACAATGCATTCACAAACCCACAGGAAGCGGGGGGGGGGGGTATCCCGATTCTTTGAAGAGAAGGCTTGAAAGACATTGATGGAAAGCCAGCAAAACTCTCTAAGTTGGATTAGAGTTCGGATACTCAAGTTTCAACTGTGAATTTATTGGAGCCCCCAAAATTTGTTGTGTTCGCAGAAGATTCACTGGCTCCTCAAAACTGTAGTCCCAACATTGTAGGACTTAATTCCCTCTGTGAACTTACTGCAAACCAGCAGGTTCCTTGGGATTCAATGAGCTTTGCAGGGCTCCCCTAAAACTGCAGGTCCAAATTCTCCCTGTGAACTTACTGGAACATAGCAGGTTCCTTGGGGTTCTGACTTTTTTCCAAACCTCTCCCCAAATTGCAAGTCCCATATGCAGAAGTTGGTTGTGCTGCCCTGTGATATGATGGTGTGCTGTCAGGCAGAAGAGGATTCTATGAATGTGAAGCACAGTCTACAACAGAGGCAGGAACCTCTGGTCTTTGGGCCTAATAGGGCCTGCCAGACCTCCCTGTTCGGCCTGTGGTGCTGTTTTTGACCAAGCCATACTCACCATATACTTGATATCATACATAGCCTCAGGTGTGGGGCAGGTAAAGATGTAACTGGACCAGAAGTGGGTGTGCAGATACGGCCAATGCCTGCACATGGAAAGGCCTTTCCCAGGACCTTGGAAAGCTGCTCCAGTTAGAGGACATTGTGCTGATCTAGATAGATAAATCATTTTGGGGAGGGGAATCTCAGGTTAGATACCCACACAGAAGGAGAGAAAGGTTCAGATAGTTTACTGTTGCAGAAGATAAGGCTCAGTAAAGCAGGTCTGGATGTACAGTTATATACAAGCATAAAGTTCCATTGCTCTAAATTAGTTCAGCAATTTTAGATGAAGCACAAACTAACAGATTGTACTACTGAGCTGACATGCATTAATCACACATATAGTTGTGGCACTGAGCTGTTACCATAGGTGGGGTTGCTACCTGGGGGTGGGTGGGAGTTGGGGGTTCTGCTCCTTCCTTCTGGGCCGTGTCCAAAAAGTGATGTTGGGGTGAGTGTTCAGACCCCTGGGTGCTCACTTGTGGGGTGCCTCAGGGCTATGTCTTCTCCCCCATGCTATTTAACATCTATATGAAGCCTCTCGGTGAGATCATTAGTGGGGTTGGGCTGGGTGTTCATCAGTAGGCAGATGATACCCAGCTCTACCTCTCATTTAAATCAGAACCAGTGAAGGCAGTGAATGTCCTGTGTGAGTGTTTGGAGGTGGGTGGTGGATGGATCGTGGCCAACAGATTGAGGTTGAATCCTGACAAGACAAAAGTACTGTTTCTGGGGGATAGGGGGTGGGCAGGTGTGGTTGACTCCCTGGTCCTGAATGGAGTAATTGTGCTCAGAAACTACAGCTAATCCAGAATGTGGTAGCTAGATGGTGACTGGGAATGGCAGCCAGGACCATATAACATCAGCCCTGAAAGACCTACATTGGCTCCCAGTACATTTCTGAGCACAGTTCATGCAGCTGAGATCGTCAGTGCCTGGGATTCATACACTCTTCATTCCTCTCTCTTTCTGGCTTTCTTTCCCTGCCTGCCTGTGAGGTTGTGTCTGTCTGTCTGACTCTCTTTCTCTTCCCACGAATGGCTGCCCTTTTCTCCTTGAAATCTTGTTAGAATGTAAATACAACATCTATTGATTTGCAATTCATACAATCCAAATAAAGATTTTTTTATTTTTTTTAAAAAAAGAAGTGTTCTCTGAATTCACATAACCACCAGAGAAATAAACAGAACATGTTGTTGAATGGGCACACTAACAACCTACCTGTCACTCAGCAGGCCTCTTAAGGGATCTGGTCACATCTGAAGTTGCAACCTATGAGCATTTGCTAAGAGGTCTACTTTGTCTAGAGGATGAGCTTTTGCATGGAAAATATGGCTGCAATGGAACTTGAGATTCCCTGTCAGAAGGGAAACCAGATTTGCACCTTTTTGCTGCAATCACATATGCATACAGATCAAACCTTACTTCATGGAAGCAAAAACATTCACCCAGTCGATGAGCTTGCCTGGAACTTGTAACTGATGATCAGTGTCATAAGCAGGTACTGTGATGTTCCAACATGCAAAACAGGAAGGTGTTCCCAATGGTAGAGTCTAGTCATAGCTGGTAGTAATTGATGGAGGACAGAGGAAGCTGGTTAAAAGGCCACCTGCCATAGCAGGCTCATGCTCACGAATGAGAAGCCAAAGGCAGCATGAGTGTGGAAGGAGGAGAGAGAGAGAGAAAGCACAACGCAGGCTCTTAAAACGCAAGGGAAATGAGGAGCTCCGCAGAGCGGAGCAATATGGCTCCAGCAAACCGAGAACAATCAGGCTGAGCCGTATGAATGGATTAAGTAGTATTTAGCGGCTGAGGAGGATAAAGAAGAAGTGGGCTGGAGTGCGGGAGAAGATACACCACACTATATTGCTCATGTCTCAAAGAGCCAGGCTATTGAAAGCCTTTAAGAGCATTATATCCTGGTTATAGTCTTTATTTTCTTCTTTCCCAACCTGCTCATATTAATAGGCATATATCCCGCCCCTTACTTTGTGCATTTGAAATCCCATAGCTTACTGTACCAGTGGTGGCAAATGTCTGTGTGCGTGTAAATCGCCCCAAGTGCACTTGCTTGCTTTGTAGCATTTTCCAATAACACACTCTTCCTCAGTCTGGTGAGCTCTGGATATTGTCGGACTCCAACTCAGATTCAGCCAACATTGCCAATGGTCAGGGATGTTGGGAGCTTGAGTCCAACAGCATCCGGGGGCCACATCTTCCCAATACCCTGAAAAAGCCCTTTGTCTGATCAGGCAAGGCAGTTAAATCATTTGTAAGGGATTAAAACATACAAACAAATAGTCAAACAGGATTTACACAAAACATGTTACACTCTATATTCCAATATTAACTAAAATAGAGTAGCATCCAGAGATGGGCAAACATGTCAATGTCAATTTCTCATTTTTCCAGTCTTGAATTCAGTTCTCTTTTCCACATTATTATTATTATTATTATCATTATCATTAATGCTATTATTATTATTATTATTATTCTCCACCAATCTGGCTGGGTTTTCCCAGCCACTCTGGACAGCTTACAATATACTGTATATTCCTGCGTATAAATCCTTAAAAACTTCCCTAAACAGGGCTGCCTTCAGATGTTTTCTAAAAGTCAAATAGTTGTTTATTTCCTTGACATGTGAAGGAAAGGTGTTCCACAGGGAGGGCACCACTACCGAGAAGGCCCTCTGTCTGGTTCCCTGTAACTTCACCTTTTGCAGTGAGTTTATGATTACTTTTTAACATTTTCATGAAAATTCATCAGTATTTCAACATGATTTTCTCCTAATATATTTATTTTTGTACATATTTTGGCCCAGTGTGCACATTTCTGTCCAATTTTGTCCAATGTTCCCTAATATAATGCATTTTAAAATGCTATTTTCAATAATACATGAATTTATATTCAAGTTTTCCCCTAGTATATGCATTTTTGGACATGTTACTTGGCACTGAAATATCCAATTTCAAAAGATGACTGTATTTCAGTTCTCATATTCTTTTAGAAAGTGTGACTTGGGTAGATTCACCTTTAAATGTGAATCAAATCTGTCCCTCACCCCTAATACCAATTCACTTTTAGGTGATTCTGCATTAAAATTACTTGAGCTTTCATCTATATATAAAAAATGTAAACTGGCCATGTCCGTTAGTATCCACGTTTCACCAAAACTGCTTGACCGATTGCGTTCAAATTTTGACACGATGCCGCATGCGAATATGAGAGTAACACCTGTGCTGGTAAAAAAACCCCAAACCCCATGTTTCAAAACACACCACTCAGACGAAAATGCATTCTGGGAAAAGAATCAGGTTGCAAACCAGCACCCTCTAGTGGCGGCTACACAGGTACTGCACCGATAAAACCTTCCCTCTCAACAGCACCTCGGCTCCCGTTTACATACTAGGCCAAAGCCTTTACAGACTAGGCCGAATGGAGGTACTGACTCTCCTGGGTGGGGGTGGGGGGAGGGGATGGGATAGGTTAGGACACGGTGGGACCAATCACAGGGATGAACTAGGGGGTGGGGGAAAGAGGGGGCATGATACGTCATGGGTCGGGACAGGGTGGGGAGAATAACAGGGATAAGCCAGGGGTGAGAGGAGGAGGGGACAGGATACGTCATGGGTCAGCACAGGGTGGGGGGAGTCACAGGGATGTGCCTGCGTAAACAGAACACGCGTAAAACGGGGGGACTCTGAAGGTGAGTGGAGTCTGAAGGGGGACTCTGAGTCTCCATTTAACAGACTGAGCCACAGCAATGCATGGCAGGGCCAGCTAGTATAATATGATATTCTCTTTTAAAAACCACACTACAGTATATTACATATTATTTAAATTTCTATACTATAAATCAGGGGTGGCCACCTCCCAAGAGACTCTGATCTACTCACAGAGTTAAAAACTGGGAGTGATCTACCCCCTTTTGGGGGGTTCAGGTCAAAGCTGTTGAGTTTTTTTAAGGAAGGGAAGCCCTGTTTTTTGCGTTTAGGTCAAACTTGTTGAGCTTCTTTTAGGAGGGAGGGAGGCCCATTTTTGTTTAGGGCTTCAGGTCATAGTTCAGCTTTTTTTAGGGAGGAGGAAAATTTTGGGTGAGCTTTTTTAGGGGTGCCAGTGATCTAGCAGTGATCTACCACAGACATCCAGTGATCTACTGGTAGATCACAATCTACCTGTTGGACGTGCCTGCTATAAATAAATAAATAAATAAATAAATAAATAAATAAATAAATTGCAGTAAAAGGGAGGGAGGAAGGAAGATACCTTCCAAATATGTCCTATTGCTTCTCCTCTTGAAATGTAGGGGAAAGAAAGAAAGAGCACGGGAAATTGGAAGTGCTCTTGGAAAACAAATAGGAAGTTTGCAGTGGTCCTTCAAAAAGGAGTTGGGGGAAAATAAATTAAGCGAAGGCCTAAACAAATAAGCAGAACTGGAAAGAGTTCTGCTATTGATTCCAGCAGCGGGAGGAGACCACGTCTGGAAAAAGGGGAATCAGCATACTGCTAAGTGCACTTATTAACTTTTTTTCAATGCAAAAGCAGAACAAAGTGAATGGGGCGGTAGTTCCAATCAAGGACTAATTACTACGTCAGTTTGAAATTAGAGATGTCAGAAATTATCTTACATCACCTCAAAGCTCTAGAGTGGGTACAGTGAATATACTCGCTCTTGGTTTACTGGGGAGAAGCTGAGTACAGGTGTAACATTTCAAGTGGGGTTAGTTTAACTGCAAAGTTCAATGGCTTAGCCTTGAAATATACTCAAGCAATGTGTTTTGAGAGTATTTGTTGCGATTACTCAAGAGGCTTAGAGCCACTTTTAGCCTCTGCCCTTGGACCTAAAAGCCTCAATCCATGAACAGGCAACTGCAACTGCATTAAAAAATGCTCCGGAAGAATCATCAGACATAGTGTGTGTATCATCTGTTGAAGCTTTGCTCCAGAATCCAAGCTCCTTACATAAGCTCTTAACTAAACTGTTGGAAATTTTTCATCCTAAGGTTCTACACAGCTTTCTAGCAGGGATCTTAATGCAGGCCTACAGCAGTGCTTCTCCTAGATCTAGGGTTTCCCAAACTTGGGTCTCCGGCTGTTGTTGGACTACAACTCCCATCATCCCTAGCTAGCATGACCAGTGGTCAGGGATGATGGGAATTGTAGTCCAAAAACAGTTGGACAACCAAGTTAATGCAAAACACTGTCCTAGACCATCCTCATTATGTTAAACTATGGCTTAGTATTATATGTGGTTGCAGCCACTCCAACCTCCTCCTTATACTGTGCTGCAGGAGCAGAGGGTGTGAGTGAGCTTGAAGCTCGCTGTGACTTGTTCCCATCACTATAAAATGTGGTTTATCATGATGTCCAAAAAAGGTCCATTGTGCCAGGGTACTGATCCACCTGTCTAGTCTAACACTGTCTCTTGGCCTGCCAAGTATCTCTAGCAGAGGTCCTTCCCATCACATGCTTCTAGATCAGGGGTGTCAAACTCAAATTCATCGGGGGCCGCATCAGCAGTTTGGTCACCCTCAAAGGGCCGGTTGTATCTGTAGGACAATGTGTCCACTCTTTATTATCATAAATTATTGTCACTGCATTCAATTATTACTGTTTTTTGTAATAATGTAAGTAATAACTAGCTCTGAAAGCAGAAACATAGTCAGAATAATGGCAAGTAGATATTCAAATGTACAATTATTGTACAATTTATTGAAAAATGATTTTTGGTAACTGCACTGCGTGGTACCTGGAGATGCTGGGGTCCTTCTGCATGCAGGACAGATGTTCTGCCAGTGAGACACCACCCTTCACCAAAGGGACTGGCTGAAGTTGACTCACTGGAGCTGCTCTCCTGGTTCCAGGGTTTAGGGCCAGAAGTATAAAGCAGCATCCTATGTTTCTGAGGAGAGGGAGAGGGAGAGGGAGAGGGAGAGGGAGAGGGAGAGGGAGAGGGAGAGGGAGAGGGAGAGGGAGAGGGAGAGGGAGAGGGAGAGGGAGGGGAGGAAGGAAGGAAGGAAGGAAGGAAGGAAGGAAGGAAGGAAGGAAGGAAGGAAGGAAAGAAAAAGAAAGAAAGAAAGAAAGAAAGAAAGAAAGAAAGAAAGAAAGAAAGAAAGAAGGGAGCAGGAGGGAGAGAGGAAGGAAAGAGGTGAGAGAAAGAAGAGTAGGAAAGAAGGAATAAAGAAGGAAAGAAAAAGAAAGATGGAGAGAAGACAGATAAAGAAGGAAGGAAGGAAGGAAGGAGAGGGAAAGAAAGAATAAGAACGAGAGAGAGGAAGAAAGAAAGGGAAGGGGGGGGGTCGTCGCCTTGATTCAGCGCCAGAAAAGAGCGCGAAGGGACCCAGGGGCAAAAAGCATTTTCCCGGCCCCAGCTGTTTGTCAGCGCTTTGTTGGCGCGGCGCTTCAGCAGCAAGGTCCCACTGCTGGGTCCCGCTGGCTGGGGCGCTCGGCGGGCCACATGACGAGGTCTGGCGGGCCAGATTTGGCCCCCGGGCCTTGTGTTTGACACCCGTGTTCTAGATCCTTTTAAACTGGAGGTGCTGAAGATTGAACCTGGGATCGTATGCCTGCAAAGCATTCTGTACTTTACGACTGTGATTTGTGTCTGAAAGGGAGCATTTACACTTTGCATGGTCAAGAGCAGGGGTCAGCAAACTTTTTCAGCAGGGAGCCGGTCCACTGTCCCTCAGACCTTGGGGGGGGGGGCGGACTATATTTTGAAAAACAATATGAATGAATTCCTATGCCCCACAAATAACCCAGAGATGCATTTTAAATAAAAGCACACATTCTACTCATGTAAAAACACCAGACAGGCAGCACAAATAACCCAGAGATACATTTGAAATAAAAGGATACATTCTACTCATGTAAAAACACGAGGATTCCCAGACCGTCCTTGGGTCGGATTTAGAAGGCGATTGGGCCGGATTCAGCCCCCGGGCCTCAGTTTGCCTACCCATGGTGAACAGCAAGGCTGTGATTGACTGGTTCCACAAAGCTGGCAGGAACTACTCAGATGTCTATGTGTGTGGCATGGTGGGGGTGGAGAGTCACACCAACAGCAGTTTTGTTCCTCATCAGCTGACAGCAGGATCCCACCCCACCCCTCGAGCAAAAGATGGAGTGTCTGATACCCTCATGGAAATCTTTGATCACAGTAATTATCCTCGACTGAAGTGTACAAAACACTTCATCTGCAGGCTGAAATCAACCTCTCTCGTCTCACACACTTCCAACTACTGGTCCCCCAATATCTCCCATGGCTCTGCTCTGCCCATCTGATCCAGTGTAAACACTCTATCACTGTCACCTGTGGCAAAATTTCCATTTACCTTTGACGCACTGATGGGATGTGGAAAGCAAGCCTTTTCGTAGTAGCTTTGATCAAAATGACTGGATGATGCTGTGGCGGGAGGGCGCTAAATAGGAGAGAGAAGCGGGGGGGGGGGACAGCATGCACCATAAGTTGCCAATCCATAGGTAGGGGACAGGTTCAAGGATAATTCAGACATCATTTAGCAACAGAGGGTTTCTCCTAAAACATAATAATAATATAAAAGAGAGTGTTGGAGGAAGTGGAGACTAGAAAAAATAATTCCCTCCAGCTTACTCTCTCCTTTTATGCTTTCCTTGCATTCCTATGTGCCCCCCCCCCGCATTTTTTTGTACACACACACACACACACACACTGACTATTGAGCTCTTCCGTGCTGTGTGTCTCACCTAAGGACAGATGATGATAGATTAAAAGAGAGGAAGAATACAAGCAAAGAAAACACTGCAGTGAAGCGAAAACAGAGCAGTGCAACAGGAGAGGGATGCTGCTGTCACTCAGCCTGCCAAAGAATCATAGTCACAGACCAGTTTTCTTATCCCATTGCTTACATTAAAAGCCTGAAACAACTCTGGACCAGGTTACCTGAAATATCGCCTTCCTATCCAGTGCCTGCATCAAGATCAAGAAATTTTGCCATGACTTTATCAGCTTGTAGTAACATGGAGGCAATCTTTTTGCTAGTGACACCCATGTTGTGGAATTGCCTTCCTGCTGAAATATGGGGAGGTCCCATCAGCAATGGCATTCCACCGGCTCTTGAAGACACCTGCTTAGGCAAACATTTCCTTGATCACCTGACTTGAAGTTCCTGCTTTGTTGTTTCAGCTGTTTAATTATGCTGTTCGGTGGGCTTCTTTATTATCATTATATGTTTTAATTATGGATGTTTTAAGGTAGTTGTTTCACTATATATATTATTTACAAATAACTGTATTTTTAAAATTGGTTTTATTTTTGTTATCAGATGCAAGTCTGTTTAAGTTCAATCAGGGTAACTTCTAAAGAAGTGGGCATTGTGATGCAGTATCATTCAGTAAAACTTTTCACCATTACTTGATCTTACTTATTTCCCTCTTCCCAAATCAGGCTTCTGCTCAAAGCACAGAAACTGAGTCAATTTTGGGGGTGGGGGAAGTTGGCATCTCAAAACTGCTGAAAACTGGTGAAAACTTCTCTAACGACATGCATAGTTCTTGGTTTCATCTCCCAGTGCTTCCAAAAAAAGAAGGCTAGATGGAACACATGGAGTATATCCAATAAAGTGGAAAGTGGCAAGCCTGAACTGGAGGAAGAAAGTAAATATTGCTGTGATATTGTGAGACAAAGAACAGACCCTATAACCAAGAATCATGTTGAGACGGAGAGAGAGGTGGCGGCGGTGGAGACAAGAGCAGGTGCCTTAGGGAGGTTTTGGCCCCCCTCCCCTCTCCCAATCTCTGCAGAGCAAGTGTTTTCCATATGCTGAGCGGTTGGTTAATACATCGCTTAAAATGGTATTGCATAGATATTTCAGACGCACTGTGCTGTGTGCCATCTGCTCTTATGTTATATGTTTCACACATTCTGGCCAATTTGGAGATCCTGTAATTTTCCCTCTCCTTCCATTTCATATGCAATGTAAGTAGTTGGTGAGGCAGGAATGGGAACCTGTAAGGTTGGGAAAGCGGGGGAGGGCGGTGCGTGTTTATTTAGAAAAGAAGTTTGAAATGCATTTTCAACTATCTGCAAAACAAAGTTTTCTAAGAGAACAAAACTGCCTGAAGCTGTTGGTTCATTATCTCCAAAAATGCAGGAGGGAGAGGCAATGGCATGGCGAAATGAGGGGAGGTCCTGGGCCATAATGAGGCCACAGTGTGAGTGATCTTATTTGTTTGTGGTCCAGTCATAAATTGGTAGTAAATCTAAACTCCTGCTAGGGCAAGCACCAGCAGGGAACTAGGGACAAAGCATAGCACTAACATTAACACTAAGAGTGTAATAATGGGGCTTTAGAGCTCAGAGGTCAACAATAAACATGATTTTCTCACTGTGTCAGCTTCAGGAGAAATGCCAAGAGCAGAGACGCCCCTTGTCCATTACCTTCATAGACCTGATGAAGGCCTTTAATGTCAACATCCAAAAAGGACTCTTCACACTGCTCAATAAGATTGGATCCCCACATCCTAAGCTCCACAAGATGACCATTTCCTTCCACAAGAACATGTGTGGCACTGTTTAGTATGACGGCTCATCCTCGGGCGCCTTTCCTATAAAGAGCCGTGTGAAACAGGGCTGTGTTCTTCCCCCAACTCTCTTTGGCATATTTTGGCATATTCTTCTCCCCGTTTCGCTCATACGACTTCAGCTTGACCAACGGCAGTGTATAAATCCATTAAAGGAGCGATGGGGGTCTGTTCAACCTGGCACATCTCCATGCCAAGACAAAAGTGTGGTGGATCTTTATCTGAGAGAGGTTGTTTGCAAATTACTCAGCCTACTTAACAACATACTCCAAGGAAGCTCTACAGAGTCTCATCAACCACTTTGCCCAAGCCTGCATGGAGTTCAGCTGGCAGGGACTGGCAGCAAACCAGGCAAGTGACCCAGAAGAGGAACCAGTGATTTATGGGTTGGGATTCCACCAGCAAGGTTGGGATGAGTCAGTAGGTTCCCCACTGTCTCTTAGAACAAGGAGGGGCTTGAAAAGGGAAGAGTAGTGACCACTTCTGTGCAGGAGAAGCCTCAGGTTGTGGGCATGCAACCCATCAGAAGAGGGTATATAAGCGGCATAGTTGTCAAGCTTTTCCTTTTCTCACGAGGAAGCCTATTCAGCATAAGGGAATTTCCCTTAAAAAAGGGAGAACTTGACAGCTATGATAAGCTGAAGGAGGAGAGGGCTCCCACTGTTGCTGCAACTGTTCCATAGGGCCCAGATCTGTGGACAGCTACCTAGAGGCTAGAACAGGCATCCCCAAACTTCGGCCCTCCAGATGTTTTGGACTACAATTCCCATCATCGCTGACCAGTGGTCCTGTTAGCTAGGGATCATGGGAGTTGTAGGCCAAAACATCTGGAGGGCCACAGTTTGGGGATGCCTGGGCTAGAAGAATGTGAGCATGTGTATCTGGAGCACCATGGAAGCTGCTGTGAGTGTCTCTCTTCCCGCACATTTTCAGGACTATCTTTACAGCCATAAGGACTAGATACTTGCCTGAAGGCTGAGATTATATAAAAACTGGATTCTGCATTGCTTTGATTTTCTATGCTACTGGAAGCCTGTGGCACTGAGACACCCCTGGCTCTAAGTGCAAGCTCTATGCAGTGTAGTAGAAAGAGAACCAAGGGATGGACCAGGATTCGAGAGATTGGGCAAACCAGTGCCAAACCTGATTCCCAAGGTTGTTGTGAAGAGATGTGGAATACTACTGTGATAGTTTTAAAAAAAGAATCCTGCCCTACCATTCAATATAATTCTGTTTTTATGTCCCTATTTTTATTTGCTACTATGCAGAGCAAAGAAGGCTGAGTCTATCTGGATGCATGATCAGCACAAGGTGTTCTTGTGTCCTGTGACTCTTTGCATCAGAACAAACCAGGATCACTTCCATAGCAAATGATTCATCCTGGTGTTTCAGAGGCACAAAGACCAACATGCTGGATTTTCAAATGTCAGACCAGGCTGTGTAGCTCATAATGCAAATGCTGCAAAGAAGATTCCTTAGCGAGGAGAAATTTGCCCTCTGCCACCCCTTCCACTGCTCAAAGTCAACCTATCCGGAAGATGTTCATTTGTTAACAAAAATATCTCCTAGAGCTTCCTTACCTGTGCTATTCACATGTAAAATGGGGTCCATCACCTGGACTAGAAGCCTCAGCATGGGTGCAACAGTAAAAGGAAAAGGCTGGAATATAAAGGTCTGGTTTGTTAAGCTGGAAACACTGTGAAACACTGAAAATTTCACCCCTTCCAGAGCAACAAATTCTGAATGGAGGAACAGCCATTAACCTTTACATTTAAGGGATCCTTTAGCGCAGCAGTGGGGACCTTGTGGCCTCCAGACATTGCTGGACTGCAACTCCTATCAGCCCCAGTCATTGCCCCACCTGGCTAGGGCTGATGGGAGTTGGAATCCAAGGATACCAGGAAGCCCACAAGTTCCTTTTCCAACTGTAATGGGAACTTAGCAAAGATCTGCTGTTAGTTCTAAAGCTCTCAGAATCAAAATACCCTTGCTTCCCATGCCATATGATCAGCAGACTATTAAGAACATAAGAAAATATGAAGAACCTGTTGGATCAGGCCATTGGCACTTGTAGTCCAGCATCTTATTGTCACAGTGGCCAACTGTGGGAAGCCACCAAGCAGGATGTGAGCATAGGAGCCCTCTCCCCTCCTGTGGTTTCCCACAACTGGTGTTCAGAAGCACTGCTTCTCCAACCATGGAGGCAGAGCATAGACATTGCGGCTAGTAGCCATCAACAGCCATCGCCTCCGTGAGTTTCTCCAGTTCTCTTTTAAAGCCATTCAAGTTGCTGGCCATCTCTTCTTCCTGTGAAAGTGAGTTCCATATTTTAACCAGGCGCCGCATGAAGAGGTACTTTCTTTTATCTTGCAACATTTTGCTTCTTTCATTGGATGTTCATAAGTAAACAAAGGGAGAAAAACTTTTATCTGCCCACTTTCTTCATGCCTTTTCTCTACTGTATTGAACCAGGCCTGTGGCGACAGTGCCTAATCCAACCTGACACTACACACGGGTATGCAGTAAACACAGGTCCTGATTTTACTATTGAAGCCTTGCAGTGCATACAAAAAAAAAAGCAAAAAAGAATCACGGATGGGTATAACCAGCGTAAAAACAAAACTGTGTTGTGATAATGCCCTGAAATGAGGTATAGGTAAAGTGGAAAAACTCAACTAATAATTCCTCAAAGACAAATAATAGATTTAAATATTCCAAAAGAAACTAAGTATAGAAAAGAAAGAAATATCCCAAAATAACCTGTAAATAAAAGAAACCTTGACGAGGTGCCGGCTAAGTTACTCGTTTCACTGGAAAATATCTGTTTCCTCAGAAGGAAATTGTTAATGTTAGAGGACTGAGAAATATCATTGCTCTTTGAAAAGCTTAAATAAAGGGCTGCAAAAGCTCTCCTGATTGTGATGGTATAACACCATTGTTCGGACTGCTAAAGGGTGTTGCTGGTTCTTGGCTTATATACCAAATGGAGCTCCATTTCTTAAAGGAACAATTAATGGTCTTAGGGCGTGTCAAAGGACACTTACAATAGTAAAATACAACAAACTTACATAATGCTGGTTCCGAAATGCTCTTAACATAGAGAGAATTATAGAGCAGGCATGTCCAACAGGTAGATTGTGATCTACCGGTAGATCACTGAACATCTGTGGTAGATCACTGGTAGATCACTGGCTCCCCACAAAGAAGCTCAACAAGTTTGGCTCCTCTACAAAAAGCTAAACATTTTTTCTGCACCCTGCAAAACATGGCTTCCCTCCTCCCTAAAAGAAGCTCAACAACTTTGACCTAAAACCCAAAAAACAGGGCTTTCCTTTCCCAAAAACACTCAACAACTTTAACCTGAACCCCCCAAAAGGGGGTAGATCACTGCCAGTTTTTAACTCTGTGAGTAGATCTCAGTCCCTTGGGAGTTGGCCACCCCTGTTATAGAGGAATAATAGTAGTGAATATAGTTGTAAAATGAAAAGGAACTTATACAGACAGACATGGGCCCATTAAGTCCCCGGTCAGCTGGGAGGCATGGGGTGTTCTTGGCATGACAGTGTAACTCTGGCACTCTGGCAGGCCTCTGATGCTCCCCCCCCCGGCCAGCTTAGCCCTCTGAGGCCTGGGGCAAATGTACCCCAGCTGCCTCCCACTCTGCACAGACTGTATTGCACTACCTCACAACCCATACTTTAGTATCTTTTGTCTCAGAGCAGAGGCTGGTCCTCAGCTGTCCTAAGATGCCAACTATTCGTTCACTGATGGCGGAGGGAGCCTTAACCTGTTGCAATCAAATCTTGTAGAAATGACATGTGTGGAGATGAGATGAAAGGACAGCCAAAAAAGAGAAGTCACAGGCCCCCAGAGTTTGCTTGTGAGGAAGGTTTAATTTAGATCAGCTCAATTAAAAAGTATGTGAGCCGAACAGAGAGAGTTTGCAATTGCTATTGATTTTATGCTG
The DNA here is from genome assembly GCF_963506605.1 of Zootoca vivipara. NCBI lineage: Eukaryota > Metazoa > Chordata > Lepidosauria > Squamata > Lacertidae > Zootoca > Zootoca vivipara. The sequence goes on from NC_083290.1 coordinate 20,866,972, forward strand.
GAGGTGGTGCTCTGAAGAGTAAGCTAATGGGCTACAGCATAAAACCAATAGACAGATGGACAGAGGGGAATAGATACTCTGCTCAACAATTTACGATGACAGGATATTAAGGGGGTGGAAAATGAACTTCCTTTGGTGGGATTCTAGATGTCACATACAAGGGTGTCTAGTTCAAAGCTTATGTATAGAAATTCATTCAGGAAATTTCACTACAAAGTATTGGCTAAACCAGCCATCCCTAGATGGGCCTTAGGTTGCCTACCCCTGGGTTAAATAGATCACTTTAAAATGTTGCATATTTACAGAATGGTTATTTCATTTCTGTATATGTTTGGTTTGATGGTGTTGTTAATTGGCTCCTCTACAAAAAGCTAAACATTTTTTCTGCACCCTGCAAAACATGGCTTCCCTCCTCCCTAAAAGAAGCTCAACAACTTTGACCTGAAACCCATAAAACAGGGCTTTCCTTTCCCCAAAACACTCAACAACTTTAACCTGAACCTATATATTATATTATTATATTATTATATATTATAATAATATTATATATTATAATAATATTATAATATTATAATTATTATTATATAATATATATATTATATTATTGTTTTATCATGTTACAACCCACCCTGGGACCTTAATAAATAAGTTAAATAAATACATTTTTCTTAAAAATTAGGTTTTCAGAAGGGAAAGTTTTTTCCTAAAATTTGGGAGTTTAAATAAAATGTTGGTACAAATGAATATAACTCCTCAATTTTTGCAACATTTCTTCTAACTACTGTACAACTTATTTGTCATGTATGGCTTATTATTATTATTATTATTATTATTATTATTATTATTTTCACTAGATTTTTCCATCTCCCACTCCTCCACCCTTGAATTCCATTGGAAATTCTGCTCAAGAAGTAACATCCAGAAGAGCACAGCAATCTATGCAGCCGGGGATCTTTGATTATGAGGGGAAGTTCTGTGAACAGGCTAGAATGAGGGCAAATGAAACAATTCTTAGCTCATTTAACAGTTTCAGACTCTCTCCTCAAAGATTAAAAGGTGAGCCCAGATTGAAATATATCTATTTTATTTTGTAGGCATTGATCATGAAACAAGCAACAATAAATCAATAACCTGAATAAACATTTTTCCAAAATTCATCAAAACAATTACGACCGCATAATTGATCAAAGGGAAAATAGGCCAGGTATACAAAGGATTTTTCTCCCCTTCGTTGCCTAACGATCAAAGAACAGGGTGTTGTTGTTGCTTAAAAAAACCCACAGTACCCTCCCAAAGGAATTAACATGCCAGATGAGATCCATATTAAGTTCAGTCTGTGATACATCAATCAGTTCCAGAACAGTCGAAATAGAAGATATCCAAATAATTATTTATGTTCCCAAGGTTCTCAAAAGGGAAAACAAATGCTTAATTGCTATGAGGATTTGTTTGTTTGTTTGTTTGATTATTTTATTTACAGTGGTACCTCGGTTTATGAACACAATTGGTTCCGGAAGTCTGTTCATAAACTGAAGCGTTCATAAACTGAAGCGAACTTTCCCATTGAAAGTAATGGAAAGTGGATTAATCCGTTCCAGACAGTCCGCGGAGTACTTAAACTGAAGCGTTCATAAACTGAAGCATGGGTGTAATTGGTTCCGGAAGTCTGTTCATAAACTGAAGCGTTCATAAACTGAAGCGAACTTTCCCATTGAAAGTAATGGAAAATGAATTAATCCGTTCCAGATGGGTCCGCGGTGTTCATAAACCAAAAATTCATAAACCGAGGTGTTCATAAACCGAAGTTCCACTGTATATGCCATTTTCCTGTCAAGGCAGTTTACAACTTTAGAACATTAGAACAAAATTCTTTATACAACATTTTGAGCGAAAAAGCCCTCTCAAGCCAATGAGGAGCCAACAGTGTTAGTGTTCCCTGCCCTACTTCCCTCACTCCTGCTTACTAAAACAAAGGCACTGTGGTCTAAATTGTTGCAATGTCATGCCTGAGATCCACCAAGCATTTGTGCTGAACCACTACAAAATCCATGGTGCATTGTGGCAGCGAGGAAAATATGCAGGAGAAGAAACAACTTAATCTTCTTAAGAACGCATATTATCAGAGCTGTATGAATCCAGACACAAGCAAATATTGGGTCTTTAAACAGACCAAAAGGTAAGAGATAACAAGAAATGCAAACAGAATCAAACTACTGATATTCTTGTCTTGGGCTAGACACTCTCTCGCCACTCTCTCTTTCAGCTTAAGCTACCACAGAGGGTTGTTTGGGGGATTAAATGAGTAGAGGGAGAGCTATGCTTGCCAACTTGAGCTCCTTGAAGAAACAGGTGGGTAATAAATCAGTGGCATGAGGTCAATGGACTAGGGTAACTAGGCTCTTCTCATAAATGGTACCCTGGCACCTCCTCCCCAAAGCACGGGAAGCTTCTGCCTGGTTTAGGGAGGGAGGGGCGATGCTCTGACAAGTCCAAGAGCCCTCCCTCCACCTTCTCAAAGCCCACACAGCTTTGGGAAAGAGGAAGGAGGTCTCCAGGATCCTGCTAGAGGGCTAGTGCCTCCTTCCCAAAGCCCAGGAAGCTTCTGCCCAGCTTGGGGGGGGGCATGATGCTCACCTGAGCGACGTCACATGGGCAGCATTGTGTGTCCCCCCCCACACAAATTGCCCTCACAAGCTGGCACTTCTGTCCCTATCTGTTCCGCTATGAAAAAATTAACCAAACACCACTGATATTAATGCAATTTTTAAAAGACCATCTAAGAAATTTCTGGCGGTGGAGAGATTCAGACCAAATCCTTTTCTGCAGGTTGCAGGATCCAGCCGGCTCTTGGCACATGGTCCCAGCTGTCTTGAGATACAGGAAAGGAAAAGGCAAGAGAAAAGTGCGACAAGAAGCTCCATTTTTCCTGGAAAAGCCTCATTGTGAAGTGGGGGTAAATAGGCCGTTCCACATGTTGGATAACACCAAGCACTGAACAGTTAAAGCAGGAAAGCTACACCTCCCAAATTCTTCCGTCCTTCGTTATTCCCCTCTCCAATCTTTACACTATTTCTCATCTGTTCCTGGTGCATCTGCTCCATCCAGCCTCTTTACAATTCCTCTGCATAATTGGCCAGGTTTCAAACTTGTATGCAAGCATTGGAATTGCACGGCTGTGGCAGAGTTTCACTTTTGTTCTTTAGCCGATCTTATCAAGGCGCCAGATGTTACACGACAACTGCTTGAACATTCCCTTTCTGGCAGGCACCTTGATTTCCTCCATCACATGCCAATGCCGACTGCGCAGATAGGCAATAAAAATGCCCCCCCTTCCCCCCCCCCCAATACACATTGGCATTGGCTCCCTTTGGTTCTCCAAAGCAAAGGTGATCCCTGAGAATGCTCTTCCTGCCTATGGGAAGAGGCAGTCATAGCCTTCCTGGGACACAATGTGGATTAATATTTATTTTATTAAATTTACTACCGGCTCTTCACTGTGCAATAATAGGGTGGGTTGCAATAATTAAATAAACAATTGCAAAACAAACAAAAAAACAGCTACAGCTGTAAAACAAGGATAGAAACAATAAAACATCAAAAGGCCTTTTGGGAACAGCAGCCAAATTTCAACTGGATCCATGATGGAAATGCTTCCAGGTACCACCTATTAAGGGGTGATTTGGCAACGTGTGGCAGGAATCTCAGTCCCTGGGGCTGAATGGGGCCCTCCAGGCCTCCCCACCTGGCCCTTGGGGCTTTCTCCAAGCCACACCCCTTTCTGTCCCTACTTTGCATCTTCCTTGAGTGTTTCTGGTGACTGGGTATTGTCCTTGAACTCTCTGATCATGCTTGCGTGGAAAGAGGACAGAGGAGTGTGCATGTAGAAACAACGCAACTGTAGATTAACATTGGTTGCTCCTCCTAGCCTTGTTTCTGACCCTACCCACCAGTAGCATGCAGTGCAAGAAAGTTGCCCACGAGGGAATGTGACCCTGCGGCTGGAAGAGTTTCCTCACCTCTGCTGCACATGAACCAAAGCCTCTGTACTTTCCTACAGAGGCAAAAACAGAACAAAAACAACCCTACACACCCAACTAGATAGTTCCTTATCTTAAATAATAATAGACTTGAGCATATCTACTCAAATAGTAATCCAAAGAGAATCATTCTCCCTAATTGTTTCTCAAGTTCATGTACAGCTGGAGGAATAATGGCTCCACGATTCCCATAAAAATCTGATCACAATCTTTAAGTTACAGAGCAAACCCTCGGAGATAATTGGTGCAGACTCAAAATGATAAACATGTCAAGATTATGATTTCTTTTCCCTTAAAAAAACACACACGAAATGAAAGGCCGTGCTTTGAGAGCACCAGTCGTATTGCCATGATCCATCATCTAAATTGGCTTATAATTTGAATGTGTTCATATTTATAGGAGCTGTTTGGAGTCAGGCAAGCTGAAACAGCCTCAGATATCACACACATTGTTCCTCCCATCCAAGGATCTCGGGATATTTTACAGATAGGTAGGGTGGGGATTTTTGCTTGATGAAACTTGAATCATAAGTGTGGGGAACTTGTGGGCTTTTACATAATTATTCCTGTAAAAGGACTGCTGGCATTAAAAAGAAAAAGAAAAAAATATGCCCCTATTCTGATGCCTTGCACAGCAGTCAGGGATATATAATGGACTGGCTTTCCTCTGTTGCTTTATATTTATGCCAATGTAAGTTTGCCTTGCTTTATTTCTGCATACCCACCTGCTTTTTAAGGCATATGAGTGTGACTACTTGGCCATCCCAGGGCTCTGTTATATGGTGCATATGAATGAACATGCAGTTGCTGAAACATCGCTTTTGGAGCAATCTGTGGGTACATTACAAGGGGGTGCCATGTTGCCCTTCCTCTGCTGGTTGCCAACTGCAATGCCAACTGGCGTTTATGCAGTAATTGATATCTAGTTGTTCTTAATGTGTGTGGGGTTGTTGTTGTTTTTTTAAAAAAAATGTTATTATTGTTCATTTGGTATGCAAATAAACTGATGAGGCCTTTTAAGCAGAGTAGCCCCTCTTTCTTCAGGACAACTTCTTTCTGCAACCTGACACCCTCAGCTGTTTTGGATCACAACACCCATCACCCCTGACTATTAGTCACACAGACTGAGGAAGGCTGTTATGTGTTGCATTCCAGTTGCTAGGGATGCAAATAATTCTGAGCCTGGAGTATCAGGCACTGTTGTCACTGAGACACTGATACCTCCCTAAAGCAGTGCTTTCATGGAATGTAGTTGGTTCCTGGGAGAAATGGCTTGCGTGTGGGGTTCTTCCAGATGAAATGCTGTGGATTTTCTAAACACAGTACATGAACTTCTCATTCCTCTCAACTTTCAGGCAATACCTTTCCCAATATGCAACATGGAAGAGGTAGGTTATTTTTGTGGTTGCATTGTTTAAAACTGTTTTCACTTTTGCTCTTTAATTGTTGCAACTCACCTTGGGACCTTGGGGTGAAAGGTAGGCAATAAATTATGATGGTGACTTCTCATCTACCCCTACCACCAACTCAGTGCCAACCACCCATTTGGAAATATATCCTTGCGTTCACCCCCTTGCCGTGTGAGAGAACTGGCAGATTTGCTATGATCATTCCAACAGAAAACAGGGAAAATACAGTATCTACTCCTAGAAGAACAAACATGTTTAAAAGCACAAAAATGTATTTTTTTATATAATTTGGTGAGTTTCCAGTGTGTTATTTTACTGCCTCCCCACCCTGCCTCCCCCACCTTCAGCCTGTAAAAAAAAAAAAAAACCCTGAGATTTCCAGATGGAAGCCAGATTTGCTGAACCATGGCAAGAAATAAGGAGTCTCTTTGTCTCTGACTGCTCTTGTCACAAGTCAAATAGTTCCCTGGGGAAATCTCAAGGAACATGGAAGAAAAAGGGTGCAGATACAGGGAGGGAGGAATTCTCCTTGTAAAGCGATTCTCCTGAACCCATGGCTCTCTCCACATAATGAGAGCCACCTCGGCACATTGAATGTGAGGGACATGTTTGCTGCCACAAATATCATGCATGGAGGGGCTTGGTGAATGGCTGGTGTTTCTCATTACTCTCTTTCTGTACCAAAAGGACAAACTGCTTCTTGGGGGGGGGGCAGAGGCCGGTCTTTTTGTTCTGGAAGCAAGTCCTTTTGAACCCTAATTGCTATGTGCACCAGCTCCTGGAAAATCATGACTTTTGTTGGTCAACTGTGGTAGCGGGGGAGATAAAAGAGGGAGGGGGACTTAGTTGCTTGAGATATAGTGGTTGAGGGAATTGAAACCCTTTATAAAAGTCATGAGCATCAGTAGCTGATTTATAATGGGTCAGGCTGCTCTGACTGGCAGCAGCTACCTGCGGGATGTGGCCTGGGACCTTCTCCATACAAAGGGTGTGCTCTGCCACTAATCTATGGGTCTCAGTAGAAGTAGGTCCAGAATGAGTTGTTGCCAATGCTAGACCTACTCAGAGAAGACCCACTGAATTCAATATGTTCATTCATTTCAATGGATCCACTCAGAGTAGAACTTACTTGGGTGCTACTCAATATGGCTGGCCTAAACCCGTTTTCTGCAGTTCTTAAAAAAGGGTGTGCACGACTGGAGTCGTTCTGCTAGTCTCACTGACTCTCATTCACCTTTTTCACAATCCTCCAACCTCAAACCTTTCATTGGATTAAGCCAGTGGTTCCCAACATGTGGTCCGGGGGCCCCCAGGGGTCGGCGAGCTATGCCAGAGGGGTCCGCAAGATGCTATTAGAATAAAAAATATATTAAATATATTTCGTATGATAACAGATTTTTTGTTTTGGCCGCTTCCTGCATGAGCAGAGTCTAGCGCAAAACTAGAATTAGATAGAGGCAGTAGTTCTGCTGTATGCCGTTAGGTGGCGCTTTACAAACACTACAGTTTTGCAAAGAGGCAGCGCGTGCATTCTACTAACGCTCACCTCCCCAAGATGCTTTGTGCGTGTCGGCTTCATTTGTGCGCTACTGCGCAGGTACCCTGTCTTCTCCATTCCCCTCCCTCCTCCCTGGCGTGCGCTGCCTCTTTGCAAAACAGTAGTGTTTGTAAACAAAGCAAGCATTTTCTTCCATGTGTTTCATGAAAAACAAATATAGGAATCGGCTCGACATGCGGTCGGATTTCAGAGTGAAAGTTTCAAGTTTGGAACCTTATATTTCAGAAATAATGGACTCAAAGGACAGATTTAACTTATCTCATTAAGAACTGAAAATTAAAACTAACTGTATACTGATGGAGTACTCTGTTGTAACTGTAAAAAACGTATAAATATAAAATATAAAAAGACTCTTAATTTGGCTCTCACTTTTTAATTTTAGGATTAGGAATTAATGGGGGTCCTTGTCACAATAGCGGCTCGATGAGGGGTCCTCAAGAAAATTTTGTTGGGAACCCCTGGATTAAGCAATCTTGAGTGGGCATAACATACATCTCAAAACCTGAAATGTTGCGTGGATCAGAGCAGCTATTCTAATAGGAAACCACGCCCCCCCCCCTTTTCTGACGATCCCAGGCACTGTGCTTTGGATGAGGGTTGAGACTGGGACCTTGTTTGTGCCAAGCAATGGTCTTTCTCTGTTCCAAAGCCACAATTTCCAGACAGAAAAGCACACTCCCCTATGGAGGCACAGTGTTGCATAGTTCATTTTCCCTCAAGCTTAAGTGCAGACATTGGTTCTGGAGGTATCATGGCTCAGCCTCCCCATTTTAGGCAGAATTTCCTTATCCAGAGGCTCTAAGTGGAGGAGGCTTTTGAATTTATATTTTCCCTCTTGTCTGCACGTCTCTCAAAGCAATTTACTTATATCCTGTAATTTCCCTTCCTGTTCTCCTCTCATGCTTAACATGCTCTCTCTGCACACACCCAAACTGCCAGTTTCTTTCATCCCTCCCTCCATCCCTGTGCTTTTTACAGTTGCTTCTTATGACAGCTTCCCTCTCTCACCCCTTTTCTCTCTATTCCCAGTTTATTACTATTACTTTTGGATAGGGAAGAAATTTGATTCAGTTCACATTTAAAGATGGATCTGCCTAATTTGCACTTTCTGAAGCAATATGAGAACAAAACAAAGCCGTTCTTTGAAATTCACACTTCTCTGAACTTTTCAGTGCGGGCTTTCAGTCAAGTAATATGAACAACAAATGCATATATGCAGGTGCAGTGTGCATAAAAATGCACATATTAGTGAGAAGTGATATGCAAAAATGCATTATATATGGGGAGTTTGCTTTGCAAAAATGTGTATGTTAGGCAAAATGGCATACAGGCTTGTGTATATCATAAACTTTCGCAAATGCCACACAGTGTCTGTTCCATGATTGTAAGGAGTCATTCATTTACTGTGGGAGCACCTGTACTTTGGAATTCCCTGCCTATTGACATCAAGCAGCCACTATCACCATTATATTTTAGACACCTGCTGAAAAATTATGCCTAGCTGGGCCTATCCAGACACATGGTTTAGTTAAACTTCTTTTAGATGTTTTACTGTTTTTAGCTGTTTTCATTTGTGTGTGTGTTAAATATGCTTTTATTTCATTTTCAGTTCTTTTTTTAATCACAAAAGTATTTGATTCCTTGGTTTCCTTTCAGAGAAGCTTGGCATATAAATTTAAAAAATACACAAAGAAATAGAATTTTGCACTAAAATGCTGGTGAATTTTTGTGAGGATTAAAAAAAATCACAAACTGACATGGTAATCTGGAGAGGTGTATTTAAGATTGGAGGTGAAAAGAGCAAGAAATGAAAAATGAAAGATTTGCTCTTTATGGGTTGGGATTCTTCTGTATTTTATTTTATTTTTAAATCCAAACCTGCCTGCTTTCCAAACTTGATACAGAGCTTAAAGGAAAACTCTTTGGAGTGGCTGGTGGTGGGCTATTCCCTGACCCAGGAGGGTTATGCTTGCTGCAATGTCGAAGTCCACAGTTTGAGAAATATGCTGTTCTATAATAACCCTCAGCCTTCTATTCTCACTGGCGACAGAGAGCACTTCCTCCCTTTGCCCTGCATCTCTGTTTGTGAGTGGTGAGCACGTGCCAGCAAGCCTGTAAGCACCACATACATGGGGGACCCAGCATGTCAAGGCAACAGAGAGAAGACTGCGGACTCTTGTCTAGGATTCAGCATCGGAGGTCCTTTGGTTCCATGGACAGAGGGCTCCTTTGTGCAGGGGAATCACAGCAGAGTTTTATGCTGGCTGAAGCTAATGCCTGGAAACAATTCAACCTCCTGTTCAGGGGGCCTGTGAAAGGCAAGGTTTTACAAGGTCAGAGAAAGGCAGGGGCACACACAGAGACAGAGAGAGGGGGGGAGGGAGAGGGAGAGAGTAGATTGGCAGAGCTCTGCAGCTACTAAATATTTTTGAGCTGCCATGGTTAGACCCAATGGTTAAGCAATAGAGTGGAGGTGTGGGGCCATAGTTCAGTGGTAGAGCATCTGCTTTGCAAGAAGAAGGTCCCAGGTTCAATCCCAGGCATCTCCAGCTAAAGACTCCAGCCTGAGATCCTGGAGAGCTGCTGCCAGTCCGTGCAGACAATACTGAGTTAGATGTGTCAGTATAAGGTAGATTCCTGCATTCCTGTGTTCATAGAAGTCTTCCTGAGGCCAGATGCTAAAACAAGCAGACTTTTGGCTAAGATCAGGTGTAGAATAGTGCAAGTGGAACAAGGAGTTCCCAAGGAAAAATGTAAAAAGCATATTTCCTCCTTCTGACAGGAGTGGATGAAATTTGTGGGCACAGTATCTCCCTTCAGGGAGGGTTAATCCTCCATAGGGGATTAATTACAGGCAAATAGGGGCTTGAGATCTCTAATAAAAAACATATTTTAAGCCCAAAATTGACCATTTATTTTTGGATGAAAATTTCAGGCAAGATTGCCCTTTCTGCAATCATGAATCCTGCGAAATCTCAGAAGGCTATTTGGAGTGGTTTAATTCCAAGGGCAAAAATTACAGTTTGGGGGTATGTGAAAAAGGTATCAACTACTCCCCATGGTTCATTCAACAAAAATTTACACTATAACTACTTGTAAAGCAACTAGAGGATATCCTTGAATGCAAGGAACTCTGAATGCATGCAATATCTCCAAGGATTTTTCAGCTTGCTTGACTCTGAGCAGCTCCAGTAAGTATGCACACATTCTCAAATTATAAACCCATTTAGGTAATAGATTATGGGAATGCAAATATGTGACTGGCACTTGCAAAACTCAGCCTTTCCAATCACATCTTCATTTCAATGTTTTTACAAAGTTGTGCTCCCATCACAGTTCCCACACATCAAACGTCTAAAGCAAGACCTGAGGAACCACACTGGCTCAGAAGCATTTTCACATGCGGCCTGCATTTTGTTATTTTAATGCTTCCCAAACCCTTGAACTCCAGCCTCTGAGGAGCAAAAAATATGATGGTTCCCCAGAGACTGATGGAGAACAGCTTTATTCATGCCCATACTCTATCCCTGAGAGTCAAGGCAGAGCACCAGTGGGTCTATTATCTGATATTTCTGGGAGCATATATTATTTTAGTGGAGTGGAGGCCCCGGGTTCAAGTCCCTGCTCAGACATAAACCAGGAGACCAACCTAGCCCCATCAATTGGTCACAGGAGGAATTACTACCAGGGTGGTGGGTTTCTTCCTCTGCTGCAATAGTGTACCAGGCAGACAAATAATCTGATCTAGTAGAAAGCACCTTTTCATGTTACTCTTTCTGACCAGCTCCACATTCTGAACCACCCCACTGTGTACTCCAAAAATTCTGCCTCCTCTTCCAGGATGGGCCACGGCTTAGTGGTAGAGCATCTGCCTGGTTTCAATCCCCTAACAGACCACTGTGTTGCAATATAGACAAGCTTTCGTGTTATGTTATATTGTTCAGCTGGTTTCAATCCCCAGCATCTCCAAATAAGGTTGGGAGAGAATCCTATCTGAAATCTTGGGAAGCCACTGCCAATCAGTGTAGACAATACTGAGCAGGATGGTCTGATGGTCTGACTTGACCATTAAGGCAGCTTCGTGTGTTCCAGGAAGCAGTATGTCTAGCTGACCTAGACAACCATATTCCAATTCCTTCGTATTGCCATGTCTGCAGCTGGAAAACACAAGGAGGGGGACACATCCCTCGGGGCCATCTCTCCAATGTGTGCAGCAAGTGACACTTCCTTTAGAAAGGACTCTGGCTCCGAAGCTGTCTGCTCAAGTGTCTAACGGCTTCTTAGCAGCAGTGTCTGCTCTGGAAATGAAACCCATGTTTTACATCTCATCGCAGGCAAGCTTGGCTGCTGATAAACCTGTCAGGAGCAATCGTGGCCCTCTGCAGAGCGACTGTCAGCTCCCTGTCTGCTCAGCCTTTTAACCATTTTTGGCTACTTCTGTGCCTGAGAAGAATCAGGTGTGTGCAGGGTGGGTTTGTGTTTCAGGGCTCTGCCAACTATGGATTTCCCCCCCCCCCAAAAAAAATTGGCTGTCAAAGTGGGTCTGCTTGGACAGGTGTCTCAATGGCTTTGGTAAAACACCACACACACACACACACACACACACACACACACACACACACACACTGCAGCAATATCAACTATTATATCAAGATCACTTCTTATTTTGCAGTGTTTCATCAACGTGCTCATTTGCATCATTGATGGAGAGGGGGAGAAAATATACAGACAAACTGGTGGAAATGAAAGCTCTGTCCAATTGTGAATGCACCCTGTTAAAGCCAATAATCTGTTCTCATTTGGAAGCAAGACTGGATAATCCCTAACTCCAAAAACCAAGAAAGAAAGTAATATGAGAATCTGGGGCACTTCCATAGATGTTCAAGGAGATTGTTTTGGGAGGATCCCAAATGTTTCACACATCCCATCAAAACATTTTTGCTTCTTTCAGCATTCTTTGGTCATTTCCTTCACATCTTAAACTTTTGCTGTGAATGAGATTTGGTGACAACTCTTATTTTACCAGCTTTGTTCACTGCTTGAAGATGCCCCCTATTCTTGGATACCGAAGACGACATCCAGTGCTGGTATTCAGAGACATAGGTAGCTACATCAGACTACTGGTTCATCAAGCCCAACTTTCCCACACCTGGTGGCATCTAGATGATTTGAACAACAATTACCATCAGCCCCAAGACAGCCAATGCTAAGGGATGATGGGTAGGCACTAGGTTGGAGAAGCTGATCCAGTACACTATTGTCTGCCCTGTTTGGTAACAGTTCTTTCAAGTACAGGTCTTTCCTATCACCTGCTACATGAGAACCCGTGGTTGGAGATTTGGGAGGGTTGAACCTGGCACTATCTGGTCTACCACTGAGTTAAGGTCACTTCTCCTCTAGAGGGGGTCAAATGGCAATGACACCCACAACGTATCTTGACAAGCAAGTATTGGGCCCCCAACAGAGATATGCGAAGGAAAAGGAAAAGAGAAACAGCTCAAGATAGCCCCACAAAAATATTTTCAGCTTCTGACAAAACCCCTTGGTTTTCCTCTTGAGCAGGGGACTCCAAACTGAGCTTGCAAATTTACCTGGAATTAATCAAACTTTGGTAGCAGCTCTAAGAATCTCAGAACTTGAAGTGTTATGTGGACAGCAGCTGATCCAATATGCAACTCCACTTCTCCCTCTCCTGCAGTATGTGGCCACCATGCTCTGCTCTACTCAACCTTGCTTTAAACCCCAAAATCTCCTATAGGACATGGAAATTTATCCAGGCACCAGTTTTAGCAGGTCCTCTCTTTTGCAGCTCAGAAACAGGATCAGTTGGCATTAGCAAAACTCTATCTTGGCAAAGCCGACAAAAGCCTGGGGGGCTCCTGGAGATTTAGCGGCAAATGTCTAGCACCCAACCCTCAGCATGCCAATAAATCCACCTTTTAAAAGAAAGTTCATTAACATACAATTAGAGTGAAGGCTATCAACAGATGCCCCTCAGGCTTTAAGTCATCTGCTCCTTTCTAACCTCCCCTCCCTGCCTCCCATTCAACCTGCCAGTGGTGTCACTTTTATGGGGACCTGCAGGCGCAGGCAATTTGGTCAGCCTCCTGTTTGCACATGCAGACAGACAAAGATTTGCATATGGTATGGGCGCTGTGAAGCAAAGATGGAGCTGAGCAGATTAATAATGCTCTGAGAAGCAGCAGAGGAGGAGGAGGAGGAGAGAGGGAGCAGGGAGGTTTCGTTGCAGGCAGCATAGAGGATTCAACCAGGGGCGTGAAGATATACTGGCTCTGGGTTATCAGGCAGGGAAAAGTAGCATCTTTTTGCTGCAATGATGGGCAAACCCTTTGGTGGTACAGAGCAGAACTGTACATTATGAGCAAATCCCTTCTCTGTGTCAAGTCCTTCCCACATAAAGCATTAAAAACAACATTAGAAACTATTTTAAAATCTGCTAATGTCATCATAACCCAGGTAAATGTGGCTCAGTGTGGCAGCAGGACTCAAAACATTTTGAGAAGCTTCCTCTGGTTGTCCAGGATGTGTGGCTCCAGCTACAGACTTCCTCATAAGATTCCACCAAATTTCACCTAAGGTGAGTTTTTAAGATACACTAGAAGTTTCCTGCTTGGGAGAAATGCCCAAGGAATTTCACGCAACGTGTGCTGACTGTCCTGTGCTGATGCAGCAGACCACCCACCAATAGTCAGGGATCCAGCAAATCAATAAAGGGCACTGGCAAGAAACTGGTTTTTATGAAGAGGACAGTCCAGTGTAGTGTGAGCAAGCAGAAATAAAAAGCCAATGCAGGTCAGGAGATGCAAGAGGGTCATATGGAAGGCTTGCAGGACCATGGACAGGTCAATGGATGCATGGCAGTTGCTCCAGTAGAGTCCCAGCTCTGAATGGCACTGTGTACCTGAGGTGGGAGTTCCTGTCAAGGGCCACTTTCTCTTGAGTGAATATGTCAGGGGCCACATGCTATAGTGGAAAGGGGAAGATCTGGGAGTGGGCAGGAACAACTCTCTCTCTCTCTCTCTCTCTCTCTCTCTCTCTCTCTCTCTCTCTCTCTCTCTCTCTCCCCAAATCAAATGCTCTGCTACTGCCAAATTATTTCCCACCCAGAGCTAAAGCCCCAAGTGGAGAACAAGTGATCTGGAAGGGTGAGCCTCATTACATGACTGTCTGTGGTCGCTTCAGGCTTTAAAGGCTCCCCAGCAGAGCAGTCACTGGGATACTTCTTTCTATGTGATTCCACATTGAGAGGTGAATGTATGAGGTTCTAGAAAATTCAAGTTAATTTGTGATATTTATATAGTTAGATGATCTTACTGTGTTTTATGTAAACTGCTTAGGGATTTTGGAGTATATAAAAATAAATAAATAAATTCAAAAATCTATGCTACAGATTTTTGTAAAAAATATATATGCACATTTGGTCATATCAATGGGAACTCCATGGTCTTTACAAAATTCCGGCATCTATAATTGTAGTTTCTCACCTTCTGGTCTCTCATCTTTCTCAAAGAACAAAAACACTGTAGCTTTGCAGAAGGAAAGGGCCAGAAAGGGGAAATTGACAAGGAACTCAAAACTGAAGGAATTATTGACTGCAGATAAGTAATTCCAGGAATGTCAGGGACTCTTGGTCAAGTTGTTTTGGGAGTGCTGTTCTGCGGTTTCGATTTCTTTCCCAATCAATCATCAAATCAAGTTCATTCTGAATGCACAGGGAGGAAAAACTTGAGTGAGAAAAGCAAGTCAGTCTTCATTGCCTGAAAGAGGTACTTGGTGCTGGGGGGCTGCTCCAGTGTGTCACACTTGATACAAATAGTTTAATAAGACCATTTGCAACTGTGTGCCAGGCATAGTGGCCTGGAGGCAGGCAAAATGCCAAGGAATTAACCAGTACTGAAAAGCCAGGCCAGAGCCTGCAGTTTTACTGAGAGTCATGAAAATGGAGAGCTCCCTCTGCACCAAACTTCACCTTTAAGACTTCTGTCAGGCCCTGGAAATGATGCTCTTATAGTGATCTGAAGTAGTGTATGGATTAAAAAACCAGCATAGAAGTTAAAAGGAATTGCATTCTATCACTCAAGCAAGTTTTCTGCTGGAAATGCAACCTGGAACAGCGGTAGAAGAGAACCCTATTGGTCTGCCAGTAATTTGTGGGAGGAATAATTTGTGTTTGATAAGGGAGACAGAGCTATATCCTCTGGAATCAAGGGTTGACGCCTCACTGTCTGCAGGAGCTCTTTCTCTGTGAAAACTTCTACCCTTTGGAAGCTGCCTCCATCATCAATGTCTTTGGAGCTCTCCCTGATGGTGGATGGTCAGAGTTTCAGGCCAAGACAGATGGCTCTTCAAGTCACCTGATTCTCTTTGGATAGAAAGCTGCAGTTCTCCCTCCAACCCATCAACAGTGCTCTAGATGTTGTCATAAAGAAGTGGAGGGGGACTTCCAGTCCATGGGCATAAAAAGGTCTACCAGGCCTCCATGTTGAGCCTATGAAATAATTTCAGCCAAACCATGGCCATCTACCCTGCACCTGCCATAATATATGGCATTAGGTGTGTGGCAGGTAGACTGAAAGGGGAGATTAGTTTCAAACTGGGCAGGCAAAAAAGGGCCAACAGACATTGTTGTGACCAGCAAATTGAAAGGTGAGTATTCCAGCTTGGCCCATGGTGGGTGGGAGAGATAAGCTGAGGGGAGGTACCTGAACAGGTGAGTTCCTTTCCCCTGCCATAATGTTCCAGGATGTTATTTCTATCTGCTAATAAGCTGCTCTGGTGGTGAAGAGAGTAATGTCCCTGGCCCTCACTGCCTGAGTCTCTGGTTCAAGACCCCAGTTCTGTACTGATATACTTAGATTTTGATATATTATTGGAAGTGGGGTCTGGCCTTCAAACAGAAAAACAGTCTGATGCATAAGCAACGTGAAATATTTACTAATCCACATTCATGCAACATGATATAACTGGATACCATCGACGCTTCAGAAATGTGGAAGAATGAACAGTGATGAGCTGTTTTAATGAGATATAAGCTATCTCAGATGTATCAGTGTCAACTACTTGCCTTGTCTCAAAAACTGACAGAGTTAGAACCTTTAAAACATCATTAGTGGAGCGGGAAGGAGAAAACAATGGAAAACTAATGGAACTGGAGGGAAATGCTCAGAAATCTCAGAGGTCTCAATGGAACTTAAAACAAAATGTGAACAAGGCAGAGGAGACAAAGCGTTCAGTAAAATCATATGTCTAAAGGGTTCAGATATGAATAATTACAAAACCTTGTTACGGTAAGGGGGAGGGGAGGAGCTGAACAAAAGTGGAAAGTTTGCCCACAGGCAAAAGTAAAGAATACATACAACCTGTCACAGAAAAATGAACTACGTAAACAAGATGGATGAATGGATGGATGGACAGGCAGACACACACTGGGAGATCAAGAGAGCAGGTGTGGTGCCCTTCAGATTTTGCTGAACTACAATTCCCATCCGGGCTAGTGGTCAAGTGTATTGGCTACCACATTGGCTACCCCTGACATATACATCGCCAACATTGATGCCAAAATCCAGCATTGCCTGAGCTCTGCAAGTGCGGGTTTCTCCCGATTGAAGTGCAGAGTGTTTGAGGACCAGGACATTCACAGGAAAAACAAAATGCTAGTTTACAAAGCTATTGTACTACCAACCTTACTATATGCTTGTGAAACATGGAGCACACACACACACACACACAATAATTTTTATTGATTTTACAACAAAAAGAAACAGCACAATTTAAAAGTAACAATAAAAAACACAACAATATGAAAATAACAATAAACACAATAACACAACATTATAAAAAACAAATACAAAAATCCAAATGCAAAATCCTTTTCTTTTAACATTGTATGAGGGGGGGGGGGACTTCCTCGAGTTCCCTCCATCTGCGGTTCATTACTCCTTTATCTTTAGCAATTTCCAATTCATTATTTTAAAACATGGAGCACTTATAAACACCATCTCCAACTCCTCGAAAGATTCCATCAACAGTGTCTCCGAAAATGTTTACACATCACTTGGGAAGACAGGCGAACTAATTTCATTGTACTGGAAGAAGCAAAGATCACCAGTGTTGAAGCAATGATTCTTCAACATCAACTTCATTGGACTGGTCATGTTGTGCAGATGCCTGATGATCGTCTTCCAAAGCAACTACTCTATTCCGAACTTAAAAGTGGAAAGCATAATGCTGGTGGTCAACAAAAGAGGTTTAAAGACTGTCTCAAAACAAATCTTAAAGAATGTAGAATAAACACTGACAACTGGGAAACACTGGCCTGCGAGCGCTCCTGTTGGAGAACAGCCTTTACCAAAGGTGTCATGGGCTTTGAAGAAACTCAATCTCAGGACACAAGGGAGAAACGTGCTATGAGGAAGGCACGCTTGGCAAATCCACACCGTGATTAACTCCCGCCTGGAAACTAATGTCCCCACTGTGGAAGGACATGTGGATCCAGAATTGGCCTCCACAGGCACTTAAGGACCTTGTTAAAGCCGTGTTAATGGAAGACAATCCGACTCGGCTACGAGTGATCGCCAAAGAAGAAGAAGAAACATAGGGGAGAATTCCCTTAGTACAAACCCCAAAAGACCACTGCCCACCAGAAACCCCTGGATCAGAACCCCATAAT
This sequence comes from Zootoca vivipara, assembly GCF_963506605.1. Taxonomy (NCBI): domain Eukaryota; kingdom Metazoa; phylum Chordata; class Lepidosauria; order Squamata; family Lacertidae; genus Zootoca; species Zootoca vivipara. Next base: position 20,884,666 of record NC_083290.1, read on the forward strand.
TCAGTGCTGCCCCCATTACCACATCTCGTATCAGAGCCAAGGTCACTCCAACATTCCCAGAGACACTGCATTAGGAATAAGGCGGCTGTCTTCATCAGATCTCAGAGAGCTCAAAATCCATTCTGAAATAACATCTCTGCCTGGCTCCCTGTATTCAGCTTAGAGTTCCCCCGACTTCCCATGATGGTCTTAGAGATTCTGCCTTTGGATAAATCCTTTCTCTTCTCCTCCAGCCCTGCCTATGTACAGTACTCAGTCTGAAACCGAAAACGTAGACACAAGGTCCAAGGCAGGAAAGTCCAAGGCATTGGTGCCATGGACAAAGTTGGCCATCAGCAAATGGAAAAATATCTAAGCTTTATTTCTGAACAAATCTTGGCAATGGCTATGGATGTAGTTATAGTGCTTGCAAAAGTAATCAGGGGCAGTTAGGAGAACTTCAGAACCTTCATCCTTAACTTTGTTGATTTACTTAGTAAATGACTGGAAAATTCATGTCCAGAAAATGAGCAAGCAGTCACCTCTTAAACATTAGGAAGAAATTTCTGGTGGTAAGAGCTGTTTGGCAGTGAAATGGGCTACCTTGCAAGGTGGTGGGCTCTCCTTCGTTGGAAGTTGTTAAACAGAGGTTGGATGGTCATTTGTCAAGGATTTGTTAGCTGTGACTCCTGCATTGGAAGTTACACTAGATGATCCTTAGGGTCCCTTCCAACCATACAAAATATATATTTTTATGAACCGTTCAAAGGTGAGTGTTCTAGGATTAAAAGAAAAAAGAAAAAAGATTAGACAAAACTCTTGGAGGAGCAAGCTATCAACAGCTACTGGCCATAATGTCTATGCTCTGCCTTCATAGGTGGAGACAATGGTACTTTTGAAGAGGAGTAGAAAGTGTTCTTGAGCTAAAATACTGCCTATGGGTTTCTGGCACCAGCATGTCAGAGTAGATGGGCCTTTGGCCTAATCCAGCAGGCTCTTCCAGTGTTGCTACCATCAACATTTGGTGACTAGGAACAACCTTGATGAGACAGGAAAGTGTTTGTATTAAACTTTTTAAAATCTATCTGGAAACCTTGTTGGTTTCTTACTTTTCAGCAACCTCTCATTATATTTACAAACATTCATTTTATGCTGTAATCTGTTCATTTAGGAGCACAATAAATTATTGCAAACTTTTCGTTGGTTTGATTTATGACTCAGCAGGAGGCGGGAACAACTTGTTCACTGGATAATAGATATACAATCTGAACCTAAAAAGGGAAACTCAGTGACGCCCACTAGGTTCTTGCTCCAGCAGGGTGCAGACAAACATCTCTTAAAGGGCAAGGTGGTTTATTTGAAAGACGTTTCTCTCCTGCTCTATAAATGTTTCCTTTCCTGACCCAGGAAGAGATCTGGAAATCCACATCTTTGGATTTTCAGCATGGACAGGAAGCTCCCCCAGATGTCGATTTTATTGTGCACTCATGATTTGTACTCATGTTGGTAATGGAGTGGCTATCTGTGAGCCTGCTTTCAATACCATTTATGCCTGCATGTGTTTTGGGGTGGACATATTGCTGCATTCTTAATTGGTGCATGTCCTACAGCCTCCTGCTGAAATCCAGTAACTTTTCATGCCGCAAATGTTCTCCTGTTTGTTTGTTTGTTTGTCCCTCTTTTACTGTGTTGTAGTGCAAGAGCACCCTTTCAGCCTGCAATAACACAGCAACATTGGAGAAGCTCATAAAGCGAAATGATGTGTGGACAGTCCAGGAGAAATCCACCACTGATGCCCTTTTACTGCCTCAATTACATGTTGCAGAATATATCTGCAAAAGCAGACCAAAACAAAACACCAGTCTGGAGCGGCCCAGAGTGAAGAAGTGAATGTCAAGGTTTGCTTGCTGAGGACCTTGGTCCAGTCACTGATTCTTAGCCTTAACCTACCGGTACCTCACAGGGTTGTTGTGGTGATTAACTAAGAAAGAGCAGAACCATTTGTACCACCTTGAGCTCCTTGGCAATAAATAAAATAAAATGAATAAAGGCTACTGTTTCAAAGCCTTCCTTCTAGTTGAGAGGGAGGGAGGGAGATAGAAGTAATGAAGAAGCAGAAAGCTAATGTATCATACCACACTAATGAGGAAGCAAACTCGTAATCCATGGTGGAGGGTGGAGGAGTGAACCAGAAGGCATTGATAAGATGTGGACTTTCATTTGTTTTATATTATCCCACTGCAACCCATTACTGAGTCGTTAGCAGGCAAGTCGTATTTTTGTTACTAATATTTGGACTAATAAACCTGCTTAACAAAATGAAAAAGCATCAGCAAGGATAATTCAGAAGGTATCGTCTGCAAAGATCTGGCAGCTTGTTTGGATAATAAACACTAGGACTGTTGTGTGTGTGTCTCCCCCTACTTAGAGCATCATTTCTTTTAAATGATAGTTTACCCGCTGTACTTAAGCACCTGCAGTCGTCTTTCTTCTGTTGACTGTCACCCGCATACATCTGCTGTGCTGCGGTACAGACTATCCCAAGTCATAAGATGCAAAGAACCTCAAGGGAAAGGATGTCTGAAGTCATCAAGAACCTGAGTTCCCTGCTATTCAGATGTTTTTCCTCTCCCAAGTGATGCCTCCCTGGACTCAGCTGCATTGATCACTCCCATTTCTGCAGTGTGCGGTAGGAACCCCTCTAAGACTTTGTGCTGCTTTTTTCAAAACCTGCACAGCTGCTCAGGATACCTAGAGGCTATTAGGGAAGGGTATTGTTCAGGAATTTTTGCTGGGATCAAGATGTAACTTCATTTTTGCTCTTATTTGTCTTATACTTGTGTGGACTTATATTCGTAGACCTTATTATGTGGCACTTGTTTGATTTCATTGTTTGGCATGTTTTCGTTTATTTATGACAACTTAAGTTTGGTTATACTTTGCAAATGTTGGAGCGAATTATGTACTTATTTTTATGTTCTAAGCCTCTTTGAACCTGGTTTGAAAGGCGTATAAATAAATTGTGGTGATGAGGGGAGGAGAACCTCCCATTGCACAAGCAGAAATGTTCAAGTTGCGCTACTTTGGGGACAAGCCATGGTAAGGAAACCAAGAAAATACCAGGTAACTCACACAAACAAGCCAAGCCATATTGAAAACCCTTTTTTAAAAAATCCCTTCCAGTCATTAGTGGCATCACCCACCATTCCAAATGCTAAAATGCTAATGACCCAGTGCTAAAGGGAAAGGGGAAGTCACGTGATGGTTTTGTTTGAAAAAATTATCTAGCTTCCATATAGGTCCTTGGTAGGCTGCCTACCAGCCCCAGGCCCTGAGCCTCAGGCCTCCTTTGCTGCTTTGTAGAATCAGCCATATAGGGATGGGAGGGGGCACACCTCGATTCATTGCACTAGTCTTATTAGAACACTTTGCATTTCACTTCACTGTTTTGCCCTTGCAGTTTCTCCAAAAATTAATGACAGGCCATTTCCCCCAACTAGAAAATGCTCTTAAAAGTCCCCCCACCCACTTAAACTTCTGAAATTTCCTGAGAATTGCCATTCCCGCCCCCCAATTATCCCCCAAAGCACCCTTAACCGACTATTGTTGTAGCTCCTGCAGCAGGCAGTTCATTCTTCTGACATATTTCTCTCTCTCTCTCTCTCTCTCTCTCTCTCTCTCTCTGCTAATCTACTCCGTGGCATCTGGGAAACTGTTCTGGATCTCATGGACTCTTGGAAAGATCGCTTTGAACCTAGAACCTTCCACATGCAACTCATGTGCTCAGGGTCAGCCCAAGACATTTTGGCATCTGAGGCATTGGGAACACTGTCTGGGTGGAAATCGCCAGCATTTTGCCCAAAAAAGCTCAACTGATTTTGTATTGCTTTTTGAAATATGGCAATCCTAGCTATAGCTCTTCCCCAATATGGCCTCTTTTTGGGACATAACCTTTATTAAAATCAGCCAAATAACAAACCAGGATCTCTTACCTAACCCAACACTGTCTTTACTCAACTTCTGAGACAATCAAATTAAGGATGGCAGCTATAAAATAATAGTATATTATTATCATTATCATCATCAACAACAATAACAACATGGATGTTGATTACTAGACATTAGAATCATTTGAAGGGTGAGTGATGTGGCAAAATCTGGTTTTTAGCTGTCTTGGGAAAACTGTGTAAGGCACATTTATTCAAGAGGCAAATTGAAAAATTATCACTACTTGGCATGCCTTTATTGAGTTAGTTGCAAAATCAACAGCTCCCAAGAGGATTCCTGCATGCTGGGCTCTTGTGTGGAATCAATAGGCCAGACAGCCAGTTTCTCCAGGCTCCAGACATTTTTGAAATGGGACTTTGAGCTTAATTATCTTGAATGCTCCTGTGAAGCAATAGATGCTGTTAAAAGGTGTTTATTTTCTGTATTTTATATGCATTTTAAAAAAACACACACACATTTTGAATTTATTTCCCAAATGCTGTGTACACAAACCACTGTTTTCCAGCGCAGGTAAGCAATGCAATGGGCATACAGAGGTAAATGATACAACTATGAAAACCCAGCACTTATAAGCAGAAAATAACAACATCTCCCCTCCTAAAGATCACCTGAACAGATTGGGAGGCTGGAAAACACCCAGCCTATCATCAGACTTGAGAACACTCAGTTAGAATCCCTTCCTGGAATCTTTTACAGGTAGATGTTAGTCACGGTCCCATAGTTTAAGAAATGCAGCTGTCTTTATACATAGCTATGGTTTGGATGGCTGTAAAAAAGAAGAAGAAGCTGTAATTCAGTTGTTAAAAACTGAAAATCAAAAAGAGAGAGATTGAGAGAGCAAATATACCAAGGTGGGGATGGTTCAGACTGGACAACAAAAGTGCAAAACACCCACATGATATTTCCAGATCAGCACAGCAGAAAGAGCAATTCACACATGAGCGATAAGGGGAAAGTTTTGCTTGTACAGTGATTCCCCTGGCTCAGTTCCAGAGATGCAAGTTGTGATGGATCCCCCACCTCACTGCTTTAACCTCAGAGGCTCTCCCTGTGCTTCTCCATAAACAGGAGAAAAAAAAACCTCCAGAGTCCAAATTGGACTTGTCTCCAGAGTACCTCAGGCTCTGCGTTCGAAACCTATGGCCACCAGTGGGGTCTCCCTCCCTGGGTTCCCTACAGCTACAGTATGCCTCTCCCTTAGGCAACTATGTGGCTCCTTCGGCTTCCCCAACCAGCCCTTTGTATGACAGGAGAAACAGCAAACAGTTTCCTCTTCCCCAGGAAAGCTTTGTTCTCCCCTCTTTGTCACACCTCTGAAGGTACTGAGACACTGCCGAGTCAGTGAACGTTTAAGCACAATTAACTTTATTATTTAACTTATAAACATGAGTTTCTTTGGTTCTTAAAAGCACCTATCTTTTTATTTAACACAGTTTTCTTCATACAGCTCCTGCATCCCTCTTTAGCACTCTACTCTCTACCAACTCCCTAACTCCCAACTGCCAACTGCCTAACCACCTCTCCCTCGCTCGCACACCCCTCTCACCCGAATTAACTCCCTCCCATTCCTTTTAAACTCCTGGCAGTCCCGCCCCTCAGGAATGGAATGCGTCATTTATCCAGGAGGTTGGGGTTTAACTCTCTGCACCCTGGAGTTCTTTTGCCCACCAGGCCAATCCGTCACATTTTCTCCCCTCCCCCGAAAACCCTTGCGCAGGCATACTCAAAAATATCAGAGTAATGCCGAAGCAGGGAGATAGAGTCGTGAATTTCCTGGCTTACCTTCCCCCCAGGTGCGCTGTTTACACAAACCTGTGTTGCAACTCTCAATTCCCCTGCTAAACTTACCCCTATACCTGCAGTTAACCTAGAATTAAAGAACCTTTTAATGAGGGTGAAAGAGGAGAGCGCAAAATATGGTCTGAAGCTCAACATCAAAAAAACCAAGATCATGGCCACTGGTCCCATCACCTCCTGGCAAATAGAAGGGGAAGAAATGGAGGCAGTGAGAGATTTTACTTTCTTGGGCTCCTTGATCACTGCAGATGGTGACAGCAGTCACGAAATTAAAAGACGCCTGCTTCTTGGGAGAAAAGCAATGACAAACCTAGACAGCATCTTAAAAAGCAGAGACATCACCTTGCCGACAAAGGTCCGTATAGTTAAAGCTATGGTTTTCCCAGTAGTGATGTATGGAAGTGAGAGCTGGACCATCAAGAAGGCTGATCGCCGAAGAATTGATGCTTTTGAATTATGGTGCTGGAGGAGACTCTTGAGAGTCCCATGGACTGCAAGAAGATCAAACCTATCCATTCTTAAGGAAATCAGCCCTGAGTGCTCCCTGGAAGGACAGATCGTGAAGCTGAGGCTCCAATACTTTGGCCACCTCATGAGAAGAGAAGAATCCTTGGAAAAGACCCTGATGTTGGGAAAGATTGAGGGCACTAGGAGAAGGGGACGACAGAGGACAAGATGGTTGGACAGTGTTCTCGAAGCTACGAACATGAGTTTGACCAAATTGCGGGAGGCAGTGCAAGACAGGAGTGCCTGGCGTGCTATGGTCCATGGGGTCACGAAGAGTCGGACACGACTAAACGACTAAACAACAACAACAACCTAGACTTCAGATATACACGCTTACATATGCACTATACACTTTAACATTTCAAAAGAAATAGAATGCATTTTCCCAATAATACCCACCTATGTATATATAGTGTAAAATTAAACCTTTCCTTCTATTCAAAAATCAGGGTTTTCCCCAAAAATTATACACTAAACATTTATGTGTCCCAACCAAAACAGAATTGATACCATACCATCAAAAACATTTTCAAAATTCTAGCAACATTGAAATACACTGCTGTCATAAAAAGATCAAGTTGTCACCTTCAACAAAAGCACAATAGATTCTCCCCAAATGATGAAGGCACTTGTTCTCAGCAATTCTTCTTGCGACACCTAATAAATAAAAAGAAACCCTCCTCCCACCAGTCAATTATGACTTTAGAAGGAATAAGTCTCGATAAGTGGTGCATAAGATTGTCTTTAGCTGTGTTAGTCAGTGGGACTCCTGACGACTCTGCATTGGAAGAAAATTGTTGCACTTTAACAAGTCCTTTTTCCTCCTCCTGCCGCGTCGCTTTTCCTTCATTGCGCTGCACCGGCCATGCGTTGAGCAGATCTTCTGCCTTGCACTGACGACTCTGCAGACAGTTTCAGATGGTACTGGAACATGCCTCTCGGTGCAATAGTCCGGCGCAAGCAAATCTCAAGCCACTTTCGCTTTCGGGCAATCATTTTCCTGTGGACCTCCCGTTGTTTCCGACTCCTCGCTGGAACATACTCGGCCTCAGCAGGATCACAAGATGACGAATGTGCAGCACCTTGGCATTTTCGAGCTTCCTTTTTGCCATGCAAGGGATTCCCATTTGTAATTAGGAATGCACCCCCTGATTCCAAGCACTGCTGTGCCCTGTGCACTCTGCTTACAGCTTGCCTTTCAGTCTCTGGCACATAGCAAGGCAGCTCCAGTATGCTAGATATAATCACTGGATGTGCCACGCTCTCTTCCTCCTTCCTTTCAGGCAGTAATAGATGTAACAGTGCACTGGTTTGCTGTCCATCTACCAGCTCAGAAGGGCTATAAACCTTGCCTTCCTGAACAAGTAAGTCAAAACTTAACACAGATGGTTGCCGACGTTCAGCCACCCTGTAATGTTGGTGATAAGGAAAAGGTGTCACAGACGAGGTCGGTGTTCCCTCATTCTTTTCACTAAGCTCCTTGGTTTGCGGGAAGCTATTTGCCGTCCCTACACAGCTAACTCCGCCAAGTGGCAACACCTCCTTCATACCCAAGTCGGCTATGAGCTCCTTAGGTAAGCTCTGTCTTGTTAAATCATTTCCATTGACTTTGAACACAGTCTTATCTCTGTTCTCCCTCAGAGGAATCTCCTCTGGTAATCTTAGGGCTCTGTCCGCGAGGTCTAAAATAAAACTGTTCTCCCTTTTAGAACCTCTGGTGTCTTTGTTTATAGCAGTCCAGTAAATTTGGTTTTGGACTATCTCCTTTTGGCTTATTTCAAAATGCGCTGTTGTGGGGGCATCATGTGCCAATTGCGGCTCTTGCAGACTGGTCTTCTCTGGCAACACTGATTGCTCTTTGCTTTCCCACTCCGCTGCAGTTTTGCCTGTCTCAGATTTACTAATTAGTGGTTCCTCCTTTATACAAGAAACCCTGGGCCTTTCTACTGACACCACTGTGCCGTACTGCCCTTTATCTTCTTCACACAGTCCCTTCAGAGTTTCCTCCTCCCTCTGTTCTGCTAGGAACTGGGCCCTGTTGGCAGTTATGGTGGTTACAACTGACATTCTCCCCAACATTCCGTTCCCCTCAGGATCGGCTTGGGCCTCTTCTACTGCAGTTAATGGATTCCCTTTTGCTTCGGTTTGGGCTCTAGTGACAACTTGAACCTTAAATTCAGGCTTGATTACGTCATTGCCTATCAGAAATGGTGTATCGATGTTATCCCAGACGCCCACTTTCCACTTTCTCCTCACGCCATTATAAACAATATCCACTTCTGCTACCGGAACCTCGAACTCAGGACCCCATATTCCCTTCAGACTAAAAGTTTGGTCTTTAAGGTACTGATCCTGTGTCACACAGTGTGATCTAACCAGACTCACTTCTGCACCTGTGTCACGTAAACCCAAATATTCTTGATTATTTAAAATCACTGGCTCCATAAAGTCTTTATTAATCCCCTGATCAGCTCTCCAGACCTGCCTTATGTTAGCCACAGTCTCTGAGGCACTGACAGTTGATTCGGGGTTACTTTCCTGAGGTGATTTTTTTACCTCAGCTTGGGTTAGCAACTTTACTGACTTGGTAGCCGTGTTGGCATTTTGTTTTTTTGCTAATTGCAGACATCTTGATCTTATGTGACCTTCTAATCCACAAAAATAGCAAGATATTTTTCTGACTACTGGAGTGTCTACTTTGTCAGGAGCCCGGTCAGCTTTCTCCCCTTTTTCATAAGGCTTCATCTGCCTGTTCTTTGGCCACTGCCTTGGAATCAGCATTTCAGGACAATCTCCTTCAATCTCATCTAATATTAAAGCCATTTTGGACACATCCATCAGCCTTTTGTCTTTAATAAACCAGCGTAGATTCATAGGGACATGTTTATAAAACTGCTCCACACAAATTAGCTGTTTTAATTCTTGGAAACTGGTCACCCCGCTCCCCTGAATCCACCTGTCCAGCAAACGATCTAGCTTGCTTGCCAGCTGAGAAAATGTCTCTTTGGGACCTCTTTTTAGTTCTCTAAAGGCTTTTCGGCTTTGATCAGCAGTTAGCCCACAGCGTACTCTCACCCGCTGCTTAAATATCTCATAACTGGATAGTTCAGTATCCCTTAAGTCTGAGTATATTTCACTCAAGATGCCACATATTTGAGGCCTCAGATACATCATCCAGTCCGCCTCAGCTATTTTTAATTCCTGACAAATGCGTTCGAAACTGAATAGAAAGCTTTCGGCATCATCCCCATTTACATATTTTGGGAATCTCTTGAGGTTTGCTGAGGTAACCTCCACATTTTCTCTATTTGGAGATACCTCTCCTCTCAATTGAATCTCTTCCAAACGCATTCTCCCCAGCTGCATCTCCTTTTCTGCTTGCAATCTCTCCTGCTCCAATTGTGTTTTTAATTTCTCAGACTGCATTCTCTCCTCAGCCGCTAACTTTTCCCTTTCAACTTCAATCCTAGCCTTCTCCTTTTCACTTTCAATTCTAGACATCTCAATTCTCAATCTCATAAGCTCTAATTCAGAATTTGGGCTCCCCTCAGCCCCTTCTGTCCTCTCATCCCCTTTAGCCTCTCTTGCTTTTCTTAAATGTGCCATTTTCCTTCTCTGGAAAATATCGTTTTAAAACTCCCACAAACTTCAACTTTGGTTGTGGATTCAGATCACGACGCTGCCACCAATAATGTGATGGATCCCCCACCTCACTGCTTTAACCTCAGAGGCTCTCCCTGTGCTTCTCCACAAACAGGAGAAAAAAAAACCTCCAGAGTCCAAATTGGACTTGTCTCCAGAGTACCTCAGGCTCTGCGTTCGAAACCTATGGCCACCAGTGGGGTCTCCCTCCCTGGGTTCCCTACAGCTACAGTATGCCTCTCCCTTAGGCAACTATGTGGCTCCTTCGGCTTCCCCAACCAGCCCTTTGTATGACAGGAGAAACAGCAGTTTCCTCTTCCCCAGGAAAGCTTTGTTCTCCCCTCTTTGTCACACCTCTGAAGGTACTGAGACACTGCCGAGTCAGTGAACGTTTAAGCACAATTAACTTTATTATTTAACTTATAAACATGAGTTTCTTTGGTTCTTAAAAGCACCTATCTTTTTATTTAACACAGTTTTCTTCATACAGCTCCTGCATCCCTCTTTAGCACTCTACTCTCTACCAACTCCCTAACTCCCAACTGCCAACTGCCTAACCACCTCTCCCTCGCTCGCACACCCCTCTCACCCGAATTAACTCCCTCCCATTCCTTTTAAACTCCTGGCAGTCCCGCCCCTCAGGAATGGAATGCGTCATTTATCCAGGAGGTTGGGGTTTAACTCTCTGCACCCTGGAGTTCTTTTGCCCACCAGGCCAATCCGTCACACAAGTCCTTCTTTATATTCAGGTAACTTTACGCCTCCTCGGCACACACATAGATTATATCTTGTTCTTACCGGTATGGGACGTTGACTTTGAGAATATCAAAACCACCTCTAAGCCTGCGGCGCTTCTTCTTCTTAAACAAAAAGGACAAAGATCGAGTGAAGTATGACAGAAAAGGAAGATATTTTCCTCCAACAAGACAGGGGAATTAGCTCCCTTAATAAACAGGCCAGCCAAGGAGAATATATAATAAGATACTTTTATATACTTTCTTGAAAGAGCTGGAGAGCTCCCGGGGAATGTGGCTGGGTACTTTGAGGATGCAGGGAGGGGAAGAGGTGGGGAAAGACAAAAGAGGCTGGATCCTGCTGCAGCGACCAGCGGGGAGGATGGAAGGTATCATTCAAGCACATTTAGGGCCGAACTGGTAGCAAGGTTACCAAGGCTAGATGGGAGAATCAGGTTGCTGGCTAATCAGTCCACAAATTGTAGGGGCAGGAGATAAGGGGTCCTTTCTGAAATCCTCAAGCCTCACGCTCTGACTCCCCCTGACCTTAGCACCAACACACACCCCCCCCCCAGCTTTCTTAAGCCAATAAGGGGGCCAGGCATTTTCTGATAGGGATGAGAGAATCTGATGATTTTGGTTTCTTTACATTTCTCATTTTCCCAGTCAGTTTATGTTTTAACATCCTCATGAAAATCCACCAACACTTTTTAGGGTGAATTTCTCTAAATATTCACATTTTCGTTTGGAATTTTTACTGACATAAACATTACCGCAAAGCAGTTTCCCCAAAGATGATTCCTTTTTTAAATGTTATTTTCACTAATGCATGAATTTATATGCACACTTTACCCCAGTTTATGTATTTCTGTACAAATTACTTGGCTGGAGAAGCATTCATTTTCAAGGATGTCTTTCGTTTCATGTATTGTTCCAAAAGTTGTATGTTTGCCTATAAACGTATACCGAATTGGATTTCTCCCCCACCCCTATCCAAAGAGTAATAGTAATAAACCAAGAATAGAGAAAGAGGATAAGAGAGGGAAGCTGTCATAGCGGGAAGAAGTGAATGTAAAAAGCACAGGGAATGAAGGACCAAAGAAACGGGGAGTCTGTCCTGGATTCATAGGGTGGGTAGGAGTGATTTAACTGATGTTCCATCCATTTCTGCCCTCACTTAATTGCACCCAAACCAATACAATACCTTAATTCAACTCCTAGCAGGAAAGGAAATAAAGAATCCAGAGTTTGGCAGCACTGGATGGAAGGATCACACACAAATTCATGGTAGGATAAGGCTATTGTTGTGCATGATGCCCAAGACCCTTGTAATTCTTGGGATCTTGGCACTAGCAAGGGTTACAATCTAGTGGAACATTTAGTTGTTGAAGTAGCCAGAATAGCTTCTTGGTGAGTTAGTGGGCCTAAGCATTGCTATTAGTATAACAAAGGAAGTGGCTTTGTGTCAGAGAATATATGGGTGGGCTCCCCTCCCTCCCTTGGCTTGTACGGTAGTAAGAGGGACAAGAGCCAGAGTTGAGTGTGTGAGAGCTGGGCTAGAAGTCAGCAGAAGCAAGAGAATGGGAGCCATGCCTGATTTCTGCTGGAATCCAAGGTTGTGAGTATGGAAGCAATACCTTCTGGGGTGCTAATGTTGTGAGCCTCTCCGTCATAGGCTCAGGTTGCATATATGTGTAAATAAACCATACATCATAACAACATCATGTCCTTCATTCCAAAGAAACCAAACCCTGGGTAAATGCTTGAAACCGTTGGAATCTTGCACCGCTCCTCGGATGGCTGTGTGCTGTCTCCAATGGGAGAGGCTTCCCATTATGGCACCTGGTTGACCAGTGTGAGAACAGGATGCTGGACTATATAGGCTTTTTCTTGATCTAGCATGCTCTTCTTAATATTCTAAAGTTATTTTCTTCTCTTTGAAAAAAGCACCCCATAGTTGCAGGCTGAAATGGTATGGACCCATCTACAACTTCCAGATCCTACACACTTTATTCTTCCCCATGTGTAGAGCAGGTCTAAGGACTTGGCTCTGAGAATCGTTTTGCTTCCTCATTCGTCCCCTCTCCTCTTTCCTAACCATTTAATCTCATCTAGGCATACATCACTGGTCTTGACATGCCTAATGTCTCAATAAAGAAAAACATGAACTGCTGATGCTCCTATAAAGCTCTGTGATGACTGACAGCCTAATGGCCTCTTATTTCCACCACCCCCCTTCGTCTTTCAGCTGCAGTTTGGAAAATGAAATAAATTTAGCTCCTTAAGCATCCCTGCTGCTCTGTTACGTATCATGTCTGTTTCTCCAAGGCTGCCAACCAAGAGCTGTAGGCAGAAGACAAGGGGTGAAGTTCAACGGAAGCTAACTCTCCCCATTAAAAGTAATAGAATGAGGCTTAAGTTGCAATTTCATTAAGTCCTCCTGATTTTCATGAGACTTTTGCTGGAATGAGCCTTAAGGAAGAAATGGAACAGCTAGAATTGGCCTGCCTAGACTGCAGTCAAAGAATGGGCAATCTGTGGACCTCCAGATTTGTTTGAGCTCCAACTCCCAGATTTGTTTGAACTCCACCTCCAGCGTGGCTGTTCATCAAGGATGGAGGGAGTTGTCCCCTGCAGGTAGGGCTGCAAGTTCCCTATCCCTGCTATAGTCCAGTAAACCAAGCACAGGCCAGTAGCCAAGTGGGAGGATCTGACTGGTACTTGACCATCGTCCCTCTTTTTGTGGACCCAGAAGGTTTACAGATGCACTGGCCAGGAGCCATAGCTTCTTGCTTTCAGCTTGGTAGGACACAGATTTTCCAAGATGTAGCTAGAACTGTTGGCTGTTTCTCCAAGATTCAGCTATGGCCATGTTGATTTTTCCTAGCACATCTTTAGGGTGTCTGGAGGACACAATGAGAATTCCTAGGCAGCTACCACTTAGTATTTTATGTTGTCAGGCTGAGGGACTAATAGCCCTGGTCTACTAATGACTAATGGCTGTTGGTCTACAACTCCCATCATCTCTCCATTCATCATCCTGGCTGGAGCTGATAGAGCTGGAGTCCAACACCTGGAGGACCACAGGTTCCTTATCCCTGATTTAAGGTATTATTGGTTTTGTTTTATTTTTTGTTTTATTTATGTTTTTAAAAATTGTCTTTATTTCATGATTAAAAAATTTACATATCACCACAAATTATTTCAGCATAAAATAACAAAAAAATTACCTGATTTAAGGTATTATTGGTTTTAATTACTAACAACCTTACAACTTGTAAGCTTGGTGGGACATAAGTTTCCAAGACTCAGCTAGAACCATTGATGCTTCCTAACACATTTTCCTAATACTCAGCTAGAGCCACATTGAGGTTTCCTAGCACACCTTTAGGGTAGCTCATGAGTAGGCAAACTAAGGCCCGGGGGCCGAATCCGGCCCAATCGCCTTCTAAATCCGGCCCGCAGGTGGTCCGGGAATCAGCGTGTTTTTACATGAGTAGAATGTGTCTTTTATTTAAAATGCATCTCTGGGTTATTTGTGGGGCATAGGAATTTGTTCAATTTTTTTCTCCAAAATATAGTCCGGCCCCCCACAAGGTCTGAGGGACAGTGGACAGGCCCCCTGCTGAAACAGTTTGCTGACCCCTGGAGGCAGAACAAAAAACCTCCTGGGTAACTACTACGTAGTCATTTATATTGCAAAATTGCATCCTTATTGTTGTTGCTGTTTACATTTTTTTTAGTCTTTTTATATAAAAAAAATAGGTCTCAGTGTGTCATAGGAAGATAAGATACAAGCAGATAACATGAATTAAAAACCCAAACATTTTAACCCCCTGCATTGCAAAAGGCTGAGCTAGATGACTCTTGGGATCTCTTCCAACTCTACAGTTCTTTGATTCTATGATTCTAAAGCAAAGGATAATGCAAAATTCCTAAAATGCTCATGCAGCAGCACAGTAAGAAGGATAATTCCTACTCATCCTGGTATAGCCATCCTGGGAATGGATCACTTTTCGAAATGCAGTGAGGAGTTGTGTCATCATCATCATCTTTCTACTTTCCCTGTTGTGCTGATTGAACCACATAAAAACCCCACCTGCATTCTGGAGTGATGTTCTCCCTAGAGGACTGTACCACATACCTTTACGCCCTGAATGTTAATGCTGTATCCTAGGAGAACTCTCACCTGACAATCCTTAATGAAGATCCATCTTCTCTTCTACAGGCGGCCTAGCAGTCCCTACTACTCTGTATAAATGGTGGTATGGGAAGCTCTCCTAGGGATATCAAACCTGTGAGTTAAAACATTGCGAGAGCAAAGCAATTGCAAGCAGATCGTTTATTTGCTGCAGGAAGAGGGATGGCTCAGCAGGTGCAAGCTCTCACCTTGGGGCCCCCTGGTGCTGTCAGCATGTCAGGGAGTGATCTGGGGCTTTGCACTGTGACACTTCCCTTCTCAGATTAAATTTGGGTGTCAAGGTGAGAATCACAGGAACAGGAAACTATTTTTAAAAACAAACCATGGGGATGAACAGGTCAGAAGAGATGGAGAGAGAGAGAGAGAGAGAGAGAGAGAGAGAGAGAGAGAGAGAGAGAGAGAGAGAGAGAGAGAGAGAGAGAGAGAGGAATGAAGTCAGTCACTTGCGTCACCCTCCCTCCATCATCATCTTCTGATGCTCTGTTCTGATTTCTCCCTCTTTCTTTCCTTTCCATCTTCACTTTCATGCATTTTTTCTTCACTGGAATCAAGTAATGACCAAACATGCATAGATTTACTCAGCAAATGTACCTGTGCAGGGAAGATAGGATTGGCCACGACTTCCTAGAGTGTGCTGCATACATCCAAAGCAAACCACATGCCTGTGCTATCATCATACATGCCAATCTACATATGGGTTGTAGGCTATTTTTACACAGAGGCACCTTCTGTTTGGGAACTTTGTAACGTGTAGGATACCCTTAAGGGACATTGCTCCCAGCTGTTGGGGTTGTAATGATCTGTGTATCCGCCCCCCCCCCCCGGAACTGTGTTCAATTGCCTCTCTAAATTTTCCATCCTGCAGCCAGACCTGAAATAGTCAAATATTGGAAGTCTGCATTGGATCCGTCTAGGGATGGCTGGTTTGAGAGGATGTGGGACACACTGGGACATTGCCTTGTCTGTGTATTAAAGGGAGGTTCTAAAAGGGGTTACAAAACATGACCATGTATGGGCACCACCATTTGTATGCTTTATAAATTAAAATAGCAAATTGCATAAGTCCCTAATGTCACTATGCCTCTTTAGGGTGGGGCTATCTTATGGATATGCGGCCTCCTTTTGCAGAATCTATTTTATTTATGGTGTCTGTAAAAGTGTAGAGAACCTCCTGGGTTTTGTTTTTTTAAAAAAAAAAATCTGATATGATGTTCTCCACATAGGAGTTGTCTCATTTCTTTATTGTTTGTGTTTTTTGTCTGTTGTTGTTTTTGAAAACTCAACATACAGGGGAAAAAATCGTTCTGTTAGTGAGCAAAGAAATTGGGACAGTGAGGGGGAGAGAATTTAACTGAATTTCTCCAGAGGGTGGATCAATTACCCAACCGTTTCCCACCATTAGCAGTGAGAGTAGTCCAGCCTCTCTCTTTTTGCTTAACTGTTTGTGTGTGTTTATACTGCTAACAGCAACAGCGACCATATTTCCAACTGGGCCACCCTTTTACATCCTCCATGATGCCCCAGAACTAGAATCTTTTCAGGAATCCTTTTTGCCATTTCTCTCTTGTGTGGAGAGCAATGGTGGCCATTAGAAATGCTAGCCAATATTCAGAGACAGTTCTGCAAAGTGGCCTTTTTTAATGGCGGTGGGTGAGAAAAATAAGAACTTCAGGTGTCTTCTCAGGAGAAAAATGTCTTTCTAAAAGATAGTGCCAAAGCATGTCTGCTCCTCAGTGCATGCTTCAATTGCCATCCTCCTCAAATAATTTTATATTAGTCCTGATTTATCTCTGGATGCTGAATGCATTACACGTTTCTCCTCTCTGATTCCAATCAACATAACATGGATGGCTGTGAGCTTCTTTACTTGATGGAGCACAAACCAGCTCCTTCTTATTTTATCCCCCCCCCGTATTGCTGTGTAGTCCCCCCCCCTTACAATTCTAAAGACAGGTATGGTAAAGAGCAGGTAAGCTCGCTGGACCAAGTTCAGGTTCACACCAGCAAAGTGTACATGGGAAAAAATATGTACGTATAAATTAAGTGGGGAGAGAGAGGGAAAACAAGTGAAAGTCTGATCCACACAACACTCCTCCCCCTTTTTTTATACTAATTGACAAGGTCAGAACAAGACATTTTTCTGCCCCAATCAGTTGTTGTTCTAATTCAAAAGGTGCATCCCATAATTTTTTGCAAATTCACAGGGAATCTTGGGATGCAATGCTCAGCCTACATTGCCTCAATGTCCTTGTGGGTGCTTAAGTTTGGGATCACGTAACACCTAATGGCTGTTTTGAATTGCCATGCCCTTGCCACAGGTCTACCTACTGTTGCCATCAACATCTTGTCCTCTCTGGGCATTTGTGTGAGCTGAACCCATTATATGGACAGGTCAATTTCAGATCACAAACTGGTGGCATGCAGAGTCCGTCTAGAAGTGACATTGGTCTTCTCAAAACTCTCCAAATTAAGGATTGGTTAGAGAGCCTAACAGTTAATGATTAAGTGAGACTGTATCTCTGCTGGCTTTGTCATGAGGTGTTACATTAGATCACATGGAAAGAGGTATAATTGTAGGCCTATGCATGTGTTAATCTGTAGGTTTCCATTTTGGGTGTGTTTGTCTTTGTTCTGGAGCCAATGAAGATAATTCTCTCTCCAAGAAAACAACCTCAGGCTAATGGAGCTTCTTTGGGAGAGAGGCAGAGCTTTGTCTTTAGCTCTAGATGGAAGATATTCATAATTCCAATATATTTTACCTGTGCTGGAATCAGCATATGATATTATGCCATTTTTATTTCGAGAAGATTCAGTTTTTATTCATCCTACTGCTTCCATATGTTGTTGTTTAGTCGTTTAGTCGTGTCCGACTCTTCGTGACCCCATGGACCATAGCACGCCAGGCACTCCTGTCTTGCACTACCTCCCGCAGTTTGGTCAAACTCATGTTCGTAGCTTCGAGAACACTGTCCAACCATCTTGTCCTCTGTCGTCCCCTTCTCCTAGTGCCCTCCATCTTTCCCAACATCAGGGTCTTTTCCAAGGATTCTTCTCTTCTCATGAGGTGGCCAAAGTATTGGAGCCTCAGCTTCACGATCTGTCCTTCCAGGGAGCACTCAGGGCTGATTTCCTTAAGAATGGATAGGTTTGATCTTCTTGCAGTCCATGGGACTCTCAAGAGTCTCCTCCAGCACCATAATTCAAAAGCAACAATTCTTCGGCGATCAGCCTTCTTGATGGTCCAGCTCTCACTTCCATACATCACTACTGGGAAAACCATAGCTTTAACTATACGGACCTTTGTAGGCAAGGTTATGTCTCTGCTTTTTAAGATGCTGTCTAGGTTTGTCATTGCTTTTCTCCCAAGAAGCAGGCGTCTTTTAATTTCGTGACTGCTGTCACCATCTGCAGTGATCAAGGAGCCCAAGAAAGTAAAATCTCTCACTGCCTCCATTTCTTCCCCTTCTATTTGCCAGGAGGTGATGGGACCAGTGGCCATGATCTTGGTTTTTTTGATGTTGAGCTTCAGACCATATTTTGCGCTCTCCTCTTTCACCCTCATTAAAAGGTTCTTTAATTCCTCCTCGCTTTCTGCCATCAAGGTTGTGTCATCTGCATATCTGAGGTTGTTGATATTTCTTCCGGCAATCTTAATTCCGGCTTGGGATTCATCTAGTCCAGCCTTTCGCATGATGAATTCTGCATATAAGTTAAATAAGCAGGGAGACAATATACAACCTTGTCGTACTCCTTTCCCAATTTTGAACCACTCAGTTGTTCCATATCCAGTTCTAACTGTAGCTTCTTGTCCCACATAGAGATTTCTCAGGAGACAGATGAGGTGATCAGGCACTCCCATTTCTTTAAGAACTTGCCATAGTTTGCTGTGGTCGACACAGTCAAAGGCTTTTGCATAGTCAATGAAGCAGAAGTAGACGTTTTTCTGGAACTCTCTAGCTTTCTCCATAATCCAGCGCATGTTTGCAATTTGGTCTCTGGTTCCTCTGCCCTTTCGAAATCCAGCTTGCACTTCTGGGAGTTCTCGGTCCACATACTGCCTAAGCCTGCCTTGTAGAATTTTAAGCATAACCTTGCTAGCGTGTGAAATGAGCGCAATTGTGCGGTAGTTGCAGCATTCTTTGGCACTGCCCTTCTTTGGAATTGGGATGTAGACTGATCTTCTCCAATCCTCTGGCCATTGCTGAGTTTTCCAAACTTGCTGGCATATTGGGTGTAGCACCTTAACAGCATCATCTTTTAAAATTTTAAACAGTTCAGCTGGAATATCATCACTTCCACTGGCCTTGTTATTAGCAGTGCTTTCTAAGGCCCATTTGACTTCACTCTCCAAGATGTCTGGCTCAAGGTCAGCAACCACTCTACCTGAGGTATACGAGACCTCCATATCTTTCTGGTATAATTCCTCTGTGTATTCTTGCCACCTCTTCTTGATGTCTTCTGCTTCTGTTAGGTCCTTACCACTTTTGTCCTTGATTATGTTAATCTTTGTACGAAATGTTCCTTTCATATCTCCAATTTTCTTGAACAGATCTCTGGTTTTCCCCATTCTATTGTTTTCCTCTATTTCTTTGCATTGCTCCATATGCACAATATGCTTCCATATGCACAATATTAATAACCTCAAAAAGGTCAACCACCAATTTTGAGTTGTAACTCTGGCTATGTTCTAAACCTTTCTGGATTTCCCTTCCATCATAATTTAAGAAATGAGTAGGAAATGAATCCTAGTGTATTTTGTGACAAATTAGAGCTCTATGCAGATAACATCTCAGAATTCTTTACCCTATTTGTGGGGGGGGGCGGAGAATTTGGGATGATGACATTCCATTGGGTTTTATTGGAGAAATTATCTTATAGTTAACTGGGGCTGGGAATCACCACTAGCAGCAGCAGCATTAGCATAGCATTTTGTTTCTTTCCCCTCTAAGGCAGTGATGGCCAAACTTGGCCCTCCAACTGTTTTGGGACTACAGCTCCCATCATCCCTAGCTAACAGGACCAGTGGTCAGGGATGATGGGAATTGTAGTCCCAAAACAGCTGGAGGGCCAAGTTTGGCCTTCACTGCCCTAAGGTCTTGAGGGGGGGGAGGGCTGCCACTACAAGTTGAAGCAGAAGAAACTGTTGACAGCCCAGCTTCTATTGTGCATTTCCCCCTCCCACCACCAAAGACCGAGCACAATTTTTGTGCCACTGTGGGTGGTGGATATTGGTGTGGAAACTGCATCTGGGAGAGAATATTTGGAGAAAATTCTGCAAAATAGCCTATTTCTAGGGGTGGGGGATGAGAAAAAGAAAAAGAAAATCTCATAAACATTTCTCGGGGTGGGGGGATTCTTTTGAGAAATGTCAGGTTTGTTCTGCTGAAAACCCAGTCCTAGAACTCTAAAACTGATAAAGTGTTGTTTGTTTTGTTTTTAAGATTCCCTTTCCAACTAGCAAATAAGTTTGGAAGGGCTGGATTTCATGTTTTGGATCCCTGCTAACCTCACATCTGTCTGTTACTCTGAAAATTAACCGCAGGGGCTTCTGGCTTTCATTCTCGGCAAGCGTTACCACATCAGCATTTCAGAAAATATGGGACTTGTGGTGTCTGGATGAAAAGCATCCACTGTGGTCCATGGGATCATGATTTTGTGGAATATGGGCCAACCTTTTTTGAGGGGAGAGGACTAATGAAGGAATCTGGCAACCACGCTGTTGGCGTATAGAGATGCATCTGGCAAGAGTCCATTAAGTAGATTCTACGGAGAGTTCCCCCAAACAAATATTCGAGGATTTAATAATTACATTGGCAAGCTACATCCGCACAGCACACACCCCTGCAGATGCTTAGAATGGCTTTGCTGCTCTGGGAGGGTGATCCTTCTGAGGCTCCTCCAATGAGAAGATGCATGAAGAATGAGAAAAGATTGTGAATGGCAGGGCAGGGCAGTTAGGGTGCCCATCAGAAGTACTTCTGGCAGACTCCAGCTCATCAGCATGTAAACAAACTCATTCCTTATCTAGGCTGCCAGGATAGAAGCATACACCTGAACTGAAGATACAAAGGACAGCTGACTGCTGAAACAATTGCTAAGGACACAGTGAGTACTTTTCATGGAGGATAAGGTTATCAATGGCTACTAGCCATGATGGCTAGATTCGCCTACCATCAGAGACTGTATGTACCTGAATACAGTGGAACCTTGGTTTACGCCTACCTCCGTTTACGAAAACCTCTGTTTACGAACGCCGTGGACCCGGAAGTGTTTACATCCGGGTTCTGCAGCGTCGGATGCGCACTCTATCAGCGCTTCGCGCATGCGCAGAAGCGTGCCTTCGGCAAGTGAATGCCTCAGCGAGCGAACGCCTCCACGGAATGGATTGCGTTCGCAAACCGAGGTACCGCTGTATTGTGAAGGAGAGCATTGTTGCTACTCTATGATAATTTGTATTTGTCTGCAACTTTTGGACTAAGTTGTATCAATTCTATACAAGGTTGGCATCTTTCTATGATAGTATGGATTCTCTTATGGATTCGAACACCTTTTTGTGATATCAAGGATTGTGGTTTCTTTCTATGTTAAATAGTAACTACGGTAGATTTGAATACTGAACTGACTCTCATAAGATCATAAGAACATAAGTTGGGAAGCCAAGGGCCCATCCAGTCCACCATCCTGTTCTTAGAGTGGCTAGCCAGATGCAACAGCACTCTTCCGACTTGTGATTCCCTGCAACTGGTATTCTGAGCCATACGGCCCCTACAGCGAACGGCAGCTCTGCAAGTGCTGCAGTAGCGTGAATCTTCATTTTACTTTTCTACACATTGTACTTTAAAGCAGTTCAGCTGGAGGAGCTATGTATTAGTATTGATGTGCATTCTACAACTAGAAAGGACCTGTCTGAGTTGAAACGCATCAGGTTTTTATAAGCATATGTTTCATTGTTCAAACTGTTAGAAGTATTATCTTTATATCCTGCCTGTAGACCAATGCTAGGCACTTCAAGAGCAGTTTGTACATTTGCTATATCTATCTTAGATACAACTTTGTGGTTTACAATTTGTTTTCTTAATTTCCGTCTTGCATTTCAGTTAAAGTTATTTCCCTTTGTGTAACGGCATCCAGTCTTGTATCAAGTCTGTGCAAACCCCAAGGTAGCTACCCAGAACAGGCTTTACTTGGTTTTGCCAAGCAAAATTACACCACTTCACAGAGGATAAGTGATAGTTAATAACACTCTCAACTATAAAAGTGCCCCCTAGATACACACAATGTATCCTCATAACTGGCATCTGGTTATGTTCACGTCATTCACACAGCAGAGAGAAAGAAAGAGTAGGGAGGGGAGGAAGAATGATATTTTGTTCTGTATAATGCTCAACAATACCTTACTGGATAGCTGGCATAGTGCATCAAAGGGATATATTACCAGGCTAGTAAATTAGTCACACCAGCCCTATCCAATGCCTGTATGTTGCCATCAGAGATCAACACCAACCCAGCCCAAATAATTGATAAAACAAATTAAGGAAACAAAATAAAACAATAACAATGGCGCAGATTCTTCCACCTGCCTCTCTAAAATCTGTGTGGGTGGATACGATTCCAATGCATTATTTGTTGCTGGTTTGAAACCATAGATGCCAAGACAAAAACAGTACACAAAGCTTATAAAGAGCTATTGGTTTTTAGTGTGAATATGTAACTTAATTTCCTACTCACTTGTTTTCATTGCAACACTTGTTTTCATTTGAGGGCAGACACCGACAAAAGAGTTCTTCCTCTTTAAACTGGAATCCTCCACAGAAAGCACTTATAATGGATGATTCCTTCCAACAGAAGACTGCCCTCTAATGATGCTTCAAACAGAGGACTGCCCATTGCAAAGTAGGACACATGGCCACCCTGTTCTTTATGAATGGCTTTAAAGGTTCGTTACTTTTAACAAATAATAATAATAAAGGTTTTATTAATGCAAAATTAATATTATAAACGAACAGGAGAGACATAATCAAAGTAGTAGCTTTGGATTCAGAACAGAGGAAATATGCCTCCCTGTGTCCAGCTTCCAGCCTGTTTCCAGCTCAGTCCACCCACTTGGGCTATTGATCTGCTACTTAGCAGTTATGTAAGAGGGGGGGGGAACCCCACGGATACAAGACCCTCAAAACTGGAAGAGAGTCGGGGCATCATCCAGACTGACCTTCAAACTAGTAAAAATATGTTGACAGCTCCCCTAATCCATAAGGAGGCCGAGGCAGCCACATTCTGCACAAGCTTTAGAGCCACCTCAGCTCTACAATGCCCCTCCCTTTACCCTAGGTAAAGGGACCCCTGACCATTAGGTCCCATCATGACTTACTCTGGGGTTGCAGCGCTCACCTCACGTTATTGGCTGAGGGAGCCGGCGTACAGCTTCCAGGTCATGTGGCCAGCATGACTAAGCCACTTCTGGGGAACCAGAGCAGTGCACGGAAACGCCGTTTACCTCCCCGCTGTAGCGGTACCTATTTATCTACTTGCACTTTGAGGTGCTTTCGAACTGCTAGGTTGGCAGGAGCTGGGACCGAGCAATGGGAGCTCACCCCGTCGCAGGGATTCGAACCGCTGACCTTCTGATCTGCAAGCCCTAGCCTCTGTGGTTTAACCCACAGCACCACCTGTGTCCCAGCGCCACCTGCGTCTAGCCCTGCTTAATTGCCAGATAATTGCCTAGCAACTAACATGGTGAGACCCTATGAAGTTTTCCCAATCATTCTGGCTTCATCTTTACTCAGTGCCTCCACCTCCCTGGAGGAATTGAATGGCGTCAGACACTCAGAAAAGAAAGGAACAAGTCAATACGTGGGATGACTTGACTTTTTGTGGGTAGAGTGCTCAGGAATCTGAGATGGAAGGAGGAAAAAGCCAGGGGAAGCTATCTAAGACCAGCCAAATGCAAAAGATGTCACCATGGTTGAGAGACTCTAAAAGGAGAAGGGTTGTGCTGATAATCATTGAAGCTTTTAAAATCAGGACGCAGAATGGGACTGTGGGGAGGAGGAGGAGGAAAAATGAGGGGAGCAGGGACAGAGTCAAAGAGAAGGATACTCTTGGGTACCACTTGCCAAGAAGCTATGATTTAATTAAGGGGGAAATCTTCTCTCTGAGTTGCAGATTACTATTCCTTACCTTGCTTCAAGGTCCAGAATCAGGTACTGGTCATATTGATAATAATGCCACTTGTAGCATTTATAAAAGGCTTTTGAATGTTCTAAGTGCCTCAACATATGCATTATTTAAGCAACCATCATGACAGTCATTACTTGGCTTCTGTGGCTGCGCTTACCAATGTCTCCCCTACTGTTGCTGTGATGAACGTAGCAGGAGCAGCAGAAGGCTCCCTTATTTCTTCCTTCCTTCTCCCTCTTTCCTTCTTTGGCAAGTGAGTCCCTGCTACAGTGGAGACCCTGGAGCCAGGGGCCAGGGGAATTTGTCTTTCCCAAGGCACCTGTTGAAAATCAAGGTCTCTGGGAAATTATTTATGTGGATGTTGGAGCTCTCCAGATTGGAATAGAAACCAAAGAGCTTTGGTGGTGGTGAAGCGGTGGCCACAATCCCTGCCCCCTCAGATTAGAACAAGCACTATGAATCACCAAGGTTTGCATTCTGAACCAGGGAGCTATTATCTCTGGTGGCATTGCTGTCAAGTGGAAATAAGCTAATGGTTTGGCTAGTACAATTTGTAGACTTATTTTCAACACTGGAGGAAGTCATCCGTGCAGGTCAGGTTCTGGAATGCGCAGGCCGGTGGGGGTCTCAGATTGCATATAAATAATTCAGCCACTGTGTTTATTCATCTACACAATTGCAGAAAAAACTTTAGCTCCTGCCAATATGCCTGAACCGAACACTCACTCTGAAGTGCTTTTCTTTTTTGCAGAAGCTGCCAAAAAATGTATTGCTGGTTTCATTTACTTTGAGAAGTTTGAGGAAGGCCAAGCTTTGATGGTGATCTCCGGACCCCACCAATATTGAAAAAATCCCATCCACTATTCCAAATCCTTAGAAAACTATTAGCAAATTATGTTTATTTTGCCATTTGAAAGGAGAGATGTGGAGGGATAAAGTCCTATTAACAGAGGGGGTGCTTCCAGAGCACCTGCTTATTTATCATTCCTCATTTTCATTTTGTTCATTTTGTTCATTTTCTTTGCAGGGAGATTATATGATGTTGGCTACTTAATGAACATTCATTCCGCTTTGTTTGTGGGGAGGTTAGGTGATGGTGCAGCAAAGGAAATGTTATCTTATACTTTCCACTGTATCTCCCCATCATGGCCAAAAGTCTCATATTTTGGGGAAACAGGTTTGTTGCAAAGCCCTCCCAATCACCTGTGTTTGCAAGACCTGAATTGGGTGGCAT
Source organism: Zootoca vivipara (assembly GCF_963506605.1). Taxonomy (NCBI): domain Eukaryota; kingdom Metazoa; phylum Chordata; class Lepidosauria; order Squamata; family Lacertidae; genus Zootoca; species Zootoca vivipara. The sequence goes on from NC_083290.1 coordinate 20,909,945, forward strand.
GTGATTTAATCCCACCGCAAAATAGTGATAGTCTGGAAGCACTCAAATTCTGTCCTTGTTATAATGATTTTGTGTGGCTTAAGACAGATATGTGAATAAGTAGTGGCAGAGGTTGCATTAAAGTATCAGCTTGAAACCAGATGTGCTCTGTGTGCTCCTGCTGCCAGTCTGGAAGATCTAAGTCCACCAACCAGACCTCTCAGGATCAGTGCTGAATTTGGGGGAGATAATGAAATAAAAACTGGATCAGTTGTGGGTGACTGGTACTGCCAGCTGGTCATTTAACCCAGATCATGATGAATTGGGAGTGGCATGGAGAAGTGGGTAGAGAAAGGTTTTTCTGCCTCTCTCATAACACTGGAACTTGTGGGCAACCAATGAAGCTGAATGTTGGAAGAGAAAAGAAAGGACCTCTTCATGTAGCGCATAGTTAAACTATGAAACTTGCTCCCACAGGAGGCAGTGATGGCCACTAAACTAAATGGATTTCAAAGAGAATTAAACAAATTCATGGAGGAGAGAGCTATTAATAGCTGTTAGTCATGATAGCTATGCTCAGCCTCCATAGTTGGTGGAAACCACACAAGGGGAGAGTGCTCTTACACTCAAACTCTGCTTGTGAGTTTCCCACAGGCCTTTGAGTGGCCACTTTGAGAGCAGGATGCAGGCCTAGATGGGCCATTGGTCTGATCCAGCAGGCTCTCCTTATGTTCTTATGTTCTTGGAGCGGGATGTCATTTGCAGCCCCCCAAGCATGCTTTTCTGGAAATAATTGGTATATTAGAATATATTTGATTTTCAGAAATGAGCACTACTGTAATAATGTTCTACATCCTTTTTCCTATTAAAAAGATGGATTATTAGAAGAGAAAGACAAATGATTAATATACCGCTCCATCCCAAGGGGTCAGAATAGTGTGTAGTAGTTCTTTCTAAATGTTACTAGATCTCTCCCCAAGGAGCTAGTAATCTAAGGAGATCAAACATTTTAGGGGATAAAAGAGGCCAAATGAGCCAAAGATGACATTGTAAACATAAAAAGTATTTTAAAAAATACAAAGCACAGACTATTAACAGTCATACCACACCGTAACCAACCAAAACACATTGCTTTCTGCAGGCAGAAATCTGTTAAACTGTTAATCATTTTAGAGAGGTGCTGCAGAGTGGAGTCAGCTAGGTGGAGAACACAGCTCAATTTTACATGTGCTTCCAATGATGTCTCTAGAGCTCCCCCCGCCCCCCGAAGGTAGTTCAAAGGTGGGGCAGAAGCAATATGCAGCCCTGAGACTCTCTATCTGGCCCTCACCCCAGGCCACTCCCCTCACTGGTTATGTTTTGCACCCCGTTGGTTTCTCCTCTGGCTTGAATGTCTCTTTGAACTCTGACAACGCATCTTACTTGTCTGGATGGAGGATAGAGAGGGGACGTGATTGTACGTGGAAACTGGGCTACTGTGCAATGGTGAAATTTGCATCTATTGCTCTGCCCACTTTTCTCTCTGTCACTGGCCCTTGCAATGGTGCCCAGAAGGGCATGTGGCCCTCAATTACAAAGGGTTTCCCATGCCTGACACCACTGGTTAGATTTTTTTCCCTCCCACTCTGAACTGACCCTCATTTTGAGGGGCTGTCACCTTTCTCTCTGTGAAAGCTTGGGAAAGGGCCCCCCCATTAGGGGTCTGGGGGGAGATTGGCTCAATGCACCCCCTAAGCTTGGATAGGGCCCCTGCATTGCTGGAATCTCTATCCCCAGTTGCCCATTGAGACTCTGAACACACTGCTTGCACCATGCCAGGGTTCAATCACTGGACAATTCCCACGGTGGTGGTGGGGTGGAGATTGGGCACTTCATGGAATTGGCAAGGCCTGAATGGAAGAAAGAATCAGTCAACCCAGCCTGGCTTCTTTTCAACCAACAAAGTTGAGGCCTGATTTCACCCAAACACTGGCTTCCAGTTTGAATTATTTCCGCCACACTCACACACCACAGACATGCACCTGCCTGGGTAACTATTGGTATACCAGATTGGCCTGTGCAAAATTTTGCGGAAAACCGAAAAGGGCAAGATTTGGAGGTGGGAATAGAATAGCGGAATCTGGGCCAGAAGAGAAGGTTATGTTTGTGTAAAAGAAGCACAGCCAAAATCAATATCTTGGATCTTCAGCACTACAGAGTTGTGCTCATGGACCATGGGTTTCTTTCCTCCTCCCTTCTCACTGCAGCTCCTCACAGACTCCTGAATGGTGTCATATGTCAGCAGATATCAGGGACCTCCAGGCATTGTGCAAGCTTGTGCTGGGACTCCAGTATACGTATCTGAGTCAAGGTGTTCACAGAAAAGTGTACGTCTTAGAATATTAAATAAGGTGGTGTTTCAATTTCCCTTTACTATGAAGAAATAGCAACTTCTCTGTGAACATCTTGATTGTGAAGTTTCTTTGGATTTTGACCCAAGTTAGCTGGATGCTCTATATTTTGCAATTGTGCTTTGTTTGGAATTGTTTTTATTGTTTCAAAAACCATTGCATTTGGTGACGCACAAATTTAGAAATTGCCTGCAGTTCCTGTAGTTTCCATGATCCATACTGCAATATTTTGCCCCTCTTTTATGGAAGCATTTAATAGGAGTAGGTCACCTGCTTTCTACAGGTCTCCACTGTCTGGTGGAGAAGAACAGTTCCGCTTTGTCCCCAAAAGTTCTGGGAAGATGAAGCTATAACAGGGAATAGACGTTTGGCTTCTTAATATTCTTGCACTCTGATAAATCAATGGTGCTAAATGCAAGTGTGAAGAGGTGAACACCAGATTGACAGGACAAATGAAGCTCAGCCTAGTGGAGAGATTTCTCAAATGGTTTATTCCATTTGAGCTAACAGAGAACTCATCAACAAGCAATCAGCAACCGCCGATATTGTACTTAGAGCGGGGAAGCTCTCTCTGCCTGAATCCATCCAAGTTTGTGCCTACTTTAAAGGGGCTCTTTTATTACAAAGTGTCAGAGAATTGTACAGCTGGAAGGGATCCCAAGGATCATCTAGTCCAACCTCCTGCAATGCAGGCATCACAGCTAAATAATCCTTGACAGATGGCCATCCAAACTCTATTTAAATCCCTACAATGGAGGAGAGTCCACCACCTCCCAGACTAGTCTGTTCCACTGTGAAACTGCTCTTCACATGTGAAGGCAGCCCTGTATAGGGAAACTTTTTAAGGTTTAATGTTTTTACATTTGCTAGAAGCCACCCAGAGTGGCTGGGGCAATCCAATCAGATGGACAGGGTACAAATAAATTGCTGTTGTTGTTGTTGTTGTTGTTGTTGCTGCTGCTGCTGCTGCTGCTGCAGCAGCAGCAAATTAAATCCATTGGTTTGGGTCTCTAGAGCACCAGAAAACAAGCTTGCTCCATTTTCTATGTGACACCCCTTCAGATTTTTGAAGATGGCTATCTTATCACCTCTACGTTTTTCCCTCTCCATTCTAAACATACTCAGCTCCCTCAACTGTTCCTCATAAGGCTTGGTTTCCACACACGTGATCCTCCTCTGCATACATTCCAGGTTTTCTATATCCTCCTTAAACTCTGGTGCTCAGAACTAGACACAATACTGCAGTGGGGTCTGATCAAGCCATAATAGAGTGGTACTATCACCTTCCTTCATCTGGACATTATACTTCTGTTGATGACGTCTAGAATAACATTAGCTGCTGCATCACACGCATGTGTTGCTGCTGCATCACACGCATGTGTTTGTGACACTTAAGAGATCAGTCACGGCCATATGAACTCTGGAGAGAAATGATGATGAAGAGCATGAGGATGCTAAATAATTAGGGATGATTTGGTGGGCAATTGTAAAGCACATTTTGTTTTTCTTAAACAATTAGATAATTTTGGATTTCTTTTTTGATTTGATTTGATTTACTTAGGAAGTTATGGATGCTGAATTAAAAAAATAATAATAGTTGGGTTTGCTGAGTTGACATGAGAGGCAGGGCTTTTTCAGTGGTGACCCTCCTACTTGATTTTAAATAAACTATTAAGAAACCCTTATTTTAAGCTGTTTTTAAAAAGATGTAGTGCTCTGTATTTGTGTGTTTTATTGATTTTGCTTTTCTGTGTTTCAAAACCTTTTAGAGACCAAGTGCACAAACTGCAACCCAAAACCCACTTAATTATCACAACGTGCCAGCGTGGCAATTTAGCCTGTATATCTCATTATTTCTCTGTGTTACACATTTCTTCTTTATGACTGCTGTTGTAATAAATAATCCTTCATAAAAGTTATTACATTGCATTCTTCATTAAATTATCCTTCCATTGATATATAATTTTACGGTGTAACACAGTACTGTTTTTCATTTAAAAATGTTTAGGGGTACTCTCATTTTGGCTCAAGAAAATCACCACAGTGGAAAAATAAATACAGTTCAAATCTGAATGAATTTCTCTTGTTGGCTTCCATGGGAGAGCCCAGTGAACATGTAAACCCAGCAACCCCTTCTTAGGTTGCCGTCTTTATATGCTTACTGGCCTGGGAGTTAAACCCTGCTGAACTCAAGGCGGCTTACTCTCATGTAGGAAAAACAGACTGACAGGAGGCCCTGGCACATCAAAAGTTAATGCCTGCTCGCTCGCTCGCCAGGTCCTGGTGCTGCAGGGTTTGGACGGCGCGCATGAGCCCTCCTCTCCTCCTCCTCCACCCCCACCCCCACCATGGAAGCTACGGCCCTGCTGGGGTGAAAGTGCACATGCCCACAGAGAAGGCTCTGAGTGTCCTCTCTGGCACGTGTGCCATAGGTTCGCCACCACTGTTCTAATGCATGAATCATCAACCTATTTAAGCCTCTGGACTCATGGGGAGCCACAATGTCCCCCCCTCCTTAACCTGGCTTAGCAACTTCTCCCCTGGGCAACAGAAAGAAAGCATGACTCATTTCTGCTACTGGAATGGGGAGAAAACAGCTCAAATTGATGGAGCAAAGTAAAACAGGATATTGAACCAAGTCCTGTGCAGAACGGTTGAAAGAGCCTGGTATGTTTAGAGAAGGTTAAAGGGAGACGTGACTGCAAGTCTGCAAATATCGGACGGGCTGTCATTGAGACAATACAGGAGGCTTTCTCTTTGCTGCTCTTGCGCAGGGGTAGGCAACCTCTGTCCTGCAGGCCAATGTTGACCTGTCAAAGGGTGCAAGTTGGCCCATGGGTCCACTTTCCCTGAACCGCACCAACCCATTCATCAGCTATGCCACTGTTGTGACACCCTCTGATAGGCAGGAGGGTAGGGTTCAATACTGTGGTGGCTGCATGTGCCTGTTCCCAGCAGGGAACAGGGGCATGGAGACAAAGGAACAGGATTTAACTCCCTGCTCATCAGCTGAAATCCTGCTCAGTTTGGAAGGATTCCATTCAAAACCCTTGCTGAATCAGTAAAAATGCATTTATAATTAAAGCAGCAACAACCACAACGAATCCCCACTTTTGGATTCAGGAATGGTTTAGCATGGAAACTCTTGCTAAAACAAAAGAAGGGGAACTTCCATTTTAGCAGCACATTGTTATTCATGTCATTTATTTACAGTTGTACCTAGATTTAAGTACGCCCCGGTTTGAGTACTTTCAGTTTAAGTACTCCGCGGACCCGTCTGGAACGGATTAATCCACTTTCCATTACTTTCAAAGGGAAAGTTCGCTTCAGGTTAAGTACGCTTCAGGATAAGTACAGACTTCCGGAACCAATTGTGTACTTAAACCGAGGTACCACTGTATTTGTAAAAATGTATATATTCCTCTATTTCATAGGAAAAAATATCAAAGTGGTTTACAACAGTACATAAAAACATAAAATAAGAACTGTATACTAAATATTAAAACTGGACCTCAACTAACTATTGTGGAAAGATGTATTCTTAATTGCCTGCATAGACCTGATGGAACAGAAAAGTTTTCAGCAAATTTTTAACAGTCAGCACAGAAGGTGCTTGCTGAATCACTATTGGCAGAGTATTCCACAGGATTGGGCCAATCACACTAAATGTTCATTTTCTTGCTATATGTTGTATATTCATTTAACTGATGTGGTGGGGTGATATTCACTCCTAATTTCTGCAATGCTCCTTTTCATCAAAAGTTGTTGTTGTTGTATTTATCTGTCGCCTGCCTTTCTTCCTAGAACTTGGACTTAAGGTGGCTTACAAAAATTAAAACAACATGGATAAAACACAGAAGGCTAAAAACATGCAAAAGAAAATACAGTAGTTTAAAAGTAGTTAAACAATAATAGAATTAAAACAATACAAAGGCAAATCTGTTAAAGTACAGATAGTAAAAACTAACAGATCCCCAGACCCCCTTTCATTTTATATGGATTGTTGCCCTGTTACATTCTGTTTGAGCCCACAAAGCTGCAGGGTTCGGACAAGGCCATATTCAAGAGCACTGTATCCCAAAGTCAGGAGAGGACCTGAGGTCTTGCCCAAATTCCAGTTTCTGCAAAGTCTCCTCTCGATCAATTGCACAGACTGGCTATTTTTTTATTCCCTTTGTCAGCTTTGTCAATACAGCTATTATTAATGGATGTTTCTAAAGTAATACAGTGGTGGTTATGTCTTTTGCTTATGTTTTTCATTTTAAAAATCAATACAGTTGTAAGCAAATGAATAAATAAAGGATGGAACCTTGCCAATACAGCCTGTTTTCACATGAACCCATTTAACCTCACTGGGCTCTTTCAAAATGTTTCAGTGTAGATACGGATAATACCAATTAGAACCTAATGTTTGCCAAGAACTCCACAAACATTAACTAATTGCTCATTGCATTGAACTGGCGGCATTTGGGTGGATTAACAGAATGCTTGGCTCATGCTTCAAGGAGGTGGATAAATTCCTGTGCAAGTATTAAGAATTATCACTAGTGATCCCTCAGCCTTTCAGTTTACAATAGAATTATCACTGAGTTTCGACCCTTGGAACCTTTCACCAAAACAGCTGAGATACATTAAAAACCAGGGAGAAGTATATGTTATGGTCATCAGTGCAGGACTCTTATTAACTGCCCAGGGAAGTTTCCCCAGTCTTTTGAATTCAAGAGAGGTTGCCAGGTTAGTTTGTTACAACACAAGGCTGTACACAAACTATACATTTGAAGAATATTTAATGCATATGACTACCCCCAAATAATTCTGGGAACTGTATTTTTTTTAAAAAAATGGCTTCCTGTTAATTTTAATTATCTTTTAAATGCTTTTAATAACCTGTTCTTAATTTTACTTCCTCCCAAATGCCTAAGAGTTGAATATAAATTACAATGGAGCTAGTCAATGCTCAGCACTTTAGAAGTTCCACTGACTCTGGGTGGGAGAGTTGGTTTAATTTAATTTAAAGTCATTTTAAACCTCTTAATATTTAAACATATCTTAAGCACTATGCGGAAATACAATATAATTTATGTTAAGAGTATAATAAAGACAGGAATTCACTAATAATGGGGTCCAGTCTTATGGTCAGAAAAAGCCTGTGCAATATCTCTTTGCAAGATGTGAATGGTGAATAGTGCTTCACATGCGGCAGAGAGGGGCAATGGTGAAAATGCCCATTTTCATGTCACCACCCTCTGATATTCTGTAACGTGCATTGCCATGAGTAAACATTTCTCAAAAGATCCATTAAACATGAGAATGTGTCCTAAACAGGGTTGAGAACCCGGGAACCCACCCAGAATCTTCATGTTGACTTGAAACTCTGCCATTTATTTGTTTGCTTGTTTGCTTGTGTCTCCCATGTCTCTCTTGTGTCGTGGTGCTCTAAACTATGAAATGTTGGTAGCAGCAGGAGCAAGCTGGGGTGCTTAACAGCTCTCTTAATGAAGTTTTGTCGGCTCTAACGAACAGCTAGACAGAATATTGGTCTAGATGGATCATTGGACTGATCCACAATGGCAGATCTCTCTGTGTGATATATGCTACAATTCCTTCTGACTCTACAAGGTATCTATTTTCTAAGGGGAGACTCTCATTCTGTCAAGCACATCCTCAAGGACAATGAGTGGGATTGCTAAGTTTGACAAAAAGCAGAGTGCCATGTTGTATTTTGTATAAGAGTGCTTGCCTGCCTCTCTCTCTCCCTAGATGTATCAATAGGACAGACCCCTGCAGGAAGAGAGGAGATGTTTTAGGTGAATCATTGTATTCTGAGAAACAATACTTCAACGTCTTTCAGCGCTCAAGGCTCCAGTCACTGCTCTTTGCTGGGGCTGTCAGGCCTTTAACTTACGTCCCCATTGCTCTATGTTCTCCTCACTTCTCCTATAAAGATGCCTGATTGACAGGTCTGGCAAATGAAGTCCACTGTGCAGTCAGCAGACATGTATCAGCAATCAAGTGCAGCACTGTGCAAACATTCAGGGCCAGCCCATCCATTGAAGAAAGGCTCTATTTTTCTCAGAATGCCTACAATGAAAAGAAGAGGGGATATAATTCATCGGAGAAGATGTGGCTTTCATGAGAATTATACAGGGTTATAGGCAAATCGTGTCCTCCCTTAAAGAGGGCACGCATTGCAGTGAGACCTGGCAACCAAACCCTTGTGTTGTGGGTGGGAAGGTTTGGACAGCCACAACACCCTATTGGTAGGTCCCTTGATGCTGGGTTCAATCAGGCCAATGGGACGTGAGCTAAACAGATCAAAGGACCTATATATGCCCATGAGCTTCCTCTTTTGGTGCGTGCATCGGAACACCAACAACATGACTGCTGTGAGCCAAGAGAGCGAGCAATCTACTTTCGATGATTACAGTGATCTGTTTCCATTATTCCCCACTTTTCCTTAATTTCCTTTAATCATTTACCCTCTCATTAATTTGCCTCTTTGCCTTTCATTTCCTCCCCCCCCCATAGGGGCTTCACTCCTTGGGGCTTCGGCCCCTCGAGCCTCCGAAGCTGCTGCATTAACTGGCTGGACCGCCTCGCGCAGCAGCTCACTCCTTCCCCAGCTGCGGCTGCACTGTCAGGGCTTTTTTACATTCCGAAGCTGCTTGCATTAACCAGAGAGCTCCCTCTCACAGAAGCTGTTTTTGAGTTTGCTCAGGGGTCTGTGGGGAATTTCGCCGGCCTTGGAACCTCCCCCCCCCCCAAGAGAACGCGGCCACCATTTTAGTACCTTCTTCTACGGAGGTCGTCGCTTGGACAGGCGGGAGCGCCATCCAGAGTATCCAGAAAATTTGCTTCAGTTTAATTTGTGGTATGCCTGTCAAGCCTGTTATCCACCATTACATAAGAGAAACCACATTTTGACAATTAATTTGAATTAGCATTAAGGAAATAAATGCTCATTGCCAGCACACCTAAGAAGACTTGAGACAAGACAGTTGGGCCAGCTGGTTATATTTATTAAAATATAACAACCATAAGACCTGCCAATCAATACAATTAAACCACATTAACCGAACCAATGAGGTTTGGCCAGGTGAGGTGTATTAATGAAAGGATTATAAACTCCCATCTCCTGATCCAGCTACTATGACCACACAGTGATTCCCAAGGAAAATCCTGTCCCTCCCCCTTCATAGCATGCTCCTTGGCCCATTGGCCAATGTTCAACCCCAATGTGTCTGCCAGGCCCAAACCCCACTCTGACTCAGATACCGTATTAATCAGATGTATTACAAAAGCTACTCACCCACCCAGACAAAATACCAATCAACCAAATTAGGGGAAAAAAACACACCACTCCAATCAATCAGACAGCACCCAACAGTGTGAAGTGAGTGAAAAAGAGTCAATTACTGTCACCCAAAATATTCCTCCTCAGTCCACCAAAAAGGGTGACTAGCAGAGCTCACACTGTTTCAAAGAGGAGAGGGGAGAATGCAGGGTAGAGCAGGCTCCATCTGACCCCATGGGACAAATGCCCACACATGGTTGTACCATTCTCCTCCCTGTGGGGGAGACAATCCCTCCTCTTCTTGATGGGAGACCAACCGTCCTGAAATTTTGACACAACGATCCAGGCCACTTCCCGAGCGTTGTTAGAAAAAACATTCCCTCAAATTTCACACCTGGGCAGGTAGAAACCTGTTTTTCCACAAAGTAAAACAGCGCCCTCAAGTGGATTTCCTCCCACAGTACACCCCCTCCCTTCCTGTGAAATCTACACCACACCCACAAAGCCCGCCTCCACCACGAGATCCACCGCTCACATCCATCCATCCAGCAGAGGTGTTGAAGACAAAACCAACTGAAAACAGGCCTTTTCCAGCAACAAGGCGTCACGGAATCCGGATGTAAACACTTCCGGGTCTGTGGTGGCCGGAAACCGAAGCAGTCACTCCCTGAGGTGGTTGTAATCTGTATTGCCACCATTACTAGTAGTCCTTGATAGTCTTATTTGTCATAAATCTGTCAAATTCCACTTTAAAGTCCAAGTCTCTTGATACGTGAAGATTGGGTTGGAACATAATCACAATTATCTCCCTGGCTGCTTCCAGATTTCTTCTCATCTGAATTTCTTCCTGGATTTTCACATTCCAAGCTATCTATCTTGCTTCCAAAATAGAACTGATGCATTAGGAAGACTTTGTCATTTCCCTATTTTATTTCCAAATTTTCTACATAGTGTTGCAAATCTGGAGTTTTCAGCAGTTTTCATCTCCTTCTGTTTATTTACGCTCTCCCCACCATCACATTACTGAAGTGCACATTCACATGGCTGAAACTTTCAAAGCAGCTTGGGTTGATTTGTATGTGTGGTTTCATCACAATTACTTTTGCATGATGTTTTACCAGCAAGCAGGAGCACAAGGGTGCATCAGTAAAACACAGCACAAAAGCAATCTTGATGAAATCTCAAGTACAAGCAAATCAAGCCTGCCTTTTTGCATCACTTAATCAATGCATAAATGCCTATCAGCAACATAGAGAGGAGGGGAGAGATGCAAATGAACTACAGAAACAGAAACCAATGGCAAACTTTTCATGCTCCAATTCCAGAGTTGATTATAGTTACTTCCTTACTTAAAATTGGGATTACGGAGCAGTGCATGGCAAGGCAAACAGAACACATGGACCAGGAAAACAGGATAAATCCACTCATCACTAATTGTCTCACAATGCTTTTCAATGAAGTTCACATCTCTGAATGCACAGAATCAATTGCATTAAGCAGTGGCATAGTGTGGATTGCCAGTGCCCGGGGCTGTGCGGAGGGAGGTGGGAGGAAGGGGAATATATGGAATATGCATGCACATTCAACTGCCTAACTGCATCCACGTCATCCATGAGATCACAGCTGCAAAGAAAAGAAGAGTCATTCCATTGTCTGAAGAAGTTTCTTCCTGGTTCACATGGAGAAGCAATTTCCAGTGGCGCCCAATAACGGAAGTGCACAGTTGTATTAAGGTGCTGAAACTTTGCACCCCTAACAGTTTTGTGCCTTGGGCAACTATCCCTGTGCCCCCCTTCATGCCATGCCACTGGCATTAAGTGATGTACATCCATGTGACAACCAACCAGTAATGCCTTGGGTCTCTCCCACACAAGCAAGACAACTCCGGCAGTTAATTATTTCAGATTTATTAGTCAAATAACAAGCCCTGGGTCAGAGCTCAGCTAGTCTCCGTCATCATCCGATGGATGGCACAGTTGCCGGAACTAAGCCCCGCCCTCTTTCCCCCCAAAAGGAAAACCCCCACCTTCTCTTCCTTCCCTTTTCGGGCTTCTCATAAAGTCTCGTGACCCTACGAGATTTTGGAAAGAGCACTGCCGGTGTCCCTGTATCGGAGTCTGTCTGAGCTGACAAGCTGCATTCTTCCCTTCTGGCTCTCCCTTCCCTTATCTCTGTGCTCAAAGATCAAGTTACTGCTGCTCTCTGCCGCTTCTCCCTCCCTCCTGCAGTCCATTCCTAGCTGCTCTCTCTCTATGTCATCCTCCTCCTTCCCTTTCAAGCAAAGGAGTGTAGCTGACACAACCCGACATCTGTACTTGCAACTGTGATATTTTCTAGTCTCACTTTTTATGCTTAATATCTCTTGGCAAAGAAGTGTGCATCCCTGGATGGTGATTCTGACCCTCATGCTTCATTCTCTGATAACATAATGTCATGAGCTACTGTATCGGTGTGTGGCAAACCCCTTAACTGCAGGTGGAAGCCTTCTCAGCAAAGTGCCTTCCTTCCTGGACTAACACCAGCCACTCTGGCTAATTATGAGGGTTTGTTATTTATTTATTTGTCCAATTTAGACCCCCTCCCTTCCTCCCAAGAGGGGGCCCACGATGGTTTACAACTTTTTAAATAAGCAAAACAAAAACTAAATCTTAGAAGATTTCATATCAGCACCGCAGCCAACTCATACAACTACAGCAGATAATGTGTACAGTCCAATCCATCAACAATAAATGCAAGCTTCAAATAGAAAACAACCAAGCAACAGATTAAAAAAAAAGTTTAGAACATCTCTCTGCCATATGGCGGAGATATGGCGGAACAGCCACTGTTAAGAACACAAGAAGAGCCTGCTGGATCAGGCCAAAGGCCCATCTAGTCCAGTATCCTATGCTCTCAGTGACCAACCAGGATCTCAGGACCAACAGAAGTCTCCCCCGCTGCAGTATCTCACAACTGGCATTCAGAAGCATACTGCCTATGACTAAGATAGAGCTTGGCCATCTGCAGGAGCAGCCACAGATAGCTTGCCCCTCCATTAATTTATCTAATCCTCTTTTAAAGTCATCCAAATTGGCTATCCCTACTCATACCTTCGCTTAAGAAAGGACAGCAGTATTGGATGCAGGAGCTTAAAATGTAAACTTATATGCATTTCCAAGAGCTTAACATTAGCCTATGCATGCAGTATCAGAAGCCCACTTTCTCTGACAGCTCCAGGAGTTCTCTAACCCAGAGGACCCCTCAAAAGGACCCCCCGCATTGGTTTCAGGGCACCCTGCCTCCATGGATGTGCCTGTTACCAGGTCAGGTCTACACATGGCACGCTTTGGACCTGACTCCTGGCTCATCCCATAGTTTCTGATTCCTTGCTCCCCTTAAGACTGCTGTCCATGGCCCAGCCCTAGCAGCATTTTAAGAAAACACAGAATTTAGTGCTGGCATGAAACTTCATGTTGACATAGTGGTTTTGTTTAAGCAGAACTATTTCCATTTATGGCGGGCTATCAATCTCTCTGGAGAAGACGTGGCATGCTCTGCCTGACATGCTGTCTCTCAGCCAGGGGGTAACTTATAAGCCCTGTTGGGGGCAGTGGCTAACTGATGAACCCATCTAGCCATGGAAGCAAGAAAGGTGATTGATTCACTCTCCATTCTGATACTTAGACTTTTCGCCCTGCACAGAGCCACAAATTCTCATCTGTCTCGTTCATCTCTCAGCCAAGTAAATATCATTAAATTGGCAAAGTGCAGGGTAGGATCATTTCCCCTCCCCTCTGTTATTTTTTTAAAAGGCTTGCTCTCCCTCCTCATTCCTTCATGCTGAAAAATCACATCTAAACACGCTTGATGGGGATCTCGCGGGAGAGGGAGATGCATTGGTTGTGCCCAACAAGACATCAGAATGAGATGGAACTTGTGCTTCCTGTCTCATAAGAGCCACCCAAAGAGACTAGATGAATCTATCTCATAAATAAGGCAGAGACACTGTTCGTCATCAGCTATAGTGTGTCCATTATTTACAGGCTAATCACAAACTTGAAGTTTTGCCTTTGATGGTTGCATGTTGCCCTCTGGAAATCAATGTTGGGACTAATCAATCAATGCTGGCTGGCATGGAATCCACAGTCAAGAGATGGCCAGGGGTGTGGGGAATAACACAGACAAGGGGCCCTGTTCCCCTCCCAGAATGAACAACCATTGCTTCACTGACTTTGGTAATGCTAGGAAATGTTTGCAGATGTTTGAGAGATTAAATATATTTTTGAGCCCACGGTTTCAATGTCTGCATTTGCTTCCTTACATCTCTCAATGGTGGTTCATGGTGAAGGCTTCACTTACAACAGGCATCCCCAAACTTCAGCCCTCCAGATGTTTTGGCCTACAACTCCCATGATCCCTAGCTAACAGGACCAGTGGTCAGGGATGATGGGAATTGTAGTCCAAAACATCTGGAGGGCCGGAGTTTGGGGATGCCTGGTCTTGAGGCTCAATCCAGGTGAAGTCTGTATGAGAGAGGGTATGGAGGTACCTTTAATAAACCCTCTCCAGTGGGAACTCAGGGGATTGTCCCTCCATGAAGGAAATAGTGGTCTCCTAACAACTCACAGCATCTTGAACAAACTACAATTCTTTGAGGAAAGTGATGCCTGTTTAACTCAGTATCATAGTGCTTTAGAGGTATGGCGTGATTGTGAGGTAAGGAAAATGAAGCAAACATCACAAACCTTTTACTTCATTCTTACCGCAGTGAGTTCCACAAATTAACAATGCATTGCTTGAAAAAGTTCTCTTTAAAAATGTGTTTCTTCAGCTTACTGCCAATCAACTTCACAAGGTGATTCCCAGTGTCTAGTACTATGGGAAGGAGAGGGAGAGAAAAAAAAAATATTTTCTATCCACTTCCTCCCCACCAGGTGTAATGTGTTAAACCTCTATTGTTCTCTCAGTTTCTTTTCTTTTCCTCCTCCCTAAACTGAAAAGCCTCCAACACTTTAGCTTTCCTTTGTCTTAAGCTTTAACGAAAGTTTTATTCATGTGCACGGAACATTGTGTGGGAAAGAGCCGTAGAAGGGAGGAAGCTGAACGAAAGGGGCTTTTGCCAACATCTCGGAGACAGATGACGGGGAGAAATTGCTTTGTTAGCCCTAATTGCCACTTGAATGCCGAAGCCACATTGCCACGCAAGCCTTCCCTCTTGTAAGAAGTTGTAAGTTCGGGTCCTGAATGGACAAGGTTTGTTATCAGCAAGCCGTTTACAGCCCCTGGGCTGTGCATTAATTAAATGGCTTTTGTGTGCCGGCTCACTCATTAGCACGCCTTGCCTTTAATCACTGACTCTTCAGCCACCAAGACAATCTATAAATCTCCTCAAATATGAAATAATGAAGTGGAATGGTTCAATTTATTACAATGCAATAAGTCAGGATGGTGTGGGGGTGGACAGGGCGGTGCTGAAGCTGTTTCCCTGCCTGGAGCTTTCACTTCTCATTACCCATGGCAACCAGAAGGGTAGGAGAGGATCCAGGTTAGAGCCTGCTCCATGATCCTCACTTCCCTGGGCGGTGGCTGGTGACATTCCAGGGGCAGCTCATTTCAGGTTTGGTCTCCTTTGGATGAGAGGTCACTAAATAGGACCATAGTTCAGGGGTGGAGCATCTGTTTTGCATTTACAAGGTCCCAGGTGCAATTCCCAGCATTTCCAGGTAGGGCTGGGGAAGATGCTCTATCTGAAGTAATTGAGAGCTGCTGTTGGCCAGTGTAATACTGAGCTAGATGACTCAATGGTCCAACTGAGAATAAAACAGAATAAACAGAATAAAACAGCTTCCTATGTTCCTACACATGGCAGCATAAGTCAAGGATAGGTAAGGGCACCCCGCAGTACAGGGGCAACAACTAAAAATGTCCTTTTTTAGGTCACTGCCCTATGATACTCTGCAGGGTGTGGCAGGGCATGGGAAATTCTACATTCAGAATTACAACGTAAGCCCAGAAACTCCAAACTCTCTTCATAGTATAATTTAGAGTGGTTACAGGTAGGTAGCCATGTTGGTCTGCCACAGTCGAAACAAAATAAAAAAAATTCCTTCCAATTTTGGTGGTTTCCTTTAAAAAAAAGGCCCAGCAATTTTGGGGTCTCCCTTCTTTGTACAGGCAGGCAGCTCTCTCACACACTGTCAAAGATACATACCGGTACATGCCCACATACACATGCACTCAATCAGAGGTAGGAAGCCCCCCCCCTCTCTGAGTCAGTGTCTTGGGCAGCACACAATGACCCTCCATCTGCAGTCATCCAATCAAGAAGTCAAAAGAATTTCACAAATGCCAGATGCAGGTGTGTGGTAATTTGTCACCATCCTGCATCCATGCATTGGGGGGGGGCAAAAGATTGGAGCTGAGCTTCAGGCTGAAGCGAACATTTTCTTAAAGCAAAGTTGGAGTGAGTCAGAAATTACAATGAATGACAATGCAGTGGGAGGGGAGGGCATGGAAATTCATTATGTGCAGGAGGGGGGTGCAATAAGCAGGGGCCTCAACTTTAATTTGTTAAGAGACCCGCACCCTCAAGGGGTTACCGCCAGAGCACTCGTGTAAACGACATCACCATGGGCACCAACCAGAGAGTGAGCTCACAAACCTATTAACTGGTAAACACCAATCTTCCATAATTCCTGCTATTAAAAAGAGCTTAAAGGGAAATCCGATCTCATTTTGCAGGGAGCACCAGGGTCTCTCTGTCTATCTTAAAACCTTCCTTCCTTCCTTGTATTTATGTGACTTCAGGGCCATGGATTCAAAATTATGAAGCTTCAGGGAGACCAGTTTGTTAAAGTTATAATCAGGAAGAAAACATCTCAATTTTATGTTTTTCTTTAGCAGAAGTTCCCATGTGGGGTGGGGAAGGAATGAAAGGAGCACTCCAGCAGCAGCATTCAGCATTCCCGAAATGACATTTGGGAAAACATGAGCTCTAGATTTACAAACCCCATGGGATTTCTTCCTCCAAGTGAAGCAAATGCATTTATTTATTGCAACTGGAATGGAAAAAGGTTGGGATAATTTCTAGTAAATGTAGTGAGAAGTCCTGGACTGATATCATAGCTGCCAAGTTTTCCCTTTTCTCACGAGGAAGCCTATTCAGCATAAGGGAAAATCCCTTTAAAAAAGGGATAACTTGGCAGCTATGCTGATATCTACCTGCCAGGAGAGAGAGGAAAACTGTAAAACAAGGTATCCAGAGATTGGCCAGTGAGTTGGAGTAGGATTGAGAGGAAGGAATAGATGGGAGGAGGACAAGTTGAAGGCACCTCTGTGGAAACGAGCAAGTTCTTCATCC
Source organism: Zootoca vivipara (assembly GCF_963506605.1). Lineage (NCBI taxonomy): Eukaryota > Metazoa > Chordata > Lepidosauria > Squamata > Lacertidae > Zootoca > Zootoca vivipara. Next base: position 20,926,947 of record NC_083290.1, read on the forward strand.
TGTTTTCTCCATGTTTCTGTGGAAACTATCTTTCTCCCCCCCCCTTTTTTACTTCATTTTTATTGCTTCTATTTGTTGTACATGTGTTTTGATATAAAAATAAAGATTCATTTCAAACATGAACATTTCTCAAATAAAAATCTTTTACAAATAATACCATGTGTCGTACCTTATTTACCTCTCTTTTTTCTTCCTATATAGTCTTTTCCTCTAAACTTGTTCTTTCAAACTTGACTTCCTCTTTCCTCTCTCTTGGGTTTATTATTCCAGCTTTCAGGATTCGGTGCTTTACTCTTTCTTGCCTGTCTTTCACATATATCAATTTCAGATATACATTTTTTGACAACGGCTACATATATCTTTGTTGTATTTTTTAAAATAATCCTACTGGTGTTTTCATATTTTTGTAATATTCCCTCAAATAATCGACAAATTTACCCCACTCTTTTTGGTACCTTTGTTCTTTCTGATCTCTTATTCTTCCTGTCAGCCTTGCCAACTCTGAATATTCCACCTCTGTGGAAATGAGCAAGTTCTTCATCCTGTTTTCTCCATGTTTCTGTGGAAACTATGTTTCAACTCATAGTTTTACACCCAAAATATATCTTCCTTGTTTCCTTGGACCAGTGGTGGTCTCAAATTTCAGCTGTGTTTGAATAGGGTGAGACTCCACCAAGCTGCAAAGTACAATATTGGCAATTGTGACTCAAAGAAAGGCCTGTTTAAGAGAAGCAGACCTCCTCTCCCAACTTCTGGTATCCAACTGTAGCAGGGATGGAGAGCTTGCTGTGCCCCCCCCCCAATATATAGTTGGACCCCCAACTCTCATCACCCTTAACTAATGGCAATGCTGGCCAACAACAGCAAAAAAAAAATGCTTTAAATACCTTATTAGCAGGAAACTAGCTAGTTGGACCTTTGAAAGACAAAATTGTGCTAAAGGAGGAAATGGAGATTGCAGAGAAGTAGAATGAATTCTTTGTATCTGTTTTCACTGTGGAAGACAAACTAATTCTCCCTTGCAGATATAATATAAGCTGCCACTTCTCAAATGATGGGATGGGCTGGGCGGAGGAAGGGATGCGGTGGGGGCGGTGTGCCCCGGGTGTCACCACTGAGGGGGGTGACAAAATGCCGGGCGGTACTCAGCACAGGGCCTGCAGCGCACCCAAGCCACGCGTCTCTTCTGGGAGTGACACGGTGGCTTGGGCACCCACAGGCTATGTGCTGCCCAAACAGTCTGCCCGCTGCCTCCACCTCAGCTGTAGGGCAGCTGAGTGGGAGGAGGCAGGCAGACTCCTTGGAGGCCCCACGAAGCGTCCTGCCCCGGCTGGCCCTGGCCCCGCCCCATGGGCACCACCCCAGGCACCCAATTGGCTTGCTCCGCCACTGGGATGGGCAAGAAGTGGAAAATATATATACCACCTACTAGGGGATCTTTTGGTGGGTTGGTGTTATGCTTTAAATTCAGCTCAGGTTGATGGGTGCTGCTCTCAGAAACAGACTTCAGGAGTTTTTGCTCAGAAGGTGCCTGGGTGTCTTAGGACAGATCCAAACCATACATTTAAAGCCCATCCAATGCACATTTAAAGCACATTGCTTCTGTCAAAGGCTCCTGGGAACAGTAGCTTGTTATGGGTGCTGGGAATTGTAGCTCTGTGAAGGGGAAAACCACAGTGCCCGGGATTCATGTGCTGGGTGTGTTTTAGATGCATGGTGTAAATGTGACCTTAGTGATGCTTGCAAGAGCCAAGCTCAGTGACCTGAGTTCCACCCCAATTCTGAACAAGCTGGGGGAAGGTCACCAGGCCAGGCATCTCAATTGGTAGTCACTGGCCCAAGTTGTTCAAGGGTCAGCCAGAGCCAATAAGATCATGGAAAGACACATGAGTGAGACTTCAGGGTTTAATGCCAAAGCGACAGCGAGTTATATGGGGATGGATGGGGTCCTCTGTTCTGGGTAATAGGATTTAACGGTGTTAATTATAGACCAACATTATATTCTCTTTTTGATGTCCATGTGGGACGGCCATTAATCCCGACAAGAGTTATTGCAAGCCAAGCATGGGGGAGGTCGTATATCACATTACAAAGTTGTCTGCTGACTATTGACTTAGCCTACGCATATTAAGGTTTTCGGTTCCCCCTCTTTTAATCTACATAAAGTAAAGTTATTGGGGTTGTTGTTTCTTCTTAACCATTATTGTTTTCAAAATTCTGCAGTTTATACCGTGTGTGTGTGTGTGTGTTGGTAATCACTTGAAAAATTTCAATTAAATGGGGGAAAAAACACCCAGAAACAAGTAAATCTATTCTCTCTGTTGACTGCTCTATTGATTAAAATGAATGTCTGAACTGAGGCCAGCGAACCATGAAAAGCAATCTGTCTTAGATAGGTAACAGATCGTTAGGAAGCCCTTGTGTTGAAGCAAGAATAACTCCTTCTCTGTATATATATTAGGGCTACACCAAATTTTTGCCCATGATAATTTTCAGGATGAAGGGGGAACAAGGCTAGCAAAGGCAAAAAGTTTCCAAACTCTTACCCTCTTACTGTTTAATGCCTGTGAATGCCAACTCTCCCCCCCCCCCAATCTGAAGATATGGTACCTTAAAACAAAAATGCAGGTTAGGGATGATTGATGAATTGATCTCTGTAAACTCTGGTGCAAACTAGCTGGTTCTGTACCTCCTAGACAAATGTGTTAAAGATATATTAAACTGCCATCCCAAAATATCTGTTTTGATTAAAAATACATTTAGAAATGCAAATTCTGAGATAAATTTTATATTGACATTTTGTATTGAAATGCTTTTTTCAATATGTATTAAAATGCAATTTTTCTATATTTTTACAGTTCAAATTGAATTGGAAACTGGACAGTACAGATTTATGAATGAACACATATGAAAGTTGCATAAACTAGAAATAGAATAATTCATGCATATCTAAATCAAGGGTACCTTCAATGTTAGTCAACAGGGATCATGTTGCTAAAATACATCATGTCATCAGGCATGTGAACATCATAAATCCAAATCTGAGTAAAGGAAGGAAGCACTGCTTTCACTTCAAATAGCTATGCAGCATCATCTGGAAACCTAATCAGATTTGGGTACTTGATAATTTCACAAAGCCAAATCAGAGTAAGGGCAATACTCAGTGGCGGAGTGCACATTCCAGGGGCGGGGCGTGCGTCTTGGGGGTGGGGCGCCCCCACTGCCCCTATCTTCCTACGCCCATGGCAATACTTTCTACCACCACTCTGAATAAGCAAATATTTCCACTACTTTTTTTACCTCATTCCAAATTGACAAAACCGGAGGCATTTATGTGTGATTCTGCCTAATACCCACCCATTCATACACCGTAGCTCTTTCCATTTTGTCTCATTTACAGTGTATATATTATCAGTTTGTATTTTTTGGTGCAGAAGGTATCGACCTGATGTGTAGAGATCTTTCCTATTCTATTTATTCAAGAGGCTTCTGGAAGCTTGATACAAGCTAGTGCAAGCTGGAAGTTTCTAACTACTGTAACCAGCAAGCTTCTATTCTGCCTAGAGACAAGCAGAAGGTGCCTGATGTTTTGGTTATTCCTTCAGAGAAGCTGAACAGCTGATTTAAACTCTGGTTCTGTTACATCTTTCTGTCAAGGTCATGCTGACTATAATTATAGGCCAGAGGGAGTTTCACTTTCTGTCTCTCTTTCCTTCTGGTGTGGTGCTCTGTACATAGTATGCTTAGTGTTGAGGTTTTAGTCTTATTGTAAGTTTAAGTCTGCTGCAACTGGATTTCATATGGACTGTGCCAGTCCTGAAGATGTATGGATTTGAGCTGCAAAGCTCATTTGCCTTCAGTAGTAAAACTCTGCTGGATGAAGCTAATTGCCTCTGGTCTATTTCTGGGGAATCCTGCAACAGGCCTGTCCTAGCCATAGAGGCTAGTGGCGCGGAGAACCATGGCGCCGGGCGCTGGAGGGCGCTGGAAGGGTGCCAAGTGAGCACAGGGTTCCGGCGAGCTGACCAGGACTGCGCTCCATGAGCTGAGAGGCTGTGCTGCGTCTCTCTCCTTCTCTGAGGGCTCCGCGCTGCGCCTCCTTCTCGTTTCCCCAGCTCTGGGTTCTGCTCAGTCGAGCTTTGCCACCAGCACGCACACAGCGCCCAAGCAGTTCTTGCTGGTCCCGCGGTGCGCGCGCTGGTGGCGAAGCTTGACTGAGCGGAACCCAGCACTGGGGAAATGAGAAGGAGGCACAGCGCGGAGTCCTCGGAGGTGGCCTCCCGCTGCTGCCGCAGTCCGCTTGGCACTCCCTTGGAGAGGCTCTGGAGGGGGGCGCTGGAGGGACCTTAGCGCCAGGGCGCTGGGTGGGCTTAAGACGGCCCTGTCCTGCAATGTGTTTGTGCTTTTTCCTTTGCTAACCATATGTTGGGATGTGCTCTGGGTCAATATGAGCAGAATTCATGACATATATATCATACTCATTCCTTGCAACCATGAGGCACTCCTACTATATATGTGTGTCATACTGGTTCCTTGCAATTAACATACAACAGGAGAGAGGGTGAGAAAAGTGTTTGCCCATGTATAAAGACCAATGTGAGGCTGATGTGCCATTTAGAAGATTCTTATCGCATGTGTTGTATTGGTACACCAGCTGCTAATACATCACTGCTGAAGCACAGCAGACGAAAAGTGCAGCGTTTTGGATTATGAGTCCTAAATTGGTCCAAAGCCCAGAGGGGAATGCTGTGGTAGATATTGAAGGTCAGGAGGCCTAGACAGGTAGCCAGTGAGGAATAGTCAGGAAAGCAGACAGCAGACATTTAGAAAAGGCCAGAATCTGGCTGTTTCTCAAGTAAAGATGAATGCAAATGTATTCATGGCCGGACCAAGCATTGGGGAACCAATTGGTAACCAGAGGTTTGATGGAACCCTGAATGAACTTATGCCCATTCATAGCCTTCTCTCTTTTCAAGCTAGGGGTGGGGGACACTTCCCATTCAGTTTGCATTTAAAGGCAAATAATTCCTAATTCACACATTCTGTAACATATGCAAACTGAAACACAACCATCCTTCAAAATTCGCATTTATCTAAATTTTGCAATACAGTTCTCCAGCCAGGTAATGTGTACAAAAATGCATATTGCTGGGGGAAAGTGTGCATAAAAAAGCCTATGTTCATGAAAATAGCCTGCAAAAATGTGTTCTGTTTGAGAAATGGCCCTGGGGGTGTGTATAGTACATAAAATTACACTTAGAAGTATCTGTGTATCTGAAGAAGTGTGCATGCACAAGAAAGCTCATACCAAAATAAAAACTTAGTTGGTCTTTAAGGTGCTACTGAAGGAATTTTTTGATTTTACTTAGAAGTATGTATATTAGAATTCTCATGAGGACTTTAAAAGATGCAAATGCATGTGGAAATGTGGCAAAGTGAACTTTAGATTGGAAAAATGAGAAACTGAGAAGAACTGAAATTGACAAATTGACCATCCCTGTCAGGGACACACAAACCTTCTAGCCCAGAGCTTTCCAAACTGTGTGTAATGACATGTTAGTGTGTTCACTGCAGTGTGTAGGTGTGTCGTGCGAAGGCTCCCCATGCTCCTCCCAGGGCTGGAAAGGGGTTTGTTTAACCTCCAGTTTTCTAGTAAAACTGAATTACTGTGTTGCAAATTTATGCATGTCTAAAAAGTGTGTCACCAGCATGAAAAGTCTGGAAAGCTCTGTTCTAAGTCCCTTTTGCTCCGGACACTAGGACCAGGCAGAAGTCCTGCTGATGTGCACGGGAAGAGGCCAGGACATGCCTTAAAGAGCTCTTTAAATGAGATTCTTGGCAGCATGGATCACTGTTCTTCACATGCCTCATGTCTTGTTAAATTGCCCTTGTGCCTATGCAAAGTTCCAGGAATAAAAGAACACAGAGAACTTGAAATCTAATCAATGCTTTTGAAATTGAATTATAACTTTGATTCAAGCGCTGTTCTTCTTAAATCTCCCTGTGGATTCCCCACCCACCTCTTCCCTAAGTTCTCCACACACACGCACACACACACACACACACACACACACACACACACTCCTCCCCCAAAGCTGTGCAAAGACTCATCTGATCAAGAGTGGAAATTGAGTTTTCACAGAAATGGAGGGCAAGGCAAATGGTAATCTTGCACATAGAAGCTGCTGCTTCCTCCATCTCTATAAGGGCTTTCCCCCTTGCCTGGATGAGTCTTTGCACAGCACTGGGAGAGGAAAGGGGGACTTCGCAAGTAAGAAATTGACTTGGACTATCAAATCGGGATTTATAATAAGCCACATGAGACCTCGTTGGGAAGGAATCAGACATGTACACACACCTGTAAGATCATCAGATGCCACCATGCCCACTAAGGGCAGTAAATCATCACCATCACATCATCATCAGCACCCTGTGCAGGGTGAGAGACCACTGAGCCAAAGCCAAAGCCTAAGGGGCCTCCCTGTCCAGTTCACAACCTCCTGTTCCTGCATGCAGCAATTAGTCTTCTACTCAGTTTCCTACTACAGCCAATGGAATTCTACTTTCAAGCTTACAAGCCATGGAGGGGACTTTGGGGGGGGGGAAGTGGGACACAGTTCAGGAGGGAAGGGTTAAGGTGTGTTGCTACACACAGAGACAATGTCATACTACCTAGAGGAAGGGATGATAGTGCTATCATACACACAGCCTTCCCTATTCTGCCAAAACCAAGCCATCTTATAGATGTTATGTCCACAAAAGGACATAATAAAGAATAATAGAAGCATGGAACTGTAGAGTTGGAAAGGACCCCAATGGCCATCTAGTCCAGCTCCCTGCAATGAAGAAATCTCAGCTAAAGCATCCATGACAGATGGCCATCTGACGTCTGCTTTAAATCATCCAAGGAAGGAGAGTCCACCACCGCCTGAGATAATCTGTTGAACAGCTCCCACTGTTCATCAGAATCTCCTTTCTTATCATTTGAGGCCACTGGTTTTGAGTCCTACCCTCCAGAGCAAGAGAAAACAAGCTTGTTCCCTCTTCCATGTGACAGCCCTTTTAGATATCTGAAGATGGCTATCATATCTCCCCCTCAATCTCCTCTTTTCCAGGCCGAACATACCCAGCTCCTTCACCTGCTCCTCATTAGGCTTCGTTTCCAGACCCTTGATAATCTTGGCTGCCCTCCTCTGCACACATTCCAGCCATCATTAATGTGTTAGCTTTTAAGGTGCCACGAGACCTTTGGTTGCTTTGTGATATAAAATGGAGCCTTAGGGGTGGATAAATATGCCCATTTCAGTTTCTCCCTTTTTCCAATCTCAATGATTTAAGTTGTGTTGGGCTAGATTACCCTTGGTGTTCCTTCCAATTCTACAATCGTTTGATTTTGGACAGCACCAGAGTTGTCTGTGGAGACTTCTCATTTGAGCCTTAAAGCAGCTGAGAGGCCTACAGAGCATTCTCTCTTCCTTCTTTGGCATGTTCTTCCCCCCATTGTTGCACAGAAATAGAGGAAAGCAGATCAGGTTTCCAGAATGGGGGAAAGGCGGTGGATGAGGAAGAGAGCCCCTTTCCAGCAACGGACTGGAGCAAAAAGAAAAAGAAAAAGAAAATGCCTATGAAGAAAGTGCCCTTTCTTCCCCTGGTCCTCTGCTTCTTTCCACTCTGTCTACTGAGCCATCATATGCTGTGATTTACTGTGCTGTGATACAGCATAGAACTGCCGGCTTGGGTGTAGTATTTCTTTCTAATTGTACCTTCCTTTGAAGCATCTGCTGCCTGGAACTGTCAAATGGCAAGAAGACGGACTGAGCACAGAGGGCCCAACTACGTGTTGCGTGGCATTCCGCATAAACTTCCATCCCAGTAGCGTAGCTACAGTGAACTCATTTTCTGTGTGCCATTTCTTATTTCTTATTTTACTGCATTCAGACCCCATCTTTCTTCCCAGGAGCTCAAGGAAGAGTGTCTGGTGTACCTCCTCCCTGTGTACATCGTCACAAAAACCCTGCTATGTAGGCTAAGCTCAGAGACAGTGGCTGACCCAAGGTTGCCCAGTGATTTTCTTGGTTGAGTTGAAATTTGTACACTGTTCTCCCAGGTCCTGGTTCTCATTTATCCTCACAACAATGCTGTGAGGTAGGTTAGACTGAGAGACAATGAGCTTCCTGGTTGAGTTAGGATTCGAACCCTTGTCTCCCAGGTCCTATTCCAACATTCTAACCACTAAGCCACACAGGCACAGGTTTTTGTGCTCTCAAGACCTGCACAGCTTCTGGGAAATGACCGCAGACTACTGCCTCAATGAGCAGCGCTGGAAAAGTGCCCTGGCACAATGAAGTTTGTTTTCCCTTCTTTCCTTTTATTTGTTTTTGAGATTTATTATCAGTAGCTTATGAAATAAACTGCAGCTGCCAATTAATATTTCCCACTCATAGCCAGAACAGCAGGAGCTGACAAAACTGCATATTGCTACACTTGCTGTAAAGTTATCATTATTCAGTCAACTGTAGCTTATTACTCACAGTAACTGGAGTTTGTTGCTGTTATTGCTGGAGGTTTTTCTGCTGCTGTTGTTTTCCACTGCACTGTCTGCATTACGGAATATTGCTCAGTACTGACCATTAAATAATGCTGTGCGCATATATATATATATATATATATATATATATATATATATATATATATATGAATGACTTAGTATAGGTCCTTGTGGAATCAGCCCAAGGCTATGGAGCGATTTGTCTTACGTATAATCATGAAACAACTAATCCTGAGACAATGTGCCATGAATTATGCAAATTAGAAATTATTTATGGCCAAAAGAATACATACACAGCCCTGCCATTTTTTTAAAAAAAACTTTTAAAAGCGCAGTGGTGGCAGTGACATGTTTAGGACTATGCAAAATGAAATACCTGTATAAAGTCTGGATAACATGCTACTTTCCTGTTGGAGGAAGTGCATCTGAGTCCTCTTAAGAACAAGCAATGTTGAGTTAGACCATTGTTCCACCTAGATCTGCATTCATGGGGTTTCAGACACAATCTTTTCCCACCCTACCTGGAACTACTGTCACTGGTAGTACTGCTTCTGAATAACAGTTGCTGGGTGTCACAGGACAGGAAGATGCTCTTGTGCTCTGGTCTTGCTTGCAGGCTTCCCACAGGCATCTGTTTGGCCACTGTGGGATCAGGATGCTGGACTAGATGGACCACTGGCCTGATCCAGCAGGCTCTTCTTATGTTGGGGGCTGAACATGGGTCCTTTTGCCTACTAAATACATGCTCTGCCACAGCCCTCCCCTTCCAAAAAAATATAATTTTACAGCCTTGAGACCTTCCTTAAAGGTAAAGGTAAAGGGACCCCTGACCACTAGGTCCAGTCATGACTGACTCTGGGGCTGCGGCACTCATCTCGCGTTATTGGCCGAGGGAGCCGGCGTACAGCTTCCAGGTCATGTGGCCAGCATGACAAAGCCGCTTCTGGCGAACCAGAGCAGTACACGGAAATGCTGTTTACCTTCCCGCCAGAGCGGTACCTATTTATCTACTTGCACTTTGAGGTGCTTTCGAACTGCTAGGTTGGCAGGAGCTGGGACCGAGCAACGGGAGCCTCACCCCATCGCGGGGATTTGAACCGCAGACCTTCTGATCGGCAAGCCCTAGACTCTGTGGTTTAACCCACCCACGTCCCTTACATTGTGGTAAATAATTGGCCCATCTAAGCCAGTGTTGTCTAAACCAGGAATTGGGCAGAGGATGTCAGTTGAAGGACACATTCCCATCACCTACTGCCTGATGAGATGCCAGGGATTGAACCTGAGACTTTCTGTATGCAAGGTAGACTTATACTGAGTCAGACCAATGGTCCATCCAGTTCAATATTATTTACCTTGACTGGTTTTAGACAAAGAGCATTCCTAGTCCTACCTGGAGATTATGGAGATTGTACCAGCATACAAGGCAGATGTTCTGCCGCTAAGATACAACCCTTCCTCTTTAAAATAAAAAATGCCCTGCCACTATCTACGGTCCATCACCTTTGTTTTCTTGTGGGTCAGAATTATTGTTGCAATTGTAAGATCCTTAGGCTCAGCAATACTGTCTATCCCAGGCAGCACTGTTACTGAGATCATGCCTGGTGAGATTTGATGAAGTGACTTCCTGGCTGCAGCTGCCTCTTCTCTCCCCTGTGCTACATACCAGCTCCTTTTTAATCTATAGTATTTCACTGAGCTTACACTTTTGTTTTCCCTTCTGCGCATTTTTCTTTTACATGAATAGGTTTGCAATCTTTATTTTCATGGCTTATTGGCAGGTATGCTCACAGGTGGTCCGCAGCTGTGATGTCATATTAATATACAGGATAACGCATGCCATTCTACCTCACCAACTGGAGAGATCTGTGCCTCTTCTTGGCTTCAAAGGGGGTGTGCAATGCATGTCTGAGTGCACATGAAACTGGCTAAGTTGTTTACTGTGTAATCCCCGTTCCGTTTCAAATATAGTTTTGCCACAGGAGCTCATGACTGTGCTTTGAGAAGAGCATCTAACATTTGCAATGCCTAGAAAAACTGAGGCACGGATTCTAGCCCTGACACTGACCTGTTAGAAGACTGTGCTTTGTTGCAGTCTCTCTGCTCCCTTCCTCCATGATTCCTTTCTTACCATCATTCTCCTATAAAGCACAGGAAGATACACCATCAGACCAAGACTGACAGGCAGCTTCCCAGGGTTTCATACAGGGTTGTCTCCCTCCCAGTGTTACCTGGAACTGGTGGGGATTGAACCTGGGACCTTCTGCATGCAGAGCAGATGCTCTGCCACTGAACTATGGCCTCTTCATCCCTTTAGCACTGTGATACGGTGTCAAAGCATGCTTTAGAATCTGAAGGGCATAGACTTGAGAAAAGGCTGTGGCTGAGTGACAGAACATGAGCTATGCATGTGCAAGGTCCCAGGTTCAATCCCCAGCATCCCCAGGTACAGCGGAAAAACCCTTGTCTGAAAATCCTTGAGGGCCACTGCCAATCAGTGTAGACAATACTGAACTAAATGAACCAATGTTCTGACTTGGCAGAAATCAGCTTCCTTTGGGCAACATCCAACACATCCTGCAAGGGCTTTTGCACTACCAAATGGATGAGTTTTAATGTTGCACAATGGAAGAATCCCAACATTAAACTAGAGAATGTTAAACTATGGAACTCACTCCCACAGGAGGCTGTGATGATCATCAATCTAGATCAGGCATAGGCAACCTTGGCTCTCCAGATGTTTTGGAACTACAACTCCCATGATCCCTAGCTAACAAGGCCAGTGGTCAGGGATCATGGGAGTTGTAGTTCCTAAACATCTGGAGAGCCAAGGTTGCCTATGCCTGACCTAGATGGCTTTTAAAAGAGGATTAGACAAATGCATGGAGGAGAGGTCTATTAACACCTACGCTACTGCCAGTTGCAGAAAAGTGGGTTCACAGGTCAAGAACTGCTGGACCATATTCAAAGGGACCATATTCCTGCTGGCTTGGAAGAAAGGATCTGTGAAGCAGCTGTTCTGGCATTATAATTACTTGGACTAGTAGGAGGGGAATGATAAGATGCCGACCATGAACAAACAAGCAGATCAAGCTGTCATTTAAGAAAGAGAGACACATCCCCCTCCCCTTTTGCTTCCCACTCACCAGTGGAATTTATTAATGGGAGGACTAGAGAGTGAAATGAATCAGACGGAAATCTGCTGCTCTGTTTACATTTTCATCTGGCACATTTAAAAACAAGTGAATTTGCAGTAAGTCACATGTGAGAAGACACCCACACTGCCAGCCATCAGATGACAAGGCCCTCTCCAGAGAAGCCAAAGGATCTCAAAATACAAAAGGCACAACCATTGCTCAAGGCAAGCAGCACCTCTTCTGAGTGCTTATCCATATGCTACACAAGAGGTGCCGTCTGAAACCCTGAGCCACCCAGCTGGGCACAGCCTTGTTCTGTGAATTGACAACCTTCCTTGTTTCAATTCCAGGCTCACAGTTTATGCCTGCCAGTACTAGGTGAACGAAATTACTCCACCAGCCATAAAACTTGGATGGGTGACCTGGAGCAGGTTGCAACCTTTGAGCTGAGTAGAGTTGTCATTCAGAAAGTAAATGACAAAAGAACTGTAAAGATTATTTCTGCATTGGGGGACAGGACACTGCAGAAACGATAAATATGACAATGGTACTGTATAATCAAATGGCCATTTTGGATTGTGCTATATTGTGTATAGTGTTGATGACACAGTGTTGAAGTAAATGACAAAAGAGCTGTAAAGATTATTTCTGCGTTGGGGGACAGGACACTGCAGAAACGATAAATATGACAATGGTACTGTATAATCAAATGGCCATTTTGGATTGTGCTATATTGTGGATAGTGTTGATGACACAGTGATGAAGATTGGCCTAGGGATCTATCCACTTACAAGGCTCACTTCTTCTGTAGTGACAGCCCCTAGAATGGGAAGCGGCTTATAGTACAGGCCATCTTCCTCCCTAACCTGGTTTGAGTCTAGCACAAGCCAGGGCTTGGAAACAGGGGTTGTGCTCATTGGTGGACCACTTGTGCTGCATTCAAAAGAGTCCATCCTTGGCATTTCCAGGTAGAGCTGGGAAAGACTCGTTTCTGATGCTGCTGATCAGTGCAGAGTAGATAATATGAGCTATTTGGACCAAGGCTCTGATTTGGTATAAGGCAACTTCCCATATTTATATTTCATAACATAAGAAGAATCCTCTTGGATCAAGCCACCAAGTCCTGTATCCTGTTTCCTCCTACAGATGCTTCCATGAAGACCACAAGATGAGCATTATTCCTTGCACATCCAGGAGTTGAGTTCAGCACTTTCTTGCTGGCCTAGCACAGGAGTCCAGTGCAAAAGTTGCCTATTCACCCGCAGTGTGCAACTAAAAACAGTATCAGTTGAGTGCAGGCAATGTGTCTACCCACAGTTTTTCAACACTCAATGAGAAACAGTAGTGTAGTGTCAAATTCAGAAGTACATGGCCTCTTCATAATAGCCAGAACCACACACCCCTCACAGCCATACCCCCTTCTAAGATAATGCAACCTTCTAAGATTATACAATATAACAACAACAACAACAACAACAACAACAACAACAACAACAACACATTGCAATGACTTTCAGATAGATCTATTATTTTCTGTGCACATACATAGGCAAATGATTTGGCGTGCTCTAATTGCTTCCTTTGGAGTGACTATAGTTGTGTTTCCCACCAAGTTCCATTGTACACAACAAAACTTGCACCACTATTCTCTTGAAACAGACGCACCTTGTGCTTTCAGTGTTCCTAAATTCTTGGTTTTGGGGCATTCAGTAGATTAAAAGCTCCCCTTTCATGCTGATTGGGTGGCTCTACGATGCTGGTGACACGGGTGCAGCTGCAGAAATGGGTGTTTTACCTTCCATGACTCATGGCATCTAAGCCACTGTTTCTGAAAGCAGGAAAACAGGAGAGTTGGTGTGGGGAGGTTCCTGTTCTGTACAGGCAGCTGTATCACATCTGTAAGTTAGCTGGCAGGCTCACATGAGGCTTTTGTGGATCAGCTCATTAGCTATTACATCACACCGTACTCTGCCTGATAGGTCAGAAACCTACAGGGCTGTAGTACACAATGGATTTAAGAATGGTTTACTGCTACACTGATTTCCACATTCCCTGAACATCTATATTTTCCCTCAGGGGAAATGTGCCAGCAATTAAACTACAAAAACAACATTCTGATTCAGTTTAGTCTCTTCCAGCTCACCCCAGAGTAGGCAATCTTGTTCAACAATCAAACAACAGCATCAGAGGCCAGTACAGGATACCTTCTGAGGATCATCACCACTGCAAAGAAGGGGCACTGCCAGAGACTCCTGACTCTGTTTCTCCTTGCTGTGCTATCACTGCCTGTATCTCTCTAAGCATGGAAGCAATAATAATAATAATAATAATAATAATAATAATAATAATAATAATAATAATAAATAATTAATAATAATATTTATACCCTGCCCTTCCCAGTCCAGAAACCGGGCTCAGGGTGGCTAACAACAAATATAAAACATTGATTAAAAACGACTTAAAAACAGCTTAAAATAAAATAATTTTGCTTTGCAAAACAGCTTAAAACCGGAGGTTTTTTTTAATTTATCACGAAATTATGAATTAGTTGATATTTGGCGAAGAGATAATTTAAAAGAGAAAAAATTTACATATTATTCAGAGGCCAAAAAGGCAGCATCGAGAATCGATATGATTTGGTTACAAAGGGCAGAAAAAAGTGAAATTATGACAAAATCTATCACCGATCATAATCCAATAATGACCAAAATTAGAGGACCAAAGAGAAGATTTAATAGATGGAGGATGGATGAAAGAATCTTGAATGATGAAGTATTTGTAAAAAAGTGAAGGAGCTATTAAAGAAATTTTATAGAAATAATATCTCAGAAGGAGTAGAGCTTACAACAACATGGGAGGCAGGTAAGGCCTTCGTCTGGGGTCTGTATATCCAACAAAAGAGCAGAGTTAAAAGAGAAAAAGAAAAAAAATTGGAGAAAATTAAGAAGGAAATTATGGAGAAAGAAAAGGAGCTAGCGAGAAACCCCAAGGATGAGGAAGTGGGATTGAGAATAAAAATCTTACAAAAGGAGATATCAGCCCTAGTAGGCCAGGAGATAGAAAATAAAATCAGATGGGCTAGACAAAAAACATTCGAATGGGGAGGGAAAGCAGGAAAACTTTTAGCTTGGAAATTAAGGAAAGCACAAAAGGAGAGGTTGATTACAGGGATAATGGATAAGGGTAGAAAATTAACTAAAAGAGAGGATATCCAGAAATGCCTTACACTCTTTTATCAGAAATTATATGAAAAAAGGGAAATAAATGAAGAGGAATTAGAAAAATTCTTTGCTAAAAGAAAAAAGCGAAAGATAAGTGAAGAGGAAAATGAAATGCTTAACAAGCAAGTATCAATGCAGGAAATTTATGATTCCATCAGAAGGTCAAAATTAGGGAAATCACCTGGGACAGATGGTTTGTCTAGTCTACATTATAAAGTTTTTAAAGATGAATTAGGAGGTATCTATCAGAAATTAGTAAATGGCATTATGGAGGGAGGGGCTGTTCCAAGATCCTGGCAGGAAGCTTACATCACATTAATCCCGAAGGATAATGAAGAAATCAAACAACCAGGAAATTTTAGACCAATTTCACTCCTCAATGTTGATTATAAAATATTCGCAGATATCTTAGCTAATAGGTTAAAAAAGATATTAAACAGAATCATAGGTCAGAATCAGCAGGGGTTTCTTCCGGGCAGGAAGATGGCGAGAAATATAAGGATCCTTTTAGATTTAATAGAATATCTAGATTGGACACCAGGCAAAAAAGCGGCCTTCGTCTTCTTGGATATAGAAAAAGCGTTTGATTCGCTTGCGTGGATATTTATGAAAAAATCATTAAAAGAATTTGGATTTAAGGGGAAATTCATGGAGGGGATTAATTCAATATATAATAGACAATTCGCAAAATTAATTTTAAACGGGGAAGTGATGGACGAATTTGAGATATATAAGGGGACGAGGCAGGGGTGTCCCCTTTCTCCATTATTATTCATTTTGGCCATAGAATCATTATTAATTGAAATTAAGGAGGATGAAGAAATTAAGGGAATTAGAGTAAGAGATAAAATATATAAAATCAATGCTTTCGCCGATGACATGCTAGTATTATTAGAAGATCCAGAGGAATCCGTGTGCAATTTGAAGAGAATGTTGGGAGCATTTGAAGTAATTTCCGGACTCAAAATCAACGAGAAGAAAACTAAGGTAATAGTTAAAAATATATTGAGGGAAGATATTATAAAATTGGGAAGCTTTATAAAATGGGAGGTAGTAAAGAAAACTAAATATTTAGGTATTGAAATTAGTGGTAAAAATATAGATCTTTTTGAAAATAATTATGGGAAAGCATGGAAAGAGATAAAAAAGGAAATGGAAAGATGGAATGATTTAAATTTGACCCTTTCAGGCAGAATGGCCGCAATTAAGATGGTTGTTTTACCCAAGATATTGTTTTTGTTTCAAATGCTTCCCATTGTGGGGAAAAAAGAAATATTCGAAAACTGGAAAAAGGATTTGTGCAAATTCATCTGGGGAGGTAAGAAAGCAAGGATCCAGTATAAATTACTTACTGATGTTAAAGAAAGAGGAGGTTGGGGGGTCCCGGACCTTAGAATTTATCATGCCTCTGCATGCCTTTGTTGGCTCAAGGAATGGCTGTTATTGGAGGATGAAGAGATCTTAGTGGTAGAAGGATTTAGGAATGTTACCGGGTGGCATACCTATCTGTTACAGGAGGAGAGAGGAAGATACAAACAATTCTCAGACCATATAATTAAAAAAACGATTCTTAAAACCTGGTTAGAATTTAAAGACTTAATTGAGCCAAGAACACCCTGGTGGGCCTCCCCCCTAGAAATGACGGCAATGGGGGGAAGATGTAAGAAGGGAAAATGGCTAAATAGTCAAAGAAAATGAGGAGTTAAGGTTGAAACCATATGATCAGATCAAAACCAGCTGTTCTAGCTGGTTTCATTATTTGCAGTTGCAAAGCCTATTTAAAAAACATAAAGAGACAGGTTTTTTGGAAGGGAAGTCGAAGGTGCAAGAATTAATAATTGAAAACGATTCTAAATTGTTATCAAAAATTTACAGATATCTTTTAGAATAGGAATTAAAAGATGAGGCGATAAAGAGTACTATGATTAAATGGGCCCAAGATCTGGGGAGGCCAATATATAAAGTCCAATGGGACAGAATATGTAAAAAAACAATAAGGTTTACGGCCTGTACCGGGATAAAGGAGAATATGATGAAGATGTTATACAGGTGGCACCTGACTCCGGAAAAGCTAGGCAAAATATATAAAAGTGAAGACAGAAACTGCTGGAAATGTAAAAATAAGGTAGGAGACTATTTGCATTGTTGGTGGGGTTGCGAAGAGATATCCAAATTTTGGGGGGAGGTGTACGAGGAATTGAAAAAGATGCTGAAATTTACGTTCAAGAAAAACCCAGAATATTTTCTACTAAGTCTGATTCCCGAAAACTTTCCAGAGGACAGGGAGAGCATTTTCCTTTACGCGTGTGCAGCGGCAAGGTTGCTGATAGGACAAAAGTGGAAAAAAGCAGAGGCTCCTACAATACAAGATTGGCAGATTAAACTAATAGATTTTATGAGTATGGATAGAATGACCGCAGCAATTAGGAATAAACCAAAACAATTAATAAGCAGGAAATGGGAATTCGTAGAGGATTATTTTAAAAAAAAGGATATCAGAACGGAGCTAGGGATCTGTTTACTTTAAAGCAATGCGGGGAAAATTAGAGAAAGTTATTTGGAGGGGGAAGAATCATATTTTAGATTTGAATTGTAAAGGACTAAAACGCAAGAAATTGGAGTTAAGTATAGCTAAGCGGTGTGGGCGAGTTGGGAAGTTAATTTTAGAGTGACAAGAGTGTAAATGTAATATTTTTTGTGAAATGTAATGAATTTTGGAAATGTGTTTTTATGACAATGGAGGAAAGATTGTTTACCTTTTGTTGTAATGAATTTTTAAATGTTTCAATAAAGTATTTTTTAAAAAACCAAAAAAATAAAAAAAATAAAAGAAAACATAATACAACATAAATGCAATAAAATACAAATAATAAATGCAATAAACATAAATACAATAAAATACAACATAAATGCAGCATCACCAGAGCTAACTGACCAGGTTAGTCTTGCTATGGCCAGCAAGGAGACCAGGGAACAATTTAGATGTGGGGACCCAGAAAGGTTTCTTCATAGAAAAAGGGAAAGGAAAAAGGAATGGAGGATCAGGCTAAATTGAAGGCCAGGTGGAATAAATCTGCGGAAGGAGAGCAAGTCCCACAGGGCCCTAGTCTTATGGGACAGAGCATTCCACCAGGTCGGTGCCATCACTGAAAACGCCCTGGCCCTAGTGGAGGATAATCTGGCTCATAGATGTCAACCCTCCCTTTTTTTGCGGGAAACTCCCTTATTCCAAGCCACAGCTGCCAACCTTCCCTTTTTTGCTGGAAATCCCTTTATTCCAGCGCCGTTTCCCACTGCTATCCTGGATTGTTAGATATACTGTAGACTGTCCCCAGAACAGGTGAGGCTGCTGATCCCTTATTTTCAAATCCGAAGGTTGACAGCTATGATCTGGCTTCTTTAGGACCCGGGGCCCCCAGGCTGTTATTATTCGAGAGCGAAGAAGTAGAGCAGTGATCTTCACTTGACTCATGCTCTCCATCTGGGCCAGGAATGTGGAACTTTAGGCCTGGATGGTGAAGGCAGGCCTCCAGGCCTCTCTACAGGTACTCAGGACTCTCCCCAGGACACACCCTTCCACAGACCTCCTCTGCAACCCTTCTCAAGCCTGGCTTGCTTGGAGATTGGAGAGATGTGGTCTGTGTATTTGTGCAAACCTTTGACTTTTGCATGAGTGGAATGTCACCTAATGTACCAAGGTTTGTATCTGGTGCTCTGTCCATTTCCCCCCCCTCTGGCCCATATGGGCATGTGGCCTCCAGGAGTTTATTCGTGAGGGAATGCAGCCCTTGAGCTGAAAAAAGACACACACCCCACTCCTGCTCTGGGTGGTTGGACAGTTTGGGAGCAGAGGGAGGGAGGTGGCAAGTGATTGGGCAGTGGGGGGGGGTATCGGTGAGGAGGATGTGTGCCCACTCAGGGCATCTTGTTTGAGGGCCTTCTGAAACCTGGAGGGAATCTAAAACACTATCCAAGCTGCTAGTCCTATAGGAAAGGCTCTCTGCAAGCCCGGCTTCTTCAAGGGAGTCCTGGAATCAAAGCAAGGGCTTCTTCCCATGGTGTTATTTACAGACCCTCCAAGTGTCCTTATATTCCAGGGACAGTCCTGGATTTACAGACACCATCCCAGTTTCTGATTTGAACCCGGAATGTCCTGCTTTACCTTAGGACGTCCCCATTTTCATCGGAGAAATGTTGGAGGGTATGAATTTGTATTCAAGTAGAGCTACATAGAAAGGCCAAGAGTTTGGTCTGCAAGCTTGGGATGCAGTCACTATGTTTCATAAACCCATCAGTGCTCCCTTGAGTTCAATGGATGAAGAACAGGACATATTTAAATAAAAAGGCATCCATATTACATAGACATACTTGTTGCAAAGGAAACTGTTACTTAGAAGCAAAGGCCTAATCCTTTTCTCCTAACACGTAGACACAAAATCTGCTCTGGCAATTGGAATGCCTGACCATTGTGGTTCCCAAAATGAACTGACCTGACCTGACCTGCAGATCCTGGACATGCTGGAACTTAGGTTTTCCACTATATTTGACTGGGCATTGCTCTAAAAGATATTGCTATGTTTTAGGGAGAGGGTTAGGCTGAATGCTTGGCCCCCTTCTAATTAGCCAGACTAGCTTCCTGGTGAGATGATAGCTTAGGCCATGGGCTCTGTGTGTGAGATGGTAAATGGGGAGGGTTCCCTTGCTCAACTGGCTGGTAGTTAGACGGACAAAAGGCCAGAGTTGAGAGTTGAGTGATGTGAGCTAGAATCTAGAAGTGGAAAAGCAACAGACTGGGAAATCAGAGAGACAGAACAATGTTTGATTTCTGCTGGAATCCAAGACAGTAGCTATAGGGGAAATAAGGCCCTCTTGGAGTGTCAATGCTGTGAAACCCTCCATCATAGGCTCAGGTTGCATATATGTGTAAATAAACCATATGTCATAAAGACACCACAGTCTCCACTCGCACCAGATGGAGATTTGGGGTGGCATGCAACAATATCAAAATGAATTCTGAAATGTTTGTTTTGGATAAAATACAGTTAAAGTGGTATTTAAATATGCCTTTTACGGGACAGGGATACTCTGGGTGGACTTCAGGGGAGGTTGGCGGTCAGTCAAGTCCTCATGTTTCTCCCCATTGATTCCACTTTTTGAGAAATGAACATTTCAGAGCAAACTCGCTTTCTAACTTTATGTCAACTTCAATAAGAAACAAGCTTTTTGAACTGCGCTTTCATGTTATGCCGGCTGCAGCACTGGACAGACGTTATAAGAAGTCGACAATGGAACAAAGATTACATATTTCTGGACGGCCTAGTTCTTTATATTTTAATTTGCCCTCTGTGCATGGATCCCAGGGAGAGTTTTTGAACTCCCTTTGTTGGCTAGAGAGAGAATGAGTGCTCTTGTTGGATCTGTTGGTTTTCTCCTGAACGATGCTAATATGGATGCAGCACAACAAGTGCCTCTTTTTGCCTTGGAAGCAAGAAAAATCAGAAAAGGAGAGCTATATAAATTTGCTGTCAGTTGCTGTGGAGATACGGAGCTGGCGGTGAGTGGGGCAGAGCCCAAAGTGGGTGGCATTTGCAGAATTATAACCCCAGAGTCGTCTGCGACTGGACTTAACTGCTGGGGGTCCTTTACCTTTTGTAGGGACAAGGGTGGCTGAAATATACTCGGAGTCAAGAGTGAATTTCATGCTCTTTATTCAGCTCATAGTCATCAAGGAGGAGAAGAGAAGACGAATGGCTCTTTTCCCCAAACCATCTGCTTATATACATTATTTACACAATGGGCCTTGCGTGATTGGCTACTTCAGGGCTACACCTGTGGGCCAATTATATTATGGATTGACTTCTGCCTGCAGCCTGATTGGCTGCTCCTACAGGCCAATCAGGTAGCAGATTCACTTCTGCCAGCCGCCTGATTGGCTGCTCCAGCAGGCCAATCAGGTTGCGGATTCACTTCCACCTGGAGTTGGATTGGGTAGCTCCCGCTGATTCTGAATCCTATTGTTCTAGGATTCAGCTCAGTACATAACACCCCTCCCCTCTAAGTTCCAGTCCTGCCTGGGAAGTTGCATTCGTAGTCCCCAAGGTCTGCTGGCCGCCTCCGTGTGCGTAGTGGCCTGGGGTGTTCCTTGGTCAGGGGTTCTGGTTCTGGCTCGTGTTCCGAGGCTGCTGGCTGTGCCAGGGCTGTCTGGTCTGGCGCCACTGAACCACTAGGTTGTAGCTCTGGTTCCGGTGTCCTTCCAGCCTCGGGGCACCCCTCTGTGCCTACTGCTTCTGCTTCCCCTGCCCACCCCTCTCGCTCTACAGG
This sequence comes from Zootoca vivipara, assembly GCF_963506605.1. NCBI lineage: Eukaryota > Metazoa > Chordata > Lepidosauria > Squamata > Lacertidae > Zootoca > Zootoca vivipara. The sequence continues at coordinate 20,948,171 of NC_083290.1, forward strand.
CCTCACTGCCCTGCTGTCCCCTTGGGACCCCTCTGTCCCGCTCTCCTCCCGGGTTCCTCCTGGGAATCGTCGCCGTAGCTGGTCGCAGTGGCGGCGCCAACATTGCCCCCCTTCCGTTAGTACCTCGTACGACACGGGACCGGTCACCTTGGTGACTGTGGCGGGTACCCATGCTGGGCCTGCCCCAAAATTCTTTGCATACACTGGGTCCTGGGCCACAAATGTCCGGGGGTTCCTGCCTTTCCCCACCACTACCTCATCCTGAGCTCTGTCGGGGTGAAGTCGGTCCAGTCTAGTTGCAAGGCGCCGGCCCATTAGTAATTCAGCTGGGCTCCGGCCCGTCGTTGTGCTTGGGGTGCTGTGCTGTGCTAGAAGAAATGCGGCAAGGCGGTATTCCCAGTCCCCTTGTGTCATGCGGCGGAGGCTGTCCTTGGTGGTCCGCACCATGCGCTCCGCTTGGCCATTGGTGGCAGGGTGGAATGGTGCTGAGCGGATGTGGCGGATGGCGTTCTGCGCTGTGAAGGTCTGGAACTCCTCTGACGTGAATGCGGTTCCATTGTCCGAGACGAGGGTGTCAGGGAGCCCGTGGGTCGCAAACAGCTTACGTAGTACCCGGATGGCTGCCGCCGTAGAAGTGGATGGTACCAGTGCGACCTCCAGCCATTTGGTGTAGGAATCCACCACTATGAAGAATGTTTTTCCCTGGAAGGGGCCAGCGAAGTCCACGTGCAAGCGTGACCATGGATGTCGGGCGGACTCCCAGGGCTGGACTGGGGCCCTTGGGGGATCCGGGCGGGATTCTTGGCAGGTCTGGCAGTGTTGGACCCAGGCCTCTATCTCTCTGTCAATCCCCGGCCACCACACATAACTCCTGGCAAGGGCCTTCATCCTCACTACCCCTGGGTGTGTCTCGTGTAGGGCTTTGAGGACCCTTTTGTGGAGGGGCTGGGGAACAACAACCCTGCTTCCCCATAACAGGCACCCCTTGTGGGCCGACAGTTCATGTTTGCGGTTTGTGTAGCCAGCGAATTCTGGCCCGGGGCTGCTGCTGGGCCATCCTCGCCACACCCAGTCCAGGACCCGGGAGATGACCCTATCTTTTGTGGAATGGTGCGCAACTTCTTGTGCCTGAATGGGTCGGTCGGGAAGCAGCTCCAGGGTCATAACCTCTTGCGCAGGTGCTGGGTCGGGGCCTGTTTCTGGTAGTGGTAGCCTGCTGAGGGCGTCTGCGTGGCCCATCGCCTTCCCAGGGCGGTGGATTAGTGCATACTGGTAGCCGGCAAGGAAAATTGACCACCTGAGGACACGTGGAGACAACACTTGGGGGGTCTGCTTCTCAGGGGCAAACAGGCCAAGCAACGGCTTGTGGTCAGTCACTATGGTAAAGGGCCGCCCGTACAAGAAATCATGGAATTTTTTTACGCCCTTCACGATTGCCAGACCCTCCTTGTCAATCTGTGAGTAGTTTCGTTCGGCTGCAGCAAGCGTCTGGGAGAAGTATGCCACTGGCACCTCTCTTCCATCCGGGAGTTGGTGTCCCAGGACAGCGCCGATGCCATAGGGAGAGGCGTCGCATGCCAGCACCACTGGCAGCCACTCGTCGAAGTGTGCTAAGACCGAGTTCGAGACGAGCAAGTCCTTGACTGCCTGGAATGCGGCCCTTTGTCGCTGGCCCCACACCCAAGGGGCCCTTTTATCTAGGAGTCTGTGTAGGGGCTCCGCTACCGCTGCCTTATGGGGAAGGAAGGCATGGTAAAAGTTCAATAGTCCCAAGAATGACTGAAGTTCGGGCTTGCTCTTGGGCGCTGGGGCCTCACAAATGGCCCGTACCTTGTCACCTGTTGGATGGACCCCTTCTGCGTCCACCTTAAATCCCAGAAAGTCCACCTGCGGCACTCCTAGTAAACACTTTTCCCGCTTCACCTTGAGGCCCGCCGTCTGGAAACGGTGCAGGACGGAGCGGAGGCGGTCCTCAAATTCCTCTGGTGTGGGCCCGGCGATCAGTACATCATCGAAGAAGGGGGGTGACGCCAGGAATCCCTTTAAGGAGAGAGTCCATTAGATTCTGGAATATGCCTGGTGCCACGCTAACGCCAAATTGCAGCCGCTTAACTCTGAATGCCCCTCTGTGCGTCACAATCGTCTGAGCCTCTGCTGTGGCTTCGTCCACAGGCAACTGTTGATACGCTTGGGCCAAGTCCAGTTTGCCAAAGATTTTTGACCCAGCCAGGGTGGCGAGGACATGGCTGACCACTGGCACTGGGTATGCATGGGCCGTGAGAGCCTTGTTTATGGTGCATTTGTAGTCTGCACAGATGCGGACCGAACCGTTAGGCTTGACGGGTGTGACAATTGGAGTTTCCCAGGGGGCGTTGGGCACCGGCTCCAGCACTCCTTGCTCCACGAGCCGGTCCAATTCCTCGTCTATGTGGGGTTTCAGGGCGAACGGGACCCGGCGGGCCTTGTGCCTGATGGGTCGTACAGCGGGGTCCAGCTGTAGGGCAATGGGGGGTCCTGTATATCGTCCCAATGCCCCATCGAAAACCCCTGGAAACTCTTTGCATATGGCGTCCACGTCCACTTGTAAGCTAGTGCGGTTCACCCCGGTAACGGCTAGCCCCAGAGGTCCAAACCATGCCAGTCCCAGTAAGCTAACGTAGGGGCCCTTAACTACCAGCAAGTCCAATTGTTGCTTTCGCCCTCGATATTGCACCCTGAAGGTCCCCACCCCCATAGTAGGGACCTTACGTTTCTGGAAGTCCCGGAGGGTGAATGGGGCCGGCCTTAGTTTGGGACCCCCATTAGGGCACAGTTCCCTTAATGTTCGGGCCGAGATTATGGATAGAGTTGAACCCGTGTCCAGCTCCATGCGGCATGGGGCTCCCTCTATCTGTACCTCTATATAAATTTTCTCTGTGCTGGGATGGGGCAACTGGAATACCTGGTAGTCCGTGATCTCCGTCGAGTTGCCTTGGTGCATGGTGCCGTGTGACCTGGGGCTCCTGGGTCGGTCATCTGATGCTTGTCGACGGGTGAGTCGAGCCCGACACACCAGGGCGATGTGTCCCAATTTTCTGCACTGCCTGCACTCTGCGTTGCGGAAACGACAGGTCCTCCTCTCGTGGTTCTCCCCGCAGCTTGCACAGTTCCCTCCTTCTCGTCGAGGCTGCTGTGGTGTGTGTGCTGCTTGAGTGCGCCGCTGTACTCGGTGTACTTCCTCCCTGTCAGATTCAGATTCATCGGTGAGGTCTTCGTGGTAGACCCTCGGTTGGGATGGCGGGGCCGGTCGTGCCTCTTGCGTTGACCTCTCGGCGGCTTCGGTTGCCAGGGCTTCCTCCAGAGCAATCTGGAACGTGAGGTCTTTTTTTGCGTAGAGGCGTCGTTGCAACATCTCGTCCCTCAGGCCACCGACGAGGCGGTCACAAAGCATGTTCTCCAATTCTGAGAAGTTGCATAACCGGGCGGCTTGGCGGAGGGAGGTCACAAACCCAGTTATGGTTTCCCCCGGGGCTTGCCGCTTTGCGTAGAAGGCATTTCGGCAAGCTACCACCGAGGGCTGTGGTGAGAAGTGCTCCTTCAGCCGTTCCATTATTGTTTTGTAAGAGACGGTAGCGACATCTCTAGGTGCAAGGAGAGCCCGGGCGATTTCAAACGTCTCCTCTCCACAGACGCTGAAGAATGTCGCCCTCTTCATGGCATCGTTGGTGACTTCTTTCGCTTGCAGGAGGAAGTTGAAACGGGCGGCGTACCCTTCCCAGTCTCCTGATGCTGGTTTGAATGGCGAGCCTCTTGGGCTTGCCGATCAGAAGGTCGGCGGTTCAAATCCCCGCGACGGGGTGAGCTCCAGTTGCTCGGTCCCAGCTCCTGCCAACCTAGCAGTTCGAAAGCACGCCAAAAAGTGCAAGTAGATAAATAGGTACCACTCCAGTGGGAAGGTAAACAGCATTTCTGTGTGCTGCTCTGGTTTCGGTGCTCCGTTGCACCAGAAGTGGCTTAGTCATGTTGGCCAGATGACCCAGAAAAACTGTCTGTGGCAAATGCTGGCTCCCTCAGCCTGTAAAGCGAGATGAGTGCTGCAACCCTGTGACTGGACTTAAGTGTCAGGGGTCCTTTACCTTTACCTTTTTATAGAGTGTGCTCCATTCCCCCCCCCCCCGTGTGTGTGTGTGTGTGTGTGTAACTCCATCTCCGCAGACCACATTAAATTCAGGTGAAGACTATAGCTTTCTCCACTGCAGTATTCAAGCCAGTTTCTTTGTACCCCAGCAATCAATTTATATTACAATGCAACTTTTGGAATTTTAACTCTGCAATATTGAACTGATTGGTTGCTATGCATATTTGTCATTGTGACCTTTGGCTTCAACAATAAAAAAAATAACATTACGTATTTAAATGCAAATTTTCATTGGATTTTTTTAAAAAAACAACAACCCCACAACCCAAAAACTCAGATTAAATCAGAAAAAGAATGGAATGCAAAAACAGCAAGGATAGGGAATAAAGCTATTTGTCCATCTCCAACTCAGTCATCGACTATGTATGTGTATATAAATATTTCCCAATCTTACACATACACATCTTTTTCTTGCAATATTTTCTGTCTGGGGAAAAAAAGCTTTCTTTGCTTTACTGTATTACTTCACTGGTGTTCAAATCACAGTTGGGAGAGTCTCCTCAATACCTCTTGACTATCAGCTTCTTTGGTGATTATTCAATATTTAATTTTTTACAATTGCATTATTTAACTGTAGCTCTGCAAAGTGTTTTGGGATGTAGCTAGCATAAAATATTCTCTTTTAGGAAAGCGAAATGATTGGATAATTTTTCTGTTTTGCCAGAATTAGGAGGATGCATTTAACAGCCATCTAAAATTAAACAACAAGAAGAACTACCCGGGCACTTTAAAAACCTGCAGCAGTGGAAGTAAATCACCAAACAAAACTTGGATGTCTGTAATTTTATGGCACAGGGGGAGAAAAATTGATTTGTGCTCAATCAAAACCTCTGTCCTCTCTAAGAAATAATGGGTGCTTGACATTTTAACATAATTATTTGCTCAACATTTTTTAACACTGCTTTCTCTGGGTGTTAACCAGAAAATTCTGAGGAAGCAAAATACAAAAGAACTTTTTTTCCAATGCCAAAAACTAAAAAAAAAATCGATCAATCTCATACCCTTCTCTTTGTCTTTTGTTTTTGTAACAATGCAATTTAAGCAGCCTACGAAGACAAATCAACAGGGAAAAATATCAATACACATTAATTTAATCAGGCTTCTCTGTCTGAAAACCCAAATTTTATTTTCATAGCAATGTATTCAATGGGGCGTGGAGCATACTGACCACATGGCTGATTGGAAGATTGGTCTTGTAACATCGGGTTGTATCCAACAAAAATCTACTTGGAGCACACTCAATGTAAAGAATGAACATAAGTTTCAATGGGCCTACTCTGAGTAAGGCCAGCCAGGGAAACAACCCATTTTCATAGGCTGCACTGATGACAAGAGGGTTCTGTAATAAAACGCTGCAATGTACTTCCACATGTAATGTGCTTCCATTTCCACTCGGGGCTCCAGCAAGCCAGCCATGCCCACCAGGGCATTTCATCCTCATCCCTTGGTTTTCAGTTTTTCATCTTCCAGTGACACTGAATGTTCCATGGCTACAGAGCATGCACAAACCTCATGGGGTTGTGAAGAGGGTCCCTCCCCCTTTTAGTTCTGCAAACCATGGGACTCCCCCAAACATTTTGATCCTTCCCTTGTGTTTCTCATAGGAATGGGAGAGAAATTTGATTATGTGAAGGCAAGCCTACCTAATTCCTACTTCCCAAAACTCAGCTATCCTTCAAAATCTGCACTTGCATGGATTTTGCAATGCAATTTTCCAGCCAAGCAATATACACAAAAATGCATATACCAGAGTAAAGTGTGCATAAAAATGCATGTATCAATGAAAGTAAGATGCAAAAAATGCATCAAAGGTAGGACATTTTTGTTTGCACAAATGTACGTATTGGGTAAAATTGCATTAAAAGGGAAAGAGTTTCACACTTAAGCACTGTTGAAAATTCATGACAAAAAACAATTTTGCAAATTGATGTGAATATGAGTAGAACAGATCTTAAGATGGGGTGGGAGTGGGGAGGAGATTAGAGAAAAATGGACACTGACAAATTTCTCCATCTATAGTTTCTTTATGACCCAGTTTGGGTTACAATCATGTTGGCTCATGTCACCTGAGTTGGTTGTTAGGAGGAGAGATATAGCACATTTAGTCTATCAAAGGTGCCCTTTCACACACAGGGGGCATTTCAGGTTGTGCCTCATTTTGCAACAAACCTTAATCTAAACATAAATAGATCCATATGTTTTTAATGGAAGGGGGGAATATATAAAACTGTTAAACCTGAGTTCACCAGATGCTTTTGTATGCTGTATAATATAATACTTGGAGAGTAGAGAATAATTAGGGAGGGAAAGTTAAAGGGATAAAAGCAGCATATTAATATGGATAAATCTGATTTAGCTGACCTTTCAATGAATGAACATTTCTGACTTAGCCTTACTTCCCCCCCAAATAAATAATTCAAACAGACACTTGATAATCCTCTTAAGAAACCAGGTTTTGATTGTGTTTCAAGAGAAAGGCAGGTATCTGCTTGGGTGGTCCGATCAATGTAACTAAGAAAAACCACCAAAACGTTGTTTCCTTTGGTGCCAGTTACATATTTTGGGGGGGGGGTGCATTTAAGCACTGTAGGTGTTGGGTGTTGTTCTGAAAAGGCAGAGTTGAAATTCTGTACCCAGGGAATTCTGCAACCTATTGAATTGTTGCAAATCTGCAAAATACACATTGCAGAGGAAAGAAAGGGGCTGAATGTGAGAGATTGCCACCCTTGCCATTACAGTGCAAAGCAAATCAGGGCTTTGGCTGATGATGTCAGGGCAGAGAGGCGGTCACATGGGAGAAAGTGCCATCCTCTTGAACGCTCGGCCCCAGCAATTATTTGCAAGGCAAAGATTAAGCTGATCAGCAAATGCAAAGCAAACAGACGAACGCTTCCCCCTTCCAACCAACAATCACCACATCACGTTGAAATCTGCATGTAAAATGTATTCCCGGACAGTGCGTTGCCTTGTTTGCAATCTCCAGCCTGGTGGGAGGGAGGCAATTAACACAAACTGCCAGTCGGGGAAGCTGATGAGCTGCTGGCTACAGGAAGGTGCCACAAAGAGCTCTCCCAACTGTCCTGCCTGCCTGCCTCCCTCTCCTCCTCGCAGCCGCCATAAAAGTTTTACCATCAATGCAAATCTGTTCTGCGCACATCAGACAAGTGGAAAATTGGCCATTCTGCTTTGCTCGGTGGCAGCAAGAGCAGGCGGCTGGGGGCATTGTATTGTTTATTACCGGAGAGGTGCTAAAAATTTCCACACCTGATTAATCAAGCATGCTCCGTAATCACTTTTCCACATGTGGCATTGGAAAGAGTCAGGTTATTGGGGGTTGCACCCCTCCCCTTCATTTATGTTTCTTCTCCTTCTTCTTTTATTTCTTTCTTAAAGATGCACTTTTAATGAGCTCTTGTTTCCAGCCTGACATTTGGAAATTTAATCAGGAGAAGGCCTCCGATGGCGGGCAAGCACCTTTCAGATGGCATTGTTTATCGCCAGAGCCTTCCTTGGGCTTCAGTTAACAAAGGAGGGTCAGCCACCTCATTCAAATCAGCGGATATTAATGAGCTAGCAATGACAGTGCAATTCCAAAGAACACTGCACAAGTGATCCCCGTCCAGGCCGGGGATGAGGGTGACGGGGGAGGGGAGGCAGTTGTGTGCGGGGGAAGCAGAGCTAATGATGATTAATGTGATGGCATTGAAGGGCTACAGCTAAAGAAAATAATCTGCCACTTCTGCGCAAAGTGTCATCCAGAGGTCTAATTGGACAAAGGAATGGGCCATCGCTGCTAGATCAGGATGTCTCGGTTGCGATGTCCACAGCTGGGTGCCAAGAGCCGGAATGCACCGTAGCAAAAGAGCAAAGTTACAGAGACGCGGAATGGTTTTGCAGGGCAAAGAGAGATAGAGGAGGGTCAGCCGGTTTAGAACAAGCATTAGATGTGCAGATCATTTATCCCAACGAATGGTTGGAATGGGGACAGATAACAAGTAGTGCAGTAAATGAAAGTTTTGGTTCATGCATGTCTTCTTCTTTGGCGATCACTCGTAGCCGAGTAAGATTGTCTTCCATAATTAGGTTTTCGGAAGACGCCTGTGCGTGATTTTGTTTTATGTGTGTAGATCAGTGCACACTGACCAACGTACAGTCTTCGCAGTAGGGCTCTGTTCCAATGGCATGAAGTAGTCACGACAAACTGGAAGATTACTATCTGCTGCAGCCTTCACCCGCCTTCACAGCTGTTGTAACATACCACTTGTTACCATCCGCCGGTTCTGCCGTTGAGGACTTCTTGGATCATTCTTTGTCTTGTTCCTTCCCTTTGACCTTACTGCCTTAGGTGACCCTGCTGGGAGTATGAGATTCCTGACGGCTTCACTCACAAGGGTCATAGGAACATGCAAGCCCACTCACCATGACCAGGTGATGATCCAGCGAATAGGGTAATAATTATTTATTTATTTATTTATTTATACATACCCCACCCATCTGGCTGGGTTTCCCCAGCCACTCGGGGCGGCTTCCAACAGAAATATTAAAACACAATAATTTCTTAAAGATTAAAAGCTTCCCTAAACAGGGCTGCCTTCAGATGTCCTCTAAAAGTATGGTAGTAGTTTTTCTTTTTGACATCTGATGGGAGGGCATTCCACAGGGCAGGTGCCACTACCGAGAAGGCCCTCTGTCTGGTTCCCTGTAACCTCACTTCTCACAATGAGGGAACCGCCAGAAGGCCCTCAGTGCTGGATCTCAGTGTCCAGGCTGAATGATGGGGGTGGAGACGCTCCTTCAGGTATACAGGACCGAGGCCGTTTAGGGCTTTAAAGGTCAGTACCAACACTGTGGTCGGAAACTTACTGGGAGCCAGTGTAGATCTCTCAGGACCGGTGTTATGTGGTCCCGGCGGCCGCTCCCAGTCACTAGTCTAGCTGCCGCATTCTGGATTAGTTGTAGTTTCCGGGTCACCTTCAAAGGTAGCCCCACGTAGAGCGCATTGCAGTAGTCCAAGCGGGTGATAACCAAAGCATGCACCACTCTGGCGAGACAGTCTGCGGGCAGGTAGGGTCTCAGCCTGCGTACCAGGTGGATCTGGTAGGCAGCCACCCTGGACACAGAATTAACCTGTGCCTCCATGGACAGCTGTTAGTCCAGAATGACTCCCAGGCTGCGCACCTGGTCCTTCAGGGGCACAGTTACCCCATTCAGGACCAGGGAGTCCTCCACACCTGCCCATCTCCTGTCCCCAAAAAACAGTACTTCTGTCTTGTCAGGATTCAACCTCAATCTGTTAGCCGCCATCCATCCACCAACTGCCTCCAGGCACTCACACAGGACCTTCACCGCCTTCACTGGTTCTGATTTAAAAGAGAGGTAGAGCTGGGTGTCATCTGCATATTGATGAACACCCAGCCCAAACCCCCTGATGATCTCTCCCAGTGGCTTCATATAGATATTAAAAAGCATGGGGGAAAGAACGGAACCCTGAGGCACCCCACAAGTGATAGCCCAGGGGTCTGAACACTCATCCCCCAACACCACTTTCTGAACACGGCCCAGGAGGAAGGAGCGGAACCACTGTATGACAGTGCCCCCAGCTTCCAGCCCCTCTAGAAGGTCCAGAAGGATGTTATGGTCGATGGTGTCAAAGGCCGCTGAGAGATCCAGCAGAACTAGGAAACAGCTCTCACCTTCGTCCCTAGCTCGCCGGAGCCCATCGCCCAGCCCTTCCCAGCTCGCTTTTATTAGCCAGGATGGGCAAGGATCAAGGAGACAGGTGATCGGTTTCACTCATCCAAGCAGCCTGTCAACATCCTTGGAGGTTACAGATTGGAATTGATCCCATATAACATGACTAGACGGGGCTCTTGCACTCTCCTGCCCTGGCCCTGCTCCCACAGTGGAGTCTACCTCCTTCTGAATCTGAGCGACTTTATCTGCAAAAAACTTTGCAAAAGCATTGCAGGAGATCTTGGGGTCCCTACCAGGCCCCGATGATGAAGGTGGTTCCGATAGATTGCGAACCACTTGAAAAAGTCTCCTGTTGCAGATGCAATAGAAACGGTGGAGAAGGTCCTTCCTTTTATTATGATCGGTATTGTTTGGAATAGATACAACATTTTCGGTAATACATTCATTTTAATAATTGAAATCCTAGAGGATTTTAACATCCATGCCGACACGAACCCACAAGGGGCCACTCGGGACTTCGTGGAAAGCATGGCTGCCATGGGGCTGTCCCTGAATAAGTTTGGCCCAACTCTCTCTCTCTCTCTCCAACCTCCCCCGGCAACCCGGTCCGTAGCATGACGTGTGCATCGTGCATTGTGATGCGTGCGTTGTGATGCATGCGTCATGACACATGACGGACGCCCCGTCCCCGGTGGGGTGCCTTCTGGTTTGCCGCCCCGGGCAGCCAGAAGGCTAGCAATGCCGCTGAGAATGCTGACATGGTTTTGCGGTTCCGGTTTCCGCCTGCAGGAATGGCGGACCTGTTTTCCATCTCTCTGACCTTCGTAAGGAATTTGGCGGTTGCTAGGGGAGTAAATGGCAACCCCCTACCCTCTCCGGGGGTTACGGAGAGGGGCCGCTGGCCCGCGATGCCCCCAGACCCACTCCGACTGTTTTTGGAGTGGGGGGAGCTTGGGCTGAGCACTTACGACGGCCAGGACTCCCGGACGCTAATCTGCATGGCGGGGATTTCCATGGTTAAAGAAGATAATTAGGCTTAAATCTATGGACATACTTCAGAAGGAGGGGAAGAAGCGCTGTTTACTGCCGAGAATTTTATGCTGCTGAGCGAGAGGAGTCAAAGAATGTACGGCATCTGGAAGAAGGATTGATGGGGACGGAGCGATAAGGGAAGCAAGTTTTTATTTTTTCTTCATATTGTTGCCTCGTATCTTCCCGGACGCGATGTCCTGGCTTATTTGGAGTGAAAGAGAAGCAAAAGACTGTGTGAGTTGAACTTTATAGCTGTTGTTACTGAGCATATTTCTTAAAGATGTGAAGTTGCCGATGAGAAAAGCCCCCCCCCTAGTCAGACGGAAGGAGTTCTGGACGCGTTCGGAGGATTTATGAGCTGTGACGCACTTTAAATTGGAGCAGCGACCTGAAGCTAAGTTCAGCTATAGGGCAAGGAGATCCATTAATTTACCAAGAGTTCATGGTTGGATGTTTGGGTCTCCTGCCTGAAAAAGCTGTAAATTCTATAAAGATAAATAAATCGTAAATCTTCATGGCTATGAGAGAAAATGAAAGTGATTTGAGCCTTTTAAGATGGCGCTGCTACTCCGTCGCAACAGGGAGCTCCACTAAGAAGATTTATGGGGAGGCTGGACTGATTAACTCACACAGGAGAAAGAACATCTGTGAAACTTCGTTTGACATTTATCTCAGCAGCTGGAACAATCGGATGAAAGTGGAAAACATCTAGGTGACTGTAAGGGGAAGATTTGGAATATTATGAGCTTGGAGGACGATTTGAACTTTAGAAATAAGACGGCAGTGGACAGTTGCGAGGAATTCCCAATTTCTTGAAGCATGGGAACCCAAAAATAAATTATTTAGATGATTTGGCATAACATTCGGTTTGATTGATATATATATGTGTATAATTTGAAATATTGAATGTGATATAATTGGTTTTAATTGGAAAATTAATAAAAATATTTTTTTAAAAAAAAAAAGAGAATGCTGACATGGTTTTAAGCTTTTAGTTGATTTTTTTAAAAAAAGTTTTAAATGCAGATTTATTTACTTCTTTCTTAAATTTCACCCTTCATCTAAGGATCACAGTGTGGTTTGCAAAACAAAAACACATAGTAACAAAACAAAACAAACAATACCCCCCCCTAACTGTTTTTACAGATAATTTGATTGTTCCTTTTTCTCTTTGTAAACTGCTTTGCAGTTTTGTTTACATTTGCAAGCAAGCAGCATATAAGTTTTATGAAATTAATTAATTAATTAAATACCTTCATAATGTTTACACTGACTGGCAGCAGCTCTGACAGGCTGTTAAAGATATCTGACAGGCTGTTAAAGATGCCATGGATTGAACCTGGGACCTCCTGCTTGCAAAGCAGATAGGAGCATAGGCAGCTGCTTTATGCTGAATCAGACTATTGGTCTATCTAGCTTAGTATCGCCCACACTAACTGGTAGCAGCTCTCCAGGATGTCAGAGAAGGTTCTGGAGATGCCAGGGGTTCAACCTGAGACCTTCTGCATGCAATGCAGATGCTTCACCAATGCGCATCTTCAGTGCCCCACCAGCCTTTCCTTCTTCGCTTCATCATGTATCTCAAGTCATGCCAGATATGTGCCCTTTACACAATGGGCCCACCTTGTTTGAGGGAAGGGAGGACAAAGTCATGGAACATGGAGATGCCTGGGATTGAGCCTGGGGCCTCCTGCATGCGAAGCAGATAACCTTCCCTCATCCTGGAGATGCTTCTCATTCTCCATCTGCTTTGTGAAAACAGCTAAGTGACTGGTAGCACCTTTACATAGGGGGGAAACTCTGGCAATTTGCAGCTCAGTATATCCAGACTGAGTTTTGTCCTTTCTGTGATCTCTCCACCCTCCATTCCCTTCCACCTGTCAATGTAATACAGCAGCCCGGAAAACCCAACCACTTCTCACCGATCTTGCAGTCTAGTAAATAAATCAACTGCACCAAACAACAATTTTTTCCTCATCAATAATAAACAAATGGGGGGGGGGACTTCCTGATGGAGATTGCCACCGGGTATTGCTCATGCCTCTGAGGGATTTGCAACAACAAGGCATGCTGCATATCTGGCGGTTTCATACCCTCTGGCTAGCCTCCTTTCCTGCATCCCTCTGAGTCTCCCCTGTATGTAATAGTAATTGATTAATATTTGTTTAGAACATTCCTGCCACTTTACCACTGGCTGCAGTTTTCTGAGTCACTCTGCTGGAGGAAGGAAAATGAATGCTCCAATTGCTAAGGAGGTTGGAGAGAGAGAGAGAGAGAGAGAGAGAGAGGGAGAGAGAGAGAGAGAGAGAGAGAGAGAGAGAGAGAGAGAGAGAGAGAGAGAGAGAGGATGGCTTATGACATGTTGCTCATAAAGAGCCACAGATCCCAGGAAGATTGTGCAAACTCAATCAAAAGAATAAAAGAATTGGAAGGGACCCTGAGGATCATCTAGTCCAGGCACGTCCAACAGGTAGATCACCGGACATCTGTGGTAGATCACTGGTAGATCACTGCCCCCCCCCAAAGAAGCTCAACAACTTTGGCTTCCCTAAGAAAAGCTCAACATTTTAGCCCTGCAACCCATAAAAACGGGGCTTTCCTCCTCCCTAAGAAAAGCTCAACAACTATGACCTGAACCCCAAAAAAGGAGGTAGATCACTGCCAGTTTTTAACTCTGTGAGTAGATCACAGTCTCTTGGGAGTTGGCCACCCCGATATAGTCCAGCCCTCTGCTATGCAGGAATATGCAACTGGTCCATATGGAAATCAAACCTGCAACCTTGGCATTATCAGCCCCATGCTCTAACCAACTGAGCTATCCAATGGGTTTCTTCTTTGGTGAGATCACTCATAGCCAAGTAAGATTGTCTATCATGAGCATGGTTTTAACGGTATGTCCGTAAGTGACTGTGGAGGCCAATTCTGGATTCACATGTCCTTCCACAGTGTGACATAGGTTTCCAGGTGGAAGCTGATCACGGTGAGGAATTGCCAAACGTGCCTTCCTCTTAGTTCATTTCTCCTTATCGTCCTGAGTTCATGCTTCTTCAAAGTCCATGATGCCTTTGGTAGAGGCTAGTATGGTCTGCCTCCACAGTTGCTTCTGAATACCAGTTGCTCAAAACCACAGGAGGAGAGAGATGCTCTTGTGTGAGTTTTCCACAGGCATCCAGTTGGCCACTGTGAGAAAAGGATGCTGGAGTCTTCTTATATTCTTAAGTTCTTAAGGGAAAGGGAACAGCTTGCTGCAACATTTCCAAATGGCATTGTGGGTATAATGAGGTGGCAGCCAGAGAGGAGGGAGAAACTGGATTCAGTTCACATTTAAATGTGAATTTGCCCATTGTGAAGTTTCTGAAACAATATGCCAGCCGAAAGAGCCATCCTTCGGAAATCTCACTTCTCTGAATTCTTCAGTGCAGCCCTCCAGTCATGTAATGTGGACAACTGCACATGCCCTTAAGCAAATTCAAACACCTTGAATTTGTCCAATTCCCCTTTCAAGCCATCCAAGTTGGTGGCCATCACTGTCTCCTGTGGGAATGAGGTTTGTCCTGTGGATTTGTCATTCAGTACTGACATCAGGTTTGTCCCACCTTTTCTGCTTCCAAGCTCCTGGTTCATGTGAGACTGCTGCCCATAGGGGTGGATTTTGGTCTTTCAAATTTCAACAGCACCTTGTTCAAGGCCAAAATTTGGTGCTTCCGCTGCCTCTCGTCTTCCATTCTGCCCAGTTCACTATGTCATAGTTGTGACATCCTGCAGCACCCACTAGGCTCGACGCCCAGTGCGGTGGAACTGGTCGTGCTAAATGTGCCTCTACTCCCCACATCCCTTGACATTCATGCAACTAAACCATGGTTGACTGAATATCAGCCTTCTGAAATATGGACTGGGGTGATTTCAGCCTTCATGCCAATCTTGCACCTATCTTTGAAGGAAAGCAGGAGGTTTTTTGGGGGGGGGGATCCCATTTGAGTCACTGATTTGGTTCCAACTCCAGGAAATTAATAACATACTTCTCCCCTAGGCTGTCTGCAGGTTGCTGTCATCTAAAGTCACCCACTCTTTCAGCCATGGCTTAATGCTTCTAATCTCTGCACCGTCGCCAGAGAAATCAGTTCATCATTGGGATGCAGAGATGCGGTAAAGGATTTTCAGTGAGCAGATGCCTCTGTGAGAGAGAATGGTGACTCCACACCCAAGTGTTTGTTGCCTTGCAGGGAATTCCCTGCCCTTCTTTCCTCCTCCTCCTCCATGCCACCAGCCACTCAAACCTCTCGCAGTGCCTCATGCATCTTATAAACCAAACTCATTGTAAGCAAACCATGAAATTGCAAATTTAACTTTGTCAACAAACAAAGACTTCAAGGAAGCCAATGCTGCTTGATTCTCATCTGCGGCTTAATTTACAGAATCAGCTCCGGAGAGACGTGCAGAAGGGGACGGGGTGGGTAAGCTGGAACAGATGCAAAGAAAGTATCGTTGGCTTACACTGCGGCTGTTGCTCAATACATTTCCTTTTGGAGAACCCTTCACAAAAACATAGGGGGCTAAGTGACTTGCCTACAAACTCAGAAGAAAGCAGTGGCATAGCAGCAATTCAAAAAGAATCCACCACCCCATTCTTTCCCTCCTGCACATTTGCAATCCTCTCTCATGCTTGGTTTAATCAATTATTATCGAACAGCTTAGGACCTAGCACCTCAAAGAGTGCATCTCTCAGTATCAACCCTCTTAGGCCCTTATAACTGGCAGACAAGGTCCTGTTGTTGGCGCAACCGTTGGCTGCTGCCCAGTTGGTGCTAAACCATGAGGGGGCCTTATTGGTGATGGTTCCCAGTTTGTGGAATGCCTTCCCTGGTGAGGTATATCTGCCTCTCTCCTAGGTAAGTTCAGGAGGATCTTCAAAACATTCCTGTTGCCCCATGCTCAGGGACTGGGCTTAAATAAGAAATCAGGCAAGTAGAACTGCCTGGGGCTGGCTGGGGTTGATGCTCCATTGGCTTGAATAGGCCAGCAACCATTGTTTCTAGCCTAGAATCAAGAGTGACCTTGAGGTCTTGCAAAGCACTCTTGAAAGCCACTGGGTGATCCATTAGGGACTATTAAGGGCAAATGTGTTGCGATTCATACCACTGGTGACAGTCCCAGCAAAATAAGAGAAATCTGTAGATCAATGCCCATATTTCTTCCCTGGACAGGCCATCATAGCTTGGGCAGTGATCCACTGCTGCATCAAAACCACCTCCGCCACAGCCCAGCCCAGCCCTCCACCTGCTTGCAGAGTGTCAAACATCCTGTCGAGGGAGGCTGGGAGAGCCCTCATTAAGCTAATGGAGTGCTAATTTGTTTGCAGGCGAGAGGGAGGGATTGGTAGCACTGCCTCATTTGCTCCGCGGAAGAGGGTCATTAAAAAGAAGGGTGGCAGGCTCAGGAAGATGGAGTGGGCGGATGGGGCTGCCAGCTGCTTGAGGGATGGGCTGGGGAAGAATTCCAGGCAAGGGTTTTGGTTCTATCTGAGCAGTGCAGGAGGACTGTCACCCAGACCAGCCTTTTGCAGGGGGAGGCGAAGGAGCTTAATTCACACACACACACACACACACACACACACACACACACACACACTTTGCACTTAGCAAGCAAATTATCCAAGCTCTAGTGCATTGCTTGCAAAGAGTTTGAAGTTATGTATTTACTGCCTTTTAAACTTAAGCAGCAAAAGTTTGGAGGTTGATTGGTTTGGGGTTTTAGGCTCTCTCAGCACAAACAATTAGACAAGTGTACAGCCTTTAATTTCTGCCTTTTCCTCTCCAATTCACGGAGGTGAAGACTATCAATGGCTTCTAGCTATGATGTGCCTCCACAGCTGGAGGTAATAATGCTTCTGAATACCAGTTGCTGGAAATCACAGGATGGGAGAGGGCCCTCCTCCATTCCTTCCTTGCTCCCTCTTCCTTCCTCCTGCTCCCCCCCAACCTTAAGATCTCTTCTCCAAGCAGAATCAGGTTTGAAAGATTAGCTGTCAAACGAATGGTTCAATACCACATTATTAGTTTCTATTTTTGATGAGAGCTTCCCTTCTTCCCTTTTACTCTTTGAGCAAAAAAAGGAAAAGGGAAAAAATAGAAAGAAAGAGGGAAACGTCACTTTAAAGTCTTTCTCTGGGTTGAATGTGCACTGTGCAAGAAACTCCACCCCCCACCCCCACCCCCGTAAGGCAAACTATTTAAATGACTTCTTTACACAAGCTCTGCTTCCTGGCCCCTCCAGACTATCTGCACTGCCAGACCTAATGGTTTGGCCTGCCTGCTTGACAACTCAAGGTACTTGCTTGACACTTGGTTCTAAGCACCTTCTTGTTGTCTTCCCACATCATGTCTGACATGTGAGAGAGAAAGGGGAAAATTAGATTCCTTGGTGCAAATATTACAGCTGTAGAAATGAGTAATCCCACCCCTCAACTGTACTATCTATAATTAATCTGAAACAGGGATGGAGAATCTGTGCCCCCCCCAGCTGTTGCTGGGCTCCAACTCCCATCAGCCCCAGCCAGGAGTGTCATGTGTGTTGGTCAAAGATGATGGGAATTGTAGTCCAGCAATGACTGTCAGGCCACAAGTTTCTATCCCAGACCCTCCAAATGTCCCTAATTTCCAGGGATGTCCCAGATTTAGAGAAGCCATCCCAGTTTCTGATTTAATCCTGGAATGCCTTGCTTTTCCTTAGGATGTCCCAATTTTCATTGGTTACATGTTGAAGGATATGGAGTTATGGTCCTGAGCCATCTGAAGGCAGTTCTGTATAGGTAACTTTTTTAAAAAAAAAAAAGTTTAATGTTTTATTATATTTTTAATATATGTAGAGACTGTTCTTTTAAGGCAAATGAGCCTAAATACTGGAGGCAGATTCATCCCCTCCAGTGCACCTCTCTTCTGAATATTTGTGAATCCTATTCAGCCGGTTAGATGTTTCAGCACACCCGCTTGTGGGCCTTCTACATGGGACATGAGGTTTAAAAATATGGTGTAAATTAGTAATTTTTTAAAAAAAGGAAATTTATCTCCACTGAGCAACAGTACTATCATCTACAGCAGGCATAGGCAACCTTGGCTCTCCAGATGTTTTGGAACTACAACTCCCATGATCCTTAGCTAACAGGGCCAGTGGTCAGGGATCATGGGAGTTGTAGTTCCAAAACATCTGGAGAGCCAAGGTTGCCTATGCCTGATCTACAGCCAAAAAATAAAATAGGCATTGTTATAGTGGCTGCTAAATATAGTGGTGTCAAGGTGAGACTGAAGGATGTGGGGAGAGAGAGAGGGAGAATACCTTGGATCATCCCCAAACCATGAAATAACACTTAGATGCTTATCTTGGTCTTCTTTTCTCTTATTAATACTTAATGGTGCTAGAAATCCTCAGCTTTTCTCCACTACCCCCAGAGTACTGAATGTGAGTGAAATACAAGTACAGTATATCAGGCTCAATCCAGAGTCAAGGATTGAAAGGGAAGCAAGCCTGCAGTCATCATGCAGAAACCCCAGGGACATTTCACTAATCTGATGGAAATTGCTTGCTACCCTTAATAATCTTCAGGTTATTCCCCCCCCCCCCGAGCCAGAACCTCTACGTTCACCTTAAAAGTTCATTTCAGGTGCCATTTGGGGGCACTTCTACTAGAGGGAAGACTCGTATCAAATGTACCCACTATACAACATTTCTTCTTCAGAATTTTGAGACTCTCAACAGCTGGTGAGAGGTAAATGGCAAAACCAGGTCCACTGTTGGACAAACACCTTTTCTATTACTCCTGGCTAGGATGGCACAGACCACCATCTGAGGATTTCACCCATCTTATAAAAACTCAAAATTCACCAGGTGTTTCACTTAAGTTGGAGCCTCAAAATGTGCCTCCAAATTTTGCTTTGGGAGAAATTCACTGGCAAACCCTCGGACTCCCCAGGTGAAAAAACTTGACACATGTATATATTCATTTAAATATGCATATATCCTATGACTTTGGATCAGTCACCAGCCTCTCAGACTAACCTACTTCACAGGGTTGTTTTGAGGATAAAATGAGCAGAAGAACCACATACCTTGAGTTCATAGGGAGTGAAGTGGAATATAAGTGAAATGAATATGTAATGATCATCACCATTACTACTGCTGCTACTAGAGTAATAATTCAATAACTAGATGTTTCTCATAGTAAATGACTAATAATCAATCTACATTAATGAAAAACAAAACTGCATATTTGGGTTCACTGATCTACAACAGAAGCACTCAATAAAACATTCCCAGTTGTCAAGAAATTTATTCCAACTCTGTTTTCCTTCTTTTGCTGTGATGTTAATTTTGCTGAAAGAGCACAGTTCCATAACTTATTAAACCAGTCCTTCATGGAGGGTATTTTACACAACCTCCATTTTTCTCTCCACAATATTCTTAATCAGCTCCCAGGAACATTTTTTTTTGTCTTTGTACATTGCCCCTAAATATGATAAAAATCACCCCCGTCCTTGGCATTTCCATTCATTCTTTGAATAATACTTGCTTATTTTATTTGTTATAACCAGGGTAATATAGCCTCCAGACATAATCTTAAAGCAATTCTCTCTGTGTTTAATGAAAAATTATGTTCCATTCCAGAGACTTTCACAAACATTAAATGAGATATTTCCGCCATATATACCGAGTCCACTTATTCATACACATGCACACATGCACACACACACATATGTGTTTTATACTTTAATAATTCTTTTAATATATTGATTACCGGTATAAATATTATCCTTTCATATTCTGTCAAGTCTTGTATTCAGGTTTTTGCTCCAAGTTGATCAATTATAACCACTCTAATTCAAATGGATTCAAACCATGGAGGAGTTATGTAGCTAGTATTTCAGATTCATGATGGGTCCTCCTTGGGGCTCAGACCATCAGCAGCAGCCCAGCTGTGCCACACCTGATTCCAGGCCTACTTTCACAATGGCCACTAGACCTGCAATGTTGCCAATAAGTTCAGCCACACTGTCAAGCTTAGGCCTAGGCCATCAATATAATAATAATAATAATAATAATAATAATAATAATAATAATAATAATAATTTATTTATACCCCGCCCATCTGGCGCCACTCTGGGCGGCTTACAACAGAAAAATGAAATAAAATAATCTATTAAACATTAAAAAGCCTCCCTAAACAGGGCTGCCTTCAGATGTCTTCTAAAAATCTAGTAGCTGACGAAAAGGAAAATCAGCTAGAAGGGATCTGGGGAAGCACAAGAAACAATGGATGTAATAGATGTATTAAGTTGATATTTGTTTGAATGTACCTTTATTTTCATGTTTTGGTATCTGTATTGTATTTCCTTTTGTTATTTGTTCTTTTTATGTTTTTTGTAATAATTTGTTTTATGTGTGATGTTGTTGTGTATATAAAACCAATAAAAAATATCTTTAAAAAATAATAATCTGGTAGCTGTTTTTTTCTTTGACATCTGATGGGAGGGCGTTCCACAGGGCGGGCGCCACCACCAAGAAGGCCCTCTGCCTGGTTCCCTGCAACTTGACTTCTTGCAACAAGGGAACCGCCAGGAGGCCCTCGGTACTGGACCTCAGTGTCCGGGCAGAATGATGGGGGTGGAGACACTCCTTCAGGTATACTTTAAAGGGCTTTAAAGGTCAGCACCAATACTTTGAACTGTGCTCAGAAACATACTGGGAGCCAATGTAGATCTTTCAAGACCGGTGTTATGTGGTCTCAGCGGCCGCTCCCAGTCACCACTCTAGCTGCCGCATTCTGGATTAGTTGTAGTTTCCAGGTCACCTTCAAAGGTAGCCCCACGTAGAGCGCATTGCAGTAGTCCAAGCGGGAGATAACCAGAGCATGCACCACTCTGGCGAGACAGTCTGCAGGCAGGTAGGGTCTCAGCCTGTGTACCAGATGGAGCTGATAGACAGCTGCCCTGGACACAGAATTGACCTGCGCCTCCATGGACAGCTGTGAGTCCAAAATGACTCCCAGGCTGTGCACCTGGTCCTTCAGGGGCACAGTTACCCCATTCAGGACCAGGGAGTCCCCACACCTGCCCACATCCTGTCCCCCACAAACAGTACTTCTGCCTTGTCAGGATTCAACCTCAATCGGTTAGCCGCCATCCATCCTCCAACCACCTCCAGGCACTCACACAGGACCTTCACTGGCTCTGATTTGAAAGAGAGGTAGAGCTGGGTATCATCCGCATACTGATGAACACCCAGCCCAAACCCCCAAGGGCAAGAAGGCTGGATTTGCTGACCTCAGTCACTGATGAGTGAGACGGTTGTCCGATTGTGATCAAATTTGGCCACAGCGTCACATGCGGATAGCACAGTGCTGCTACCAACTTAGATTTAGGGTGGGGGTGGAAATAGGGGACAGGGATAGGTAATTCCTTCCCTGGGTGGGCTTCGGGGGGGTCTAAATAGGGGGCAGGGATACATAAGACCTTGTCTGGGTGGGAAGGGGGGGGGCAGAATAGGGGACAAGGATAGGTAAGCCCTGGGGTTTAGGGGGCAGAATAGGGGACAGGGATATCTAAGGCCTTCCCTGGATGGGGTGGGGGACCAAATACGAGACAGGGATAGGTCAACCCTTGCTTACCTGGGGGAGCATAATAGGAGACAGGGATACCTAATGGGTCGATACAGAGTGGGGGGAGACACAAGGATGCCCCTATATAAACATAACATACGAAAAACAGGCAGACTCTGATGGTCAGGGGACTCTGAAGGGGGACTCTGACCCTCCATTTAACAAACTGAGCCACAGCAACGCGAGGCTGGGCCAGCTAGTGGTATATACAACCCTAGATCTCCCCCTTTAGTGCCAAATTCTTCTCCCACTTTGTTCTAGTTAAACTCCATCCTTAGGCTACGAAACCTCTAGGAGTTCTTTGCTGCAAAACCTGGGTATGCAGCCTTTGCTGGCTTTCTACTAACCATTATACTGTAGCTCAATTCCTCCCCACCTCCTTTCCTCTTTTGTTCCCTACCTCCCTTATGTCTTTGTGATATTTATACTTGGTTTAGCTAGGACTTCGGGAGATGAGCAAAACATGAATTTCACCCTTCATCACAGTGGTAGCTCAAGGAACTCAGCCAAGGCTGAGACCGCCCTAGCGCTTTTCTGTAGGTGTTTGTTGACAACAAGAGGCATCTTGTTATCCAAGAGCCATGGTGACTGATACACACCACTTCCAAGAATTAATAAGGAACCACTTATTAAGAAGATAGGAATGTAGGAAGCTGCTTTATGCCGAGTCAGAACATTGGTGCTTCCATGACTGGCAGTGACTTTCCAGGATTTCAGACAGAAATTTGAAGATACCAAGGATTGAAATTTGAACTTTCTGCATGCAACACAATTAACATAAGAAGAGCCTGCAGGATCAGACCAGTGGCCCATCTAGTCCAGCATCCTGTTCTCACAGTAGCCAACCAGATGCCTGTGGAAACCAGCAAGCAGGGCCCTCTCTCCTTCTGTGGTTTCTAGAAATTCAGAAATTTAGGGGAGCATGACCAGTTCACCCGCACCGGTTGCCAAGCCGAGAGGGCACTGCAGGGAGTGCTGCAACAATGATGAACAATGGAAGGCAAGAGGTGAGGAGGGCACTGAATGTTGGCATGGCATGGGGCATTGCTGAAATTTTAAAGCCCAAAGTCTACCACTGCAGCAACTGGTATTCAGAAGTATTTCTTCCTCTGACTGTGGAGGCAGAGCCGAGCCATTATGGCTTGTAGCCATTGATTTTACTTTCCAGAGATTTTACTTTCTTGGGTTCCATGATCACTGCAGATGGTGACAGCAGTCACGAAATTAAAAGATGCCTGCTTCTTGGGAGAAAAGCAATGACAAACCTAGACAGCATCTTAAAAAGCAGAGACATCACCTTGCCGACAAAGGTCTGTATAGTTAAAGCTATGGTTTTCCCAGTAGTGATGTATGGAAGGGACCATAAAGAAGGCTGATCGCCGAAGAATTGATGCTTTTGAATTATGGTGCTGGAGGAGACGCTTGAGAGTCCCATGGACTGCAAGAAGATCAAACCTATCCATTCTGAAGGAAATCAGCCCTGAGTGCTCACTGAGGCTCCAATACTTTGGCCACCTCATGAGAAGAGAAGACTCCCTGGAAAAGACCCTGATGTTGGGAAAGATTGAGGGCACTAGGAGAAGGGGACGACAGAGGACGAGATGGTTGGACAGTGTTCTCGAAGCTACAAACATGAGTTTGACCAAGCTGTGGGGGGCAGTGGAAGACAGGAGTGCCTGGCGTGCTCTGGTCCATGGGGTCACGAAGAGTCGGACATGACTAAACAACTAAACAACAACAACAGCCATTGATAGCTTATTGGATAGGTAATAAACTGAACAAGCAATAAGCTGAACTTGCCCACCAAGCACTGTAGCAGCCCAATTTAGCTTTGTCGCTGCTACTGTTAAACGATTGGGAGTCAAAACCTGCAAGCTACCTGGAGAACCTCTCTGAGATCCAGCGCTATCTTCTGGCCACCTCTGCCCCATTGTCATCTACCATCTGCCTGTCCCTGAAGTAGAGGAATAAGAGCAGCCTATGGCTCCTACTCAGGGCCTGAATGTCAGCCACATATTACAGATGCGAATTTTGCAACAGCATCTATTTTGTGATCCTGCAATTAGTTGGAGGACAGAGTGTGACATTTACCCAACCGCCTGATTGCCATTCTGAGCCAAGGTTAGGAGGCCTAAACACCATCATTTGCTCCCACAGGTAATTGTGGCCTGAAACACAGGCTTGAATGGAGACACTTTTAGAATCGGAGCCCTCAATAGAGACGTCACTTCTCTTTTGAGAAAATCAAAACATTGGGGTTTCTCACAAAATTCCACCCTCCTGAAGCCTGTCATTTCAAGCCAACATCTTGCCCCTCATTTCCAGGTTGGAAAATAAAATAAAATAATGGAGTGTGTGCAGAGAAGTGGAAAGAAAGAAAAAAGAAAACCCCAGCCTATATTTATGCATACAAAAGGAACTAAGCAGGACAAAATGGATGTATAAATGAATGGGTAGATGAGATTTCATTAAAATCGCCGCATTTAAAATACCCACTGAAGAAAGGGAAGGTTAAAAACTTAATTGACTAAATCAGCCGTGAGGTTGAAGACTGATTATATCGTTGCGATAAATGTAATATTGGTCATCAAAATTCTTCATAATATATTATTTTGCATCAAAAACCATTATTTGAAAAGAGAGGACAAATAGTGTTTTCCTCAAATCCCTGACAGATTTAAAAATAAAGAAATGATTGATCTTCACTCCCCCTGGCAACAGCACCTGGATAATTTCATACGACTGATCAAGAGGCTCGTTGAATCAGAGGGAAAACAGTATCTGAAAACACAGAGACCAAACCCAAACTAGATGTTGTGTCACTTATCCCCACAACAGAGAAGCCTTGGCCAACACCCTTCAGGTGTTTTGGACTACAACCCCCATCAGCCCCGTCCAGCAGGATTGTTCTGGCTGGGGCTGGTGGGAGTTGTAGTCCAAAACAGCTGGGGGGCAGGTTAACAAAAGCTGATCTGTATCACAGCCTAGCACCCATCAATGCTCCTATTGGACTTCTCATCTGTTCTGTCCCTCATTAGAGAGGAGCAAACATTTCATTATATGGTCTGGACAAAAGATAAAGGGTATGTCTATGTTTCAAGCTTATATTGGTTTCATACAATCAAATTTTCATCGTTTCCTCAATACACCTTGAGAATGGTAACCTGGTGAGGGAGGCTGAGACCTCCTAGAATCTGCCGCCTGAGGCAGTCAACACACTCTGCCGAATGGTAGGGATAGCCTTGCACTGAGACATGGCTTAATGCTGCTGAAGGGGTTTCTTTCCTCTTCTTGCTGCTCTTCTGGTTTTTTTTTTTGTGTGTGTGTGTTTTTGTGTGTGTTTTTGTACTGTCTCCATATTTGCTTATTGCTACTGAGGGCCATCATGAAAATGCATCCAGAATGAAAATGCATTCTGGACAATTCTCTACCTCCAGTTTTGGAGGCAGTATGCCTCTAAAAAAAACCAGTAGTTTTGGAGCAGAAGTGAGGAAGTGCTGGCATGCTCCTGCTTCTGGGTTTCCTATAGGCATCTGGCCTGATCCAGCAGGGGTCTTCTCATGTCATTTTTGGGTTAGGAGAGCAGTGACTGAGCTGTCAGAATAAGAATGGTCCTGTCCTTGCTGCCATCACAGTAAGGTGAAGAAATAATAGACACTACCTCTGCCACAATTACTTAAGGCAGGACCCCTATGTTTGGTGCACCCCTTCCCTGAAAAAAAGCAAATTCTGTCACCTACCCACATCATGGAAAGTGTGGTGTGTTAAGGTTGCTGGGAACTATAGCTCTGTGAAGGGTAAACTATAGTTCCCATGGTTCTTTGGGGGAAGTCATGATGGTTAAAGAGAAATGTGTTTTAAATATATGGTATGGATAGAACCACACAAACAGATTTCTCCAGGGCTAAGACCCAAGCTATCTTTGTTGCTGATCTAGTGTGGCTGTTTTATTGTCCTTTGAAGGTTCTATGGTGGCCCTAGAGGAGAAAGGCCAATCAGCTGAGGGCAAGGGGGGTGATGAATAGCAACATAGGACCAATATTAAAATGACCAATAGGAAAGGAGAGCTGGATTCTGGGGGGAAAACCAGTGCCTGAAAGGAATTAGGGAGAAGGGGTAAAGGTAAAGGTAAAGGGGCCCCTGACCTTCAGGTCCAGTCGTGTCCGACTCTGGAGTTGCGGCACTCATCTCGCTCTATAGGCCGAGGGAGCCGGCATTTGTCTGCAGACAGCTTCTGGGTCATGTAGCCAGCATGACAAAGCTGCTTCTGGCGAACCAGAGCAGTGCACAGAAACACCGTTTACCTTCCCGCCGGAGTGGTCCCTATTTATCTACTTGCACTTTGATGTGCTTTCGAACTGCTAGGTGGGCAGGAGCTGGGACCGAGCAACGGGAGCTCACCCCATTGCAGGGATTCAAACCGCCGACCTTCTGATCAGCAAGCCCTAGACTTTGTGGTTTAGCCCACAGCGGACTCCACAAAAGGTAATGCCACAACAAACCAGCAGAATTTAAAGTGCCACCAGTGATATTTGCTGTTTTTGCAGCAAGAGGTAAACACCCACTACCCCTCTAAAATTATATGCATCAGGTTTCGGAAGTTGTTTGCTACTCTAGAGAACAAGGGGTTAATGCTCCAGCTGTGATTATAATGGTTAGTTGCACAGTAAACTCCATTTTGATATAAATTTGTTCACACAGTTATTTCCAATATCTGTTCCTCCCACTCCAGCAAACCTCTGGCACCCCCTGCCCTCTGCTACAAGGTACAGAGCAATCCCACAAAGAGAGCAGTGATTAAATTGAATTTATCTCCGGCCAGCAGCAACAGTTGCTAGAAGATACACAAATAGGGACATGGGAAGGGTGGTGAGAGAGAAAGAGAGAGACCCATAACAAACAAAGATTCGACAAAATGTTAAAAATATGCAGATGAGCCCTAACAAAAGGGCCTTGGGCTCTCAATTACGCCAATTACATTCTAATTACAGGCAGTGCCATCAAGCGCTTTTCAAAGCCCACATCTCTTCTTAAAAGTATCTGTCAGACGAGCTTCTTTGGAATGAGAAGATTACATTAGTATGCAAGATTGAATTATCTCTAACTCCCCACAATGGAAGAGCTTGATGGGTTTTGGTCTCGGAAAAAGGCAGCAGAGGAGCCGTACTGGACAAAAGGAAGTACATACAGTATTCACACAGTGCATAGCAAAACAATGGCATTTGTTTCCCGCCCCCTCTTGATGTAGTAATGGCCAGCAACTAGGATGACTTTAAAAGAAGATTAGACAATTTATTGGAGTTTAAAGCTATGTACTACAACTACATCCACAGTCAAAGGCAGTATGCCTCTGAACACCAGTTGCTTGAAGCCACAGAAGGAGAGCGCATTCTTGTGCTCAGGTCCTGCTTGTGAGTTTCTCTCATCCTATGAAAACAGGATGTTAGTTTGCACAGACTTTTGGCCTTATCCATCAGCACTCATCTTATGTTCTTATGCACTCCGGCATACTTTCCAAGCGTCCCAGTTTTCTAGGGACAGTCCCAGAATTACAACAGCCACCCTGGCTTCTGATTTGATCCCGGAATGTCCCTATTTCCCCCCGCTAGTGCCAGCACTGCCAAGCTTGGGGGAAGAGGAGGAGAAGCTGGCGCTTGTCACATGTTGTGGCGGCAGCTGCGGTTGCGAGGGAACATCCTGTTGCCTCTCCATGGCCACTGCTGCTGGTTTCCTCCCTTGGACGGCTTATAGTGGCTGCTGGAGAGAAGGCAAGGATGAGGAGAGGCTGCTGACACTGTGGCCCAACCCTGCTTGATGCAGTGGCTCTGAGGAGCAGGCAGAGGGCAGGGCTGCCCTGGGAAGAAAGAAAGGGGGAGTGGAACAGAATGCAGTGCAAGGATCCTGATTTAAAATAGTAATAATGCTTTGTGCATCTGTGTCTAATCTTGCCCCTTTCTAAAATTTATTTATATGTGTGTGTGTGGTTTGTAAATCTACCAAAGAATAAAATAAAATCTGGATTAAGGGGTTTTCTCAGGACGGTGGAGGGCATGTATGCTATGTCCCATTTGTGGAGTGGTGGTGGCTTTCGCCCTTCTTCTGATAGGAAATCCTCTGCCTAGGGGCTGGGAAGGGACAGGAAAAGTGGGGGGTCCATTATGGTCAGTTGTAGGGGAGTTATAACTCCTGGCAGCAGAAACACAGGTGCCAAAGGTGTCCCTATATTCAACAGAGGAATGTTGGAGGGCATGCTCTGGTGCATCACAAACCACACCTACCACACATCTTTGCCTAGCCCTAAAAACGGGAATCAGGCCACCATAATTTCTCTAACCCACCAGCCTGGTCCAGCTGCAACATTTGCTTCTTCTAACTTCAGAACTGATGCCAGCAGGAGAGTATACTGTGCGGTGAAGCAACTCTACTTAATATTGCACAGCTCTTAGTTATATCAACAGAGGCTGCTGCATCTTGCACAGAATTGCCCTGAACAACTTCCAAAATGCTTCAGCTCCTGTTTTCATTTGCTATCATCAGGCAGCAGATGCTGGGGTGGGTGGGAGGAGCAACAGCAGCTCCTTGCTTCTCCTCTTGAACCCCTAGTCATTCCCCTTTGTCCAGGGCCTGCTGATCTGGCCTGCTGCCTCAGACATGGTGGAAGACACTATCCCATCATCAGGATTGAAGTCTGACTTAACTGGCAGCCGAGTCAGCCTCTCTATATGGAAAGCGGAAGGGACACCATCTTTGTCTCAAGCAGCAAAATGCCTTGGGGTATCATTAAACCAGCAGTGGTCATCCGCCAGAGAATGTGATAAATCTTCAGCTTTTACAGCTTGCCTAGAAAGACAAGCAAAGAAGGTTATCAATCACAAGCCAGCCCCAATATAAGACTGGTGGAGAGCTTTTTCAGCTGCCCACGCTTTGTCCTGAATGAGTCACAGCTATGATAACACAGCAGCCATTGAGGAAGGAGCAGGTCTCAGGTTCAATCTCCAGCATCTCCAGTTAAACTGATCAAGTAGGAGGTGACGGGAAACAAACCTTCCTGAGACTCGAGAAAGCTACTGCCAGCCAGGGTTGACAGCTCTGGGCCAGTAGTCTGACCCAGCATAAGGCAGATTCATCTGATACACAGCGTGCCTAGGAATGAGAATATAATGGAGTACAATGCTGATGCCTTGAAGATGGAACTCCTGCAGGAGCTATTCCTACAAAACTATAGGAGGATAGGAAGCTGAGTTAGACCATCAGTCCATATTGCTCAGTATTGTCTACACTCACTGGCAGTGGCTCTCAAGGGTTTCAGACATGGTACCTCCTAGCGCTGCTCGGAAATGCTAAGAATTGAACCTGGGACCTTCTGCATGCAAAGCAAATGCTCTATCATTGAGCCCTGCCTCTTACAGTCTCAGAGAAATGCAGTGGGATGAAATGGCACAATGTGGTGGTTAAGTGAATGAGCAGTGAACTGGGATGCTTTGGTTCAAATCTCATCTCATCCACAAATTCGTAAGGTAGCCTCAGGCAAGGCTCAGCCTCTGATTTGTAATATGGGGTTGATAATACTGAATTACATTACAGGACTCGTTTAAAGATAACGGAGATAATGTATTTGGCACATGAAATTCATACCATAAATGTTAAGTATTATTATTGCATTCATATACTTAAAAGAGGCTTATTTTGCTGGGTTTCATGGGTCTGGGTGTTTTAGCTTATCTACACTTGTGATTCTCCATTAAATGTTATAGCTTAAAAGATAAGAAGTTTGCTTTTCAAGCTGAAATCTATTGGAACAAATTCATTGGGTTTCAGGCAGGGGTCTTTACTAGCCTTGCCTGGCGATGCTGGGAATTGAACCAAGGTCCTTTTGCAGATGCTCTAACCACTAAGCAATGTCCCTACAAGTCCCTGACCAGGTTTCTTCCATGCAAATCCAATGTGCACACCTAAACCACTTCCATGTGCAGATCTCATAGCATAGGTGTGCAGAGCCTCCATGAGAAATACTGTGAGTCTTATCAAAATTGTTTGCAGGTGTGTGGGGGAGGAGGTTCCCTTTATGGTGATGAAGACCACAAAAGTGTCTTCTGAATAGTGCCCTGCATCACATTGCATAGTGGCCCAAGACAAGGGTGGGACATCTTTTTCAGCCCTACTCCATCCCAGTTACAGAAAGGTCTACATGCACAACACTCCATTCTCCATCCAGGCATTATCACAAGTCCAGGAAGCACTTTAGTCAGACAAAAGGAGTCAAGAAGTGCATGCACCATGGCTGGGGATGAGGCATGGCCTGGGGAGAGTCCCAAGGATGAGACAGAGAAGATTGAAGAATTGCATTTGGTCCTCAGGCTTGATGTTCCTAACCCCTAGCCTAGGAGGTCTCAAAGATCCCAAATCCAGACTCATTTCAAACTGACGACAGCCTTCAGATGCTCTTGACTTTGGCCCTTAATGGATGCAGTGGAAAACACTGCAAGGAGAGTGAGAAAGTCTGACTTTTGTTGAGTTTGCCCACATCTTTAAAACTGAAAAACAATCTGTGCTTAAAACTACCTCACAAGCATCATGAGTAGACATCATGGTTGCCTCGCCTTAAATATTGGCTAGGATCAACCTGGCAACGCCATATCTATAACCCCCTTATCCAGATCCACTCAACCATCTGCAAGCCCTTTGGACCTGAGAGGCCATTAATAAGATTCTTGGCACAGGTTGAGATGGAAGGCTCTCAGAACTTTGCTCAAGAGCAGATGTTTCTCCTGCCAGGTTCAGTCTCTCTGTTACTTTGTTTTGGCTTATTAAAAGCAACAGAAACTCGGTGGGTGTTCTGCCGGTTCTTCCCCTCTCCAAGACAAGGCTCAGCTCTTTATGAGCTTTGGATTACCTACAAAGTTAGTCATACTTAGAGGACAACTGCTGAAATTAATGAAGGCAGCTGATTTAGGTCCATTCAACTGAATAAGTTTTAGATCTCTCTGTTTTGTTTTATGCTGGTTTCAATGTATGTGCTATTTATTTATTGTCATTAAGTTGCTTTGAGTTACTTTTCTAATAATTATAATAATAAAGCCTAATAAGTGAAGTAAATAAATAAATGATAATACTCCCTTCCTTACCTGCCCATGCTGGTGAAGTGGTACGAGAGGACATAAGCAACAGGTGAGCTGACTTCCCCAACAAATTA
Source organism: Zootoca vivipara (assembly GCF_963506605.1). Taxonomy (NCBI): domain Eukaryota; kingdom Metazoa; phylum Chordata; class Lepidosauria; order Squamata; family Lacertidae; genus Zootoca; species Zootoca vivipara. The sequence continues at coordinate 20,978,915 of NC_083290.1, forward strand.
TAGAGATTTTTTTCTGTAGTGTCACCGTTGAACATGATACTCTGAAAAGCAGCATAAGCACACACACATTTTGCTGTCTAAAATGATCTATTTTACTATCTAAAATTTACAATCTTAATTTTAAGCAGTGAGCATGACTAGAGGAAAGGGTCATAGAAACTAATAAGACCCTTTCCTCTAGTCACAAAGAGTGGGAAATGGCTGAATCGAATTCTAATGCTTGAGCTGGTTCTCTTTTTTTGTGTACTGGGTGTGAGTGTGCCTGCAAGTTACTTTGGGTGGGTGTGTCTATTTCTAAGTCAGAACCTGGGGAGGGAAGAGACAGAAGCTACAGTCTTCAGCCTCCATTCTTTTATGCAGTTCTGCAGCCATCTCCTACAGAGTGGGACCATCTGTGTGCAAGGCATCTCGCCCTTAATTAATCGACTCTTCTCCTAGCTCCAGTGAAAGAGGCCCAGAGTTTCCAGATAAAATATTGCCACAAAGAGAGACAGAGAGAAGATGACGCATGTAAGAAATCAGAGGTCTTCATCTGGAGGGGCACAATTATTTTACTGCCATGCTAGGCCTCTATTCCCTGAGCTGGCTGGCAAGTTTCGTCTCCATCCTGCCTATTTGATCTGGAGTCATCTTTTTGCTGTCCTTTCTTTTCCAATACCCTTCTTCTCCATGGGTAACTATTTAATTTGTTTCATTCCATGCGATGCTTTCATGAGCTAACTTGGGCGCACACTTTTCTTATTTTTTTATTTTAGATCATCCTTCCCAAACATTTCCAGTTATAAAACCGAGAGGGGAGGATTGAAAGAGGGGACCCTATGGCATTGAAAAGGGTTCTTTTTGCATGTGTTGCAAGAAAGGGCAAAGTGTGTTTATTTCAAGAAGGGAAAATGAGTCCTGTGTTGCTCTCTCTCCCTGCATGGTGTCTGGTGTGAACAAGATGAGGACCCTCCACCTATCTTAGTCAGGGGCTTCTGGGCAGAGAGAGTGAGAACTCAGGCAGAAGCATTATCAAAGGCATCCGCACCACGGAAGGCAAAACCCAAATGGGCAGCAATATTTGACAAGTGTTCCTCTCATGTTCTGCTTCCCCTGCTCAATAGCTACAGCTGATTCCTCTTCCTCCCATTCAACCAGTGCAGTTCGCCGTCATCTTGCACAAACAACTACTAGGAACGTAGGAAGTTGCATTATACTGAGTTAGACCACTGGTCCATTTAGCTTAGCACTGTCTGTCTACACTGCATGGCGGCAGCCAGAACCTCAGTTGCCCCAAAATGGAAAAACTTAAAGGACTTACGACTTTCACTATGGTATAAAGATAGGTGGCATTTAGCATTAGCTGAAAAAATAACTCATAAATTACGTGTTGCCAAAGGCTTGGAGGACCCTGAAAGATTTTCTCTTTAGTGGGATTTTATCTTATATACAACAGATACAGACACACAAGACAGGAGTGGGAGTAGCTCAGTTGGAAGAGCATGAGACTATTAATCTCAGGGTTATGGGTTTGAGCAAAATATTCCTCAGTTGCAGGAAATTGAACTAGATGGCCCTCATGGTCCCTTCTAACTCTACAATTCTGTGATTCTATAAGATTCCCTCTCCACAGTACAATGTGCTGTACTCAACCAACCTAATACTAAGTTTCTTCTATTATTTTTATTGTATCCATTTGTTTGATTTACTTCAATGATATCTGGGAATGGAGGAAGTATGGTCCACACTGATTGGCCGTGGTCCTCATGATTTCAAACAGGGGTCTTTCTAAGTCCTACCTGGAGACGTGGAGGACTTACCTGAGACCTTCTGCATGCAGGGCAAATGCTGTATCATTGCCCTACCTCTCTGACTTCATTGCTACTAAAAAGGAGCAACAAAATAAACTGGGAGAAGCCCAGGTGGATGAGCCAATTCAGATAGGCACCTGTCTAACAGTGCTTGAGGCAGCATGCCCCCTCCACCATGTGCCATTATTATCCTTGTTGAGATTCATGTGAATTGTTCCCTCAGATTCACATAACACTCTGTGTCCTTTAAATTGGGAAAGACCATCGCTCTGTTGCAGATTGGTTGTAACTAAGAAGTCAGGCAGGTGTGGATGGGCTGAAGGCAGACTGAGCTTGGTGTGGCAGGGTGCCATTTGACTGAATGGACCAGCCTCTTTTGGTAGATCACATGTGCTGCATGAGACAAGCCCTGACACCACCAGGAGAAATTCATACTAAAATTGCAAATTGCCGTGGATAATGTGGAGAACTGAATATATCCCTAGAAAAAAATGAGAGATAAAAATGGACTTCCTTGAACTCACTGTGTGGAATGGTCAAGAGAAGTGTACTCAGCATGAATGAGCAGGGGTCCCGCAACAGAGGCTGTCTTTTGACTTTGACGCCTCGTTTATTTACTTCATTAAGCAGAACTGATTAATGCAGCTCCTCATTGCTTCTCATAAGCACCTCCCAGGCCCATCTCCACCACTGCATTTCAAGTGCTCATTCCAGTGTGCCTCTCTGAGCTGCCATGCATTGTCCCATGCAAACCTATTTACCGGAGCGCATGGAGAGAGCCTGAAGGTCACGGTCGCTCATCAGTCTCTCTTGGATGCCTGCATGGGAAAGGGTGACAAAGCCCATCTGCTCCTGATGAGAGTCCCGGTACTTGTGATGACTGCTGGCTTACTGCCCCTGAGGGAGAACATCTGTTTCTCTCAGCCCATGCATACACTTCCTTATTTCAACAGCATAAAACCCAGATCATGCAGGCATCCATGACAGTTCTTGAGGGCGGAGAGGCCCCCTGAGCCCACCACAGCTAAGCTTCAGCTGTTTCTTATGCAATCTACCATTTGTAGCTTGCAAATAAAGGACACGCCACAGACCCCATCTATGCACACACATTACTGATGCCACCATTGACCTTGACCATGTGCAAAAGTTGCTAAAAGTCAAGCCTTTAACTGAGGGAAGGCCCATAGCTCTGTGGTAGAGCATCTGCTTTGCATGCTGAAGATCTCAGATTCAATTCCCAGCATCTCCAGGTAGGGCCGGGAGAGCCTCCGTCAGAAACCACTGGAGAGCTGCTGCCAGTCAGTGTAGACAATACTGAGATGAATGGGCCAGTGGTCTGACTCAATACAGTGGTACCTCTGGATATGAACGCTTCTGGTTGTTCACGCATCAGGTTACGAGCTGCGCTAACCTGGAAGTAGTTGTTCCCGTTTGCGAACTTTGCCCTGGGATGCGAATGGAAATCGCGCACCAGAGGCACACATGCAGTGGGAAGCGCGCTTTCGCTAATACCACTTCATGCTAAGAGCAGTTTCAGGATAAGAACAGACCTCCAGAACGAATTAAGTTTGCATCTAGACATACCTCTGTATAAGGCAGATTGCTATGTAAACAAACCAGGAGCTTGCTCCCCACCCCCATTGTTGGACTCCTGTTATTAATATATACTATTGTTTTCCTTTCAGAGATCTTAACATGTGGGACACATCATCCATCTAGAAATATACCTTGTCCCTTCTGTTCCTCCTCTTCTGAAATTGTTGCCACTGCAGCCAAATATCCTAAGCAAGATTGGCAAAAGCAGCCTTTCCTTGCCTGATATGCTCTGGGTGTTTCAGAATGCAACTTGCATCAGCTTCGGTCAACGTGACCTTTGGTCTTACATGATGGGAGCTGTAGTCCAAACCCTCTGGAAGGTACCTCTAGCTCAGGCATGTCAAACCTGTGACCCTCCAGATGTTTTGGCCTACAACTCCCATGATCCCTAGCTAGCAGGACCAGTGGTTGGGGAAGATGGGAATTGTAGTGCAAAACATCTGGAGGGCCGCAGGTTTGACATGCCTGCTCTAGCTGAAGAAGGATGGTCGAGAGTTATGGCCTAATGGATCATTGTGGATATCATAAATTATCTTCCTCCGGAACAGTCATGTTATTGGACATGGCTACCAAATAGCCTTAAAGATGGCTGCCTCAAGACCTCAACTCCAACACATGTTCACTGTCTGAAATTTTACTCAACCAGTAGGGAGTTACATCCACTGGCATTGCAATTTACCTTCTCAGATCCCTCCTGGAGATGCTGCTATACTGACATTTCTGTCAATATAACATACTTCTCTGTGGAAAGTCCTTCTTTGCTTGTTTTCACTTTCGCCCAGACTGGCTTGCTCTGGTATTGACTCAACAGACTGCAGATTTTGAGTAAAGCACCTGTAAGATCGTCCCAGGTGAAGAAGTCCTTTTAGACTCTCATTTTATTTCAGATAACCCAGCTCAATATCGAAAAATCACTAGCCTGCTTTAAGTTCCCAATTTTATATATAATCAGGTTTTTATAATCCACCTGTGAGGGACAGGGGATACCGAGAGGTCCCTCCCATCTTAAGGTCCAGCCCATCCCCAAGCGCTGGGGAGAGCAGGGAGAGCTCTGCCTCCAGCGGAGAATCAGGAAGTGGTGTCCGAGGCTCAGGCAAGGTTGCGGAGCCACTGACCCAGGTGGGACAGGAAGGGGGGAGCCCGGGGGGAAGGCCAATCCCCCCCGACTCCGGAATTGTGCAAAAAACGTCGGGGGAAGAGGCTGGGTCTCCCCAAGCTTCTTTGCTGGAAGAAAACGCGCCAACCTCCATTCGGAGGTACTGACACCTGACCGAAAGCATGTATATAGATCGCTCTGAGCACTGTAAATAATCAGCACTTAATAAAAGTCTAAAAGGACTATGCTGCGAGGAGTCGTTACTCTAGAGTAGCCGCATCAGCGTCTCTGACACCACCCAAAGCAAAGATCAAAGTTCAACCATGGTGCCTCTAAGTGTCAAAGTTCTCCATCATGGAAAGAGGGGATTACAGCTGTGTTAGACTGCTTCAAACAACAAGCTCAGTTTTTAAAAAGAAAATATCATTGAGCACCTGTCAAGAATTGAGCATCTCACAGGCTTCTATGTACTTTGCTTTGTGGTTTCTGAAAATATGTACAAACAGCATTTTAAGGGCTGCCTAGTTGCTACATCTGCTAGCGGGCAGGCACACAACACAGGTTTACTATCTTAAGAACTTAAGAAGAGCCTGCTGGAACAGATTATCTAGGGGCCATCTAGGCCAGCATTCTAGTGTAACAGCAGCCATAGCATCCATGACAGATGGCCATCCAACCTCTGCTTAAAACCTCCAGTGAAGGAGAGCCCACCACCTTCCAAGGGAGTCCATTCCAACTCTTTACAAATTAATAAATTCAGCTGCCACCATCATCGGCATCATTTCTGGCATGACAACTTTGTAGCTCCAAGAGCCCCAAACCTCATGCTGCAGTGAGGCTAAAGCTTTTTGCAGGTTGGGAGGGTGTGGGATAGCAACAAGAGGAGGATCTAGCAACCTCCAGCAGGTAAGTCACACACACTCTCTGTGGGTATCGAGCAGATGGCACAAGCACTGTTTTATAAGCTAAGAACTGATGGACATAGGCTCAAATGAACTCTTGCCCTTCATTTCCCACTGCTGTCCAGACAATGAGCAGTGAGGGGTGGGCAAATCTATCTATTTCCAGTTCAGTTTACTTTTGCATGTTTTTATCCAGAAATCCATCCCATCTCCACATCAGTCTGTAAAACTCCTCCTCTGGACATAAGGTAGGGATCAGGGATGAGTAATTGGTGGCTCAGTTCCTGTTGGACTCCATTACCTATCAGCCAGCCTGACCAATAGTCAGGGGTGGTGGCAGTTGTGGTCCAACAACATCTGGAGCACACCAGGTTTCCAACCACGGACAGGTTCCTCCCTTTCCTCCACACACACACACACACACACACACACACACACACACACACACTGCTTTTACTGAGCCAAAACAAAGGGAAAGCTATTCCCCAATTGGATGAGCTGTGCCACCTCTCCAAGCCAGCACCTCCTGAGGACCCAGGTGGAGAGCAGCAGCAGCCCATCAATATCAACAAACAGCAACCTTCTGCCTCCCCTCTTCACATGCAACACCCAAGGACAATCTGTTTCATCTTTCGACAGGGCAAGTGGGGAAACTGGGTGGCAAGGAGAGGAAAGAAGCCATCCTCTCCGCTCTGGGTCCAGCCAGATCAATTTCCACAGCCTGTTGTGAGCAGAAGGGTTTCACGTAGCCTGGCCAATAAAGCAAGAACACACAGTCCACACACACACACACACACACACACACAGAGCTTCCCTGCCACCACATCCTAAAACTGCGACTGCGACCAGCTCTCACCTGCTTCCCTTTTCTTCTCCTGCCAGCTATATCAAGTATTGGAATATTCAGGTGGAAGAGTGAGGGAGAACACCCTCAAAGGCAAGCGTTCCTTTAATTAGTTTGCAAATACATTTTCACTCGCAACATTAGATTCCTGTGCCCTGAAGGTCAGGAGACTGGCTGTTTTGCAACCTAACTAGCAGCAAGTCTCCCCTGCTCCTCTAAACTCTTCCCCATGGCCAGCAATTGATTTAATGGAAGGAAATTCTTCTCCCCTTTTTACCTGGAGATTGGTTTTCAAATTATGCCCTCCTGAAAGCTTGAAGCTGAAGATACAAGTGGTCTGGTTTTGTTACTGCACACCACACTGTCAGCGTTTTCAGCTAAGAGCTGCTCCTCTGCACACACACACACACACACACCAGTTCTTGTTATGGTCTCTGCATGACAATAGCTCAAGGGAGGGTGTTGTTGCAGCTGGAGCAATTTGCCTAGCAGACAGGGCCTGTTTTGTTACATCTGGGAACATCTGCCAGATGGACTCAAATTGACCTCCTTCTGTAGGAGCTGCAGAGAATCTCACAGCTGGAAGATCCAATGGCCCGAGTAACTCGCTTGGGACTAGCAACAGGGGCAGATGGGAGAACAGAGAGAGGTGTGTGGGTTTAATCACCTGTTCATCAGCAGCTGGGAGAAAGAATATCCATTTTTGTCATAGCTATATTGACTTCTATCATTCATGCTGTTAGAACATCTTCCTGATGTTTAGTTGGAATTCTTGTGACTTGAATTCTTTGGCTTGGGTCCTAGCTTCCAGAGCAGGAGAAAACAAGCCAACTCCATCTTCCATATGACAACCCTTTAGATATTGGAAGGTGGCTCTCAGTCGCATCTTTTCCATACCGAATTCCCTCACTGTTCCTCATAAGGCTTGATTTCCAGACCCTTGATCCTCTTGGTCGCCCTCCACACATGTTCCAGCTTGTCATCTCCAATCAGCAGCCAATATGGTTCCAGCCTTTGTCCTCCTTTCTTGTTCCCAGCACCTCCTGCTCCAAACAATTCCTCCCCATCCTTCTGCTATCCCAAGCCTAGTTTTTAGAGGCACATCTTTTCTTTCGAGCACAGCCTGTCCCCTCCCCATCACCTTGGCAATCCTGTCTGCCCAAACTCAAGTCCAAGGCCTCTTTGATGTGGTTCATCAAAACCTTTTGTTATGTTAATGCCTCTATCCCAGGTGAGGGTCTAGCTCGGAAAGGAAGCTTAGCTTGAGTTTTTCCACTGACCCAGAATCTTCCCTTTAATAGTCCAAATATTGGCTAGATCCTGACATTTATTAATTTCTTGGATTTAGTGGGGTCTCCCCGCAAAATAACCTATAACATCTGAATACACCCATAAACACTGAATGTGTGCCTCGTGCTTACCTATCTGGTAAAGGTAAAGGGACCCCTGACCATTAGGTCCAGTCGTGACCAAATCTGGGGTTACGGCACTCATCTCACGTTATTGGCCGAGGGAGCCGGCGTACAGCTTCCAGGTCATGTGGCCAGCATGACAACGCCGCTTCTGACAAACCAGAGCAGCGCACAGAAACGCCGTTTACCTTCCCGCTGGAGCAGTACCTATTTATCTACTTGTACTTTGAGGTGCTTTTGAACTGCTAGGTTGGCAGGAGCTGGGACCGAGCAACAGGAGCTTACCCCATCGCAGGGATTCAAACCACCGACCTTCTGATCAGCAAGCCCTAGGGTCTGTGGTTTAACCCACAGCGCTACCTGCGTCCCTATCCAGTACTGTATACATATTTTGCTGCCCCAATACAACCTTCTTTACTTCTGAAGATTAGGGTCTCAGGGCTTTGCAAGTGCTTAATTATGAAATCTTGGTTGCTTTAACAGTTTTGAGAGTAAGATATGGCAGCTTAAAAGCTGCAAATTATAAGTCATCTGAATGTGGCTGTGGGGAAATGTGTTGCTCTGAAGATGAGATTTCAGAAATCTTTTGGCAGAGCATGCCACCAGACCACATGGAGGCATGACAGTCCATTTGACTCCATCACTGTCACATAATGGGCCCGGTGAGCCCTTGATGGAAAATAAGTGTACTTGCCTCACTTCATAAAGTGCTGGAGAGCAGGAAGATCTATCAATCAATAATCCAGCCACCTTGTTTTATTCCATCTTGGTGCCAATCAATTACAAACTTAGGAAATGTTCAGATGCAGAGAGCACACACGTCATGCCCAGGCCTTCTTTTTGGAAAGGCTGGATACACACCTGCCAAAAACAAATTAACTCCAAATTTGGTGCCAAGAAATTGGAAGGGGCACAACTTCAGAATAGATTATGCAAAAAGCGAAAATTTTTACATAGTTAGCACTAAATTAGCCTCCTGGTTACAAAGCACTGCATGCTGCTCTAGACCACTTGTGCTCAAACTGTTTATATATGTCATGATGTTGGGCTGCATGCAGCTTGAGTCGCCAGTCAGGTGTCGCAAATCCCTGGCACTAGTCCCTTAAAGGAATCTGGGTCAAATTGTAAAATGTAAATGTCTCCTTGAATCTTTGAGCATTCATGGTTGTATATAGATGAACAAACTCCAGAGTAATCCTTGGCGCATCCTACTTTGGAACCATAATTTATATTTTATTTAGCACCTATATAAAACATTAATAAATAATAATAATACTATACCCAGCCTATCATTATGGGACTCAAGACCTTACCCAGATGGTCTCTCATCCAGACACTGACCAGGCCAAGACCTGCTTAGCTCCAGTTAAGTGTCTTGTCTAAATTACAAGGCTTCATCTGCATTGGCATTCCACCGGCTTTTGAAGATCTTCTGTTTACCCAGGCATTCTTCTTGATCTCTCAGCTTGAGACTTCTGTTTTAATTGTGGCATCGTTTTAATGAGATTGTTTCATTGTACATTTTAATGAAGGGTGTTTGGTGTTTATATTTTAATGATTGTGAAACCATTTTTTAAACTTTGTAAACCACTGAGAAGCCTCGTTTGTCCTGAAGCTCTTACATAATAATAATAATAATAATAATAATTTGGTATTAAGTAGTTCAGTACAGTAGTTGATCACTACTTAATTCGGTATTTAGAAACGGTTGCCCATCTATTAAAACTCAACCAGTGTAGAATACTCCAGGCACAACGAAAGATATTTAGCAGTGGGGTGTTGTGTGCCATACCACACCCACCCACCCCTATGTCTTAAGAACATAAGAAGAGTCTATCTACTTAACCAGGCTAAAGACCCATCTCATACATCGTTCTGTTCTCACAGTGATCAACCAGGTGGCTACAGGAAGAACACCAGCAGAACCTGAGCACAACAGCACTCTAAGAACCTAAGAAGAGTCTGCTGGATCAGGCCAATGGCCCATCTAGTCTAGCATCCTGTCCTCAGTGCCCAACCAGATGCCTGTGGGAAACCCCTGCAAGCAGGATTCAAGCACAAGAGTCCTCTCCCCTCCTATGGTTAGCAGCAACTTGTATTTAGAAGCATTGACACAGAGCACAGCCATTGTGGCTATTACACATTGATATTCTCCTCCTCCATGAATTTGTCTAATCCTCTTTGAAAGCCCTCTAGGTTGGTGGCCATCACTGTCTACTGTGTGAGTGAGTTCCATAGTTTAACTATGCACAGCGTGGAAAAGCACTTTCTCCCCACTTTGGATTCCTTGTCAGCCATTATTCAGAGGCAGCCTGCCTCCAACATTGCAAGGAGAGCATATTCATCTTGGCCAATAGTTACTGAGAGCCTTATCCTCCAGGAAGTTGTCTAATCTGCTTTTAAAGCCATCCCAGTTCGTGGCCATCACTCCATAGTGTGAGAGCGCCCCATTTGTCCCGTCACTGAACTAATTTTTGCTTACTGCTGCCAGCTGCAGCCCTTTCTCCACCGTGCACCGTGTATGATTGATGTCCCACAGTCGATTTCAACATCCCTGTGCTACCACCGCCATCCTTTTCTTCAGAGTTAGAAGAAGGCTGATAGCCAGCCAGTTCCCTATCGCACCTCTCAGGGATAATAACGGGGCAGAAATTTTAAATCACATTGCCTGTGCCTGTCAGTCAGCTCTGAAATCTCTCCCCGCTGCCACCGCCCCAAACAACTCCGAAAGGCAACGTGTGATAAATCTGCTCACTAGAATCAGAGGCAGGAGTGCCAGGTGAGGACTTATCATTCACATACACCCATGCAGGATTTATTAAATATTTAAAGTCACTACATAGATCTAAAGAGCTGCGTTATTTATTTTTACAGGGGCCAATCAATCACAGGTGTCCTCAAACGGAAGCCAGACCTTTAACTACTCATCTGATTACATCAGCTCCATCCTTGCCGCCCCTGTCGGGGTGGTGCTTAATATTTCATCAACACAGCTTCTAGGCAAAGCAGGGCTGGAGGTTGATTTCCTAATGGAACAGCTATTTGGCATGTGGATTTTTTTTTAAAAAAAAGCAATTTGGATCGAGGGGGTAGGGGAAAGGAAGAGAAAAATCGCCTTGTCTTCACTGCTCGTTCACTCTCTCTCACTTCCAGAGCCTCAGCAGATTTACTTCACCAAACTAATCCTGCTGGAAAGGGAACTTTCATTTACTATCAGCCGCATAAACCATCAGCCTCCCGCTGGATTTTAGCAGCACACACAAATGAGAGGGATGGGGGTGTGCATCTGTGCAGATTCCTGCAGTTGCCCAGCTGATCAGCCCAGGCAAATTTGGCATCATCATCATGGAACCAATTACTGTATGCTAAGGCCCGATACGGAAATTATTTGCCCTTTATGGACAGTTTAGAGGAGCAGTTCTAGAGGTGGTGGCAGAAAGTTTCCTCTAATGGCCATATTCTGCAGGTCCATTTTTTTATCAGGGTGAGAATGCCCAGTTGTCCAAGCAGACCTGAAAAGAGAGGTGCAAGAAGCATAGAGGTATCCAGACCTTGCTATAGACCATAGCTGCCAAGTTATCCCTTTTTTACAGGGATTTTCCCTTATGCTGAATAGGCTTCCTCGCGAGAAAAGGGAAAACTTGGCAGCTATGCTATAGACTGAACTGGAACAAACAGCATTTTGAGTTTTTGGCAGATTGCAGATTGTTCCGATTCAGCGGTAAGAAGCAGTTTTCTGTGGGGAAAGCAGTGGGGCAAAAGAAAAAGAAGATGGCAATGGCATGCAGCTTTAAAGCATGGACCTGTGTCTGTAAACCCAGCACAAAAGGAGGTCTGGATGAGCCCTAGTCTTCCTATCAGCATTTGAGCCTTCAAATAAACCCATCTAGGGGTGAGAAACCCATGGGCTCTGAATTATTTTGGATACTTCCCAGGACACTGGTCCCCACAATTCGTCTATTACTGGACAACCCCCATAAGTGATAATAAGTCCCCTTACAAGGAAGGCCTGATCTAAGATTTCAGACATCACACCTATGAGGAAGGAAAGATAATTATCAGCCCTCCCTACTGCCCCACACATTGTAGGAAAGTGAAAGCAGAACTTGCATCAGCCTGCCCCATGAGGATGCAACAGCAGGTGGGAATTGAACTCCTGTTTTCAGGGCAGGGCGGGGGGAAGAACCTTTGAAGAGCCAGCAAGGCATAGCTAAATGCCTGTGCGCATTTCTTCCACATCTTCAAACTGTAAGTTGTAGGTGGAAGGTTGTCATTTTACTGTGCATTCAATACTGCTCTCATTGACAGAGGACGATAAGTGTTGGTGCGCTGCAGTTGCTGCATGCTGAGTCAGCGTTGGTGGGAGGGTTCCAGCAACAGTCAGGGGGTCATATGTTTCCTGCCCCTGTCTTAAGGCCCCCTTTGCACTGTACATTTAAAGCAGTATCCTCCTACCACTTTAAACAGCCATGGCTTACCCTAAAGAATCCTAGGAGCTGTAGTTTGTGAAAGGTGCTAAAAGTTGTTAGGTAAAGGTAAAGGGACCCCTGACCATTAGGTCCAGTCGTGACCGACTCTGGGGTTGCGCACTCATCTCGCATTATTGGCCGAGGGAGCCAACGTATAGCTTCCAGGTCGTGTGGCCAGCATGATAAAGCCGCTTCTGGCAAACCAGAGCAGCACATGGAAACGCTGTTTACCTTCCCGCTATAACGGTTCCTATTTATCTACTTGCATTTTGATGTGCTTTCGAACTGCTAGGTTAGCAGGAGCTGGGACCAAGCAACGGGAGCTCACCCCGTCACAGGGATCGAACCACCGACCTTCTGATCAGCAAGCCCTAGGCTCAGTGGTTTAGCCCACAGCGCCACCTGGGTCCCTAAAAGTTGTTAGGAGACCCCTATTCCCCTCACGGAACTTAAATTCCCAGTTTGCGGGGAAGAGTGATGGTTGTTTAATGACTCTGGGAATTGTTTCTTTAAAAATAAATAAAATAAAAAAGCAATCCTGCTACCATTGTACATACAACCATGTCAATATAGTTAATGCAGCGTTTTCTTGATGTTCTCTGTCTCCTCCAGTTCATTAGCAAAACACACGCGCACACACCCCAAAAAATTCTGATACATAGCAATCCTTCGTAGATTGCTTTTTGGTTTTTGCCATTTTTGTCAATCCACATGCACCTGTCACTCATGTAAGACGGAGGGGGATTAATCAAGGACACCCCCATCATTATAGGCACATCTTTGCTTGGCATGAATGCCACACAGAGTGAAAATATGCCCCAACTGCTCCTGTAAAGCCATCCCCAAGTCACAGCCTTGAGCGCTTGTTGTACTGATGTGTTCAGAGGAAAAGAGCTTTGTAATGTTCTCTCTGAGGAGCACTCCAGACAAGGGCAAAAATGGCTTTTAAGTTAAGGTGGGATTATTCCAATGCACATCTTTTGTGCGGCTGGTCTAATTGAACAGTTAACGGCCAGCCTAAGCAGAGCAGGTGTTATGAGACCGGAGACAGCCAAATCTATGTAATTGTGTGATTTTTTGCATGATTGAGTTCAGAAATGTAGTAATAAGGGGAAAGGGGGGAGGTGGAGGGCAGAAAAAAGCAAGGAAGTAGAAGAAAGGCAGCAAAGAACACCTTGGCCATGAATCAAATCTGAAGCTGTGTCACACAATTTGCTAAGGAAATATACTTTAACATCTCCCAGTAGGGATGCAGGAAGGAGGGGTGTGTGCAAAAAAATCTGGAGCAAAACAATCCCAGAATCCTCAGAAACACAGAATTCTGTAAACCAGACCTACTCAAAGTTGTGGGCCAGTCTGCAAACCATTGGCTGCTGGTCTGTGGCAGTGGTGGGCCTTAGGGTCTTAAATTTCTGCAGTGCCCTGTGCAACACTAAAACCAGCACCTCCCAGCCTCTTGCCCCCTGAGCAAGAGCACCTCTCAGGCTCTGCGTCCAGCGTGACCAAACCACTCATGTTCTCCTAAATCTGCCTCTGTCTGTGGTGACTCCATAACAGTCCAGGTTGGTTACAGGTAGGTAGCCGTGTTGGTCTGACGAAGTCAAAACAAAATTTAAAAAAATCCTTCCAGGAGCACCTTAGAGACCAACTAAGTTTGTCATAGGTATGAGCTTTCGTGTGTATGCACACTTCTTCAGATACACTGAAACAGAAGTCATCAGACCCTTATGTAGAGTCAGAGGGTGGGGAGGGGTATTACTCAGGTTGGGTGGGACACTTCAGGGACCAAATATGGTACCAGTCCTTAGCACATTAGGAGGTGGGGGAACTTCTGGTCCACCACATCAGATAGTTTGAGATGCCTGCTGTAAAGCAGGCACCCCCAAACTTCGGCCCTCCAGATGTTTTGGACTACAATTCCCATCTTCCATGACTACTGGTCCTGTTAGCTAGGGATCATGGGAGTTGTAGGCCAAAACATCTGGAGGGCCGCAGTTTGGGGGTGCCTGCTGTAAAGGAACACAGAGCTCACCAGTCATCATTAGAGAGCAGAGATCTGCTAATTGCTCTGCAGCCATGTTAACAATATATGGGGTCCTGCTAACGGAATTTGAGTGAGGAAGGGAAATTATTTCTTCTGTGGAAAATGGTGGTTGGCCACTATGAGAATGGGGTGCTGGAAGACATGCATTTTTGGCCTGTAAATCGTAGCTGTGAATGTGAGGGAAACTATTTTCTTGTGTGCTGAAGAATGAGCTATGCTTTGTTAGCTGAGATACTTGGGGCTTTCCATTCCTCAGATCTGAACTCTTAATTGTATAAAAAAACATATATTTCTGCATTCCCCCTGCCACTTCTCTTTCCTGTTGTAATTGGACGGTACACAAGATCGGGCCATGCCCAGTCTGAAGAAAACCAAAACAGCCAGCCATCTTTCAATAAGGAAAATCATTCTTAATGCAAATTAAGCCGAGCCGAATGCTCAGAATGCAACAGGTTTCCCATGTGACTGTCTGTGCCTGTAGGCACAAATCTGTGTGTGAGAGAGAGACTGAGTGTGTCTCCCCACAAGTTAGCTGGGCAAGAGAATTAATAATCCAAATCTTTAATTGCATGTATAAATTAAACATCCACTTGCTCTGTTCCATATGAAGTCACTGCACTCAACGAAAACAAACTGCATTCTCCAACTTTCCTTTTCACTCAAGTACTGCATGCACAGACAAAGCAAATGCCACAACATATAGAAATCAGAGTACACACCAGGGCCATCTTAAGCGTATCTGGCACCCTGGCGCCATGGTGCGAAGATCCCTCCGGTGCCCACCCCCACCCTGTTTCGCAGCGTGGTGCCCCCCTGGCGGCCCGGCGCCCTGGCACATTGCGCCACCCAGCCTTGCCTTAGAGCCAGCCCTGGTGCACACTTAAGGATGGGATGGCCTTGCATTTGCCATTTTGATTCCGCCTTGATTGCCAAGATACATTTTTTAAAAGTTTGCTGCTGTGTTGGTACAGAGCAGCTTTAATTGAGTGTTAACGAGCTGTCAGATCAGCTTCCCCCTGTCCTTATTATTGGATGTCAGAGTCCCAGTGATGTCCCAATTAAGCAGAGCCTAAACACTATTTAATAACACTATCGCCGCATAGTAAACTTTTCCCTCGGTATTGGAATCCTCAACTCATTTGTCAGGAGGTTTCCATTATCGATGTTCTGATTACACAGTGCAGAGTTTACTGCATGGGAAATTTAGACACGGGGGGTGGGGGGGTATATATACAGGATTTCTTCAGCTAATGAATGCATTCCATGGACGTTAGAATCACCGCAGGAACAAGTGGAGCTTCGCTTTTTGATGTTGTGCCACACATTAAAATGGTAAAAGCAGCCCATAGTGATCAGACCAAAGCCCATTAAACTCAGCATCCTGCTCTCAACAGGTAACAGACAGATAGAGCATAGGAGTCTGCCTTATAGTCAGACCTTTTCTCCATGCATTCACACTGATTGGCTGCAGCTTTACAGGTTTTCACAAAGAAGCATCTCCTGGTCTTACCTGGAGATGCCAAGGATTGAACTTGGGACCTTGTGCATGGGAGACAAATGTTTTACAGCTGAGCTACAAAGCTGGGTATGGAGGCAGAAGCCCATCCCTGCCTTTTGCTCCACAGCAACTGGCATTCAGCAGCATGAATTGGCAAAGCTCAATTTAGCCATCATGCCTAATAGTGGTGAATAAGCTTGCCTTCCATGAATTTGCTGTTCTTGCTCCCAGAGGGCTTGCAAGACATCTAAATGGAGGTCAAAACAAGATGACTAGGCCAAGAGGCAAGCTGAGACAACATGGGAAAGCAATGGTGCTGGAACCAAGAGATGCTTAACGTCTGATAAGGAGTAGGGCTGGGAAGACTTCTAAGGGCCAGAAAAAGAGACTTGGGGACTGCATTAAGTCCCCAGGCCAGGGGTTTTGTACTCTTGATTTTGACTGTTGTCCACAGCCCAATGGTAACATATAGGCAGTGTGGTGTGGCAGTTAGAGTGGATTAGGCATTGGGTTGATTCCTTAGTCTATTTCAAGGGTAGGGTTAGTTGGTGCATCAACCGTTCCCTCAAGCAGGGGCAATATTTCAGGGTACCCCGATAAAGAGGTCTGGCTGGAAGTTTCTGTCCTGAAGCAAATTGGGGAATAGATGGACTATCGAACTTTCAATGCTGGCCTGGGGGAGGCAGCTTAGTTGACCTGCGGCTTGAGCTGACCCATAACCCAGGCACAACTCTGCCCAAACTTCAGCCAGAGGCTGATTCAAGATACATACCCAACGCCTAAGCCAATGCCCTACCTACATCTGTAATCAATAAAGTTGTGGCCCATTTTCAATTCCAGAATGTTGTTGTGTCCATTTTTTCATCTAGCTGGTGCATCTTCCTTAACCCATCCCCAGGGCACACTGTGCATGGGTCCACAACCATGTTTGCTGCCTTGAGCTTCTGGGGGAAAGGTGGGAAAGACAAACAGGCAGGAAGGCAGGAGGCAGGCAAGCAGACTGCACAGTTAAGCTGCAGTTCTCAGAAGGTCTGGTATTTGAATCCCTGTGGCTGTTAGAGGGTTTCTATAGGAAGGAGCAGAGAGCCCTTGTCCATATGGATGTGGCCAGACAACTCATTCCAACCCCTGAAACAATGGAGGCATTATTTCCCCCTGCACAGCAAGGATTGCTGGCATAGAAGACATCCTCAGCTCTTCATTGTCCCAAACCATTTGGTTTTGGGTCGTGTTTGCGGTTTCTCCCCCTTCTTGTGTCCCCATAATCACATGGCTGAGTGTCCTTTGTCCTCTGATCTTCAGAAATGCAGTCATGGGGGGGGGGAATCTCAAATGGGTACTGCTCACGGTTCCCGGAGCCCCAACTGTATTGTTTATTTTTCTGGCTGAGGTACCAGGCAATCATCCGCCGCAATTATTTCAAATCTTGCTGCAGATGGAATTCTGAGGTTCTCAGCCTTAAAACAGAATTCATTATTCAAATTTTAATTCTGGCCTTCTGGAGGGAGCTCTGAATAGATTCGCTGTTGAATTCTGAGGTGGAAAAACACACACAGGGTACAGCTTGGGCTGAATGTCACGCAGGGGAGTTGGCTCCCTGTGCCCAGATGAGAGTTCCTGGATGCTCTTCCGAAACCCACTTGTCCTTTCAGTGAGTCACCTTCTTGAGGTGATTCCACACATTCTACTGTAGCTATTTGCTACCAACAACAATGAAAAAAGAGTTGTAGTGAATCTGAGGAGCAGAACTCAATGACATACATGTTTTCAAACACCCTTTTGTCACATTCAGACTTGTAAGTGTACACTTAACACATATTATGTGTCAAACGGCCCTGCTTCTCCCTATGCGAAGGTGTGTTACACATTCTCAAAATATCTACATTTTACAATGCTGCCATTTTCAAGCCCAACATGAAAAGGGCAGGCTTCCTTCATATGTATGAATTTACATATTTATCAGTCATATTCAGGCTTCCCGGTTTATTTATTGGTATATTTATGAGTGAGTTCCATTTTATATATCATAATATTCATATACCACTTGATTGTAATGGGGGGACTCTTTCAAAACCGGTTAGAAAATGTATAAAACAATGAAATTATCAATTAAAAAAAAGTTAAAAGTGACAATTCCAGAAATCCATGATAAGCTTAAAATCAACAACAGGCTAAATATGTTTTAGCAGGTGCTGAAAGTAAGTGAAGGTGCCTCCCCGTTGTCAATAGGCAGGGAGTTCCAAAGTTTGGGTCCTGCATAAAGATAGGCACTCCAGGAATTAGTTCACTTAAAACATTCTAAAGCACTTTCATGTACATTCTTTGGTTGCTTTCCCCACAAGTACATCAGTATCATTATTTATCCCCATACCAAAGAGGCAGAGGGATTCACGCAATGCACCACAACAGAGGTGGGATGCAAGGAACGCATAGCTGCCAAGTTTTCGCTTTTCTCGCGAGGAAGCCTATTCAGCATAAGGGAAAATCCCTGTAAAAAAGGGATAACTTGGCAGCTATGAAGGAATGGACGTCTTCACTCATAGATGGGTCTCCTGGCCACCTCCCCGCAGAAAAAAAAATGCTCTGCAAATGGCATGTGGAGCTGGCTAGGAGCAAACGCTCTGGCTAGGGCCGGGGGAGATCAGTTGCAGGAGTAAATTGCCTTGGAAAGTTTTCAGTGAGAGGTCCTGGTAGTTGGCACTGTAAAATACGCACAGACTAAAGAGAAAAAGAAAAGTGGAGGCTGTGTGTGTGAGCCAATGTCCCTTCCAGAATGCCAAAGGCCGCATGACATAACTGGTAGCCGGATTCTAGGAGGCCAGCTACATGCCTTCTGTTGCCCAGTAATGGTCTGATCAGTCTGTTTTATATCCACACACCAAATGGTAGCAGACACTCCCTTGCAGGATTCCACCCCCAAAGCCATAATATACCCCTTTGCTCGCTTGCTGCTGTGCCCATCAGATGCAGCTGCCAACCTATTAGTAAGAGAGGAAAAAACACAACTCAAAACAGAACTGGGAATGGACTTTCCCTTTGGGCTTTTGCTGAGAAGTAATGATTCTTTTTCCACTGGAGCAACCAGAGGGGGGGGGAGGGGTTAGGTAGCAGAGAGAGGAGGAAGTATCATTTTAGCAGGGATTCTCGTGGAATCATAGAACTGTGGAGTTAGAAGGAACCCCATGGGTCATCTGAATCCCTGGCAGATGGCCATCCAATCTCTGTCTAAAATCCTTCAGTGAAGGAGAGTGTGCCACCTTCTCAGGTAGCATGTTCCACTGCCAAACAGTGATTTTATCAGTCAGGTTTCCATAAATAATCAGAGGAAAGGACACATACCACTGGCAATGGTCACATGATTTCCCTGTAGTGCCAGCTCAATCAAATAATATATATATATATATATATATATATATATATATATATATATATATATATATATATGATTTAATGACAAGAGTCTCTAAGTGGTTCACAGAGATAGAATACAAAAAGAAAAGGGAGGGGATCAGCTAAGAAGATCAAATCAAACTTTGAATTAAAATGGCTGCTGGAATTTTGTTTTTTAAGTCTTCAGTAAGCACCACGAGATGTCCAATGTGCATCTGGTTGGTCACTGTGAAAACAGGACGCTGAACTAGATAGGTGTGTAGCCCAAACGAGCAGGCTCTTCTTATATGAATATAAGCAGAGCCCTGCTGGATCAGGCCAATGGCCCCTCTCGTCCAGATTCCTGTTCTCATCGTGGCCACCCAGATGCCCATTGAGCAAGCAGAACATGAGAGCCAAATGACTGTTATTCAGAGTGTGACTTAGGATCACAATGGCTAAGAATGGATCGATGCTCCATTTTCAGAGGCAGGAAAGCTCCCCCCGCTCACAGCAGAGGGTCCCCATTTCCTGTGATGAGTGGTTCACTGCACCCCCCTTAAAAAAAATCCACACCATCATTAAAGGGAAGTGGGAGAGCCACTGCCTCTTTTCAGCTTGCCACCTTTCTTCAGATATGCACCAGGCTGCCGCTTGCCTCCCTGCATTTAATTGGCATTAAAGATTAAAGAGCAGATTACCAAAAGCAATCAAAGAATCCACTTGTCTATATTTCACAACAGCTCGCAAGCAGTTTGATATTTACTGTCAGCTGGCATTTAATTACAGTGCCAGATTCAGAGAATATAATTGACAGAGCGCTGAGGACTAATTCTTGGAGGAAGAAGGGGGGAAAGGGGGACGGGGGCTGTTTCTGCCATGCTACAGTGTGCAGGCTAATTGAGGCAAACGCCCTCTTTCGCACACTGAGCAAAGAGACTTGCTAGGCTCCTCCTTGAAGTCTCCACACATTCACTTCCCTCAAGTGAATGATAGAGGACTATATACATTTTTTCTTTTACTGTTCCCTATATGACCCAGTATGATCCAGGCTTCTCCTTTCAATCCCGACGACCATCTTATGGGACATCGATCGCATGAAGTTTTTACTGCTGGACGCCAACCCCTTGGTTTCATGTGACGTAGCTATCTATATTTTACAGGCCCTTAAACTCAGGGCCACTTTCCTGGCCAACCAGCCAGGCCCTAGTCCTATGTAAATTCCTGTTATATTTTTACCCAACACACATTCCTTTCGTCTTCACCCAACCAGTTGCATTTACTTGGATTTTATATTTAATGTTCTAATTGTATTTGTTGTAGTTTTATTGTTGTGCGACAGTTGCTTGTCTGTACTTGTGCTATGGCCATACGGCTAATGCAATAAATGATGTTGTTGTTCCACTTCCCTCAACTGTAGGGTTAAGGTGTTGGCAGCAGCTTGCAAGGGGCAGGGGAAGAGAACCTGAGCAGGGATGTAGTGGTGAATTACAAAGTGCTCATCATAACAGGCCCCCATAACTGCACCTCCAAAGAGGGTCCTAAAATGCAGGCAGTTCTGTTGATCTATTGTACACACACACACACACACACACACACACACACACAAACACACACACCTTGTTACGTGCCACCCCCATTTTGGATGAAACCAAAACTTGACTTCACTGTGATGGCCATCCTAGCACCCGAGAACCACACACTAGCAAGCAAAAACAACAACCCTCTCTCAAATCTCAAGGTGTAAAGTTATCTGTACATTCCAGTAGTCCCAATATGGAAGTATTTTTTAAAAAAAAAGAAGAAGAAGAAGAAGCTACTATACACAATGCATAATTGGATGAAGCCTTCCTTGCTGACATTCTAATGAGATACACCCCTTGCTCTATGGAGTTAGATGTTTTTTCTTAGAAATTATTCAACATTCTTCCTCAAAAGCAAAAAAATTAAGCCTCCCCCCAAAAAAACGCCATTAATTGGCCACTTATAACAAGGACTTAAAAGCATTAATTGGTTAACTGGTGTGACTCACTGACTAAAATGCTATAATCATGGATTTGAAATGTAGTGTTTTCACTGGATTATGATCAGCGCTGTCTCCTGTGAATGGTTTCCTGTGACGAAGGAATTACTGGTGGGTGGGTGATCCATCTCTGTTTCTCAATTCTTGGGAGACATCTGGAAAGCTCTTCCCAAATCTCACTGGGGGGGGGATGATTTCAGTTGCCCATCTTTCAGAAGAACCCAATTTCCTACTTCCTCCTTCTTCATAAGAATGTAAGACAAGCCTGTTCTCCCAGGCCCATCTAATGCAGCATCCTGTTCTCTCACAGTGTGAGGCCAGGTGCCTGTGGCAAGCCTGCAAGCTGGACATGAGCCCAACCACATTCTGCCCACCTGCAATTCCCAGTGGCTGGTATACAAGGGCATAATGCCTCTGACAGGGGCTAGCAGCCATTGATATCCCTGTCCTCTGTGAATTTGCCTAGTCTTCTTTTAAAGGCATCCAAATTGGTGGCCCTCACTGCCTCCTGCAGAACCAAGTTCCGTAGTTTAACTATGCACTGCGTGAAGAAGCATTTTTCTTTTGTCTGCCCTGAAACTTCCAGCATTCTTGCCTTCTTGTGTGGCTCTCCTGCTGGCATGAAAGACCAAGCATGACTCTTTGTAGCTCCCCCTCAGTTGGCCAGAAGCAGGAATTTTCCTATCAAGTATGTACCTTCCTGCAATAAATGTAGCTTTCTTACATTCCTAAACTCAGATCCTCATGGCAATTATATACAGGGTAAAGGGTGCTTCTCCAGCAGGGATCCAGTGTTCTGCTCATAGCTGTCAACCCTCCCTTTTTTTGTGGGAAACTCTCTTATTCCAAGCCACAGCTGTCAGCCTTCCCTTTTTTTGCTGGAAATTCCCTTATTCCAGTGCCATTTCCCGCTGCTGTCCTGGATTGTTAGATAAACTGTAGACTGTCCCCGGGACAGGTGAGGCTGCTGCTGATCCCTTATTTTCAAATCTGAAAGTTGTCTGCTCAACTTCTGTGGCTGCTAACTCCAAACATCAACAACCCCTGGCAGCAAGTGCCAGGACCAAGCCCTGTATGTGTTGGGAACAAGGGAGGGAGAGGTGATTGGGTGAGTGACTTCCAAATCTCATATTGGCTTGGGAAACAAGTGAAACTATTTATGGAGGGGAGAACTATGTTCATTTCTCAGTCAATCCAACCTGAGCTGTTTACCTTGGACACTTCCTTTCCTCTCCTTTGACAGGTGAAATTCAGACTGTATCGTCCTAGGGCAGGCATCCCCAAACTGTGGCCCTCCAGATGTTTTGGCCTACAACTCCCATGATCCCTAGCTAACAGGACCAGTGGTCGGGGAAGATGGGAATTGTAGTCCAAAACATCTGGAGGGCCAAAGTTTAGGGATGCCTGTCCTAGGGAGTAGAGACCCACATTGCCTGCTTATGCTCCTCTTTAACACACCATGTACATCAACTGTGCTGTACGAACTGCCAACAGTCCCCAAGAATCTTATCTCTCTCCATCCCTTCTATTTCTTCTAACAAAAGCCCTTCCCAGATGGAAATAGAGGCTCGAGAGGTGGCAGATATTAAATCTGATTCTTCCCATCGTTGGTTCTTCCTTTTATTGAAGCTGCTGTCAGAAATCTAAACAGTGTGGCAGCATAAATGAGCTCAAACAGATCTTTGACCCAGTCATTCCCTTGTTGTTTGTGCCCTTCCCTGTGTGGGAAGCTATATTTAAACCTTAATTCTCTCTCTATTGTTGCTATTAAGGCACCACAAGGGCTATTTGCATTGCAAATGCCATGGAGCTTATTTTATTTTATTTTATTTTATATTCTGGCCCATGAGAAGCACAAGCTTTGTGTCTGGTGCCCTTTATTGTTTGTCTCATTTCCATATTTTATAAGCACTCAGCTCCATGAAAGGGTGGATCGTTTTGCTACTTCATTGGCCACTAGCTAATAGCATTTTCCTAGACACTTCAGTAATAAAGGCTTCAAACAGGGCAGTGGAATCATTCGGCCAGCCCGTTGCTGAGGCAGGTCAATTCTTATCAATGAAGTGTAGCCCGAAGTGATAGTCTCTGTTCCTCTTTCATGCTGAAGAATCACCACCTCTCCGGCATTTGATGAGAGTGACACGTGCGTTGCGTGAAGCAAACAAGCAGGGATCATCTGCGAAATCTTTCCTGTTTATACCCACAAGCAGGGATTGTAGGAAATTGTTTTCTACTGAGCCAGAAGACCATTGGGTCCATTAGGACCAGTGTTGCCTGCACTGATTGGCAGCATCTCCCCAGGATTTCAGATGGGGGCTTCTCCCAGCTCTTCCTAGAAATGCTGGGGGTTGAACTTGGGACATTCCCCAAATGTATTAGTCCTGTTAAGTTGCAGATCAGTGGCTCTGCTTTACAGCTAGCCTCTACCTCATACCAAGTCAAACCACTGGTTTACTTAGCTTGGTATTGCCTACACTGGCTGGCAGTGGTCTTCCAGGTTTTCAGATGTGGGTTTCTCTCAGCCCTACCTGGAGATGCTGAGGATTAAACCTGAGACCTTCTGCATGCAAAACAGATGCTCTGTTGACCCACAACTCTTTCCTAATCCTCCGTTCCCCCCCCCCCCCAAAATAGTGGCATGTTCAGGACACATTTTGTCTGAAGCATACCAGCTGCTCTTGCAAAGAAATAAGGGTTGGCATCATAAATCAACATAGTTGGGCACCTGCTGAAGGACCACAATCTGTCAGGGGACTCCACTACGAAGAGGCCCCTCCTGGACCTGCTCCTCCTCTCCAGCATCAGAACCAGCTTGTTCTGACCCAGAGGGAATGAGCAAGCAAATAGCAACATTGCTGAGAAGGTGGAAGGATGGTTGCCATTGGTCTGGCAAGCAAACACATGGTGATACTGGCAGTGAGAATCATAGAATCATAGACTGAAGAGTTCGAAGGGACCCTGAGGATGATCTTGAACAACCTGCTGCAATCAAAATGCATCTGTCCCATACGAGGATCAAAGCCGCAACCTTGGCGTTATTGACACCATGCTCTAACCAACTGAGCTATCATAGACCCCCAAATATACAATATTATTTTTACACTTTCCAATATATAGCTGCCAATCACCTGTGTAATTGCCTTAACTGTACATTATGCACAACATTCAGAACCCCAATTGGGTCTAATCGGTGTAACAAAGATTATTGCAGTGGGTTGGACTAGATGACCCTTGGGGACCTCTCCAGCTCTCCAGTTCTATTATTCTATGTTGTACTATAGCCCTTCCGGATAGCAATAATGTGAAAGAAAGCACACTTGTTGATTCATATGGCTCAAG
Organism: Zootoca vivipara; assembly: GCF_963506605.1. Taxonomy (NCBI): domain Eukaryota; kingdom Metazoa; phylum Chordata; class Lepidosauria; order Squamata; family Lacertidae; genus Zootoca; species Zootoca vivipara. The sequence continues at coordinate 21,003,297 of NC_083290.1, forward strand.
TATGGTGTACAGAGGCACACAAGACACTACACTCATTGAACATTACATATGAATAACTGTTTTTTAAAAAGGATATTTGGAGAAGGATTTAATCCCCAATAAATTTGCATGGGGTCAGAGCAAGTGCCTTTTGGGGATGCCAGGTAGGTAACCAATCTGACACATGCAGAGTGATCTATCACATTCAGACCAGGCAGCCATTCACCTCTCTATGTTCTGCATGCATTTCTTCTTTCAGCTGAAGGTTGATATATTGGTATGGAGGAGAATTACAGGGCAGCTCCTTACAAGGTTGAATTTCTCGTTGAACGGGGTCCATAACTCAACGTTCCATCAACAGGGCTGAGTGAGATGAATGGAGCGTGAGCTATCAGTAATGCAGCACCTCATTTTCAGAAAGACAAGAACAGACAGCCATCAAGCGATTTTAATCCCACGCTCCTCCTTGTGCAATATGATAGTGTCATATTGCACATAGAGGCAGCCAAAGGAAACATTCTGCCAAAATTTGCCAGACGAATAAGAGATAAGTCCAGATGAATTGTGCCCCAGAGTCAGGGTGTGGAATTACATCTGGCTGTTGGGCTAGATCCGTAATACTCCCCACTTCCCCTAGGCCAACTTTGACAGGTGAGCAGCAGTGCCCACCAGTCAATCACCTGACATCACAATAATCAGACACCTGCCAAAAAGTTCAAAAGCAGTAGCTGTAACCACCAACCAACTGATCTGCACTCAAGGCAACCTCCTTTGCAGATGTGCTATCAGTGCCAATCAGCTGATTTGCACTGGGGGCTCACCTTCAAAAAAGCTTGTTGCAACTGCCAGTCAGGTGATTGGCGGTTACAAGGAACGGCTTTGATGTCCATTTGGATTCGTGCAGTTGGCTCCAAGCAAAGAAAGCTCTGTTTGGAGCCAGCACCTTGAACACATAAAGAGCATTTTAAAGATGTGAGCAACTGACACTTTGGAGAAAAAAGGCAGCCCAAATGCTATTAGCTCAAATTTTAAGTAGGCGGGTGGATTTTAAAATGCACACGCGCACACACACACACACACACACACACACACACACACACAGGCTTGGGATTCCAGAAACAGAGTAGGTGAGGAATCTGTCCGGAAGCATTTGTAAAGCATTATACAAAATCTCTCTGTTCTCCGCTTTATCAATTCAAAAGGCAGTATCTTCCTAACATAGAATCATAGAGTTGGAAGAGACCACAAGGGCCATCCAGTCCAAACCCCTGCCAAGCAGGAAACACCATCAAAGCATTCCTGACAGATGGCTGTCAAGCCTCCGCTTAAAGACCTCCAAAGAAGAAGACTCCACCACACTCCTTGGCAGCAAGTTCCACTGTTGAACAGCTCTTACTGTCAGGAAGTTCTTCCTAATGTTTAGGTGGAATCTTCTTTCTTGTAGTTTGAATCCATTGCTCCGTGTCCGCTTCTCTGGAGCAGCAGAAAACAACCTTTCACCCTCTTCTATATGACATCCTTTTATATATTTGAACATGGCTATCATATCACCCCTTAACCTTCTCTTCTCCAGGCTAAACATACCCAGCTCCCTAAGCCGTTCCTCATAAGGCATTGTTTCCAGGCCTTTGACCATCTTGGTTGCCCTCCTCTGGACACGTCCCAGCTTGTCAGTATCCTTCTTGAACTGTGGTGCCCAGAACTGGACACATGTCCCATCAGCACAAGGATCCCATTGTGCAAGTAGTGGGACAATTTACTCAGCACTACACTGGATACAACCTGAAAGGGTTTAGGAAGCCAGTGGATATTCCCTTCAAATAGAAATTCAGGTTAGCTGGCCATTCACTCAGATCTTGGATGTAACTGAGACAGCTGTAGTGCCCAAAGTTGTTATCACTGAGTGTAAACGCATAGACTAAATTCTCCAGAAGAACTGCAGCAAACAGTTTGGGATACAGGAAACCCGAAACTGAAACATGACAAAACGTGTGGGTGATGCAGAACCCATAAACTGATTGGCAAAAACAAGTCCGCTAATGCAACGTCTTGAAAAGCACTTTCAGCAAAAGATCTCTATATACAAATGGAAAATCATTAAGGGTGGATACAGTCAACTATTTATAAAAAGGAAAAGGAAAGAAGAAGTCAGCCTGGAATAGATTTCTGGTTTGGGGAATTTAGAAGTTATATTTAGATAGGAATACAATAGAACTAGATAAACTAATGTAGCTAAATATTTACACAGAATCTCCATATTAAAAGAAGCCCCAAGAGAAATCAGACAAAGAAGCCAAGATAACTGAGTTTGGGGAAGCAAGTTAGTAAATAATGAATATGTATAAGGAATTTTTATTATTATATTTATTCACTTAGGAAATAGGGGAAGCATAAGAGCTGGCAAATATCCGTTTATGAAGGGGAAGAAACTGCAGAAGATTCATCCAGTTTGCCTCCCACACAAGTACCAAGCATGTCAAACATTCATGAAGCACTTTGGAAGGTCGGGTCAATCAATTGCTTACGTTTGTTCACAGCTTGGAAAGATACGTCAACTTCAGAAAGCCACACTTTGGATGAGCAGGTGGCGTGCAGGTTTGTAAGTTACAATATAAAGGGACAGATGGCACTCCCCAAAAGCATAAAAGAAATGTTTCAGGACTGGTTTTCAGCAAGGTGGTGAATGTGTGTCTAAATCATCCCACAGAAGTGGGGAAACTGGATCGGGCTGTCAAGCCAGATAATGCTTTGAAATGGGTTCTGAAGATTGTCCAAGAGTTTTTGCCTGAATGGAATATGCCCCTAAACTCATGCCTGTTTCTTGCCTGAATGAAGGATAAAAAGTGAGAGTGTCTGTAGAAACTAACCCACTGTACACAAATACAATTTGCATTTATTGTCCTGCTCAGTTTTGACTCTGGTTCTGCCCACCACTGGTGTGTGGCCCCTGTAAGGTTGCTCAGAAAGGAATGTGGCCCCCTGTCTGAAAAAAAATCCCCACCCCTGTGGCTTTAGATAACCCACAGTGATGCTCCTACTCACAAAAATCTGAAAGCAAAAAACCCATTACAATACATTTGAGCAAAAGAACAAAAATGATGTTGGCTTCTATACAGCAACAGAGGATAAACCATTGCAGAGAAAATGAGAGCAACAAACAGAGTAATAACATGTAAGGTGGGGATCAGGCAGCATGTCTTGTTCTCATCTGAGAAATGGGTGGAGGGGGGGGTGCCACACGATGGATGCTAGCCAAGTCTTCTCTTCCATATGCTAATCCTCAGTGCAAAAAAGGATTTCTTCAGAGGTACATTCAGTCTTGTGAGCCTGCCCCCCTGCAAAGTGGAGTGGGGCAGTCCCAGACACAGGCAAGGTACCTCAGTGAAAACTAAGCCATAATGATGAAATTTGGACATCAAGTGTGTGAACTAAGTTGGCTAGGAGTCTAACCTAGTCTAAGTGGTAGACCATGAGCTTCACATGCAGAAGGACCCAGGTCCAGCTTCCAACATTTCTAGCTAGGGCTGGGGAAAATCCAGCTGGAAATCCTAGAAAGATGCTGCCAGCCAGTGTAGACAATACTGAGCTAGCTGGAACAATGGTCTAACTTCAGTATAAGGCAGCTTCCTATGTATCTAAAAAGATGTGCTGTTGAATGTGGCTCTTCTCTGTGCCTCACTGCTTATTAGGCTGGCAGTTAGGAACAGGGTGAGAGGGAGGGAGAGCAGGTAACATATTTTTGGGTGCCAGATTTGGCTCAGGGCTTCCAGTTGTTAACACCTTCCTTAGAATGATCTTTATTGACACCCCATCTTCTAAAACGTGCCTAGGCCAATGTAAGATTCACAAACAAAAATTGAAGAAGTAAACAGCAACAAGTTTAGCATAAGTCTGGATTTCTTCCAAAATGCCAATGAAGTGTTTCGTAAAGAGAAAGAAGAACAACATATGGGCTAGGTAAATTTGATGTTATTTTAGTTCAGTAACCTATAGCAGTCTGTGCAACAGAGAGAAGGCTGGTTAAAAATAGGGTTTTAAAAAATAATTGCAAGGCACTGTCTCTCTTCCAGGCAGGAATACAGGACAAAATGAGTTCAACGTACTTCAGAAAACATTTGTGCCTCTTCTCACCCACTCTGAGAATGCAAGCCCCCTAACCACTCCAAGCAATTTGTGGGGCAGTATTCGCCCACAGCAGCAGGCAAGGGGCATGAACTTAAGAAGCTGCCACACACACAGGCCCATCCAGCCCAGTCCTGTGGTCTACTCTGACTGACATGGACTTAAGCTGGGACTTTCAAAATGCAGGCTGTGGGTCCACAATTTTGGACTGTATGGGTGTCCTTCCTCTTCACCCTGTAAAAAAAACCCCAACATCCAACAGACAGTTACAGGTAGGTAGCCGTGTTGGTCTGAGTCGAAACAAAGTAAAAAAATTCCTTCAGTAGCACCTTAAAGACCAACTAAGTTTTTATTTTGGTATGAACTTTCGTGTGCATGAAGTGTGCGTGCACACGAAAGCTCATACCAAAATAAAAACTTAGTTGGTCTTTAAGGTGCTACTGAAGGAATTTTTTTATTTTGATCCAACAGACAGGTTTAGCATAGCCTTCTCCCTAATTGGTTTGCTACATGCAAAAAGCTTTTTCCATGGGGCAAAACTGGGCAAATTCCAGGTTTCAGCAAGGCAGAGCAAGGAGAAGCAAGGCATGGCATGACAAAACCAGGGGATCTGATGAAGCAAACCAAGGCATGTCAAACCAGAGCAATGGATGGTAGGACTCATGTAGCACCCTGGACAGCGCCATGGGGAATGCAATGCAGATTCATAGGAGCAAGATTAGGGTTCTGCTCCAGCTTTCCTTACTTTATTAAAAAGTTGCTTTGACAGCCTCTCAGGCCTCCTAAGATCTATCAATAATTACCAGGAAATAACTTCCAAGGCAAGACTATATCAGAGATGGGGAATCTCTGGCCTGTGGCCCTCAAAGCTTCGCTATTCGGCCCTTGGGACTCTTCCTCAGCCATACCCCCTCTCCCTAGGCCACACCCCTCACCAGCCCCACTTTTGCCTCACTCAATTGGGCCTTTGAACTCTGATGATGCTACTTGCTTGCCTGGGTGGAAGCTAGAGAGAGGCAGGGGTGTAGAAACTAGCCTACTGTAGAAAGGGAAAATGTATATTCCTTGCTGTACCCACTCGAGCCTCTGGTGTCACTCACCATTGGCATCTGGCCCCCAGAAGGTTGCCTAGAAGGAAATGTGGTCCTTGGGCTGAAAGTGGTGCCCAACCTCTGGGCTATATAGATGCAGTCCAAAACTGTCCTGGGTTGCATAGTCAGGGATCTTCAATAGCATCCTCTGAAATTGTGCAAGCTCTCACACCCAGGGGGCACCTGAGGTTGCAACCACCTCAAGACAATGAGCCCCGATGGAGAGCCAGTGTGGTGCAGTGCTTAGAGTGTTGGCCTCAGATCCAGGGGACCAGGTTTTGAATTCCCACTCGAGCATGAGGCTCCCTGGGCAGCCTTGGGCCTGTCACTGCCTCTCTGGCTAAGCCATTTCACAAGGTTGTTGTGAGAATAACAGAAAATGTGGGAGAGAAATGCAAATGAATGAATGAATGAATGAATGAATGAAATGAAATGGTGGGATCAACATGCCCTAAAGATGCTGACCTGTGGGCTGGATAAGTGAATATACATATCTTTAATTCACAATGCAGGCAAGGCATAGTTTTGGTGAGTGACGCAAGGCAGAAGAAGACGAGGGAGAGGAATCAATGAAGTGTTCCTTTGGAGCCTTTCAAGGAAGGCAGCATAGGAGTGCAACATTCTGGATATTATTGAGACAGTGAAAAGAGTCTGTGTAAACAAAAGCAGATACCTGAGATATCTTTCAGAAGCACCTTCTTTCCTTCCTTCCTTCCCCGCTGCAGAACTAAGCAGGGCGCCTTTCTCTCGCAGCAACTGAATGCAAGGGCAGAACCGATATCCATAAATCAGCATATTACTCATTTTCTAGCATTGCAGCCTGACAGCTGTTACAAGAGCACATTGTTACGAACTGTCAGGCGGTGAAGCACAGTGCCTTTTACAACATATGTTGACTTTTATCTAATGTTGTTTCATAATTAGCCCCAGGGAGTCAGAATCTGGGCATCCAACTGGCTGTATGATCTCAGCTAACCTTTGCTTCCACTGGGAGAAAGTGAGAGCCAGGAGGGAAGGGCCCTCTGTGACTTAAGGTTGTGGGGGTGGCAGGAAGCAAGAGACATTTTTTTTAATGCCTTAATTCCATAAACTCTGTCAAATATATTCTAAAATTCTCAGGGTTCCTCAGCAAGTTGGAAAGCATAGGAAGGAAACCTCTAGAGAAGACTTGTCAATTAACCCACAAAAAAGCCTCAGAGGTTTTTTTTAAATATTCAGCAGTATATAAATGCGTTTAAATCATCGTCCTTATTATTACTATTGCTATTATTTATACCCTGCCTTTTCCTCCAGGCTGGGACTCAAGGCGGCTTGCACAAATAAAAGGAAATGGGAAAAATGCAGAAAGCTAAAAACACATAAAAGTTAATCATTAAAAAATTATTAAACCCTGATGGGATTTAAACAATATAAAACCAAATCTGTTAAAAACAGATAATAAAAGCACAGCATTTTTTAAAAAATGGGGTTGCTGGTGTTGCAGGTCCTGCCTTATTACTCCTGAATCCAGATCTGAAAATTCATGCGAGGGGGGCTTCAAAAAGTTTTCCCCCACCACTATTAAAGTACAAACTAGAGAAAGTGCAACCTGAATCAAATTCCTCCCCCATCACTCCTGAAAATGTAGCCCTGATTTGCTTTTGGAAAGAGCTCAGCTGCAAGGGCAAGCAAGTTTCAGAAAAAGAAACAGGGAGGGGCAAGAATTGAAGTCTGCCTACACATCACCATCTTAAAAATGCAGCTAGGCTGTTCTTTCTCTCAACTCAGATAGAAGCTAGTTTGGGGAGAAATGCATCAAAATGCAGTATTTTGGATGGATATACGATCAATACAGATTGTGGCTGACACCATGTGTATCCCATTTCCCAAACCAGCAGTGGGAGTGCATTGGATGCAGAATAAATAGGAGTCAAAATCAATCTGTTTTTGGGTCTCGTAAGTTCTTTCCATCCCATGTCAGTATCAATATGCAATTAAAAATAAATAAATCTGTGAGCACAGATACAAACAAATCATTTTATTCTAAAACTTTTCTTGAGTCATGAATTGCATCCGAACAACCTCTGAAAGCCAAGGGATGTTTAAATTTGCAACCTGTGGAGGTTGCTCCACTGGGGGAATCAGGCACTGCCCCACCGAGCTCAGTCTGCCCTCAGCTGGGGACAAAGCTAGAATCCTGACTCACCTCTGACAAACACAGATGGGGCGGCAGATCAGACCAGTTTCCATCGAATTCTGAATTCCTTGAGCATCCTTAAACAGGATGCAGTTACCAGGAACTGAACTGTGTGCCTGGTTCCCTGGCTGCAACTGTGGCTCTCTGGGCAAAGCTGGATTCCCAGAAAGGGCTGACCTGATCCTGCCTGGTACTCAGTCCCTGGTACCTGGCAAAGCTGAGCTAGGAGACACTAGCCTTACTGCTGTCAGGGGGATTTTAAACCCCGCTGGCCTTTCAAGTAAAGCTCCCTTGGAATCCTGTTCCATCAGAATAAGTGTCAGAAGTATTCAGAAGGGGGATGTACTTTTGAGCAATCCCTTGCTCATAAAGGCTGTGCTACAGCAGAACTGCGGTAAATCCAAAGGGATTAAACAGTCCGAAGGGAAAGAATGAAGGATCTTGGGCTGAAATCCTAATTTTAAAAATCTATAAGGTGTTTTTCCCTTTCCCCAAATCCCCATTCTTCCTTGAAATGCAGGTGTGTGTGTGTGTGTGTGTGTGTGTGTGTGTGTGTGTGTTTTAAATCAATAACATACCCAGTTAAATATGGCTCTCCCTCTCCCTGTCTCTTTCTCTCTTATTTTTCAGAAGCCAGCTGGCTTGTTGCAGCAGCCGATCCCTTTGGCTTACCAACGGTGGCTACATAATTCATAAGCTCCCTACTAATACACAAATACTGTGTCTCCCCGCAGACTATCTCAGGCAAGCTTGTCTAACTGTTGACTAGGAACCACGAAAAGTTGAGGGAGCGCAACAGGAAACATGAAAGCTCGTTGGCCGGGCCTTAATTGTGAATTACGCAAAGCGGCCCTGGCTCATGAATTATACAGGAGGCCCCGACGCGCGAATGTCGTTCAAGCAATGGACTTGTTTATATGTTCTGCACCGGTGGCTTTGAACTATAGCTCCCTACTTAACTGTAACATCCTCATTTTCTTTGGAGCCAAGAAAGAAAAGAGGAAGATATTCCCAGCTCCGACAATATTTTCTCCTCCTCCTTCCCAAAAGGCTATCTCTTACGCACACACTCACGCATGCATGCGCGCGCACACAAACAAATCTTCACCTCCTGTTGAAAAGTATAGAAAGAATCTGAAGAGCCATGTTTGATGACAGGACACCAGGTGAGAATTCTGGGAGGGGGAGATGCTGAGCGTGTTTCAGTTGCCTGGGGGACACTTTTTGCTCTACATTGTTTGGGTCCATTATCTAGCCATGAAGCCAGAAGAGCTTTGGGAGGTGTTAAGGGTGCTGGGAGTTATTAGGAGACACACACACACACACAGAGAGAGAGAGAGAGAGAGAGAGAGAGAGAGAGAGAGAGAATCCCCCCATGGAGCTACAGCTCCTGGAGTGGTCTAAGTACATCCAGTATTACAAACGTTAATTACATTGGGAAATGACGGGAAGTCTACTTTATTTTATTTTATTTTACTTTATTTTATCTTGGTTTAGTTAGAAAATATGTGGAAGAGTAATTTAATATTTAACTGTAAATTTATGTAAGGTTATTTTTTTTCTTTGTATGTGTGGATTTACGTTACTGTATGATATCTATGAATTTCAATAAAGGATTTTTTTTAATGAAGTTGTCTAACAGTCAATTTCTCCTCCCAGGGAATTCTGGGAATTGTAGCCACAGTCCCCATAATTCTCTGGGGCCAGTCATGTGCTTTAAGTGTATGGTTGTGTAGGCAGACATAGTCTAACACTCTAACCACTACACCACATCACACCAGCTCTCACTTTGGAGCCAAGTAGGACCTTTTGCCTAACACACATTTTGGCGGGTGGGTTGGTATTCCCACCGCACTGAGGTGGGACTAGATGACCTGCTGTGTTGCTTCTATATGCAACTTGAGTCACCTAACTTGAGTTAGGTGTGTTTCAGCCAGGTGACATGCTTTAGGGTGATGGGCTGTCCCCGAGGCTTGCTCTCAAGGCTCTGAGGCAGGACAGGTGCTACCTTTGAGGCCAACCTGCCTCATCCACCTGGAGCTATGGGGCCCTAGGGGGTGCTGGTGCAGCAAGGGCTTCTTACTTACCTTTATGATGTGGTCTGGGAAGCAGGTAAGCCATGCACTCATTTCCAAAGGCCGGAGTTTAGTCTACTTGTAGCTGCGGTTTTAGTTCTATGTTTGAATAGTAAACAAAGAGGTCCTAGTTGAACATAGCCTGTGTATCTCTCACTATTTGGCCATCTGGTGCCAAATGCCTGGGTAAACAGGAATGTTTTCCAGTTCCTCCCAAAAGTTAATAATGAAGGAGACAGGCGCACCTCACCAGGGAGGGCATTCTGCAGCTTCCATTCTGTAATCCCACCACATCTGGCAGACCTTCTGTTGTCTATCGCTGTTCTCATCACCCATACCCTGTGTCAGAGCTTGAAGGTTTTATTTTTATCAGTCGTGATTGACCAATTGATAGACTCACCCTTTTCTTTTCTTTTTCCAAGATGATACGCTAATGGCCCGTCTTCTCATCTTCTGGTAATGAACTAAGTTAATTATTCATTATGATTCATAATGAACAAGACGATGCTTTAGCTTCTGGGCCAGCCGGTCTGCCTTGCAGGATTGCGAGGTTCATCTTTCACCCTTACGAGAGGCCACGGTTTCCACTTTTAAACCCTAACAGACTATTACCATAATCAGATGAGACACAATCCCTTGCAATTACCATCTCTTCTGCTAGCTTCCTCTCCCTCATTAATTTTTTTTTTTAATCCAACCTCCCCTACAAATTTCTGCTTGCAGCATCTGCCGTGTTGGGTCAGATTCAGCTACCTGCACATTCAAGGGATACAGAGCTCCGTCCTTATTTTCCATAGTGGAGGTTCTTGACAGCCGCTAATGGGCTACACAGATAGGAAAGGCTTGCCACTGCAAATGGCAACAGTCAAATAGGGAGAAGCTGCCCTGAGCCAAGCAGTGATGGGGGCACTGCAAAGGAACAGCCCTGAGAATTCTGCCAATCAGGCATAAAATAATGACAATGCCACAGAATAATGGCAAAGCGACAATCATAAGATGAGTCCTGCTGCACCAGGCAGGTGGTTCATCTAGTCCAGCCTCCTGTTCTCACACTGGTCAACCAAATGCTTATGGGAAGCACTGAGTTGCAACAGCAACCCTCCCCAGCAGCTGGTGTCCAGAGTAAAGGTAAAGGGACCCCTGACCATTAGGTCCAGTCGTGACTGACTCTGGGGTTGCAGCGCTCATCTTGCTTTACTGGCCGAGGGAGCCGGCGTACAGCTTCTAGGTCATGTGGCCAGCATGACAAAGCCGCTTCTGGCGAACCAGAGCGGCACACGGAAACACCATTTACCTTCCCGCTGTAGCAGTACCTATTTATCTACTTGCACTTTGACGTGCTTTCGAACTGCTAGGTTGGCAGGAGCTGGGACTGAGCAACGGGAGCTCACCCCGTTGCAGGGATTTGAACCACCGACCTTCTGATCAGCAAGCCCTAGGCCAGGGGTCCCCAAACTAAGGCCCGGGAGCCTGATGCGGCCCAATGACCTTCTAAATCCGGCCCGCGGATGGTCCAGGAATCAGCATGTTTTTACATGAGTAGAATATGTCCTTTTATTTAAAATGCATCTCTGGGTTATTTGTGGGACCTGCCTAGTGTTTTTACATGAGTAGAATGTGTCCTTTTATTTAAAATGTATCTCTGGGTTATTTATGGGGCATAGGAATTCGTTCATATATTTTTTTCAAAATATAGTCCGGCCCCCCACAAGGTCTGAGGGACAGTGGACCGGCCCCCTGCTGAAAAAGTTTGCTGACCCCTGCTCTAGGCTCTGTGGTTTAACCCACAGCGCCCCCCGCGCCCCCGTGTCCAGAGTAGGGATGGGCAAATATGTCAATTTCAGTTCCCAGGATACTTCCTTACCCTCCAAGTGTCACTATTTTCCACGGAAGTCCCTGATTTAGAGAAGCCGTCCCAGTTTCTGATTTGATCCCGGAATGTCCCAGTTTTTCTTAGGATGTCTCTATTTTTGTTGGAGACATGTTGGAGGGTATGGAGTTATCCGATCCCTGAGCCGTCTGAAGGCAATCCTGTATAGCAGGGACATCCAACTCCCAAGAGACTGTGATCTACTCCATTTGGTGATCTCCCCATTTGGAGGGGGGGTTGCAGGTTGTTGAGCTTGTTTTTAGGGAGGAAAGTTGAAATTGTCCACTTTTGGGGGGGTGCAGGTCAGCAAAAAATTATGCTGGTTTTGGGGGGAGCAGCAACATATAACGATAAACAATAAGTCAACCCGCCAGTGGAAACTCCGTGATCCTGCGCAGATAAAGGAAAGGGGGAGGGGGCAGGGCCGAATTCTCCTTTCCTCCCGCAGATGAAAATGAGCCCACGATCGACTTCTAACAACCGGGGGTCAACCTGTCAATCGTGGTTGACCTGTTGGACACCTCTGCTGTATAGGAAAGGTTTTTTTTAAAAAAATGTTTAATGTTTTATTATGTTTTTATCTAAGTTGGAAGCTGCCCAGAGTGGCTGGGGCAACCCAATAAGATGTGTGGGGTATAAATTGTCAAATTATAATTATGGAATGGGATGTCCCTATTTTCATCGGAGAAATGTTTGAGAGTATGTACTTTACGGACTGGGGGGAAAGACATGACTTGTTTACAGTGGTATGGTACTACTTTAAGTGTGCATTACAAGTAGAGCATATTAAATTATTTAATTGCATACTGAAATGGAAAATACACACACACACACACACACACACACACACACTGTCTGAAAAGCAAGATGAGCGCCGCACCCCATAGTCACCTGGGTCCTTTACCTTACCTTTACCATATATACCGGTAAAAAAGGTAAAGGGGCCCCTGACCATCAGGTCCAGTCGTGTCCAACTCTGGGGTTGCGGCGCTCATCTCACTCTATAGGCCGAGGGAGCCGGCGTTTGTCCGCAGACAGCTTCCAGGTCATGTGGCCAGCAAAACAAAGCTGCTTCTGGCGAACCAGAGCAGCGCACGGAAATGCCGTTTACCTTCCCACCGGAGCGGTCCCTATTTATCTACTTGCACTTTGATGTGCTTTCGAACTGCTAGGTGGGCAGGAGCTGGGACCGAGCAATGGGAGCTCACCCCGTTGCAGGGATTCGAACCGCCGACCTTCTGATCAGCAAGCCCTATACTCTGTGGTTTAACCCACAGCGCCATCTTAGGAAAATTCCATCAGGCTATACTGAATCTCTAACAGGTTGATAATTAACTATTGAAGTTCTCTGCTAGCTTTCACATGAGTGTTTAACCTTAGATCACGTGATTAAGGTATTCAATTGCACATCACCATTTTGAAAGGGGCCTTTGTCTTTTGTTCCCAGGCACAGCGAAAGAAGGGTGTAACCATGATGCCTCTCCAGGAGCAAATAGCCTTCACCTGGAATGCCAGCTGTGGGAGAGACAGAGCTTTGATTTTTGCTCTGATCATAATTATGTTACGTATTTAAGAAGAAAAACAACTCATGCTTGAATGTGCATTTGCTTTGTACAACTTTCTGGATGCATTGTTGATTGTTTGTACCTGTTTTGAAGAAGTTCTGGTTAGTAAAGCTTTTAATAAAAAATACAGGTCTGGACAATTTTTATTTCCAAGAGGAATTAGTTTTTATGCAGCCAATTATTTCAAGCTGCACAATATTAATATCTGAAATAGAGCCTTGCTCTGGGTAAAAAAAAAAAAAGGCAAAATGGTACCTCTTCAGTTCCACAGGCAGAAACCAACTGGGTTGGCAGTTAGAATCCTTCTTAAAATTACTGCACCAGAATGATGTTGGATAGCTTGGGTGGTGCAAGGCAGGCTATGTGGCAGTCACCAGACCTCATGACCTCTGCAGCCCCATCCTCCAACATCTCACCTCTACCTCCCAAATCCCCAGCATGTGCCGCCTAAGGCAGCTGCCTCACCCTCCCCAACAGCAGACCCAACCCTGGTGGGTAAGTACATAAACATAGAACCAGGATGTAAGTCAGTTCATAGGATCAATATAATTAAGTGATAAAGTTATTCCTTGGACTTTGTTGCAGACTCAGTGGTGGTGGTGGTGGTGTATATGGGCTTAGAAAAAGAGCCAGGTTACCTGTTTCGCCTCTCTGCCACTTTGAGGAAGGAAGAGCCCCACCCCCACCCCACACAGAAGCCTGGAGTGGTACAATCCTGGAGAAAGTTTCACTGCTGACTTTGCTAGCTGTATAAACCAGCCCATCGATTCTTTGTCACCTTTGTTGCAAAAGGGCACTTGGATTCCATAATACGATAAGCCTTTTCCCATCTTGCCACACACAGGCTTCTTAGCCAAGGATTTTGGTATTTTAAAAGGGTGGATTTCCTGAGGCATATATATATATATATATATCTGACACAAACACAACTGGAAAGGAAAACCTTAGGCTAAAAGCTTGAGGGAACAAAATGGGGTGGGTAGGAATGCCTTGTGCATTTTGTGAGAGATTCAGGCCAACGTAGTTTTGTCTTAAGCCACTAAAGACTCCTAAAAGCCCCAACGAAGTCTGTGAGCCTCAGAAAACCCTCGCAGGGCTTAGGAAAGAAAAGTCAATTTAAAGTCAGACTAAAGCCTTGCTTAAAGAGTTGGCTGGGTTTTGCTCAGGTTCAGAGAGGTGGCAAAGGAGGAAGTCTGTGAGGAGGGGTTTACTTCCTGGGAGTGCTATGAAGAAATACTTTTGTGGCTGTCTTGGGTATGTGAATATTCACAACTTAGATATTGGGGCATTCATATATTATGAACAAATATATCCATCATTGTCATCCTACAGAAGAATACTGACTGATGAGACATTACCGAGAATAAAAAATAAAAAATTATTTAGCAGTGTTCCTCAGCCTTGAGTTCCCAGAAGTTGTTGGACTACAACTCCCATCATCATCCACAGCCAGCTTTGCCAGCCATCAGTGATCATAGAATCATAGAGTTGGAAGAGACCACAAGGGCCATCCAGTCCAACCCCCTGCCAAGCAGGAAACACCATCAAAGCATTCTTGACATGTGCCTCTGCTTAAAGACCTCCAAAGAAGGAGACTCCACCACACTCCTTGGTAGCAAAGATGGGATTCGTTGTCTAACAACATATGGGGATCCCGGTTTGAGGAACACTGATCTACATTATGCTGAGACGTGGCTGGAAGCCAATGTCTGGGATTTGGAATTTGTGCTGAGTTTTTGCACTGCAGGGGAATGGAGGGAACCAGTAGCTGGTTTCAATTTAAAGTGCAGGATTTATACTTCAAAAGTCTTAAGTGGTTTGGGCCTGAGGTGACTGGACTATCGCTTTCACCCTTATTAACCAGCTTGCACTCTCAAGATCAGCAACAGAGGTCTTTCTCACATGCTCAGTTCCCAGAACTGTTAAGAATGCAATCAGTATTTGTTGCTGGGTTGCTGGGGTTTTTCTAGGTCCACAAACAATACATGATTGACTTTTTTTTTTTACATTGCTGCGATGTTTCCTTTAAATTGAGATGAATGCAAGCTACATAAGTTATGCAAATAGTCACATAGCATATGTAATTTACATGTAATAGCAGACAGCGAGACAAATAATGTGATGTTTGGCAGAAAGTGGCCTGCAGTGGAATGGAAACAGTGTTGATTGTGACAAATGCAAGTCAGAACGACCTCCTTACATCTGTAATGAAGGATAAGATCATCAATGGTTGTTTAGCATGGTGGCTGTGTTCTACCTCCACTGTTTTATGCCTCTGAAATACCAGTTGTCAGGATTCACAACTGGGGAGAGTGCCATGGCAGTCACATCCTGCTTGTGGGCTTTCCTGGGAGAATGTGGTGCTGGACTAGATGAGCCTTTGTGCTCATCTAGCAGATGGGCCCTTTCTCATATTCTTCTTTGCTTTGTGCCTGGTGAATTCACACACTCCAAAAGTTGTTCTGGTGCTTCTCCCACATTTGGTGGAAGGGTGGCAGGATAAACCTCCCCGCCCCTCCCTGTATTGAAGTAAAACCTTATAATTTGTTGAGCTGCTTGTTTAACCGAGCTGAAATCTTCTTGATTAGGTTTGTTTCTCTTGCTCTGATAAAGCAAATGAGAGGTTCTTTAAAACAAAGTTTAATGAAATAAACCAAAGTTGAGATGAACCAATAAAATGAATTTGGGCTTCATTAGGCAATCAAGCTAAGTGAATTAAAGCAAATAAGAGACGCATTTTATTCTCTTGCCGAAATAAATGACTGTGCTTGTGACACAGGAGTGGATTGAAATGTTCTCAACCCTAGTTGGATCATGATCTAAGCTCCTCCACCTGTTAAGTCTTTCGTCACATACCTGCATTTTACAGCAAGATGGGATTGGATAAATCTGTTGCAGGCCTGAATCTGTTTCAGTTCTTCCAGTTCCTTGTGTATTTGGTTTGCTGTGAGACCCTCCAGACTTATGGGTTTGTTTGTTTGTTTGTTTGTTTGTTTATTTCGTGGGTGTGTCATTGACCCGTTAATAGCATGCTAGGAAAAGGACCGTCCACATAATCATTCCCCTTTTTTTGGTTGCTGTGTGACGCTTCCACAACATTTCCACAAGATTGTGATCCGGAAGGGGTCTTGCGTTGTTCTATTACAAATAAAAAAAATAAAGAATTGGAACGTTTGTGGCATTAAAAAGCTACAAAGATTTCAGCAGGATGTTACGGGACACAGGTGGAAAATAGAACGGCATGTCCACCCTAACACTTTTTGTAGATGTAAGCAGCATCGAAAGTGGGATGAGGCATAACCACCCCAATACCTTCATGAGCACAGATCTTCACAAGTGCCCAATAAAAGGGGCATCTGCCGAAGACCTCTGTCCTGGCTTCCACTCCTTTTGAATTCCAGTTTAATTTAGTGAATTTTTCTGAAATTAATTCTGGACTTGCAGGTCCAGACCTGGTAAAAGCTGCAGACAAGGTGAGGGCTGAACATCAGATTAGTAGTGATAAAACACAGGACAGCAGTACTGGGATTTAAACAGGCCACAACTTTATCAATTAAAGATGTCAGCAGGTTTTGGCATAGGCATTGGGGTGCATCCTGAAGTCAAGCAGCCCGACTGCTGGTTGATTATGGGCACCCCTTCTTCATGTGAAACACCCACACACAAGATTAGAGTTTGGACACATTTTGTCCAGGTTGTGCCACTCGGCCAACATTTCATTGAGGCCAGCCACTTCCCATGAATGAGCATATGAGCAACACATGAAGAATTGGAGCCTGTAACAAAATGTTGCAGTATGAAATGCTCCAGCCAGACAATCATCCCCACCCCCTCTTTTTTTTTTCTGCAACCAGCTGGATTTTTCCACACAGCCCATATTGGGATTTTAGCGGGTTGGTTTTTTTTAACAGAGTTTGTAAAATCCGAATCATTATTGAGCATTTTTAAAATCTTTTATGTGATTTTAAATATTGTTCTATTCTCGTGTAAACCACTTTGAGCTTAAGAAAAGCAGTATGCAAGCGACTTAAATAAATCAATACATGAAATTTTAATCTCAGACTCTGGCAAAAGATTTGAGGGATATGAGAAGAATAATTCCCTTCCTTCATGCTTGAAGGAAGCGGCAAACTTGAGGGGGGACCCAACATTTTCTTTCTATTGGATGTGGAAAATCTACAAACCCTCATTTTCATGCTCCCTTCTGACAGAGCCAGCAGGTCTTCCAACTGCCAGTGCAGTTACCTTCAAAGTTTGAGCCAAGCCAAGCTGAGCACAGTTTCTGTTGAAGCCCCCAAAGATTGAATTAGTTAAAGTCTTCTCCTCTTCAGCCAAAGGAGCTTCCCAGAGCAGCTTGCAAAGGTCAGTAATAACATGACCCACTGTCCTCAGGCTTCCAATCTAAAAGACACAAGATCAAAGGAAAATGGTTTGGGAGGGAGGAGGAAAAAACAAACCCGAGTACTTCTTAACCAAATTAGGAAAAGCCAGATCATGTTGGATGGATGAATTTACCAATCTTTAAATACATTTCTCAAGATTCATTGGGAATGGCTTTTATTGCTCTGCAGTTGACAACATGGCACTTCATTCGTGCCTAAAGGTGCTTTACAGGTGGGGGGAAACATACCCTAGTTACTGCATGATCATGACTGACACGAGCCCTCGTCCTCCTGGAAGTGCCCTGCCTTGAGCGAGGTCTGGGATAGCTCAGTCGATAGTGCATGAGACTCTTAATCTCAAGCTCATGGGTGGTATGGCTTTTTCCTCCTGACTTGGAGCCTTAGGCCCTTACATTTACAAGGTAGGGCTGAAAGGGTTAGCTATGAACCTGCACCATTACAGAACTTTTGCTTCCATATTCAGGGCCATAGCCAGGGTGGGGCAGATACTGTGCGGCCACCACCATTGGGGCAGTGTCAGGATGCTGTAAGTGGCTCCTGGCTGGTTACCCAGGAAAGTATAAAGGCAAGGAAAAGTTTCTTATAGGTCCTTTTTTATTTCAATCTTTGCCGAGAGAGGCTATAGAACCCAGCTTCTTGGATAATGGCGTTGTCCCGAGTGAATCTCCGCCGCCCCATCCCTCCCACTTCTTCATTCGGGTCTTCTATGGGTGCAACTAAGTACCCTTGTCTTTGAGCTCTTTGCTCTCCTACTTTTAAGGCTCACCAAGTTCTGGGAGATGGAGGGTCTGGAATACTTTCTAATGACAACATGTCAGCCAGTTGCTGCTCCAGCTCTGCCTGCTCCTCCTCTCCCATTATTTCCCAACTTTTCCCCTCATCTGCCTCTGAGCTGTGACCTCCTGCCACAGTTGTAAATCTATACTATCTTCCTCTTCCTCCTCCCTAGAAGGGTCAGGATGGGGAGGCAGTCTCTACCATTCCTCCTCTGCCCAGTCCCTGACAGGCAGTTATTGACCCCATCATATGGCAGCCTCAATTTAAAGCTAGGGTGGGTGCAATGACGCAATGGCCCTCTCTCTCCCTGGCACCGCTGCGCCAGCCCTCAGTTTCCCTTCCCGAAGAAGAGGAGGAGGAGGAGGAGGAGGAGGAGGAGGAGTTTGGATTTGATATCCCACTTTATCACTCCCCGAAGGAGTCTCAAAGTGGCTAACATTCTCCTTTCCCTTCCTCCCCCACAACAAACACCCTGTGAGGTGGGTGGGGCTGAGAGACTTCAGAGAAGTGTGACTAGACCAAGGTCACCCAGCAGCTGCATGTGGAGGAGTGGAGACACGAACCCGGTTCCCCAGATTACGAGTCTACCGCTCTAAACCACTACACCACACTGGCTCTCAGGTGAATTCCCCCAATGGAGAATGAACCATGAGTGACAGTGGGTTTTTCTTTTGGGAAAACAGGTTGCAAACAAACATTATTATAACAGATGTAAACATGGAGTTTTGGTTCTTCTTTCTTCCACAGAAATGTAACAAACAGTGAGGTTATTCATGGCACGGTGCTGTTGCTTTTTTTAAAAAATATATACTGTCTCAAGTTATAGGCTGTATGCTGTTCAGGCTTGAGGTTACTTTCTTTTGCACAACTTTCATAGATCAGACTTCTCCACACACACTTCAGGAACTTAGGATTTTAACTGGACTGTTTCCTTTACAGACCCCCAAATCCTCCTTGGCCTTGGAATCCCTACTGCCCTTTCCTGTCAGAGTATTCCCTCTGAGGACCATTTTTCCTATGAACACCATGTGGGACTGTGTCTTTTCTATTTTAACAGGGTTCTGTGATTCAGAACCTTAGAGCATATACTGAGAACTCACAGACTGAATCCCTCTCTCACACACTCCTCACTCCACTCCAACTGCCTCCCTTGGAACTATGGCTGATCAGGAGCTGTTGCTAGTTAACTGTTTGCTGGGGGGGGGCACTCGATGACTCAACCTGCTCAGAAAACAAACTTTTCAGTCACAGTGGGCGCCTCAGACACAGGGGCCAAATGCATAGCTGCCAAGTCTCCCGTATTCCCCAGGAAACCCCCATTTTCCCAGCCATTTCCCGCTGGCAGCCCGGATTTTTAAAAAACCCGTAAATCCCCCAGATTCTTACCGGCCCAGGGAGGCTCCTTCTGCGCATGTCTGGAGTCTCTGGACATGCACAAAAGCAATTTCTGGCACTGTAGCCATTTTTGAAATGGGCAGAGCATGCGTAGAAGCAACTTCCGGTGCTGCTCTGCCCAGTTCCAAAATGGCCGCAGCGTGACTTCCGGTGCCGCACCGCTGCCGATCCCGGATTTTTCAATCTGGGAGTTGGCACCTATGGCCAAATGTGGCCCTCTAAGTCTCTCTATCTTGCTCTCAGGACACTTCCCAGGTCACACCCTTCATCAGCCCTGCTCCATCAGCCACAGGCAGCATGGTCAGTGGTCAGGATGATGGCAGCTGCCTCCAGCAATCTCTGGAGGGCATTAATCACATCTGTGCCCACAGTCAATCCTGCCATAGAAACTTTAAAATGGGGTCATTTTCCCCAAACCATGCCCACCTGTCCATCTGCTGACACCACTGGGCGATGAGCAGGGAGACAGAGTTCAATCCTTCTTAGGGCTGCTTCACCAGCACACTTCCTGCATGGAATGTGCGGGTGAAGCAGAGCCCTGCAGCCAGCAAGGTTGTTCCCTCCATTCAGCAGCTGGTGAGCGAAGGATCCAAAGCTCATCACTCTGCCTGTATGTGAGGTGTGGGGTTTTTTGAAAGTCCTTTTGTAAACAGCCTTGCACCACTCAGGGTTTTGGAGGTTCAGAGAGCAGCGGTGGGCTGTTTGCATACTTTCAAACACTCAAACAGCTTTCAAACAGCCCTTCTGCTGTGTCTTGAAGTTCCACCAGTCAGAGCTTCAAAGCTCAGTGTCACCTGATGTAACTGCCCACCTATCAAATTTGGCCCTCCGGGGCTGAGCTGTCACTCAGGACAGAAAAGGCTCCCCGCCGCATCCCTTGTCTACACCGACAAGCACTGGCTCACCAGAGTTTCAGGGGTGGGGGACATTCGCAGCCCTATGTGGAGATGCTCTTAGGGACTGAACCTACAGCCCTCTGGATGCAAGGCAGGTGCTCTACCACTGAGCTGTGCTCCTTTGCCAAAATACCCTGGTATTTGGATCCTTTGTTTTAAGATGTGACCATTCCCCCATCATTTCCAGGCCCCCACCCCCCACCCCCCCACAAAATCCCGAACTGTGTCATATGGTTCATTCACAGAGCAACTTGAACCAGAGGAATTAGGTCCAACTCTGTTTAGTGATGGCACTGGAATACTAAAGTCAGCAAGGGAGCGTTTGCCTGGAGAGATTGGGAGTGGGGCGGGGGGAGGGAGAGAGTGTTCAGTTTATGTTTGTCAGAGTCACAGAGAAAAATCTAATTAAAGATGGCGTCCGAGCTTGGCAAGGACTGTAGATGGTGCCAGAATATAAAACACAGCTCCTACCCACAGATCAGAAGGCAATATTAATAAACCCATGGAGAGGGGATGGCAGGATCAGCCGGTAATATTGATAAAATGCAAAGCAAAGACAAAGCGCCCAGGGAATATTGGATGGCAGGACTGATAAAAAATGAAATAGGGGCCATTTCAACAGGGGATGGTGACAATATTTCTCCGCCTCCTGCCAGTGTTGTTCTGGTCATTTTCCAGGAGGAAACATTCATTCCATAGCAGGGAAGGGAGAACCTCAGGCTTGAAGAGCAACTGTGCCCAGAAGCGGAGCTAGATGCTCCAGCACCCAGAGTGGAGCACATGCTGTGCACCTGGGGGTGGGGCTAGCCACCCATGGGGGTGAGGTGAGTATCCTAGGGGGGGGGCACAGCAAAGTCACCCCCCTCAGGGATGACACCCGGGGTGGACCACACCCCCTGCACCCCCTTCCTCCGCCAGTGACTGTGCCCCCCATTCAGCCCTCAAAACTCTCCCCAGGCCATGCTCCTCATCCAGCCCTGCTTTGCATCCCCATCTAATGTTCTTGCATGGCTGGAGTATGACCTTGAACTCGGATCATGTCTCTTGCTTTCTTGGATGGAAGATAGAGAGTTGGAGATGTGCCTATAGCAGGCTTCCTCAACCTCAGCCCTTCAGATGTTTTGAGACTACAATTCCCATCATCCCTGAACACTGGTCCTGCTAGCTAGGGATCATGGGAGCTGTAGGCCAAAAACATCTGGAGGGCCGAGGTTGAAGTAGCCCGGCCTATAGAATCGAGCCCACTGTGCAAAAGAGAGCCGGTGTGGTGTAGTGGTTAGAGCACACATCCCCAGACTTTGGCCCTCCAGACGTTTTGGACTACAATTCCCATCACCCCTGACCACTGGTCCTCTTAGCTAGGAATCATGGGAGTTGTAGGCCAAAACATCTGGAGGGCCGCAGTTTGGGGATGCCTGGGTTAGAGTGTCAGACTAGGACCTGGGAGACCAGGGTTCAAATCCCCACAGTGCCATTAAGCTTACTGGGTTTGACTTTGGGCCAGTCACTGCCCCTAAGACAGAGCTACCTCACAGGGCTGTTGTGAAAATTAAATGAAGAGGTGAGAAACCATGTACCCTATAGTGAAACACAAATAAATAGTATTAAAGATGTCCTTTGCATTTGTCACTCTTCCCACTCATTGTAACAGAATATATCTGCCTTCCTGGCACCTGTAGGGTCTTGGTGTGTGTGTGTTCATTCTGTTTAGGTGTGTGTGGATGAAAACTAATATTGCCACAACTTTGAAGTTCTCGAGGGTGTTTTGTGGGGAGGGGAGGGGTTGTTTGCCTTTGTGTATGTTCAATTAAAGGTATGCAAATTTTAAATTGCCTATCCAGATGGCAACCGTACAGATCGACAGCTCTGAAACACGATCACAGTGAGCCACCCTTAGTTTAAATTAAAACTATTCAAGCCACAGCTTGCACAAGCACATATTTACGGGGAGGAAATCGATGCATGGCGGTTTATCCCAGCTTATTGCTGCTTCTGGGCTGCAGGGGATCACTTGGAAAACCTCCATGTACAGAACCAGTATATCTTTGACTACCAGTTTCTGGGGTGGGATGGTAGGAATAACAAGGGAAGTCCGCCTTTTTGTGTTCTGCTTGAGATCTTCTAAACACACACACACACACACAGAGAGAGAGAGAGAGAGAGAGAGAGAGAGAGAGAGAGAGAGAGAGAGAGAGAGAGAGAGAGAGTTGGAAATAGATTGCAGGGCCACATAGACACAGATCTGATCCAAAAAAGGGAATGATTAGGTTCATGTTTTCAAATACCTGAGAACCGAGTGTCACCTGTCCATTTTTGATGGAAGTCCCTCCTCCCCTGCAAACAATGGTTGAAGGATTCTGTGGCCTTGTTGCCTATGCAGATAGGGCTTCAAATTGACTTAAGCAGTGGCATTATTGGCACATTTGGGGGGGGGAGGGTGGCTGCAGCATCGGGGCAATTTTAACAGCAATCATGATGTGAGCTACACAGGACAAGAGGAAGAGGCACATGAGCCCTGGGAGCCCTGGGTTGCCCACCTGTAATTTCGGTGCATGAATCAAACTCACCAGGAAGGGAAGCATGTATTGAGGCCAAGTGTCTAAATCTCACCCACTTGAGAGCAAACTGCTTTCCTGCAGGGGACCTTTTCCTGCATCCAGTTTCTAGAATTTCTAGAGGAGAGCTAGCATGGTGCAATGGTTAGAGTTTTGAGCTGGGAACTAGGAGACCAGAGTCCAAACCTTCACTTTGCCAGGTCATCAACTCTCAGGCTAACCTGCCTCACAGCAATGTTGTGTGGGAGGGAGGACCCCCATGCATGGCAAATGGATAGATGGACAGATGGACAGACAGACTGACAGACTAGCTCCAAAGCAGAACCACTGACCTGAAATGACCAGCTTATGGCTCAAAATGCATTCTGTTCCAACCTAACAGGACTAATACATTTGAGGAACGAGCGTGGCTCAGTGGTTTGAGCATCTACCTTGAGTGCAGAAGGTCTCAGGTTCAATCCCTGGCATCTTCGAGTAGGACTGGGAGAGATTCCATGTCTGAAACCTGGGAGGGTTACTGCCGGTCCATGTAGACAATACTGAGCTGGATTGGTGAGTTGACACAGTCTGCTGCACCAGTTGGGTTTCTGTTTGCTTCTGCTTTTGGGGAGCGAGGCTCAGCTTTTGTGCTGAGCTCCACTCCCAAACTTCTAAACTCCTCCCATAGCCCCACCCCAAACTGTTGGCTCTGCCCCCCAGGTGTCAAACGGCTTTCTTTAGAGAGCTTGCAATGTTTGGTTTCCAGGGGAGAGAGGAAGAGAGATGCCATCGTGCAAGTTGGGCCGCCCTTCCCATTGTCCGGCGTGTTGTGATTGCCTGTCTTCATTCCAAGCTGGAGAATGGAGAGGGGTCAGGGGATCAGCTGCCCTTGCTTTGGGCTCTAGACTCGGATAACGGGATTTGTCAAACAAAAGCACAGACTGCCATGCAACAGAGAGGGGAGGGAGGAAGATGAGCAGCGATGGAAAGCCCAGGGCAAGATGAGTCCGCAGCAGGAGAAGAAGAAAAGGCGCTTTGTGTCGTCTATTCTGTGCTCCTTTTTTCTACCTTCAAAGGGGCTTTTGTGTCTGGTAATGTGAATAAATAGTTATCGGAAAGGAATGACCCCCCCCCCAACCCAGTCTTGCTGCCTTGTCTCCAAGCTGGTAATCGCTACAGGAAACAAGGTGGAGGTGGGAAAGGTGGCAGAAAGCAACATGCTCCAGGGGGAGGTAGGTTGGGGGCTGCTTCAAAAAAGCTTTTTTTTAAAAAAAAATAATCACTATAGCTTTATTAGACTATCTGTTTACTGAATATCCATCTGATTGGTTTGTATGAGGTTTGCAGGGAGGTTACACAATGTTTTCTATTTGGCAAACATTGGTCCTCGTTCGTTTCCACAGAGGTTATATGACGTAGAGCCAAGCAAGTAATATCTCATACATTCCAGGGCATTTCTCAAACTCTCTTCTTATTGAAAGGGGTGGAGAGAAGCCATGGGGCTGTGGGAGGATGGGTTTGTTGCACAAGACTGCCAAGTAAACTTCAGTCGTGCCACCTGAATTTGCAGGCATGTGTTAGACTCCCACCTGAAAACAACAACAGCCTGGAAATGCCCTGTGACTCTGCCATAGACAACACACTTTGTGTCGAGATGGCTGATGTTGCCAACTTTTCAAGTGTCTACTATAGCTGTGCCTTTAGCAGCAACTCAGAGCAAATATTGGCCCTTGTCTGCATGCTTTAGAAAGCATTGCTTGTTTTATGCAGATCAAGCTGCAAGTACATGCACAGGAGCAAGCAGGGGCATTTTTTTTCCAGGTCAGTTGGCAAACTGAAAGATAAGCTGTGTGGCTGACAGTGTGTGCTGCCTCCGACACAGCCTGTATGTGCTACCAGGGGCGTAGCGAGGTGCTGCGACACCCGGGGCGGCAAATTGCCATGCACCTGGGGGGTGCGGCGTCGCTATGTAACGATGCATTCGTGTTACATAACGACGCATGCGTCGCTACGTGGCGGGGTATCGCCGCCCCCCGCACCTCCAAAGCTGCGCGCTTCCAGCTACAAACTCCAGGTAAAAAGCCCGCTCAGCACGGCAGGTGCACCACGCTGAGCGGGCTTTCTACCTGGAGTTTTGTAGCTGGAGGCGCGCGGCTTTGGAGGCGCAGGGGGCGGTGATACCCTGCCACTTAACGACGCATGCGCAACATCCCGCATTACCGGGAGGTTGGAGGCTCAGCTTGGGAGTGGCGGGGGTGGGGGCACCAAGTGGAACCCCCCCCCAGAGTGGAACCCGGGGTAGACCACCCCCTTCGCCCACCCCCATTGCAACACCCCTGTGTGCTACTGCACCATCAGTCCAAAAGAGTCTGATATAAGGCAAGAAAAAGATGGCAAACTCCCACTGGGAAATGCTTTTATAACTTTCCAGTGTGCAAATGCAGTAAAATAGCCAGTCAGTCTTAAATCCAGGGTTATTTCCTCTATAGCCCTAGGTAATGAAATGGCTTAAAAGAGAGAGCCATCCACAGTGCGCTGTTAAACACAGCCACTAAACTGGTTGCTGTTGTTAAACAAGTGCAGACAGGCGCTCAGGCAGAGGCGTGTCCCCGATGAAAGTAGTGATTGCGTGGAGAGTTGCAGCGGGTCATTTGCTAGGGAGGGAAAGAAGAGCAAGTTCTGAGTAGTCAATGAACAGCTTGTGGATAACTCTCATTAACAGGCCATGCAGGGAAGCAAGGCAAACTGAGGCAATGGTGCCATCTGGTTGCAAAAAATGGGCAATAGGCTTGGCCCTAGAACAGCTACGTCTTTGACATTACATCACAAGCTAACATTATGTCACGTGCAGGTACATTTAAATTTTATTTAATCTGGTTGCTTATTGTTCAGATTTCTTTCTTTTTTTAATCCTGAATTTGCAGCTAAAAGCTGCTCAGAGCAATCTATGGTGTGGGAAGGGGGATCCTGGCTATGTTCCTGCTGTCTCTTTCAGCTGCTTTTCCAAACCAATACCCGAAACCTAGCAAGGAGCAGCACAGCCAGGCAGGGGGATTTGGAGAACAATCCTGACTCTCCCAAGGCTGAGTTACTTTGCAGGGGGATGTGGGGGAGACAGTGGAACCTACAACAAAATGTTGCAGCATTGAACATTCTTGCTCAAGGTCCCTTCCACCCAAGACAGTCAACCGTCCAGTGAAGTTGAATGTTGGGAGATTCAGAACTGACCAAAGGAAGTGCTACTCCACACTGCACAGAATTAAAATGTGGAACTCACTGCCACAAGACCCACTGATGGCCAACAACTTCAGTGGTTTTAAAAGAGGATTAGATAGATACATGGAGGACAAGACTATTGATGGCTATGAGTCACAATGGCTATGTCCTACTGTACCTCCACTGTCAGAGAATGTAACCTCTGAATGTTAGTTGCTGGGAATCACAGGTTAGCCAAGCGCTGCTGTTGTGCTCAGGCCCTGCTTGCAGGCTTCCGACAGGCATCTGCTTGGCCACTGTGAGAACAGGATGCTAGATGAGATGGGCCTTTGGCCTGAGCCAGAAGTGCTCCTATTGGGTTCTTTCTCCTGCTGAGGACACCCGCCCTCCCTGCGTTTTGAGACAAGTAAACCATTTCCTGTGGCTTTCTGAAAAGCAACACCTCATCGCTTCCACAATCAAAATCTGCAACGTGGCCCTATTTTGAACGTGGCCAACATGGAATTCCATGTTGTGACCTTTTCACCTGTACCTGCTGCCTGTCCCCGAACTCCTCCTATGTCATTTTCCTTGCCTCACTTCGACTTTCACTTATTTTGTTTGCTTGCATTCCCCTCAAACAAGGGTCCAGGACTGGGCAGGGGGAGGCGAGCCAAGAAGCAGAAGGAAGCACATGGGCACATATTAAAGATTGTGGCATTGCAAATGCTTGGGGGGGGGGGATGATTTAAACATGAAGTCAAAGACGATAATAGTGTTGTCAGAGCTGGAGTGTTAACACCAATCAATAATTCACTGATACACTGCAGGTGTGCCTTCAGCTATCATTTCCACCTTTGGCAGATGGGGGCAGGGGGGGGGACGGGTGCAGTAACAGGCAGTTTGGTCCCTCATGGCCAGAGGCTCATCTTCAAACGGAGGCTTAATGACCCTCTGCAGCTTCAGATAGGGAGGAATGACAGAATCGACTGACACTGGGTAAATATCACCTTTGGTTAAATTACATAGCCTTTCTGCGTAAATTTTGAGTCGGTGGGTCTGGGCCTGAAATGGCTTCATCATCAGAACAGAATAAGATCCCTGCTAGTTCAGGCCAATGGACAATCTAGTTATAAAATCACAGAACTGTGGTGTTGGAAAAGGACTGTAAGGATCACCAGCCTCCTGCAATGCAGGAATCCTTCACCCAACATGGGGCTTGAGCCCACAACCCTGAGATTAAGCATCTCGTGCCCTACCAACTGAGCTAAGTCCAACATCCTGTTCTCACAGTGGCCAACCAGTTTCCCATAGGAAACCCTCAAGCAAGCCGGGTCCAAGCACAAGAGCCCTCTCCCCTCCTATGGGTTCCAGCAAGTGGTCTTCAGAAGCGTTACTGCCCCCAACTGTGGCAGTAACCAGGAGTGGCCAGCAAAGTGGGGTGGGGCTGCCCCACTGCCCTCCCAACAGCGGGGTCGCTCCTGCGTATTACAGCAGTGCAGAGGTGGCAGTGCAGTGAGATGGCAAGGTGGGAGTTGGACGGATGCCCAGCAGAATGAATCCCGCATGGCTACTGGTGCACCCACATAACCCTGACCCCACCACCTGCTCTGCCACCCCCTACTGCCCTGGTAAATTGCAGGCCCAGCCAGCAGAGTTGTAGCCTGAAGCAGGCAGAGCCTATTCCCAAGCGGGAAGTGTAGGGTATTAAAAATGCAGTCAAACCAACAATGTTTTGCTAGGTAGGCACATGCTAGGAGCTGAAGCTTACAGAGTTTTCCTGCTAGAGAGAGCTCTGAGAAAGACACTCCCACTGTGCCTTGACAGGAAAGGCTATACAGTATAGATTATTCTACCTGCCTGAACACACCCTCTCCTTCTTTCCAACTCTTTCTGCTCTGCCAGCAATATGAAAACGCCTGCATGCCTGAGCTCCAAATTGGAGGCACCATTTTAAGCTAGACTTAAGTACGTATTTGTAACTGAAATACCATTTTAAGCCTGCCTGAACAAAGCTGCTGTATCTGTTACAACTATTCTGAATGAATAAACGTTTTAAGGGGGAGAAAGGAGGAAGTGCTAGGAAAATTCGGTTTGACTTAAAGCACCCTGGATTGCTTCAACTAAAAGATTAAAACTAGCCTATCTAAGCTTCCCCTTTAAGCTGTAAATTGATGACACTCTGCTAAACTCACAAACATGAAGAAGGAAAGATAATGTATATAATGCAGGGGTAGGCAATCTAAGGCCTGTGGGACGGATGCGGCCCAATCGCCTTCTCAATCCAGCCCGCGGAAGGTCTGGGAATCAGCATGTTTTTACATGAGTAGAATGTGTCCTTTTATTTAAAATGCATCTCTGGGTTATTTGTGGGGCCTGCCTGGTGTTTTTACATGAGTAGAATGTGTGCTTTTATTTAAAATGCAACTCTGGGTTATTTGTGGGGCATAGGAATTCGTTCATTTCCCCCCCCCACACACACACAATATAGTCCAGCCCACCACATGGTCTGAGGGACAGTGGACTGGCCCATGGCTGAAAAAGGTTGCTGACCCCTGATCTAATGAATATGTCCTCTCCTAACATCTATTGACATCCCAACAGGAAGAAGGTCAAAAGATTCAGGAACAACAGAAGAAAGTCCTTCTTCACACAGCACATAGTTTAAGCTATGAAATTCACTCTCACAAGGAGGAGTGATGGCTACCAATGTAGCTGGCTTAGGCAAATTCATAGCTACTACCCACAATGACTATGTTCCACCTCCACTATCATAGTGAATGGAATGCGAGTGGCGCTGTGGTCTAAACCACTGAGGCTTTTGGGCTTGCCAATCAGAAGGTCGGTGGTTCTAATCCCTGTGATTGGGTGAGCTCCTGTTGCTTGGTCCAAGCTCCTGCCCACCTAGCAGTTCAAAAGCACACCAGTGCAAGTAGATAAATAGGTACCGCTGCGGCGAGAAGTTAAACGGTGTTTCTGTGCGCACTGGTTTCCGTCACGGTGTTCCGTTGCCTCGGAAGCATTGGCCACATGACCCGGAAAACTGTGGACCAGGCATCCCCAAACTGCAGATGTTTTGGCCTACAACTCCCATGATCCCTAGCTAACAGGACCAGTGGTCGGGGAAGGGGGATTGTAGTCCAAAACATCTGGAGGGCTGAAGTTTGGGGATGCCTGCTGTGGACAAACGCCGGCTCCCTCGGCCCAAAAGCGAGGTGAGCACCACAACCCCATAGTCGCCTTTGACAGGACTTAACCATCCAGGGGTCCTTTACCTTCACCTTTTTTTAATCACAGGCAGTATGCCTCTGGGTACCAGTTGCTTGGAATCACAGGTGGAGAGAGTTGCTGATGAAGGCAGCTCAGAGGCATCTGGTGAGGAGACACCTTCAAGGATCAGGGCCATGCTCCCACCATTTCTGGCCTTTCATTCTGCACACAGGGGCAGCTTCTCGGGGCTGCAAGCGCCGCCTTCCCGACAGGCCCTCTGGTCAGCATTCCACGGAGGCCGCTGGCAGCCTTGCAGAACCCGTGACCCACAGTCGCCTTGATTAGCACTTCTTTTCAGCCCATTTAGCTACGCAAATGCCTCCGTCATGGCTGGGCAGCCTCGTCTTTGCCACTTGCTTTCCCATTAATTCAGCGCGGAAATTGGTGGTGCCTGGAATACGGGTGGAGCTGCCGCCGCCGCCTCCATCTCGGTTTCCTGACACCTGCCCTCCTCCTCCGCCAGAGTTAATCATGCAGGGAACAAAGATCCCTTTGAATCGTTTAATGACTTCGTTTCCCCGAGGCCAGAAAGAGAAAGCGTGTGCGGCTTTCGTGACCAAGGTATCTATGCTCCTGAACATTTAATGGCAGCTTGATCCACAGGCATTAACAGGTGAGAATGTTTCCTCTCTGGGCAGTGAGAAGATTTACCTGCTAAAACTGTATTTTTTTAAAAAGGGGGCAGAAGAGTAGCTCAGAATAAGTTTTATGTTGATTAGTTGGTAACTGCACTCCCAGCATTTAGCAACAAAAGTGTTATCAATACTTGTTCATTTTGTAATATGCTTTTGGTGTTCTCAATTAATATTTGCATCCCCCCCCCACACACAATTTTTCACACTATTTTAAATACATTTTAAATTCACATGCTTCTGGCTCTTTGGTCACTCTCTGTATGCACACTGGAGCAAATTTATATAGTCTGAATTAAGAACCTAGGTTTTTTACGTGCAAATGAAGCTGCTGAGGTTATCTCTACTTAGGAAAATCACAGTGTGTGTGAAGCAGCCTTGCAAGCCAATGACAGAACGTTTTGAAAGAGAGAGACAAGGAATGTGGACAAAAAGAATGCCCCTTAAAATAAATCCCACACGCCAACTTTAAAGACACTTTATTTTCTCTTCACCTCTCTAACCTCCCTCCTCTGTTTCTTTTCCAGAAGTTTGCTCTTGCAAGCCTGTACTACCATCTGGTGGAATTTCTGCGCAAGTGATCCCAGTTAGTCAGGGCTGAATTAAGACTCAAAGATGCCCTGAGCACCGAAAATATAACGGTGCCCCCTTCTATATGTAATTCAAAACAAACACAATGCCAAACTGGAATTTTTAAATTGTGTAGTGGAGTAAGTGTAAGGAAGTGGTGTGGGACTTTTGGTTACAGGTAGGTAGCCGTGTTGGTCTGGATCGAAGTAAAATAAAAAAATTCCTTCAGTAGCACCTTAAAGACCAACTAAGTTTTTATTTTGGTATGAGCTTTCGTGTGCATGCACACTTCTTCAAATACAGTGAAATGGAAGTTTCCAGGCACTTATGTAGAGAAGGGGTGGGGAGGGGTGGGGATGGGGAGGGGGGATCACTCAGAAGGGTGGTGGAAATGGGTGATTGACTGACTGATAGCTGTTGATGACCGCAAACGACTGCAAATGGTCGTTTGCAGTCGTTTGCGGTCATCAACAGCTATCAGTCAGTCAATCACCCATTTCCACCACCCTTCTGAGTGATCCCCCCTCCCCATCCCCACCCCTCCCCACCCCTTCTCTACATAAGTGCCTGGAAACTTCCATTTCACTGTATCTGAAGAAGTGTGCATGCACACGAAAGCTCATACCAAAATAAAAACTTAGTTAGTCTTTAAGGTGCTACTGAAGGAATTTTTTTATTTTGTGGGACTTTTGTTTGGTTGGTTGGTTTTGAAAATCCTCATTATTATTTTTTGAGACATTATTATTTTGCTGATGCCCTAGCAACATGCTTGGTCCCCTGATTGGGCAATCCACTGCAGCATTTAGTGTAGGCTCCAGATTTGTTTGGAAGGGGCTAAGCCAGGGATAGGGAACCTCTGGCATACAAAACCTCCACATGCAGCCTATGAATCCATTTCCCCCAAAGTGCACCCACCTGCTCCAAACCTGAATATTGTATTCAACATCAGGTGTGGGGCAGGCAGAAACATAGTTGGATTAGCATCTTACCCCTGCAGGAAGCAGGATTGAACCTGATCCTGCAGGTTTGCAGGAACCCCCACCTCCATGCGACAACTTTGAGAGGTGAGTTGGACAACCCAACCATCAATCGCCGGCCATTCGCCTGCCATCATTATTATGTCAGGTGATTGGCAGGGGTGTAGTCCCACCTACCTAAGATAGCCTGTGGGGTTTGGGTGTCATGGACGCAGAGGAGTGGTGAGAGCCACCAGCTGGGGAACCCCAAGGAATGAAGGCTCAGAGCCCAGGGACTGGTGGTGGGACAACAATGAGTAGTAGACAGAGGGAGAAGAGGGAGCAGACTGGGAGGAGGTGGTGTCAGAAGCTGAAGAGGCAACAGGGTTTAGTGAGCAGGGAGAGTATGTGGCAGACAGAAGTCCAGAAGCAGAAGAGGAGAGAGGCCAAGAGGCAGAAATGAGTCAGGCTGGTGAAGGAGCTCCCTTGCCTGCCCCCTGGTTTCCCAGGGTTAGAAGAGGCATGAAGAGGGAGGAGCAGGGACACGCTAAGGCACCACCATGTCCTCCCACTTCCTGGCCACTTTCACAACTGCCCATTTGTTGCCCTTTGCACACTGCAGCTTAAGTGGAGTCTGTATCTTCTCCTCCTTCTTGTCACCACTCACACTGCTGCTCAGGCAGCCTTAGCAAAGAGGAGGAACAAGGTCTGGTAGGTCTTTAGGGATCAGCAGCAGGCCCCGTGCAGGGATGTGGGCCTTGGCTGATGCCCTGTGGTGCCAACTCTGGGCACCAGGACTGCATGCACACTTACCCTCTAAAAACTTTGCACCCTCCAAAAAAAGATGAAAGGAAAGCCCAGCCTGTCTTTTAGAAAGCACTTTAAATGGTAAGCAATTCTTTATTAGTCATTCACAGTTCACAAAACCGGGCATTTATAATAGCCCAAGCAAAAAAAATATAAGCAAATCCTTCCACGAGATTCAGGCTGCTTCTCTGGCCATTTCAAGAAGGAGGGCTTTCACAGCCGAAGAAGAAGACCCAGAGGGCAGAACAGGAAGGGCATCTCCTTCTCCTCAAGAGCCACAAGGAAATAGGGACTCTGGGAGGAGGAACACACAGGAAGAAGATCAGGGGGGAAGAATGGTGCTCCTGCAGCGGGAAAACATCACACGTCACTGCTAGAGCTGCTACCAGCTCAATATTCCCCAATAGACATTTCAAATTGCTAACTGAGTGACTGGTGCTTTTTCGAGTTTGATCCAGAGATCAGGAAAACACTAGAGGCTTCTTACAAAATGATCTTTCCAAACTTTCAACAAATTATAAACATCTATATGACCATCGAAAGATTCATTTGGCAAATTACCTTAAGTCGATAGACAATCCTAAACACCGCTGGGCATTCTCTAGGGCCCGCTTCAATGTTTTCCCCTCAGCAATATTAGCTGGCAAGGCTCCCTTTGACCAAAGACTATGCCCATGTAACAACAAAGAGGTCAAAACAATTGGGCACATTTTGCTCCCCTGCCCAATATACCGAGAGACGAGAAAAGAGCTAATTGAACCGCTCCTAGCCAACCAACCCGGCCGAGCAGGGGAAGCTTACATTAAATATCTGCTAGCTGACTCAGAGATACAGAGATCACTAGGGCTGTAGCTAAATATTGCTATTTGGTGGCGAGAACAAGGCAAGCCATGATGAAAGCAACCACCAAAGATAAAGACCCTAGTTAACCCATAGCAGATGGAGAGGTGATAGAGGTTCTGTTTTTAAAACAGCCATGTTATATGTTATATGTTACATGTTATAAAAATTTAAAATTGTGTAGTTTTCAATAATATTATAAGTTATAGGAAGATAACTTATGAATTGAGTTGTATTATTCTTTTGCTGGTCTTTGACCGTATTAAAGTTTTACTTTTTACTTCCTTACTAGAGGCTTCTGCATTTTCCTTCCCCCAGATTCCTGCCCAAGCTGTATTCATGAGATCAGGGATGTGGAACATGTGACCCTCAGGATGCCATTGACCTACAACTCTCATCAACCCCCCCAGCCAGTATTACCAGTGGTCAAGAATGATGGGAGTTGTAGTCCAACAACATTGAGGTCATGAGTCCCATAGAGATGTCATAGGAGGGGATGGGAGGATCCTGAGGAGGAATGGAAGCAACTTGAGGCATTGGATCTGGGCAAACCTGAAGGGGTTCCTGGCAGGATGGGGGAAGTGACTGTAGGCAGGGGCGTAGCGCTGTTCACCAGTGTCTGAGGCGGGTGCGGGTGCATGTGTGCCAGGCAGGGTGGAGCATGCTTGCCCAGCCCTCAATGCCCAATGGGCACTCGCGCACCAGGCGGGGCACGGAGGGCGAAGAGCATCCCCCGCATTCCCCAACCCGTGCTCCCTCTGGACAGCCGCTCACATGCCAAGTGGGGGCATGGCATGGAAGGTGCTGTTCACCCTCTGCATTCCCCAGCCCACGCTGCTGGAGCCAGGCAGGGCATGACAGGAATCTCCGTGGGGCCACCTGGTTTTCACGCCCTCCCTCAGATTGTGCGCCCAGGGCAACAGGCCCGCCTGGCACTCCCACGCTGCTCCACTACTGTGGGATCCCAAGATGTGTCTGAGCCCAGGGAAGTCCTGGAAATGGAAAGGTGAGTCCAAGGAAGGGATAGTTCAGGTTGGCAGAAAAGTACCCCTGTGGCATCAGACACCTCTAACCAGAGACATCCTGCAGTTGAGTTTCCCTACCCCAGCACTGCCTCCTGGTGGTAAGGAGATTGCTCCTGCAGGGGAGGCAACAGAGACCAAATTGGATGCTGAGCCAATGCTGTCAACACATCCAACCTCCAAGGTTGTGGAGGCACTAGAGGTGGCATGAACAGAGCTCACAGACCCAACCCACTAGATCACTAGATCAATGGCCCATCCAGCCCAGCATCCTGCTCTTACCAGGTACCAGTCAGGTGCCTGTGGGAAACCTGCAAGCAGCAGATGAGCGCAACCGTGCTCACCTATGGTTTCCAGCCACGAGTATTCAGAATCATAATGATTTCCAATTGTGGAGGCAGATCATAGCCATCATGGCTGATAGAGCTAAACATTAATAGAATAGTCCTAATGGTAAGGGCTGTTTAGCAGTGGAACAAAGGTGGCCAGCTGTCTTTCAGTAGAAATAGGCAACCACCTATCACCGCTGTGGCTGCAGGTTCCTGCAATGAGTGGGGTTAAATGGCCTCGGGGTCCCTTGAAATGCTAAAATCCCATGGAGGGAAAGGCAGAGGGCTGGGGGTGAGCACCTCACCTGTCCCTGTCTTAATACGCTGGCATTGAGAAGTGGAGATTGGTGTTCGACGGGCCGCTGTCCAGGTCAGTCACAGCTTGGAACATGACCCTGGAGACACTGGGAGGTAAAGAAATGAGGTCAGACTGAACTTGCTCTCCTGCAGAATCTGGACAAGAGCTGGTAGTGGATTCAGGGCACAAAAACCTGCTGAAGGTGCACATCCAGGAACCTTGGACAAGAACCCACCCACCCACCCTTGTGAGATGGCCACTTAGTTGCCCCAAACACACCAGCACGTCAGCCTGTCACAGCTACCCAATAGAGCAGCTCTGGGAAAGGGGGTTGGAGAGGAAGGCATCAAGGCTCTTTGGAAGGCCAGCAAGCCACTTAGGATACTGCAAGTCCACCAGAAAAAGGAGGAGCAGCAGCCCACAGGTGCTGCTCAACCACCTTGCCTCCTATTATAAGTCCACAGGGTGAAATCAAGGGCAATCCTGGGCTTGCAGAGCATGTCTGAATGTTCCCTGACTTGAAACCCACACAGTATGCTCAAGGTCAAGCATGGTGGTCCTCTTGAGCTCCCCCACCCCCACACTTTGTCACCAAACGCCCACTTTAAGATGTATCCCAGAGTGGGAAACCTCCATCCCATGGGCCTCTATTGGTTGGCATCCATATGTCTTGGAGACAATGGAGATGACAGCAATATTTCTGCAGTTGCTGGAAAATGGTAGGAGGGGAGAGTGCTCTTGTGCTCAAATCTTGCTCACTGGTTTCCCATTGGGGCATCTAGTTGGCCACTGTGAGAACAGGATGCTGGACTAGATGAGCCATTGGTCTGATCCAGCAGGCTCTTCTTCTGTTCTTATCTCCAAACAGGATTAGGAAGGACCTCTGCTGGAAATCCCAGTCAGTGTAGACAAGAATAAACTAGATGGACAAATTTCCCCCTTATCACCCTCCAACAGTGAGTTAAGCATTCCAGAAGTGCTTTCTTTTACACATATGAGGAATAGCAAAGAAAGATGGGTTTGACAGTAACTCCATTCTGTCTCAGTCGCAGCAGCCACTATGGAGAAATTATCTGAACGCTTTAGTTTGAAGTTTACCTGTATTTAAATTTCTCAATAAAGTTTGTTAAATATATATTTATATTTAGATGGACCAATTGTCTGACTCAGTGTAAGGAAGTTCCCTATGAAACAATATAAAAACAGAAGGTAAGGACAACTAGTTGGCCTAAATGGAATACCCTTTGCCAGTCTCTTTGGGTGTGATTCAAATTGCAATATCCATATGCAGATCAACTTCGACTATAGAAAATAGAGAGGTGTTATGATCTATTTTCCCACTCCTAAGGTTAGAGACTCACTGATATGAGCACCGTTAAAAGAATTCCACATTGGATCACATCTAGGATTCAGTGAATTCATTTTCATACTAATGGGGTAGAACTAGGTAAGAATAATTTTTGGAAACTGGTGTTAAGGGCGGAAGGGCAACATTGTATTGAACTTGCAGGGATAGAATTGTTATCTCAGGAGTGTAAAAAGTTTCCTTAAACTGGGTCAAGGCATTGGTCTACCTAGCTCAACATTTTCTACACTGACTGAAAGTAGCAGCTCTTCAGGATTTCAGGAAGAAGACATTCCCAATCTTATTTGGTAGTGTTGGGGATTGAACCTGGGGCGTTCTGCATGTAGAGCAGATGCTCTACCACTGAGCTATGGCCATTCCCCATATGAGTAAGCAACAGAAAAGTTGCTAAATGCTATTTGCCCTTCCAGCTAGGTCTCACCTATTGCTCACTTTATCCAGCCTCTCTTGCATGGCATCCTTTCTCATATCACTCGTGACATGATACACCCGGGTGTGACTGAAAAATAGAATCACAGAGTTGGAAAGGACATCGGATAAGTCATCTAGTCCAACCCCTGCCCAGGAAACCACCACCACAACAACAACCCAACAAGAAGAGTTGTCTTAAATTTCTTAACCACCCCATGAGGTTCCAAAATACGTTACAATAATTTTTAAACAACAACATTAAAAACAATTAAACTAGAAGAGAATCAAGATAATGGGGAGATCATTAGGTAGTCATCCAGCCTCTTATTTAAAACCCCTTCCAAAGGAGAGTCAACCACCATCCAAGGCAATCATTTGGGATCATGTTCTAGACCAAAGGTGGGGAACCTCCAGACCTGCAGATATTGTTAGGTTACCACTCCCAATGTC
This sequence comes from Zootoca vivipara, assembly GCF_963506605.1. Classification (NCBI taxonomy): domain Eukaryota; kingdom Metazoa; phylum Chordata; class Lepidosauria; order Squamata; family Lacertidae; genus Zootoca; species Zootoca vivipara. The sequence continues at coordinate 21,040,326 of NC_083290.1, forward strand.
TCTGACCATTCTGCTGACTGAGGTGGGTGAGTGTTGGAGTCTACTAACATCTAGAGGGTTGCAGGTCCTCCATTGGCCAAGCAGATGTTGCTGAACTACAACACCCACTATCCCTAGCCTTCCTGGGGTGATGAGAGTTGTAGTTTGGCAACATCTGGGTGACCAAAGGTTTCCCACACTCCAAACTATTTTGTGGTTGCATATTTCAAGGAAAGATCAATGTTCTACCCCATTCAAGAGTGTGCACTCAGATCATTCAGAGTGCCATTGCTCATCTCTTCAATGGACACCACTGACCCATGTGAAGGCTCACCTCCATCGGGCAAACTGGATCCTTGTCCTGTCATCTGTCAGGTCCAGGCTGGAACTGGATGAAAGTATTGTGCTGGAACACTCCTGCAACAGTGATATGAAAAGTTTGCTTATTTGCACCAGAAAAATCTTAGTGTATACTCAATTCTGGCCAAACTAAGCCTCCTGTATTTATTGCTCTAGGAGCCGTAGTTTGGTCAGAATCGAGTAGACACTTCCAGAGGTATTGCTAGATACATCACGTCTGGTAAATGAGCCACACTAGTTGCTAGAGGGCCATGAAAATTCCAGTCTTCCACTTGGAATTGCATACTCACTTCTCTGAATTTTGCAATGCAGGTTTGGTCCAGTCAAAATACATTTGAAAATGTCTTCTGTACAGGACCAAAAATCCAAAAATATGTATTTTAAAGGGGGGGGCGTGAGTTTAAAATGAGCACAAAAAGCTTACAAGTTGCATATTTCAAGGAAAAGTGCATATAAAACTATGTGCAATTTAAATGCAAATTTGTTGTACAGCTCTTTTTTTAAAAAAAAAATCTATGCAGAAAGTAGGGGAAGAATGGACTTATTGAAACTGATGCAGACAGAAATACACTGATTTCTCCATAGAATACTTGCTTTTGCAGGCTATGGCTGCATATACACCATACATTTAAAGCACATTAGAAGGATATTCCTCACCATGCACACAAAAACTGTAACTGTAGTTTACCACTCACAGAACCATAATTCCCAACACAATACAAATTACAACACAATTCCCAACAAAATACAGTTCTCCAGATGTTTTTTGGGGGGTGCACTTTCAATAAATGGTGCATCCACAACCTATAAGTCACCTAGGTATTGCTCCTCTGCTTCCTTTTCTCTATCCCATTCTCATCTGCACATAAACTGCTACAGCTCTCACTCACCCTTGCTGGCCTCCTGTCTTCAAAGGTCTCCCAGGTTTCTGGTTTTGATCTTGCTGCTGCCAAATCTAGGCCAACCGAAGGAAAAGTTCTGATCCCTTCCCCTGAGCAGTCCGACCTGTTTTCTGACTTCTGCCTAAAGATCTTGACAGCATCTTCTTCGATCTAAGAGGCAACACAAACACACATGCCACCACCATATTCTCCCCCAAAGTGAAGTTACAGTATTTATCATACAAAACTAGTTGGTCACCATTAATGTCATTACAGTTGTACCTTGGTTTTCGAAGAGTTTAGTTCCCGAACGTTTTGGCTCCCGAACGTCACAAAGTGACTGTTCCGGTTTGCGAACTATTTTTGGAAGCCGAATGTCCGAACGTGCTTCCGCAGCTTCTGATTGGCTGCAGGAGCTTCCTGAAGCCAATTAGAAGCCACAATTTGGCTTTCAAACATTTTGGAAGTCAAACAGACTTCCGGAACTGATTTCGCTGGACGAAGGTACGACTACTGATTTATGCCAAGCCATAAATGTGAATGACACTTGACTTCATAGAGTTTCATAAGAAGAGAGATGAAAAGAAACGGGCTTCTGCCCCGAAATGAGACTGCAATTTAGATATCATGGGAGGCAAAGTATGAAGAGAGGGGACTTTGAACAGGACCTCAGCATAGCTAAGTTTTATGCAGGATCAAACCCTCACTCACACCAGGGCCAACCAACTAAAAAAAATGCATTTTGCAACTCATGGCTCCAAAAAGACCACTCAAGGCAGAACATCAACATTTCTTCTCTCTCTCTCGCTCTCCCTCCCTCCCCATTGCACAATAAAATATATTTAGGAAAGCAGATATTGAGAGGGAAATTAGAAATGCATAGGTCTGAGATAAAATGCTTAAAAATAAATATGTGTGTGCGGTTTGAAACAACAATGGATTGATGTAAACCAGGATGGAAAAGACTTGGGAATGATGTGTGTGACGGCAGTTCTAGATACATGTGGAAGTGAAAGCATGCCCATGTGGCTCAGTTAGGCTTACGCCTATCCTAGTTACCCACGATACTATCCACAATGGAGAGCCATCCTATAACCCTGTAGGCTCCTCTGCATTTTAGAGCCTTGGTTAAATGTGGTTTCAAAAACATGCAAAAGCTTCCCTAAGTGCAGAAGGCTAACCTGGTGCAGATAACTGTCCTTGAACATGCATGAGTTTGAGGAGGGTGGCACTAGCATGCTCATGCTCATGTGGTTAGTTAACCCCCTGATGAGCGCTTACATAGGTCCCTGGTCTTCCATGCTAATGTTGTGTGCTGGATCCGAATTCCTTCCAAGCAGTCTGCATGGACGGAGCATAGAAAGCTGCCCAATATTAACTCAGCCCCTTCTTTCATCTGTCTCGGTACTGTCAACGCTGACAAGCGGTAGCTTTAATTTTATTCATTTCATAAAATGTATACACTGCTTGATGGTTAAAAAACAACAACCTCAGAGCCGCTTATAAAAAGAATGAAACAATGATATTATTAGTAAAAACATCAGTTCAAAGCATTTTTAAAAAACAAACCCCCAAATAATCAATAAACTAAAAATAGATTAAAACACACACCAACATTCCAAATATCTGGATAGGTTTGTCTAAGCTAGAAGCTTTCCCAAGGATTTGGGCAGGGAAACTTTCCTGGACACACCTGGAGATGGTGTGGATTGAATTTGGGCGCTTCTGCATGCAAAGCAGATACTCTGCCACTGAGCTATGGCTTAAAGGTAAAGGTACCCCTGACCATTAGGTCCAGTCGTGACCAACTCTGGGGTTGTGGCGCTCATCTCGCGTTATTGGCCAAGGGAGCCGGCATACAGCTTCCGGGTCATGTGGCCAGCATGACAAAGCCGCTTTTGGCGAACCAGAGCAGCACACGGAAACGCCGTTTACCTTCTCGCTGTAGCGGTCCCTATTTATCTACTTGCATTTTGACGTGCTTTCGAACTGCTACCGTAGGTGGGCAGGAGCTGGGACCGAACAACGCGTCCCCGAGCTATGGCTTACCTGCCCCCAATTTCAGCCTGTAGCCCTATTCATTACACTCACCTTCTTCAGCCAATGCTCCAATACGTACTCTATCTCTGGCTCAACTATGTTATCAACCTTAAAGGGAAAAAGGGAAATGAGTGGTAGTGAGAAATTCAACAGGGTCACCTTATAGTAAGTACCACCAGTGCTTTTTATAAAGATGTGGGGTACTCAAGGGTACGCAGTACCAGCACCCTTTTTCTAGAAGAAAAGCACTGATATCACCCCCCCCCCTCACCAATTCACAGCCCCTTCTGGGCCCAAAGAGCAGCCCAAGGATCCAAGCAACCTCCTGTGCCCTTACTGGAGCATTGTCAGCTGGGAAAGGTGTTCTAGAAGCCCTGCGGAACAAGATGTACGCTCCCCATGTGGTAATGATCATCCTGAGGCACTCTTGGCGAGGGCCAGATCTCCCTTGCCTCAGCCACCGTTCTCATCTGCCATAGAAAACTTGTGGCCTCTGCAATTCCAGTTGTGTGTTTGTGGCAGGAAGACATTATTGCGTCACTAAGCACTAAGTTGTCCGGGCAACCATGATGTCATAATGAGATGGGGAGGGCAGGTATTTATTGGTCAGATTCATATAGCTGTTTATTCTTTTGAATCTGGAAGACTGTGGACTTTACCACGAGAGGCTGGCTTGTGAAGGTCCAACAACTAGCCTTGAATGAGAAGCTTACTGAGTACTGCAGGGCCAGCAGCAAGGTGCAAAAGACAAGATACATGGATGATCTTCATTTGGCACTTAGCTAAAGATCTCAAAAACGGGTTGTGCACCAACAGCATAAAATACTGGGTAGCTGTTTTTTGTGCTGCAGCAATAGCTTGTCCTAATTTTAAAATTATTAACACTTTAAACTGTTCTGCCTCATTTCAATAGAATTATTTTAAATTTCTCACTTTTTATATTCTACGTAGTTTTTAAATTCTATATTTAATATTGTACTTAATGTACTATATTGTGTCCCTCCTCAACTGGTTATTGACTGAAATAAGTTAATACAAAATGCATTTGGGAATTATCTATGCTCACAAGTTTAGTAAAAATGGACTTTGATTTCTGGAATGGTGGACCTCAGTTATGTGTTTTTACTATGTTTTGGTTGGGAGCTGCCCAGAGTGGCTGGGGCAACCCAGTCAGATGGGTGGCATACAAATAATGTAGTAGTAGTAGTAGTAGTAGTAGTAGTAGTAGTAGTAGTAGTGTAGTAGTAGCTGCAGCAGTAGCAGTAGTAGATGGGGCATGAGGACGATGACATAGTATTGGTTGGGTTTGTATAACAGATGTCAAGAAAAGCAATGAATACACATTACTTTCAAAACAATGTATGGCCTGCCATATCCTTCCGGAGTGTAAGAAGTGTGTTGATACAATTGAAAGTGCCAAGTTAACTTTGAATGCATGGTATGGGAATTAACTTTTGTGCCCTGCAGCCTCAAACCTCCCCCTTTAACGCCTGTGGGAAACAATCCCATGCACACAGAAGGAAGTTGCCCTAGAGTTGCCCCTCCCTCCATCAAATTAAATAGGAAGGCTGGCTGAGTTGTATCTCTGGAGAATCCATGGCATGCTGATTCAGAACCAATGTTTTCGGATTGGTTCAGGACCGATTGTGTCTGTTCCAAGGTGTGTGTGTGTGAGAGAGAGAGTGTGTGTGGCAGGTGGTGGTGGTAGGGTAAGCCATAAAGTGCCTGGTCAAATCTCCAAAGTCACACTGGTGTCCATTTAGGATTCTGGGTACAACAAACACACATGTCTGTACTTACCCAGAGATCTCTTTGGAGCACAGTTGCCACCAAAGTCCTGGGAGTGAATTCCATAGCTTAACTACATGCTGTGTGAAGAAGTACTTTCTTTTTGTCTGCCCTGAATCTTCCAATGTTTAGCTTCATTCATTCTATTTGAGTGGATGTAGGATTTTCTCATGAGGTTGTCCAGGGGTGTTTGTGAGGACTTTTGAGGTTGTCCAGGGGTGTTTGTGAGTGTCCGCACTGTCATTCTTCAAACCATCTTTCCAGCATTCTGCAGCCTCCCTGGGTGCTCATTCTCCAAAAACCTTATGATGTCCCAGGCTGGTTTTTCCTGGAAGTGCAGGAAAGCGGGAAGTCTGCCGACAACTGGTCATTGTTGTACTTTTTAAGTGAATCCTTTTTACTTTTAAACAAATCCAGGCAGAAAGAAGTCTTTAAAGGGTTATAGGAAGGGATTTATTTTTGAGAAAATGTGAGCACACTGATCTCAGGTGCTTAGGAGCTAGACTCCTTAACACCCTGCACTTTGGTTAAAACTAAAGAGAAGGCACCAAATGGTTACTCCTTCCAAGGTGCTTTTTCAGATCAGAATGTAAGAAAAGTGTTGTTGCTGACCTTTAAAGCCTTAAACGGCCTCGGCCCAGTATACCTGAAGGAGCATCTCCACCCCCATTGTTCAGCCCAGACACTGAGGTCCAGTGCTGAGGGCCTTCTAGCGGTTCCCTCACTGCAAGAAGTGAGGTTGCAGGGAACCAGGCAGAGGGCCTTCTCTGTAGTGGTATCATCCCATTAGATGTCAAGGAACTATCCGACTTTTAGAATACATCTGAAGGCAGCCCTGTTTAGGGAAGTTTTTAATGTTTGTGGTTTTATCCTGTTTTTAATGTTCTGTTGAAAACTGCCCAGAGTGACTGGGGAAACCCAGCCAGATGGGTGGGATAGAAAATAATAATAATAATAATAATAATAATAATAATAGTAGTAGTAGTAGTAGTAGTAGTAATAGTAATAATAGTAATAATAGCCAGCTGGAGCATCCTGTTCTCTCACAGTGGCCAACCAGGTGCCCTGCCATGGGAAACCTGAAAACAGGAAACAAGTACAAGAGCACTACTCTCCCCTCCAGTTTTCTAGCAACTGGTATTCACGTGTATTGCTTATCTCTGACCATGGAGGCAGATAATAGCCATCATATCTAATAGCCATTGAAAGCCTTTTACCTCTATGAATTTGTCAACTTCTCTTCTAAAGCCATCCAAGTTGGCGGCTGACATTACCTCCTGTGGGAGCGAGTTCCATTCTATAACTATGAACCGTGTGAAGGCGTACTTTCTTTTATCTGTCCTGAATCTTGAACATTCATCTTCATCAGATGTCCACAAGTCCTAGTGTTATGAGAGAGGGAGGGAGGGGGGGATTCTGTCCACTTTCTCCATTCCATGCCTTAAAATACAAACAAACAAACAAAACTTCAGGTTGCAAAAGCAGCTGGAGGCTGCAGAACTCTTAGAAACATAGAATTATAGACGTGTAGAGATGGAAGTGACACCAAGGGTCATCTTAGTCCAACCCTCTGCAATTCAGGAATCACAGCTAAAGCATCCATGAAAGATGGCCATCCAACCTCTGCTTAAGAACCTCCAACAAACCTCACGAGGGAGACAGTTCCACCGTCTAGCAGCTATTACTGCCTAATAGTTTCTTCCTGATGTTTAGTCAGAAACTCCTTAGAAATGCATGGGATAATAATTATCATATTTAAATATGCTGTGATAAATAACATAATAAACATAATAAATAAATAAATAATAATAAACATAATAAATAAACATAATAAATAAACTACGTATTTTAATTTGAATTTCCCTGCTTAAAAAGGTTAATGTGGAATAGGATGAAATAGACTTTTAAGCACACGCTAAATTGACTGATCTAGTCTGGGGTCCATCCATGAGGTTAAAGCACCGGTATCCTATAGACGTGCGTGCATTTTAGGCAGCCTAGATGGATAGGAGCCTGTGTTCTCACATTAAACCTCCCCGGTGGAAGTGCATTCAAACAAACAATCCTCCCCATCTGCTGCCTGAAATAAGAGAACCGCTTTTCTGCACATTATAATCACCAAAGCCTCCCGAAGCCCAAACTAGCCACCTGGGCCAAAGACACAGGGATTTGGGGACTCAACTGCACAGCTGTGGAGCTGTACAAGGCATTATTTACAGTGAAGTCACAGATGCAGGAAAGCCTCATCTACCCTTGTACTGCCTGCCATTTCGCCCCATGGGGTTGTAGCCACATATCTGCAAATGTAAATAAATAATTTGTACCCTTGAGGGCAGGGGAATCAGGTTTTTTTTGGCGGGGGTGGACAAGTGTGAGGGAATAAATGATGGGCAGGGAAAGAGTTAAGCATCAACCCCGTTTCTCCACTGCTGGAAATGCTTCTTCCCTGCAGCAGAAAAGGCATCTGGGGTCTCTTGCATGTGGTTGTGTGCAATGAGCAGTAGTGAGCGTTTGAGTAGGATTTTAAACACCATCTCCTTGGTTTAAATTCAACATTCTCACTAGTTCACACTGCTGTCCATAAGCTGGTACTGATGTACAAAGCTTCACACAGCTTGGGACCAGGATGCCTAAAATATAGTCTCATCCCTGAATATTGCATTCTGTAGGAGACCTTGGTCCTCCAGACACCACCCACTCAGGAGGTGCATTCCATACGATATTGAAATTGAGGCATTAGTGTGGTGACACCAACCAATTGCAACTCTTTCCCATTATATTTCAGGCAGATGCATCTTTCTTTTCGCCATCATTAGGAGGATAGTGTCCTGGTAAAAATAAGTGATATTACCACTCTACTCTGTGTCCAGTCCTGGGCACCACCATTCAAAGAGAATGCTCACAAGCCGGGAGGAGGGCAACCAAGGAGTTGAGCATGTTTAGCCAGGATAAGGGAAGGTGATTTAAGAGTCGTCTTCTAAAATCTAAAGGACTGTCACATGGAAGATGGAGTAATGTTTTTGCAGGGAGGACCCAAGGCAATGAATTCAAATGACAAGAAAGGAGATTCTGACTCAACATTAGGAAGAGCTTTCTGAGGGCAATTGCTGTTTGAGAGTGGGCTATACTGCCTCGGAAGATGGTAGACTGTCCCTCGTTGGAGGTTTTCAAACAGACTTTGAGTGGCCATCTGTCAGGGATTATTTAGCTGTGATTCCTACATTACAGAGGGTTGGACTAGATGACCCTTGGGATCCCTTCCAACTCTTAGGGTCCCTTCCTAGACTATAATTCTATGATTCCTATTGAAGAGTATATATATTATAGGCAATGCTTTTAACTGCTTGTATATGTGCAATCGTTTTATATATGTCTTTATGGCATTGTGAAATCACTTTGAAATGCTTCCTAGGAATTGATTCATAAATGAAATAAGCACACGGGCACGCTTAAAGAAAATCAAAACTATCACGCAGCAGGACATTTTTTGCAAATGTTTATTTATATCAAAATACAAAACATTTCTGAAGCAGAGTAATGTTACATGTGGAGCAATTAAATGTTTTTGTTTTGTTTTTTAATCAGTTCCAAAATCCATCATTCTCCTACAGAATGGCTAGTTTTACGTAACATTGTAACACTGCCATAATTTCCTTTACTGTGTACATTCTTAAATAAAATAAAAAATACAGAGGGGAGAAGAAAAGTCAATGAACATGCAAGGCTTATAAAATACCAGCAGGTTAAAGGGTTAAGGGCATATTATCGTTCACATTTAAGGCAGGGGCTATAGTTTCCATTAACTGACAACATTCCAAAATGCCTAAGGAGGGGGTGAACATCATTGGCAGAGAGGAGCGGGTTTATTGCTTAAGAGCCCCCAGGAGTTGTCTCCAATAAAAGCCACGTGGGGAAGCTCTTTATAGGAGGAAGGACAGAAACATCAGAAGGAACTGAGAGAATCTCAGCAGAAGGGATGGTCAATGTTTCCTTTGCCCACATGACATACACTGCCATTGTTGTCTATGCTGGAAGGTTTTAAACGAAACAACCAAACTGACTGGAACCCCAGAAATCTTCACTGTGGTTTTTGCCACTTGCAGAATAATGATAAAAATCTCTGTATGTTAGAACTATTTATCCACAGGCTCCTGGAGGAGGAGCTTAGGAGCTTCGTAACTTGGTATGTCCACACTACACATTTAAACCAGTGTGGATCCAAGTCAGCTCTCAAGACTTCCAGTAATGGTCTCCACAACTGATTTTTTATTTTTTCTGAGGGTCCTGAATTATTTGTGGGAGATTTTGAGCTTTTGGATAGAATGGCACCTTTCCGGAGTCCCTTTGCTGGGAGCCATGGTAGTTAAAAACTGGCAATAAACTGGTTTATATCTGTAGTGCGGACATGCCACATGTTCGGATTATCCTCTGCTCATTCATCAGCTTGGAAAGGGAACACTAGAAAGGAAGAGAACAAAGTGGCGCTTTCGCCCGAAACTTGTGAGGTCATCTTTGCCTACTTCGACCAAACATTAATTAGCACCCAGAGGGGTGGGGGTTTTTTGTGTGTGTGTGTGTGTGTTTTGAGGGGGTTAGACTTCCTTTCCACCCTTCATTATAAACTCAGGGCCTGGGAAAGGGTGAGATGAGGCTGAAGTCCTTTGCCTCCATATTCCTCAGAAGGAACATCAGCAGTCAAGAAGCTGAGCCTGCATCTACTTCAGATGGTCCAGAGGAGAGGCAAGAGAGGAAGTGGAAGGGAATGTTCTTCCTGCTCCTTACATTTCTGCCTCTCGTCTGATGTGGGGAGGCGATATGGATCCTCCAGGCTTAGGATCAGGAGCTGCATCTCCCAACTTCTGATGAGTCTCAGAAATTTGGGGGGAAGGAAGCATGAGTTCCTTGGGCTTCCAGTCTTAAAGCTTCCTTGGGAGGTCTGAAATGGCTCCTTGTTCCCTAGAGGCAAGGCAGCAATGCTGGCAAAAGTCCCCAAGGCCAGCTTGCAGCCCAAATTCATTTCTGCTGGTATTTTAGAGGCCTTTACCAAAAAAAAAAAATGGAGGCAAAGAGCAACAATGAAGATACAGAGAGATTATATATCTCACGGAATAAGTCTCGTATAAGGCTTTGGTACAGCACCATCGTATCTTGGATTTTATTTTGAAACTGTTTACAGGAAGGGAAAAAACAGACATACTGAAAAATAGTTTTTTTCTTTTTCTTTTTTAATTTTCTTAATCCTTCTGAGTTATCTGAAGTTCAAAATTAACCCTCTACATGCCACCCTGGCTTGTACTGAATGATATACCGGTATATATATATATATATATATTAAACCAACCTACCATTACACTGTTTACACACTACTCCCATAGCTAACAGCTAAACAGGTTGGAGTGTGCCGATCAGGAATCAACATCACAGATTTTTTTATTTTATTTTTTAGTAGCAGTGACTACTAGTCAGTATTTTAAAAACCCAAGAACAAAAACACAATGATAAGGAGCAAGTGAGGAGGGAGGAGAGTACCCTCTTGTTGGTTTTATTTATTTTTAAGTCAATTTCTTCGCTCTCCACCCCATCCGCCGCAATTGCTACCTTTGAAACAACACCAAAAAGCACCTTAACGTGAGTTATACGTCGTAATACTCAACATTCAAGAAATGGAATCGAGGTCGAATGGTCTTCAAAGGTTAAAGTCAGTTTAATTCAGTAGGCAAGACTATAAAGAAGGAGGGGACCCACAATTTTAATGATTTAAATAAATTCTCAAAAATTGTAAGAAAGGAAAATTTTAAAAAAAGCAATAGCACCTTATGGAAAAATCCCATGGATCTCAAATGGAGGAAACCAAGGGCATTTTTGTAGAACAGTATTAGAGATTTGCAGAGACCAAGTCTCCACAGAGTGATATAAGATCGTGATAAAGAATTTTGATTGTAGCTTTCTTCTTTTTTCAAACTATGACAGGGATATAGCTTCTCTCTTCTGTTTCTGTTAAGCGGATGCAAGCTACTTACCGGGGGGGGGGGGAGGTCTAATCTACTAAGCCACTTCTATAGAGTCTTCCAGCTGGGGAAGGCCAAGTCCATGCGCTTGGGAAGGAAGGTCCAAGTTTCCGTAGCTGGAAGGGAGAGTGTCAATGGACCATCTTCCTGCAAAACAAGCTCTCTCCTAAATGGAAGTCTTACTGATCTTACAAACGGGGCTCAGGAATCATCTGCAGTCTCTTTGAGACCAAGTGAAAGGAAAGTGTGCCCATAGGACCACCAACCTTCAGTGGGAGGTTCTTCAGACTTATGCTGGCCTTATTGGAGCACGAGAACACCAGTCAGGAGTGACAAAGGTAACATTTGAGATAGCTGGCAGTTCACCCGACTCCACTCTCCAGCTCCGTGTATGTTACCTATAGGGGGGGAGCTGGGGGGGGAATGGCCGCCCCGGGTTCCACTCGGGGGGGGGTGAGAGTCGGCGCCCCACTCAGCCACTCCCAAGGCCAGCCCCTCCAGCCTCCCAGTAAAAAGCCCGCTCGGCGCAGCGCAGTGCACTGCGCCAGCGGGCTATCTACCTGGAGCCTGGACGCTCCGTTTAGGCTCCATTTTGAAGTCACGGGGGGTTGTGATCCCCCTCTACATTGTACGCATGCATCATTACATAGCGACACCGCCCCGCCCCCGGGTGCATGGCAATTTGCCGCCCCGGGTGTCGCAGTGGCTCGCTACACCACTGGTTACCTATACCCTCTAAATGAGTAACTGGACATTTTCTATATGGCCCACTCAGGGCTATTTTCTCTACCTCCCCAGTTCTCATGCTCTTGCTAAAGTTTGTCTAAAATGTATTGATTAATTTCACACAAACCAACACCTCCCAAATTATTTGTCCCAATGAATTCACATCAGAAATGTGTCAGGAGGTAACAGTCTGCACCACAAGTGAAAACCAGGAGACCTGGTGTCAGAAAGTCAGGCATCCCCAGCTTCATACCTAAAATACTATACAGGACCAGGTGAGCAGCAAGACTCTGGCTTGCATTTGGCATTACAGAGGGCTAACAGTATTACTGCTGAAACTGTGCTTTGTAGATGTTTACGACTCCGTAGATATATATTTGCCCTATAAGTGAATGTGGAACAAGATGGAGAGATAGCATACACACGTCCTACTCTAATTCTGCTATACCAGTTAAATGGAACCTCCCCCACCCCCAAAAAAATAATGGTTGGGGTAAAGTTCTTTTGGGGGGGGATGTTCTCATTGCTTGCTACAAACCGCTGAAGCTAAAAGACCTTTAAAAAGAAACAAACACCCATCTCCTTCCAAAGAGAAACATATTCAAATTTATTCCACTTTGCAACCCCTGCTGAACAAAGGCTGAAACTAGAAAACACCTGCCCTTTTAAATTCATATGTGTGATGGAGAAATAAAACAGAAAATGAAAGAAAATCACCTTTGCCCCATTATGGGATGGACAAATATCTCCGAGTTCAGCTCCTCACAATTCCACAACGGTTTGTGATTTTAAAAAGTTTTCATTAAAATTCATCACATTTTAGTGTGAAGATATCTGGATAAACATGTTTTTGCAGGGGGGAGGATTCCATATTCACTAACATATGCATTTTTAGGCACACCGGGCCCCTAACATACACAGTTTTATAAACATTATTCAGTTGGAGAACTGCATCACAAAATTTGGAAAAGTGCAAATTCTGAAGGATCACTGCATTTTACTTTGCAAATTGCTTCAGAAAGTACAAATTAAGGAGTTTTGCATTAAAATGCAAACCGAACCAAATCCCCCCCCCCTACTCATAAACATTACATTCTTGCTTTAGCTTATAAAGGGTTGCCTAAAGGTGCTCACATTAAAAGCCACATCCTGTGGATGACCTGCCAGGTCTTTGGTGGTGGTGGAAATCCTTTTGTGTGGACACAAAAATAGCTAATGTAATTAAATATAAACACCAACTTTCCTCCAAAGTTTTTATAGCAAGAAGATAGCACTTGAAGAACCTGGCTGAATCCACAAGATTTGCCTTAAAAACCCTCTTCTGCCTGGAGGCATTGCCCATGTGGAAGGAATCACCAACCTTCTTGAATTGTTCACTCCAAGAACCACCACTGAGCATCAGAGGAAGCTGTGCAACCTTGCCTACACTTCAACTCTAAAGTTCCGTTTGCCTATTGAGAGGGCGAGATAGGCCGTTCCACAGAATGTGTGTGTGCTCCTCTGCCTCCCACAGTAAAAGGAACACTGAGAATGAGGACTCCTAGGCTTCTGCCAAAGGCAAAAGAGTCACAGCCTCAAGAAAGTTTTGTTAATATTGCATCAGCCTTGTGGCTGTAACTCTGGTGCAACCCATTCCAGTCGCTCAATTGCTATTTTGATTGCCACTTTGACTTCTTAGTTCTTTAATGGCATTCACCCTCCCTGGCAGAACTCAAGGAGGAATCCCAGTTCTGGCCAGCCCAATTACAGAACAGGAGATGGTGTCTGGAAGCACCAGCAGAGGCATCACATTTTGTGATCCACTTAATCTACAGGTAATATAGTGCCTAGACAGATGGTTTCCTCTCCCTACTACCACCATTCCCTCTGTCCGATTGAGAGCTACTACTTAGGCATCCTACATCAAGGTCTCTTAGGAAATTTGGAGGAAGACTCTTCTTGCACTGAGCATAACCGCTAACTTTGCTTCTGCCTGAAGCATTGAGAGGAGTCAAGTGCCTTGAAGCTGCTTAGTAAATAGTGGACAGAAACCCACTGAAAGCAGCCACCCATCATATTTTGTTTTCCAGCTTCTATGCCTACTTTTGTTCCCCATACCTATGCATAGAGGCCAACCTATATACATGTTCCTTAAGGACAGATGTACAGCAAAGATTAGGAAATCCTAAGTTTCGTGAAGGAACTGTTTCCCCTAAGAGATCCTACTGAGCCAAGTGACAAAATGCTGAAGCTTTCTGGGTTCCTGAGTAAGCACTCCTGATGCCCATAAATGACTACAATTTTGTGCTAGATCGTTCCACACCCCAGATTGATGGACCAGATACTAACTAGCAGGATCAGCCTGAGGGGCACAGTAGGATGAAAACCTTGTTAATTAGTCCTTTGCCCCTCTGTTTCTCATGAAACTTTCCTCATCCCACCTAACAGATTAGTACTGCAGCTTTAAACCAGCAGCTGGGTGATCCTCCAACCAGGAAAAACCTTTAGATGGTTCTTCAGTGCATCTGGGTGCCTTCTACAATTTCCCTGTGGCCGTTCCTTTCACACTCCAACAGTGCTGTTGTGAGTGTTGAGGAAACCACTCCTGCTGAGAGGGCAATTTAGAAACAGCCACTACCTAATTATATTTTTCCCCCACCTGAACCTGCATTGATTACATTCGCCTATATTCACCTGTGTTCAGTTTGGGATTTCCATTTTTGAACTGAAGATGCTTCTCAGTTGAGCGGCACCAGATTCTACTCTTTTTGCAGAGCAGGAGCCGCTGGTAAGATGCAAACTTCATGCCAGCACACAAGGTTAGAATCACACAGTAGGTCTAAAGTATAATACTGACAGGGAAGTTCTAGTCACAGGTAGGTAGCCATGTTGGTCTGCCGTCGAAACAAAATAAAAATAAAATAGAAAACTTCCTTCCAGTAGCACCTTAGAGACCAACTAGGTTTGTCATTGGTATGAGCTTTTGTGTGTATGCACACATATCTGAAGAAGTGTGCATGCACACGAAAGCTCATACCAATGACAAACTTTGTTGGTCTCTAAGGTGCTACTGGAAGGAATTTTTCTATTTTATTTTTATTTTGTTACTGACGGGGAAGTTGCACACTTCAAACTAGAGAAGCCTGGCAAAAATCTTTGCATCATATATCCCAGTTCTTTGCACCAACCCTCTCCCTTAGAAATATGTCCCATTCCCTCCCCCATTACCCACCCCAATCATTATTTTTTCTACACTAGTGTGACTGCATTAAAGACAAAACAAGAAGCAACAACTTAAAATGCATTTCACGGTAAAGATAAGCTGCAATATGTAGGCAGGGCTGGGTGTCCTTTAAAAAACCCTTCAAACTTTTGCATTGACTCAGATTTTTCAAAAGGAAAGCAGAATTCTGGAACCCGTCTACGTTATGCAAACCCAAGCCCATTTGCAATATTTTGCATTTTGCATAATTATTCTGCTGGTCGTTGGGAAGGGGGAAGAATCTGGACAAGATACAACAGACCTGCCCTCCGACCACTGGAAATCTTAGATTCAAAAAGGATTCCCTCCAGTTTTTGAGATTTCACCAGATATTGCTCACAGACTTGAAAACATATCTTTGCAATTGCACGGTTTAGAACCCTGCATGTGTGTTTTAAAACACACGCCTACAGTCCTCCGGAAGCTCAAATGCTACGCTGTAGCTTCTTGGCACATCTGCAGAATCACAGCACACACAGCTCTGGGGATAAGAAGGGACTGCAAAATCACAGAGCACTGCTTGGAAAGGCTGACAGCCTACTCTGGCACCTCAGCTCATGTCCAACAGGAGGGAAATAATCTTCACAAGTCCGCAGGGGATGTACCTTGTGGTATCGATCTACCCTGATCTTGAAGAAAGATGCCTTTTGATCAAAGCTCATCCTAAGACAACATATTTCCCAGGATGAATCTTAAGCACAGGGACAAAAAAAATAAAGCAAACCACATAGCTTATGATATGCAGACAAGTGATGAAGTGTAGAATTCCTAAGCACCAAACACATTTTTTTGTTTTAAAAAAATACTTGCTCTGCTCCTGCTCTTTAAGCTGCACTCCACCTCTAACAGCTTTGCTGAACTTTCAAACACAATATTATTTACTTGCTATTTTTAAATAGTTTTCTTCTATTTATTCCCATTGACCCCCCCCCTTAAAATAGAAATCAAATTTGTATTTATATAATTTTTATATACAATGCAGTTCTGGAATACACATAGAGGTTTGTAAAGGAATTGGATCTTATCTTTGCCGGTTCCTCTGGGGTGTCATTTCTGACGCACAAGTGGGATCTCTCTTTTTTGTATGAGGCAAGGCATGGTCATCCATTCTGGACCTCTGGAAGCTTCCAGGAGTTGCTGTAGCAACCCAGAGCTCCCTTAGGCCTGATCTACACTACAACCATGTATCCATTGCTTGGGAATTCCCCAAAAGAATGCTGGGAACTGTAGTTTTCGTGAGGGTGCTGATCATTGTCTTGTAGAGCCCAGGACTTCCACCCAACCCACAGAAGAACTCCAGTTCCCAGTGGCTGTTAAAGCATCTTGAAGCTGTTATGTAGCTATACATGTTTTTACAGTCAAGGAGATCCACAAGCCTGGTTGATGGGTTTAAAAAGAGCTGTAGTTCAGAGGGAGGACACATGCTCTGCTTCCAGAGGGTCTCGCCCCCTGGGAGGGCTGGGAAAGAATATTGACTGGAGAGCCATTACCAGTTATGTGGAGCTACTGGGCTGAACTCTTAGACCTTGCATAAGTCAGATTCCTATGTAAGGCCAAGTTCTCCTCAAAACCAGCTCTACCTCATACTTGAAAGGAGACCAAAGTGGACTCCTTTTGGCATGGAACTGGAAAGCAGGCTGTTTTTTTTAAAAAAAACACTTTGTCCAATCAGAGCCCTCTCACCCCTTGCTGATAGCTGACAGTCTCACTGGACTGAAGCTCCAGAGAGCGCCCCCACCCAATGCATCATGGCAAGAATTTCAACCCAGACTGGCCCAGCCAAACCTGAGCTCTTCATTGTAGCCACAGAAGACTTCTGCACAAAAGTCTCATATATGTGGCGCTCTTAAAAGTCTGCCCTAAAAATATACAGCTGGCAGTTTCTGACTGCCAGTTAACAAGCTTTTGACCCAGGGAAGGTTCAGGGAGTTCCAATAACCAACGCCCTTCCATTTCCCCCATTTTTTAATTCATTTAAAAAGAAGAAGATATCCTTCCATGGTATTTCCATAAGTCATGCTTGCAACACCTGATTTCCCTGCCCCACCCCTTAGAATGTGGACCAACCCGCTAACCCCCATCTTTTTTTCTCCCCACCCTACCCCACCCCTCTCACTGCTTACTGCCCTCCTATATCATGCACATTATCAAAACTACAAGAGTCCTCAAGATTTGGGGCATGGGAACCGCCTCACCTGCATACATCCTATAATAATCTATATAGCACACCTCTGTGTTGGATGCATGTGGTGGGAAGGGGGAGAAAAACTGATAAATGCCAGGCCCATTGAAAGCCTGTAGAGGATGACTATTAATAATCATAACAGTTGACTGCAGTTGGGTACTGATGTGAATGCTCAGAATTATCTCCATGGAGGGTGCTTTTTTCTGACCTTCATTTTGATCCCTTGATGACATAATAAGCCCAATAAATGTCATCAATTTAGAAAAGAAGTAACAACTACATTCAATTTCACACCAAACAGCAGTTACAAGCATCCAGTTCATCCAGTCTCAATAATCAGTCTTGTCCAATGAAAACTGCCAAGTGCATTTCATCTCCTGTCTTCCATTCACCATCAGCAACACACATTCATGAAGGGTTTTCTGTATCTTCCTCAGCCACCTGAAGAAGACTGAGACAGTTTCTAAGACCAAATGAATATGGGACCCGCTTGGTCTGAAAATTAAGCCTTTAAACGATTGGTTATACTTGGGGTTTTTTCTCTGATGACTGCTTTTAATTTGGCCATAAGTGAATGTTTACTTTATGGATTGACATTCTATTAATGCTTTTTGTGACTACTATGTTGAGTTTTCCGTTTCTTCAGGGTGTTGGAATTATCATCCCAAAATATGATATTATAGATACAAATGGGCTTTCTGGTTTTCCTGGTCCCTATTTACAATGTAAACACAGGATACACTTTATTAAAATAAACATTTATGTAACATAAATTTAAGGAGAACGATTCCTGTTTGGCATTCTCATCTGTACACAGGTTGCCATAAAAACACAGATGATGTACCCGATATCAGGCATCATTTCCAGAAGACATGCCAAGGTCTAAGCCTGCTGAAACTGAATTGCTTGGATCAGAGTGCATTATAATTCACCTTTGAACTAAGGTTCACACAGGGCAAGCATAAACAAATGCTATCCCTTGCCTAGGACATAAAGTAATGTTAAGGGGATTGGGCAGCCTTATGGGCCTATGTGTGTGTAATGGGGGCAGCTGCACTCCTCTTCCTGCTAAAAAGTGGGGGGGACAAAAGTGTGTTCCAGCACTTTCGAGGGTGTGGTGCATTCATCTAAAGAACTAAATTCTAAAAATCAAGACTCATGAACTGGAAGGGTTAGGGTTAAATGTCTACCTGGTTGGTGTTTGCTACTGTTTTCTTTTCTTTTCAAAAAGGGCTACAATAGACTAATTCCTGCATTTTGTGAACACAACATGGAAATGTTCATAGTCTTTTTATAGATAGATATAAAGTTCAGAATATGTCACAAAATGCTATGGTCAGGAGGAGGAAAAGTTGTTCTTCTCATCACTAGTAACTTTCTTGGCGCTACCCAAAGGAGTCACACGACAACTGTGTCACCGCATTCCACACAGCACACAATCACACTGGACATAACAGGTGTGTGTCTAGAGGGGAGGAGTCAGGTTTCTACAGCAGCAAACATGTAACTAGTTACTCTTGCATTGCCAAGGAAGAAAATGTTTGTTAACAGTCTACTGACCAAATGTCCTGTGGAAAAGCATATTTGTGATGTGTGTGCAGGCTTTGATGATATGCTAAGCAAGTTGTATAGTCTAAGACAACGCTGCAGTCATTCATCACAGGATCCAAGTCAGTTTTCCCCACTTCCCATCTCAGATAAGTCAAGAAAGAGGAGTTAACTGGGACTCTGTTTTGCTACCATCATTTAATGAACACCATCATACTGGCTTACTCTGATGAAACATGCATTTGTAGTCATTTGTTACAACCTCCTATCAACTAAAAAAAAAAAAAAGTCAAAAGGCACTAAGTGACCGAGTACAGCTTGGGTCAATAAACTCCAACCAGAAGATTGAGCATCCTGAAGTTCAGTCAACATATATGATAAAAACAAGCAAATGCTACTAGCTTCAGAGAGTCTATTTGTCTTTGCCTAGAGACAAACTAAGGTAGGTGGTTGCTGTTTTTAAAAGAAAGATGAAGGTAAAGTTGCTGCCTGAGGCAAAATATTAACAACAACATTGGAGGGATTTTGAGGGTCTCAAAATAATAATAATAATTAGTGAGACCAGCAAAATTACTCAGTGTTTTGCAAAACAGTGGTGTGATAACATGCATCCTTCCTAAATCGTGGTTCATTTGACCCACCATTATCTCCAGTTACATAGGTTTTACAGAAGCCTTCCAGAAACTGTTTCTCCATTCTGATCCAGTAGACTAATCCAATGGGCTCAAAACCTTTCCGAAAAGGGCACTTCCCTACAAATACAGCCACAGCTGAACCATGAGGGACTTCATGTACATACCAGGCATTTGAAATATTTTCAGTATCCCTTTTTCCACTCTATAATTTAGTAGTGTCAATGATTAAGTACAATGATTAAGTACGATCGTTATTCTTATTATCACCAGACTCTGTGCAGATGAAGACCTGCATCCTTGTCGTGCAGAGAAACTGCCACACCTCCCTACCCCACAATCCAGTCTGGAGTCTATTTCCACCTGCCCCACATCCCACCCCCATACTGCCTTCTCCCCATCCCACCTTCTACCAGGCCTTTAACACCAAATGTTAGTTCTACATGCAAATATACTAGTTTCCTGAAAATACATCTAACTGCATCTCCTATAGTTCCTCTGTATACGTATATCGCTACAGTTCTGATATACATTCCTCCTTCTTTAATTAAAACAAAGAAATCAACATAAGATCAACACTGCCAAGTTCTGAGTTAGAGCCTGGTGCTGGAGGGTCTCTACGGAGGGTAAACTGCAATGTTCTGGCACCATGCCCAGGATTTAAACGCACTATTCAGGGTGCTTGGAGGGTGTCCCAAGGTACAGTGAATAAAACAAAAGGGAAGGAGTGCAAGCCTGTCTGCTCCACAGGGTATAGCAATGGCTTTATTAAAAAGGGGTTTAGACAATGTCCATCAGAGACAATTGACCACAACAGCTGAGTGGAACCTTCCAATTCATTGAATGCTGGGGATAAACTGTGAGGAATGGTCCTTTTTTAACCCCTGCCTTTCTGGAGTCCGTTTGACCTCTGTGGGAAACAGGAATAGATGGATGTTTCATCTGATCCAGCAAAGCACCTCTTAATTATGTTTTTATGGCAGGGTGATGGTGGAAGCCAGAAGCCAACACCACTTTACTCTGCCAAAAAGTCCTGGACAACTTTTGATCTGCACCTCTACTTTGGATGACTTTCAAGGGAAGGTAGTGTGAATAAATTATCATCCTATTTTCATTATTAATATTCATAGCACAAGGGAATCTTCTATGCCATTTTCTTTTTCCTTTCCTTTCTTTTTTTAGTTCTAGTGACGATAGAACTGCTATTAGAAAGCATTTCTTAAACTAATAATTAGATTTAAAAAATAATAATAATATCAACTTCCCCTTCCTCAGTTGTTTTCCTCTCTGGAAACACAACTTGCATCCTATCTGCAGCAAAATACAGTGCCATACCATTCCATGCTGCAAAATCCACAATCCTTTTGACTATCATGTCACTCGGAATTGGTAGCTTGTCAAAATCTAGCAGAGTTCAGGACATACAAAACAGCCTTACCATAATCATTTCAATATACAGTATACTGACATGAAAAGTCTTGCTCTAAGCCTGTGCAGTCCACCAAAGCAATTGCATCCCATTCTGACAAGTCTACACACCCACACTGCATTTCCAGGAAGAAGGAAGGAAGGAAGGATGGAAAGAAGGAAGGATTTTAGGTGTTTATAAAAACCCCTTGTGGGTTATCACTATACATGTTTTTGGACTGATGTGTCACAAGATGTTTAGGCCATATTAATGGTACAAATACTTAATGAAAGGGAAGTAATAATATCAGTGTGTTTCATTTACATTCTCAAAAGGGGGGGGCAGAAGCCTTTGTATACCACAGTGAAAGACATTCTTGCTGCCGGTGTCTCGTATTTTTTCACAATGTATTTTTGCTATATCCCCTGGGACTCACAGGAAATTTAGGGAACAAATACCATAGAGAGTAATTACTATGGAAATAACAGCACGATATATCTCAGAGTTCCTCACAATAATTAAAAGAACAAAACAAGCAGAGATCTACAAAATTAAAACAACGACCTTGACAACAAAAACTGCTTTTTTGGGGAAAGAATGGGATAAAGGAGAAACACCTAGCATAACATAGGGATAAAAAAATCCTGGGGTCTCAGAGATTCCAAGGAGACTTCCCTGAAGAAGTTTATGAAAGGTTGTTCTAAAAGGACCACAACATGGGGAAGAATTATTAGCAATTAAGTGCACACAATTTTTCACTAGAAATAAACACATATCCCAGAATCATGATCTGGACGGTTCTGAAACTACCAGCCTTGCCCTTCTTCAATCCAGCTGCAGTCCCTACACATACTTCCTCAAGAGTAAGCTCTTTGTGACTCAATGGAGGCTTACTCAGGCTGTTTTTGTCTAACTTGAGTAGTGCCAGGCAAATGAGTATTTTTTTTAAAAAAAAACAGTCTATACAATTAAGCACACACATATTCACATAAATATATTTTATCAGGGAAGGAAACCACACACCCTCCTGCAGAACTAAATGTTTTCAATGCCCCTAAGAACATGAGGGAAAGTCTCTTGAAAATCAACTACTCATTCCTCACTGTTGAGACTGGGGATAGAAGCAAGTAAAAAAACACTCCTTAAAAATAAGAATAAAATCCCGCAAAAATTAGCACCAACACCAGTTAGCTGGAGTAACAGTCTCAGTCTTTTCTCCCATGTCCTTTAATGGTAAAACTAGTCCAAGCCTTGGTTGGCCAAAACACACTAAAATATCAGTGGTGCCTATAGCAGCTGATTTATTGGAATTATTAGAGAACCTCCTATAGCACCACCAGGAGGGATTAAATAAGACTCTTGGAATGAAAGAGACAGTATGGGACCT
Source organism: Zootoca vivipara (assembly GCF_963506605.1). Lineage (NCBI taxonomy): Eukaryota > Metazoa > Chordata > Lepidosauria > Squamata > Lacertidae > Zootoca > Zootoca vivipara. Next base: position 21,062,509 of record NC_083290.1, read on the forward strand.
CTGGAACTCAGAGGTAAGAATTCAAAGAGTTATGTGCATGCCGAGTGAGGTCTTACCTCCTCACATCCCATTACAACTAGCCTTCCATGAAATATGAGTTTTTAAAACATGGCACAGGAGACTGCTGAGTGAGAAACTGAATTGCTAATCCTCCTGTGAAGACAGTTGCACGATTCTCTGGATTTTGACCAGAACTACCTTTTTACTTTATTTACTATGGTTATTGCCCACCTTCCTTCAAAAGAACACAAGGCAATGTCCATGGGCATCAGAGGTCTCCAATGCAGGCACTGAAAAGACCCAAACCTGCTTAGATTTGCTGAGCTGGCTGTCTAGTGTGCCTGAAGACAAGCCAAAAAGCAGTCTAGCAGAATGTCCCTTTCCTATGCCCCTCTGATAAGGAGCAGCAACCACAAGGGTTTATCTCACACTCCTCTTACAGGGAGCAACAGCCACAACATGTTTTCCTTAGCATCATGGGCTTCTCAAGGGAAAGCCTAGTTTCAGACATGATCTGCCATTGCATTTGCATGGAAGTTACTATGGAGAAAGCTTGTAAAAGGAGTGGCTCACTGCAGTGCTTATACCTAACGTGCTTAACGCAGCGGAAAGAACTGACTTCCTTTATTTTTAGTCCTTTCCATGGTCCAAATTTTTTAATTCCAATTAGTTCTTTACTCACGGTGTCCAATGAATTCAATCTTGAATTTAGGAAGAATCCACCGCTCAGCTGGCAGTCGGCACGGAGCTTCACACGGCAAAGGTAGCGAGCCAATTCAAGAGCCCACGTTTCCACTTTGCTCGCTCTCGGGGCTCTTAATAGAGCTTACCGGGGAGCAAAGGATACGTGTCTGGGCTCTGCTGAATCTCCACATCCCCAGAAAGCTCGATCTGGGGCTCTTTTGGGGGTCCGTGTCGCTCTCACAGCTCTTCCCCCTTACCGTGCAAGGGAATCTCGGAGCTCGAGATTTCCTCACCGGTCTGCAATGGCGGTAGACCGGAAGTGTGTGTTTATCATATTTTTAAAGCTGGTGGTGTGTTTATGAATACAGGCTGGGCATGGGAAAACAGCTCATTTCCCCAGCCCCCAATAAATATTCTCAGTATATTTAGAACTGGGAGAAACATCGGGAATTCATCTTAAGATCTTAAGCCATTTTTGACAGAAATAATTCTAGGGAAAGAAAAATGATGAGCATTTTCACATTTGGGGCTGAAAGCATTTCCTAGCCCTGTCCTCTCTTGCTACGCGGATAAAACCACCATTGACCAGAATTCTTGTCTGCACTGAAAGTGCCTCTCTCCCCACGTTAACAAGGAGTGCATGCCCACAAATATGGCACAAGGAATGTTGGGGGGGGGGGAGAACCCATTTATCCTCTTCCTACACATACATCTTAAGATCTCACACTGCTCCCCTTCCCAAATGAAAAGATTTTGCATGGCAGCACAGGGAAAGACCTCCACCCAAGACCTGGGTGAGCTGCTGTCATAATACTGGAATAGGTAAGATCAACAGTCTTACTTGTTATAAGGATGCATCATATATTCAAAATATCTGTAAACTTAGCAACACCGGTAAAAACGACCAGGCGCCCATATTCCAAATGAACCAAATGAACCCTGGGAAGCACATCTAGGGGAGCTCCTTTGTAAACAAGTGAATAAAGTACTTCTAGAGCAGCATTCACCAGCCCTGGTGCCGCTTCCAGATGTTTTGGATTACAATTCCCATCAACCCCAGCCAGCACGGCACCAAGGGTGGCAAACACCATTCCGGGACTTGGTTTTCATTGCCTGAATTTCTCATAAAACAAAGTACCACCTTAATAAAAGTAAACCTGACAAACTAAGGCCTTGGGCTGCAAATCCTAAGCAGGCTTCATTGGAAGAAAGTTCCACTGGAGGAAGTGAAACTTCTGAGTGAAGCACACACAGGATTTGGCAGCGAGCACTCCATCAGTTGGGGAAGTACCTGGAAGTAAGTTATTTGCTCTTGCTGCTTAGGAAGAAGTTGTTACTTTTTAATATGAAGGAACTGTACTACTAACAATACTTGGCATTAGCTGATTTAACCAGAAGGGATTTACAAAGTGCTTTGAAGTACGGTGAGCCCCCACTTTATAAGTGGGGGACACTGAGGCATAGGTCGCTGAGCTGCATGAATGCCTGACTGGGTAAACTCAGGCTTGGAAGAGAACCAGGAAAGGGAAACTGTGACCCAGAGTTGCTCAGCCCACCTTGCACTCACCTGCTCCATTAGTCCATAGCTTCCTCTCTCACAGGGTTTGTGCAGCCAAGAAAAGGCATCTTGAACCTGACTGTACAAAGGTAGGAATGAGAAGATGCTATTTTCAAACATAGTACAATGCAGGGCTTCCGAGAATTACAGCAGTCAGTTAAAATCTACAGCATCTATCATATCTAGCCCAAGGGAGAGTTCACATTGACACATGTTGATGTCACAGTCTATAGCTCAGCTGGTAGGGCATGAGACTCTTAATCTCAGAGTCATGAGTTAAACCCCATGTTGGGGAAAAGATTCCTGCATTGTAGGAGGTTGGACTAGATAACCCTCATGGTACCTTCCAACTCTAAATTTCTATGATTCTATGATTGTTGCACCACTGGCAACCAGCCTTAGTCAAACAGGCGTCCACTAGTTCTTTTCCCCAAGCAGCTAGAGGATACCAAGTGGGAGAAGGCTGTTCTGCATCACAACCACTCACAACATCCACCAATGCTTTGGCTGTGCTTCTTGTCTGTTCTGCCCACCCCCTTCAATATGCCATACCTTTGCCAGAGAGGGCCAAGCTTTTCTGTAAATGGTATTAGCAAAAGCTATGTTACACTTGTATAGATTTTGTACAACCGGATTCTCGTAACTTCCCCCAAAAAGCACCCTGGGCACAACAGTTTGGTGAGGGTATTCCCTGGGAAGGGAGAATTACTCTTAAACAAGTCTGTAGCACAGATGAACCCTAAGACTGGCACTCCTTCCAGGCCACTGTCACACTCTATTATCACATTCCAGGATTCAAAGAACTACTATTACTTCTGTGCATCCAGTGAGCCTTGATTTTTGTAGCTCCCAGATTGCCTAGCAAGCAAGTCTGAAAACCAAGTGGGGAAAAGGAAGAGGTGTTTCAAAATCAAATTGACTGAAAAAGCAGAAATTTCTACCAGGTGTTCATAAGTCTGTAGGTAGAACAGTTATTTGCATCCTAGCCACACACACACATAGTAACATGCAGCCCCACAACCATTTACCCAGTCCTGTAGTCCCCTTGTTCATGTTGTCTACTAATTTTGTTTAACTGAAGCCTGCATGGTGACTTGTGACCTACCAAGGAAAACCAGCCTGTAGGCCTGCCATGTGCTCAACTGGCCTCCTGGTTCTGCAGTCCCAGCCAGGCAGTGAGAAAGGGAGGTTAATTGAACATCTGGGTTGGTTTATTACAATTCACCTCCTGCTTTCTTCCAAGGAGTTCAGGGGGATGGATATATATATACAGGTATATCCCAGCACCATCTGTTTTTATACTCCTAACAACCTTGTGAGGCAGGCTAGGCTGGAAGCGTATGACTGGGGCCCAAGCTCACTAGTGACTGAGTAGGGATATACCTTGGGCATGATTGAAGAGTTCAACCTTTCACCCACACCTCTTAGGCTGATATGATCAGAACTTTGCAATCCACCCAATTTCACACTCCTCTGATTTGTTAATACAGAAACAGAACAGAACAGGGGAAAATGGGTAAAGACACACAGAAGTGAAAGACAGATTCATCCGTCCCCCCCCCATTTTAATTTGGGTATAAGTATACCACCCTAACCATACCACCATACTGGTACTCAGCAGGCTACTGTAGATAGTTGAAGGTCTGAGTTTCGGTTTGCAGACCATAAGTTGTGCAGGCTTGGTATATAGCACCATTAAAAGTTGGCTATTGCACATTCCTAGAGCCCCACTATTTCACAAAACCATCCCAGTGTCCGGTCCCACTTCCCACCCCCTACCCCATAAACAACACAGCTTTCTCTTCCCAGGGAGACTGATTCACCTGGGTATGGCCAGCGTATGGGTGTATTTGTACTGTTAGAAGTAAAATAAATAATCCAGTCCCACTATACTAGGAGGAGAAAGTGCATATAGACCTGCATGAGTGGGTGGGATTATTTATTCTAGAGTGTTAACAAGCAAAATGAAATATGGCAGGCTGGGACACACCCTTAAGAATCAAACAAAGAAGGAAATCGTATAAGCGAAGCCAGATGCCAAGATGCATATGAACAAACAATGCTGGAGAGGTCTGTGGAATTTGGTTTCACTAGTTGCTACTTGAAACACGCTCTGTACTCAGCAAAACAAGATAAGAGGTCACATTCCCAAACTCCTTCCTATGATTAATGCTGTTGGCACTTGCTGACACGGAGGCATGGCCTATTCCTGAAGAAGAGGGAGACAGCACTGTCCTGGGATGGCGGAATGGACTTCACTTCATAGGAATAGAGGAAGCTGCCTTATACTGAGTCAGACCGCTGGTCCATCTTGCTCCGCATAGTCTATGCTAACTGACAGTGACCTCCATGGAGATGCCATGGACAATTCAACCTGGGAGCTGCTCATTGCAAAGTAGATGCTCTGCCACTGAGCTACAGACATAAAGGGATACCCATTCTGAATGCCCCTGTGTTCATTCAGTTTTTAAAAGTGGCTGTAAAAATAAAAGTAGCACTGAGCTCATTTTGTATTTGCAGCTAATTTTGTAGGTTATGAACAGGGATGGAAGAAGGCATCTTTTTCATAACATGCAACTAAGTTTTCATGCCACTGTAGCTTGACTTCCACCAAAGCTACACTATTCATCTTGCTGTCCGCGGTGCTGAAATCATGTAACTTAATTATGCAAGTTGTGTTGCCATTAGGTTATTCCATCCCAATCATTTCAATGAGTGGAAACAGAATGCCAATGGAAGGGGGCGGATGTACGGTAATCAATTACATGTTGTATGTGAATGGAAAGCAGCAGTAGCAGCAAATACCAATCATTTTCAGTGGACTGATTCTAGTTCTAGACATTGAATGAATAAGCGAACATCAGCAACTGCCTATCCCATTTCATTTTTATCTGAATTATCTGACACCCCTAGCTGTGAACCCACAACCTATTGTCATGAGTGGTGTTGTGGATTCCACCACCTCAGGACTCTGCCACCACATTCTGCTGCATTGGAACACCACACCTGATTTACTGTCTGGGAAGGGACTGGAAGCATAAGAAATCACAGAGAACCTCGCCTAGTAATGCTCACGCACAGTTAAAACAGATTTTCCTCACTTCAGCAGACATGTGAATGGAGGCACTGATATAGTAAGGTTTTGCTGTACGAAGACTCTTTTTCTTCATAGTATACTTCTGAACAGATATTAGCATTATCGGGATTTGCACCTTTAAATTAGCCATTCTAAACCTACCATTTGCAACAATCTATGATCAGGGAGATGAATGCAAATACCAGAATTTTTCAACAAGCTGCCGCCTTCTTTTCTAATCTGGGGAAAAAATAGGTACCTTCCAGCCTTTTTAGTGGAAATTAAGAAGGTTCTCGTGTACATTGATTCAACTGTGCAAAACACAATACATACTCTAATTCTAGGTCTTCATTTGACAGATAAGAAAGTAAACTGTAATTTGTACTTTCACTCAGAATATTCAGACATCAAAAAGGTGTGACAGTTGTAACAAGCAGATTTTGCGTGTTTTTGTGTGCGCGTGTGTTTGTGTGCTGGTAAGTTTTGCACCACATTAATAAAATCCATCGGGTCATAAGCCTCAGCTTGAAATCTTGGTTTCTTAACTGCATCCCATGATACTCCTGTGGTAATTCTGATATCACTCCCAACCCACTCCCTAAATTAGGAAAGCTTGTTCTCTCCCCCCCCCCTCCCAGTGTTTTCTACCTAAATTGAAACACACGCTGTATAAATATACATTGTATCCTGTATCTATACTTTTTTTTCTTTTAGAAAAACAACCCCCACTGTATACATATAATTTTGGAAACCAAGTTGTAAAATCTCATCCTCCTTCCAGGACACATAAGACGGAAGCCACAGCACAGAGAAGAAGGTTTGTGGCTCACCAGATCATTATGACGAATATTTTTACAAAGGGTAGTCACTTCGAAGCTCCATTTCCCTCTCCTAAAGAACTCCTTGCACTGAGCTCTTCCTTTGCCTGACCCTCTGCAGGAGATCCAAACAAAGCTGATTCGCTTAAGCAGGGATGTTTCCCCCATGCCCGCCCACCTCCCTTCCTGTCTCATTTTGGATATTGCCTATCCTAACGGATTTGCATTGCAAACGAAAATGCTACAGGGAGATGCAAACGGTCTCCCCCACCCTGCAATGGTCAAAGACTTGATGTTGGGTTTACTCCTATCAAATACCACACAAGGCTATTGTGCACCATGTATAAGTTATTAATTGCTTTGTTAGGCACTTCCCGCCCCCGCCCCCCATGCTGGTACCCAAAAACAAGACTGAAGCCCACACCCTCCAGTAGGTATGAGCCACAAACACACATGCGTGCACACACCCCTGTGCTCCAGCTTTTTCTCTCCCCACTGTTTCTCTGTGGAATCTGCCTGATCACAATATATTTGCACCCTTATCTTGCCCCCTCCCCTCTACACATACACACCCAGCTTCCCCCTTGTCCCTTCTCTGGCTGGTGCTACTCTAAAGTAAGGTTGCATGCCCACTGGAATCATCATGGTCCACACTGTTGAGAATGGCTGTCTGGTCCTCAGGAACCTGCCGGTGGCAGAGGTCATCCTTCAGTGCTGAGAGGCGGGCAAAGGGGTCCTGGCGAGGATGTCTCTTCTTCTTCCGGAGACAGACAGCTTCGTCAGGCCACAGTACCTGAGAGTTAGGGTGTTGCTGAACCTGGGAGGCAGAACCATCTGAGGAGGAAGGTGACAAGGGCAGAGGAAGAGGGTGGTTAGGCATTTTGCACAGGTATCACGGCAGGATGCACAGGCAATCAGCGGTTTGGTTTTGTTCTTTGTTCTTTTTAAGCCAACAACAAAAAGGAGGAGGAAAAAGAAGAAGTTCAGTACACAACTTAAAATATAACCAAGGCAGAGAGGTATTATTTTAGCACATGAAAAGTTGTGTGATTTGTAGAACAGGGGGAAGAAAAGCGATGCTTTGGGGTGGGAGGGTTTGGTTTATGCAGAGAGGATGTGAGATGTTCATGGGATTGCCGAGAGGATGGATGATCCTTGGGAACGAGGGAGGGTTTTGTTTAAATAAGGATGTAACCAAGAGGGGGGCAGAATAGGAGGAGGAGGAGGAATTAGGAGAGTTTATTGAGGAACTGGGGTAGGAGGAAAAAGGAAATGAGAGACACAGGAGCTGAGTTTAAAGAGAAATCCACCGGAAAACTGTAGGGAACACCAGCTCAGGGTCTATACAAACTGGAGGTGAAAGGGGCTATAAACTACCTTTTGGCTTAAGGGATGGAGGCAAATATCAGTGGGGTGGGTGGGTGGTGGAATCTTTCACTTCTGTAGATCCCGTGAACAGGTGAAAAAACAGGACAGAGTAGCACACTTTCTCTAGGCCCAGAGACATAATCAATTCTCATTACAAGTCATTGACTTCAATGAGTATTGTGCCAGGCCCAAAGTGGCAAGGGGCAGGCAGGGCGGGGGGTGGGACGATTAGCCGGGAGTCTCGTGTTCCTCGCACTCACTGATTTGTTTTTTGGATTTCGAGGAGCCCTTGGATGACTTTTTGGGCTTCTTTATCCGCTGGTATTTCAGAGCTTCGAGCCTCTCAGGTGCAGCAGCGTTCCGGGTTGGAGATGGACGTTTTCTAGAAAGACAAAACAGACAAGCGCCATCAGTGGCCCCCTGCCGTATTCTGTCTCAAGGGAGGTCTCTCTGCTGGGAAGAGAGCATTCAACCTCTGCCAGGTCTGCCGTGGAAAAGGAGGGGGGAATATGAGGAGGGTCCTAGGAAGGTGAAATAAGGGTCCACACCACCACACTGGTGCTGGAGGGGAAACCTTTTTTCCCTCACCTATTCATGAATATATTTATATATATATTAGTGTTATCACCCCACACTGCCAGACACCCTTGGTATTCCCCCAACCAACCCTACCAGCTCTTTCTCTGGGAATTGATTGATATTATTTTTTTGCTACTCCCACAACAAATGCTGCTCAGGTCGAACCAGGCAAAGGTTATAGAAAAAAGACATTAGACTCCGACCGCTTGGCCATTCCTGCGAACGGAAGCAAACTCCTACAAATGGCTGGATCTCTAGAAATGAACCATGCTGGAAAAAATGAAATAAAACTAGCACCAAGGCTCTTGAATTAAAATGATCTGCAATCTTTAAAAAAGAATAATTAAAGTGTCAATTCTAATGTCCAATAAGGCACTTTTTGGAATTAAGAGGGGAGGAAACGCAAAAGAAAAGAAAAAAAAGACATATAACAGGTGTCCACAGTGGTCAGGCAAATTACCAAAATTTAGTAGCAAAAGGATGCATCCCAACTCCGCAGCACAAAAAGGTGAAGGACATGAAAGAATCATGGGGTGTCGGGTGGCAGATGCAATGAGGGAAGGTCATTAAATTCTGAACTTTATTTGCAATATACATTTGCATTCATCCTAGTTTCGTCCTAGTGAGACATCATTTCTGCATATTCACCACACAAACATACAGCACGCAAGTCCAAGGGAGAGGAACATTGCAAACTGTCTTTGAAAGGTACAAAAGAAAGCGGGAGAACTCCTAGACTACCAAAGACTTTCTCAAAGGACATATCTAGACCCTTACACTGTCATACTTCAAACTGATTTTGGACAGCCACAGCTCCGGCTGATGGGTTTTGCCATAGGCAATGTCATGTTGTTGGGTTGACTGGAGCTACAGCTACAACTCAAAGCATACTTGCTCCATAAAAATCTGTAGAACTTAATATGGGGTTTCTTCCACATGCCCTGTGTTGGACCCCAAGTCCCAACAACCTCAGCCAGCATGGCCATCAGGGATGATGAAAGTTGGAGACTAACAACACCTGCAGGGCTAAGTCTATTGTTTCTTATATAAGGGCCTTCTCTTTAATGGCACACCATCTCTGGAATGTTCTCCAGGAGGCTGACTACACCTTGTTCTAGATGGACCTATTTCCTACTCTTGAAATTCTCTCTGGACAGATTGGGTTTGAAGCAAGCTGAAAGGCCTTCTCTCTTTATTTCAAGATAGATGGCCAGGCATCTGACACAAGTTCCGGATTGCCACAGGGCAGGTTTGCTCTAGCTCAAACGCTTGTCCGGTCATCCCACTCTTCCCCAAAAGGATTAGGTGAAGGAGTGAAGAGATTACGTCTCACCCCCAACTGTACCACTGTACCGATAACATTGCCAATGTGCCCTGAATGTTCTGTCATCTGTGATGTATTGATAATTGGTCCATTAGACCACGTATTTGACTGTTTGGGGGATCAGAAACGAAAAGGAATGCAATGTGGAGGCAGCAACTGTGGCAAAATCTTCCAAAGTTCTCTTTGGTTTGGGGACACCCATCCAATTCCAGGGCCAGGACAACCTTCACAAAGAGTTGCTTCTCTTGTCAATGTCCCCTTCCTTGTGCAAAGCACTGCAGCAGTCTTCTCTGGCACCCACAGAGGGAGTGAGTCTCTCCTTTGCTGGGGGCAGGCCACATCATAGGCATAGGGCTTCTCATAGGCATCTGATTAGCCACTATGGGAGCAGAATGCTTGACTAGACAGCCAGTGTGATTGTAGTGGTCAGAGTGTTGGATGAAGATGTGGGAGATCAGGGTTCAAAACATCATGAAGCACACTAGGTGATTTTGGAAACCAGTCACTGCCTCTCAGCCTCAACAGTGTTGTTGAGGGGGTTGAATTAAGAAGGGGAGAACCGTGTTCATTACCTTGGAAAAAAGGTAGGATATAAATGCAATAAATAATAAATGAGTGACTAGACTAGAGATAGATAGATTTGGCTGCAAATATAATGAACTATACTTTGTTCACAGTAGTCTAACATGGTATCATATTTTCATTTCTTTGTTGATTTTTCTACTTCTGTTTCTTATTACTCCCCCACCCTGCTTCTTCTCCTTCAGAATCATGTGATTTAGGTGAGGATGTTCCAAAGCAGATGTATTATATAAACACACAAACACAAAATCTGTGGGCCAGACCCTATGCCAGCCTTCACCAACCTGGTGCCCTTTTATATGCTTTGGAGTACAGCTGCCACCAGCCTCAGTCAGCATAACTGTATTCTAAAACCTATGTAGTGCACCAGCCTAGCAAAAGTTGCCTTGTGCAGTTCTCAAAACCCATTGCCTAGTTTCATGTTGCTCTAGAAAAGTCCTGGGCTCAGTGCTTCAGCCCTCAGTAGCAAATATTGTGCCAGTTCAGTGCTTGAATGATGAGGAGACTGGCTGGCTGTAATAAATTCCATAAGGCCCAGCCTTATTTTAGCCATATAATCTCCCCCACCCCAATTTCTCAAAACAGCAGCTAAGGGGGTCAGGATCCTATCTACTGTTGTCTAATCTGAGCACTGGGAATGAAGAGTTTTGTGAGAGAAACAAAATACCCAAGGCTAACTGTTTGGAATGCAGCAACCCCTCAAAACACAGGTAAATCTAGTGATGGAAAAATGTTATCTGGCTTTCTTTCTTCTTCCCTTTTGGTTAAAAAAAGTGACGAAATACAGAATTACAGAGTACGAGCAGATATTTATTGAACCTAATACTTCTGGTATGGAGATAAGAAGGAAGTCTGAATAAATGTTGATGTAGAACAGATAGAAGCAAAATGTTATCTTCCCCATTTCTCTTGGGTTCTTGAAATGTTATTCAGATTCTCATCTCCTTCCATCTTCTGTTCTGCTGCACTGCAAACAAAGTGTCTCTTGTGTTTTCACTGTTTTTAAAAAGATCCAGGGAACAGAGATGGTTGCAAATAGTGGGTTCTTTCAGGAAGACCAGCTTTAAATAGGTAGATAACAGCAACAACCAAAGAAACGTAGGACATCTTTCCAGTTCCTTGACTTCCGCTTTTTCAAAGATGCATTTTTTTTTTCAATGGCATCCCAGGTTCTTCACTGCCTCCCATAACAGCCTAACTCCCATGTTCAAACTTGAGATGGTACAAAAGAAGCAGATGGAGAGGAAGAAAAATAACACTGTCTGTTAAAAAAAACAAACCCTGAGAGGCTTCCTTTAACATGTGTCTTGAATATCCAGTCTGAGCGTCCTACCATTTGTGACAATTATGCAAACACACAATTTTCAGCAAAATTAAAAATGTTATTAACAAGCTGGGACACAAACAGCAGAAGTATGAAAAGTATGACAGAAAGAGAGAGATTAGTCATTCCCATTTGAAGTTTTTTTAAGAGACGATGGAAGGTGGTAGTGGGCCATTTGTCAAGATCCGGTCAATGGCGCAGAAGACAGTAGCAGAAAGGAGCTCCAGCCCAAGTTTGCATTTCCCTGTTCCTACAGAACATTTGGAATCAAGCTTAAAGTGATGAGGCTTCTTTTTCTTCTTCCTTGTAAACTACTAATCCAGAAAACTGCATTAGCCCAGCTCAGAAAACAGATTATTTTTTCCCCTTGTTAATGTTAGATTATGAGGCATACTGGGCTGCTACCCGAAGCACGTTCATAATAAGGTTTCAAAGATTAAAATTATCAGTGTGTGTGTGTGTGTGTGTGTGTGTGTGTGTGTGTGTGTGTAACATATATTCAACACTGAGCAATAGTTGATATCAGACATCTCCCTTGTACAAGGACTAGATAAGATAAGATAAGATAAGATAAGATAAGATAAGATGGGGAGCAAAACGAGTCACCTTGAACATTTTTGTGCCATCTTTGTGATTTGCAGCACATCTTTTCTACTGATCTACATTTCCCCAGCCTACACTCAGGAAATGTGTGCATGGACTATTTTTTTGGGGGGGGGGCAAAATAAACCTTAAATATATAAAGCTATACTAATTGAATAAAAATAAGCATTCTAAGCATGAAAGACTATGAAACCACTCCAACTGGTGAAAAGACAGGCTGCATGTTCAGGACAAATGTGCAAAAATGGATAGACATTTATTTTTATTTTTTTGCAATGGCAGGATTTTCCAACTTGCAATGGCACACACTGGTTTGGATACTACCTAATGCAGAATTGGCTGGCTGGTGTGCTACTGCACATCATGCCAGCCTATAGCTCACCACTCTTCCCATTCCAATAGCTGCCATGCTTACATCTGCATTGAGTGCTGGGCTATTGTTGAGCACAATTCCCCAATAAAGTACTGGAAAGCCAGTGTAGTGTAGTGTAGTGTCAAGGATGATGGGAATTGTAGTCCCAAAACATCTGGAGGGCCGAGTTTGGGGATGCCTGTATTAGAAGTTCACAGGCATAACTTGAAGGTGGTGGTGGTTAGTGTTGTTCATACACAGCAGGGGCGGACTCTGGTGATATGGCACCCTGAGCGAGGACAAAATTTTGCACCCCTTGCCCCATCTTTCTAATTTTCTAGGTAATTCTTTTTGGCGCAGTTGCTTTTTTATGGATCTTCTCAGTAGGTACCCACAGAAATATAGGTTGATGTTGTTGCTATTTTGTGCCACCTTGGCTCGGTGTCCTGTGCAGGGGAACTGCTGGCACTGCCCTAAACCCAGTGCTGTGCCCAGCTTTTGGTATTCAGACCACCCTGCAGTGGAGATTCCATTTTTAGGGTTTGAGGCTATTTAATTTATCATGGATGAAATGTCACGGACAATTCAACATCACCCGCAATGCAAGTCATTTTTACTTCTCAGTGGAAGGGCGCACTCAGCTGCAGAGCATCTATCTTGTACCCCCAGAAGGTCCCAGGTTCAACCCCCAGCATCTCAACATAGGAAAAAAGACTCCTGACTGAAACCCTGGAAAGCTGCTGCCAGTCAATGAGACCATACTGAGCTTGATGGGCCAAGGGTTTGACACAATATAAGGCAGCTTCCAATGTTCCTATGGACTACATCAATTGTAAAAATTTCTAGAGGGGTAGCCATATGTGTCTATGAAAGTAAATGCAAGAAATAGTGTTGTAGCACCTTAACACATTTATAATGGAGTATATGGAGTATATACTTGGAAGTGTCTAGGAAATATATCATTCTCCCTGCTTCCTAATTTGGGTATTTTAGACTTTTTCTAATGGAATGGCTTAGATTAGATAGTGTAAAAGCTTTGCTTTGGAAATCCTGAATGTCAAGTACAGGTTTTTTAAAAGGAGTAAAACTTTCTAATGAAGACCAACACAAGACCATACTAAATTAAACCAATGGTTAAACTAATGGTCCATCTCACCCTGTTTTCTGTCAACTGTGAACAGATTAAAATGGTTTAGAGGAAATTCTTCAGGTATTTAATGAAGTTACCAATTCACAGCCATTCATTCACAGCTTTTAAAGAGATGAATGGTTTGGGGATCCTCTGAATGTAAAATATGAACTGACCCAGACCCTGCAATCATCATTCTTTGTGTGCCTCGTCCACAAGAGGTCGGAGGGTGGCAACATGAGAACAGGGCTTTTCTGCAATGGCTCTCCATTTGTGGAATGCTCTCCCCAGGGAGGTTTACATGGAACTTCATTATGCAAAGTGAAAACATTTCTCCTCAACAAGGCCTTTGGCTGATTAAACAATCTATGACCTTTTAAATGTGTTTGTGGGCCGAGCGATTGTTATTATTTTGTTTTTATGTGTTTTTATGCTGCAAACCACCCAATGATCTTTGGATGATGATATACCGATAAATGTCATTATTTAATAATAATTATAACAATAACAACATAGTATTTAAGTAAGATGTACTCAGAGCACACCCATTGAAATGAATGAATATTACTAAACTAGGTTCATTCACTTCAGTGAGTTTTCCCTGAGTAAACCTAGTTGAGTATCACCCCACTCTTTCCTGTTAAACACTAATGTTATGGCCCATTGGTTTGTCTTTTTACAAAAGCTAAACTAAACATGCTACCAGGTGATGGCATGCTGTGTTAGCCACATTTCAAATTCTTACCCAGACTCTATAATTAGGGCTCAAATGGATAAGTTTTTCCTGGAATGTCCAGTTCATGTTAATTGAGCATAGGTGAAAACTAGGCTAAAGCAAGAGAAGACTAATATGGCACCGCACGGAAAAGACTAATATGGCTTCCTTCCAGAGTGTCCAAAGACAAGAGGAGAAAAAACACCTGGGAGAGATACATGGTTTGCCTATTTGGCACAGTATTCATCTTGAATGCCAACAGCAAAGGACAACTAAAATGAGCAGTTCCACTAGTCAGCAATGGCAGAAATCGGGAGCTATTATTTCTCTGGATCTTCCTTCCTGGCTGAAGGTTGGAAGAGTAGAGGAAGAAATGTAAGGGAGAAGTGGCAACCCTTGGCACTGGAATGAGACACCGAGCTGGAAAGGTACAATGAGCACAGCATTACCTCAATAAATAGTCTCCCCCCAAAACGCTGGATTACAGCCTCTAGGATTTTGAAGCTTTTAAGCACAGAGATCCCTCCTTCTCCATTTTAAGGGATTGCCAGCCACCTCAAAACTCCAAGAAGGACCTACGCTTGAGTGATACTGCTGCATAGCCATTTGCAAGCTGAATCAATGAAAGATGCTCCCATCCTGCCCCCCCCCCCAAGCATTTTCCTACTGCCGTGCCAGGCTCCACCACCACCAGCAGCAGCAGCAGTAGCAGCAGCAGTGCAATGAGGTAAGGAGGAAGCTGATAAAAGAGCAGGGCACACACCAGATAAAGGCATCCCTTCACCAGGTTTGCAGGGGACAGCACAACTTGTCTACACAACAGATTTTCACCATGCTGACAGGAGAGGGATGGAGAAGGGAGAGGAACAAGGGACAGGAGGCGCAGGTTGGGAAGTGAGGAGAGAGAGGTTGGGGGTGGGCGGGGGGAGAAGGCAGGAGAAGGAAGGGAAGGAAAGAGGAGGAGAAAGTAGTAACTATGGAGTGAGAAAAGAGAGAGAAAGCAAAACGTAAGGTAGAAATCATAATGAAATAAGAGAGAAAAAGCAATCAGACAAAGAGGACTTACAACTTCTCCAAGCCAGAGCGAGTGTGAAATGCATGCAGAGAACTGGCACATGGACAGCCTTTAAAGGGGAAAACTCTTCTCTTCCAAAAAAGACAGACAGACAAGAGTTCTCAAACTCCAAAAGATGTACACCAGAGTGACAACTGTCAGGGCATATGCAAGTCCTGGCCACCCCCCACCTAGGCTCACATCTAGGGCTATGAGCCCCACTTAAGGGAAGAGCACACAGGACACCAGCTTGGCCTTGTGGTTTTTGGGTTTCCCCTTACAGTGATGAGATTAACTGTGAGGGGACAAGGAGACCTGTCCTTGGTTAACAGACATTCACAGTGAACTGAGCACGCACAAATAGCTTTTTATATCCTAAAGGACTGCAGGGTGCAGTACTGCACATCCACAATTCAGCTTTCTGAGAACCAGTGCTTCGCCCCCACCCGAACACAAATATATTTTTGAAAATGTGTAGGCAATGCCTGCTGAGATCCCAGAAGCCAGACAGGGTGTGTGCAACAGTTAAGAGGCATTTTAGCAGCCTGCTCTCCACAACTGTAGAAATCGGAGTTCTTGGTGAAGTCCAGAAATGAACAGTAAATTGCAAGAACTCGGGCCCGAGTTATTGCAATTTATTGTTTATTTCTGCTCTCCACAACTAGCAAAAACAAAATAAATTATATGAAATAGGAGCATCATGCAAACTTTGCAAATGTTTGGTGAGGGTACCTTATCCAGCTTTCACTGATGCAAAATTTGAATTGTCAAATGTGCAGAATGTTGAGTATGTGTGTTGTACATACAGTCCAGATTAAAAATTGAAAAGAGGGCGATGACAATGCAAATCAAACCAGGCCTTGTCTCAGTGGCACAGTCCTTGCTTTGAATGCAGAAGGTTCCTGGCTCAGTTAAACAGTTCAGGTAGCAAGTGATATTAAAGACTCTCCTCCCAAGATCCTTGAAAGCTGCTGCTAGTCAGAAAGGACAATCTGGGCTAGAGGGACAAATGGCCCAACCTGATTCAAAGTGGCTTCCTATCTTTTGGTCATGTGATCTACCAAGGCAGGAAATGGGGAGCCTGTGGCCCTCCAGATACTGCTGTTGGGGCTACACCTACCATCATCCCTCAACATTGGCCATGTTGGCTGGGGCTGATGGGAGTCCCAAAACATTTGGAGGGTGCCAAGCTGCAAAAGACTGCAGTAGGAAATGGACTAAGGAGCCTGGTATGGCAGCCCAAGCTGCCACTGGGTATTAATGGGCCTTCCACAGGGGAGGCCTAAAATAAATCACCCCGGATCTTAAGTGTAACTTGGCCTGCTGTTCACCTGACATGACCTTGTACTGAAATCCATTCCCCAGTCCTCAGAAGACAGCACTGGGTTTTGAATAGGTCTTTTTTATGTTGCAGAAGAGAGTGTCATCCAGAGACATTGACGGCAGATGCCTGTCCAAATTTGTCTGCATCCCCGCCGTGGAAGTGAGCTGATCTCAGGCGTCTGCACAAATCTCATAAACCATGTCCCTCTTCAGTTTTTATGGCTCCATAAAACAGTGGGGTTGTGTTTGTGTGCTTGTGGGTGGGGAAGGCTGTATACTGACCTGGTCATAAAGTGCCCAGCAACGCTTCACCCACTGACAACTTTACAACCCCCAATCATAAAGCAATCACTTGCCTCTCTTCTTTATGGAGTCTCTTTTTAAATAACAACAGAGTATGCAGTCGCTTATCATCTGCAGGTTTTCACACAGGGCAGAAATGCCCAGCCTCTCTCGTTTAAGGAGCGACTCCTAGAAGAGCAATGTTGCAGGACATAAATCAGTGCCTGCACAATTTGTGGCCATTTCTTGAGGCAAGAAAAGCCAACCAGGCTTTTCTTTACAACAGACTACTGGGGTTCTGTCAAAGCCCCTGCTTTTGCTATTTTGCTAAAAAGAATGGTGAGAACAAAGAGTTTTCATCCAGTATTTGGCATGTTGCCACCCAAGGCTGGTGGTTTGAGATTCTATCAGTAGGTCTCGCAGACCCTCCAAGTGCCTCTATTTTGCAGGGAAAGCCCCAGATTTACAGAAGCCATCCTGGTTTCTGATTTGATCCTGGAATGTCCCACTTTTCCTTAGGATAGGACATCCCTATTTTCATCAGAGAAATGTTGGAGGGGATGGAATAGGATGTTCCTATTTTCATCAGAGAAATGTTGCAGGGGGTGTCTTTATTTTCATCAGAAACAAGTTGGAGGGTATGGTCTCACAAATGGCTCCTCCTGCTCCTGACAGTCAAGGTGCACAGCTCTCAAGGCCATGACAGTTATTTTGGCACCTGAGACAGAACATTCCAAAGCCCTGCTCCCTCCCCCCATCACTAAAAATAATTATAAATTAAATACAGGCACCTCCCAATTTATGCAGAGGTTTTATTCCGGGCTTCCCTGTGTGTAAATGGAGCGCCCTGGAGAGTCCTCCTGGCTCACAATGAGATCCTCCCCAGAGCCCACTGAGTGTCTGCTGGTGCGCCAGGAAGACTCTCCAGGGTGCTCCCCATTTCCAGGTTCCACTTCTGGGTTTGTGGCATGTTGCATGTGCACCGTCCTACGCAAATATAGCATGCATAAATGGGGAGTTGCCTATAACTTAGTAGTTTGCTGCCCTTTCATGACACCCAAAATCAGCTGCCTCGCTCTGCCTAATGGTAAGGCCAGCCCGCTCATTAAGTATGGGGAAGAGATGGGTAATATAATCTCATACACTACAAGCTATATGGGAGCGTCTCTGAAGAGCGGGGTTTGGAACTTCTGACTGGTGTGGCGGTTAAGTGTTAGGCTAGAACCTGAGCTCCCTGCTTCAGTCACATTGCTCCACTTGATATCCATTTATTGTGGTCCTTCTTGGTGATGGGGCACACTCTTGAGGAGCAAGGGGGCAGCAGCGGGGAGGTGTTAGAGGTGCAAATGACTCTTTAACTTTGAAAAGCTGCTATCACTGGATCAAGTTAATTAGTTTTGTTGAATTAATTAAACTAAACTGGATTTTTAGATACATGTTCAATTTATTGTTACTAAGGCAAACTGCTATTCTGAGTAATGCTTTTTATAGAGGCACTGGAGAAGAGTTTATGGAATCAAGGGGTCAGTGGCCCCAAAAAGTTTGGGTGATATAGTCTGTGCTTATAGAGAGAAGGGGATGTACAAGAGAATGGGGAAACCCAAAAACCACAGAGACTAAGTGTGCAAAGGTTTGTCCTGGATTTTGCAATACCTTATTCCCCTTTAAAGGAAATGTATAGATATAGAGATATATGTTATTGAAAAAGCCCCCCTCCTTTGGAATCCCTTCCCATGCCCCTCTCCCCAACCACGCCCCACAGCACCATCCTTCCAGACATTGATCACCCTTACCTATTGAGCTGAGGAGTGGCTTGTCTCGACAACACTGCCCAGATAGCTGAGATTAATCAAAAACAAAGCAGTTATCAACACCCGCAAGGAGCCAAGCTCCACAAGACATCAGCAAGTCAAACGGAGGAGGAAAATAATAATAATAATAATAATAATAATAATAATAATAATAATGTAAATCCAAAAGGAAAAGTGAGGGGAAAAGAAACCGAAACACAAAAGAAGCAAACAAACAATGCTGGAAAAACAAAGGGGGGAAAGAAATGGAAATGAAAGAAAGGATGGTGAAAGTGTATAGAAGGCATGGCTTCAAAGCACAGGCAACAGGGCGCTAACACAGAGAAAGCTGCAGACCTGCAGAAAGCTTCAGGCTGCAGAGCTGAAGCCAGCTCAACATTCATTTCCTCCTTCCAGGGGAGACTGGGAACTATAGTTGCATGAGGAGGGTAGGGCCAGCCTCAACATCAAGTAGGACAGTGAATGGTTTGGGGGTACCATTAATGGGGAGCAATTTGACACATTAAAATATGTCTGGAATCACTTGTGAGAGGGTAAAGGTGAGTTAGGGATCTCATAACAGGAAGTGTTCAGCAGAAAAACCACTACAATTCCCATGATACTTCGGGAGAAGTCATGGCAGTTAGAATGGTATGAAGTTTGTAGTGTGGACGTGTCCTCTAGAGTAGTGTTCTTCAACCGTGGGTCCCCAGAAGCTGTTGGACTACAACTCCCATCATCCCCAGCGAACTAAGCCAATTGTCAGGGATGATGGGAGTTGTAGATCAGCAATATATGGGAGCCCAATATTCAATAACACTACTCTAGAGTGTCCTAATATGTTCCCATATGTGGTCTTTGGAAGTCTTGCATCCATTGGTTTCAGATTGTCTATACAAGCATAGGTTTAAAGTAACAGAGGTTGCTTTCATTTTGCTAGTCGTTTACAGCACCCTTCAACCGTTTAGCGCAAAGACATGTCTCCTGTCCCTTGGGTCCAATCCCCTGAAGCAGCAACCAATAACCTTGCTAAATGGGTCTCCCAAGACTTAAGTGCTTCCAGGTACCAGAGAGTATAAGGTAGGATGCAAGGATGTTTGGCAAGGTGGTGAAAAGCCAGCTTCCCACACTACACTCAAGTCTCATACCTTTGCTCTACAATGACCCTACCGCAACCACAGCTTGGGTTCACATACCAGGCCGACCACACAGTTTAACCAGCCCACCCTTCGTTCCTTGCTTGCTGTTGAGTCACTTCTCCCTCCTGATCCAAACTGATCTACACATGTTTCCATCAAGCCATTTGGGAGGGGCGGGGGGTGGGGGACCACCACTCATTTCCACAATGCTGCGGGATTAAGAGAGGGGGCAAGGGGAGTCAAACTCCACTACATGGAGAACAAAAAAATTGTTTCAACAAAGACAAAAGGATGGAAGGAGAGCGCACCTACAGTTAGTGTGAAAGACAGAGGTGTGGGGAGAAGGAAGAAACGGAAAGAAAGAGAAGACGCTTTGCCTGGTGCAACCCTGGTACCTGGAAAACCAGCTGCTGGAGGTAATTGGCCAGCTGCAATCCCTTGCATGGACAGGATCCGAGGGTGCTGGCGGCTTCCTGATTTGACTTCTGTGTGTTTGGGGTAGATTTTGGCTTTTTTAATTTTTTGGTCCTCTCCTTACAAGCTGTTCGTGTGGCTAATGTCTTTGTTTCTCTCGCCTCGCCCAAGTCTTGTGGGTGGGGCTGCAGCACCCCTTTTGGAGATGTTGTGGAAAAAGGCGGCTTGTGCGGCCATGTTTCATTCATGGAAGATGACAAACCCTCTCGGGGGGTAAAAGAAGGATGTGAAGAAGGCAAAGAGCGGGCCTCAAGGCCTTAATGTCCCAGGAAAGTAAACAGCCAGGAACTAGAAGAGGAAAATACTGGTAATATCTGGGGCTCGCTGACCCAGTTGCAAAACGAAAAGAAACACCACCTTGACCCTACAGTTTTTAGACATTTGGACACCCTCTTCATTTCATCCCGGCACATAACTCCCAAACAAAAATGAAAGCTTCGATATTTTTATTTCTTGTGACAGGGGAGGAAAAGGGGGAGCCCTTGAGCTAACCAACAGTACACAATTCCCAACAGTCCCAAAGGCCAGGGACCCTATGGATCTAATTGCCCATGCTGAGGGGGTAAGAGACATTGGCAGGGGGTGGCCCAACACTGCAAAACTTGACTGGGGAAGGGAGGGGGGAAATAATATTAGAAATCCCAGCTGGAGGCCATCTCCAAAAAAGTTGCTGCAGCGTGCCTCGACATGGATTCAGGTGATGGTGGCAGGGGAAGAAGTTGTGGGGAAGGGATGGGAGCAGGTGAGGCGGGGAGGGTGAGAGAGGCTGGGGGGGGGAGAGGGGAAGCAGGCAATATCCACACACACACACACTTACCCCGAACTGGTTGTCGATGTCGGCTCCGGCCTAAGAATGTCCTCCCCTCCCCTCCTCGGAGAGGGGATTTGTCCGAAGACGTCTATGGGCTCCACGGGCAGGGAGGGGCACTGAGGGGGGGGATAGCCGGTGCCCAGAGAAGTGAAAGCCATGGCTGGCCGGAAGCTGGGGCTTCCTCCCCGGCTGCTCTGGGCAGGGGATCCTGTCGACGGGGTGGACTTGCGGGAGAAGGTGACGGCTGCCGGAGGCTGCAGAGTGATCTCAGACATCTCCGCCTGGTGGATGAGGCCCGGCCGTGGCCTGGCCCGCGCCGTCAGCTCTGGGGAGCTGGTGCGGGAGCTGAGGGGGCTCTGGGTCAGGGGGGAAAGCCTCGAAGGTTGTAGCACCACCTGATGTAAACTGGGCTCAGCCCTCCTGGCTTGCCGGGGGCTGGGCCGAGGTCTGGGTTGGGGGTCGTACCACCTGGTGTCCAGGCCAAATGTGCTTGTGCCGGTGTGGCTGACTGACTCAGACGGCCCATGGTAAGGCAACACAGGTATGCCCATGCCTTGACTGGTGTGTCTTAGCTGCCCTTGACTCGCCATTGGTTGCATAGGTTTGTCCTGCCATTTGGCGGCGGTGGGCATGGAAGGTTGGCCTCTGCTTGGCGACTTGCCAGTCCAGCTCTTTGGTGCCTCCAGGGCCAGGATGCCAGGGTAGGACGTGGGGACCTGGAGCGAGGAAGGTGGAGGTCCCCTAGGAAGACTGGCCTTTGGCTGCAGGCTCTCAGCCATTTCGCACTGGTGGAGCTGGTGGGGGAACATGATGGGCGACGATTCCAGGCCGCTGAAAGGGAACTCGGCCCTGCACCACGGCTCGGGGGACCGGCCCCCCGTCGGAGTCTGGGTCAGGGGCAGCGTGCTGTTGGAGGCGTTCTCTCCATTCTCCTCAGGGATGGTGGCATGGCCAAAAGGCCCCTCTGGGTGCAGAGGAGGGGAGGACATGACAGAGCTGAGGGGGCTGACCTCCGGCATATAGAAAGGCGGAGGGTCCATCTCGCCAGGGCTGCTGCTGCTGAGGTAACCATAATACGGGCCGTGGTGGAATGGTCTGGGGGCAGGAGGCCTGGCCTGGCCCGTGGCCTGGAGGCGGCTCTCCATGATGCCCGTCCCCTCTAGGCCCCGATGAAACCTTGGGCTGTATGCTGGTGGCTGAAGGTAAGACTCCTGGCTGGAGGAGAGAGGAGTCAGCTGGGACTTGAGGGCTGTCACAGAGGCAGGCATCACGGGGTCGTCGTTCTCTTCATCGGACTGGCGGAACTCCGGGTACATGTCCGTCTCCTCCACAAAGGGGAAGCCCTCTATCCGGCGGGTCTTGAGGGAGGGCTCCATCTCCGAAGGATCCATGACAAAACGGCCGTCCGGCCCACGGCTGATGAGTTCGATGGGGGTGGTCGCCTCAGCTTCTGCCTCAGCCTTGGAAACACTGTACTTCTTGCTGCTGATGGCCCGCTTGGTCTTCTTGTAAAGGGAGAGCTCCTTCTCCTTGCTGGGACTAAGCATCCGCTTGCCAGGTGGGCCCTGGTCATCGGAAGATTCGGAGGGGGGACGGAGCGTCCGGATGCTCTCAGGGCTCACTTTCCCAGAGGACAAGCTGTGCCACAGAATGGGGGGGTATTTTAATAATGGGTCACAGAGGAGACCAAGATCTGTAGTTTGTTTAACACCACAGTTTGAGTAAAAGGATGTATGAGCACTAAATAACATAAACCCCTTAACCGGATGTAAAATGAAAAAGCAGAATTTAGGGCCGGGCATGTGGGACATCATTATTAATATTACTTCTCCTCTGCAAAGACTGCATTCACGTCATATGTTTAAAACACCACAATGCCACTTTAAACAATCATGGCTTCCCCAAAGAATTCTGGGAAATGAAGCTTGTTAAGGGTGCTGAGAGTTGTTAGGAAACCCTTCTATTCCTACCTTTCTCAGGGTGGTTTAACCACTTAATCCATCTTCCCAGGGAACTCTGGGAATTGTAACTGAAGGGGAATGATTGCTTTTAACTAATGATTTTATAGATTTTGTTGTTGTTGTTTACAACAGAGAGATACTTACGGAGACTCTAAACTCTTCCTGCAGTGGGTTATTGAGAGAGGAGGGTCTGGAAAAAATAAAGAGTGTGGGGGAGAAATAATTAAATTAAATAATTAAAAGAGTTGAAAGAACAACATTGAATGAGGCTCCTTATTTCTTACATTTCCAACAACAACAAAACAGAACAAGAAGCACAATGAAAGCTGGGTATCCCCCCTATGACAGGATGTTCACAACATTAAATGTTTCTCCACATGACCAGATGCCCCTGCACATATCATCAACATCAATTAATTTTATACACTGCTTACATGTCAAAATGGTTTCTAAGCACTTTACAAGTATAACATCAGTTATAAAACACACACACACATGCAATATGTGCAATAGAGCAATTCCATAAAAAAACATTAAAAACATCCATCATTAAAATACACAAGAAAAAAGCCCATTAAAAATAAGATTTAAACAAAACACAAAGCTCAAGTTCCGGCGAATGCTTGCCTGCACAGGTGTGTCTACAGAAGCCAGTGGAATGCCAATACCGATAGGGCCTCTTGTATTTCAGCAGGGAGAGCATGCCCTGGCACTGCATATCAGTGTTTTATATGCTGCTTTATTTGTAGTAGCACTGCATATAAAACTAGCACATCAGGGAGAAGGCGAGGTCAAATTGTTTTTTCCAGGGGTCAAATGCTGTGTGGTATTATTATTAAACGTTTGGTCATGTGACACCCCACCCCACCCCCACGATACACTGTGGAAACTCTTTTGAGGCCTTATCATCATATTGAGAGATTGTATCCAATGTCAGTCATACATTTAATAGACCCATCAAAATGAAGGGCCATGACTAACTTAAGCACATTAGTTTTAACAGGACTACTCTTATTATTACTACTACTACTACAATTTATTAACCATATTTTGCCATAAGGTCCCAGGATAGGATGCAACCATTAAAACACAATGCATTAATATCAAAACACAACATTACACAACTTAGCTGGGTACCAAAGTAGGCAAGTGGGGCTGCAGACATACATTTTAAGGCAGTTGAAACAAAATTAAAAAATCCCTTCCAGTAGCATCTTAGAGACCAACTAAGTTTGTCATTGGTATGAGCATTCGTGTGCATGCACACTTCTTCAGAGTTTAAGGCAGGCATCCCCAAACTCGGTCCTCCATATGTTTTGGGACTACAATTCCCATCATCCCTGACCAGTAGTCCTGTTAACTAGGATGATGAGGGCCAAGTTTGGGGATGCCTGTTTTAAGGCCACATTCACACCATCCATTTGCCACACTGATATACCACTTTAAACAGTCATGGCTTCCCCCAAAGAATTCTGGGAGATAGTTTGTTCAGGGTGCTCAGAATTGTTAGGAGGTCCTTATTCCCTGCCCATAGCTACCATTCCCAGAATGGCTTAACTATCAATTCCTCCTCACAGAAAACTCTGGAAATTGTAGCTCTGTGAGGGGAATGGGGGCCTCCTAACAATGTTCAGAACTTTTAACCAACTGCACCTTCCAGAATTCTTTGGGGGGAGCCATTGGTGTTTAAAGTACCGTAGTATCATGGTGCTTTAAATGGATGGTGTGGAAGGGAAATAGTTTGAACACACACACTGTGCCTAGAAAAGCAAGAATGCAGCATGCTTATCCCAGAACCATTTCCTCAAGATTTCAGAATATAAGGCTATCTTGACCCCTAGGTGATTATTGCCGTAATTTCCCAGGAAATGCAAAGTACAGACTCACCTTTTTTGCGCTTGAGTTTCCGTTTGCGTTGCTTGTTGACGAAGCAGGCAGCTAGAGTGCTGAATAGGATGGCAGCCGCGAGGAAGCAAATGGTGGCAACTATTCCAGCCAGCACAGGCCGGGCCAAGCCTTCATCAGTCAGCTCTGGCTGTGGAAATATGTCTGGGAGAGATAGAGAATAGGGGAGCCTCTTAAGACACTGCTATAGGCACTTGTTCTTCAGGGAGACCGTCAGAGTAAGAATAAACAAATGGAATTACTTCCATCATCTCTTCACCACACACATTTGAGGAGATTTCATTGGGAAATATTGATGCTGCCATGCTGTGGTAGGCAGCTTTGAAGGGGTTTGGACAACAGTCAACATCTCAAACACATCATGTGGGGGGGGGTAGAAATCAAGGCTTCTGGCACCTTGAACATTTAGCAGGTCCATTATGGCCCTCTAGAAGTTGTTGAACTACATCTCCCATCAGCCCCAGTCAGCATAGCCAACGGTCAGGGATGGTGGGAGGAATAGCCCAACAAGATCTGGGGAACCACAAGTTAAGCTGGATCAGGCCAGGAGCACTTCTAGTCTATCATCCTGTTCTCAAAGAGGCAAACTATATGCCCAAGGGAAACACATAAGCAGGATCCAAGCAAAATAACACTCTCCCCTCCTCAGAAGCAATACTGCCTCCAATAGTGGAGGCAGAGCATGGCCATTGTGGCTAGTAGCCATTGATAGCCTTACCCTCCTCTATGTATCACTCAGATTTATGCATTAAATAATTTGGCAGAAAAACAAAACTGAGTTCAAATCCTCCATCTGGCAGGGAGGGCCAGGACAATTCCTCAGTTCTGAGGCCATCCTCAAGAAGGACCCACTCCTTGTGATGATCTTGCCCATCCGCAGATTAGGTTTGGCTGGTGAAAAAGCTTAATGGAAGGTGGAGAAAGCACTTCCTTACCTGTGCTGGATACACCGGCAATGTTGCTGGGTTCACTGATGAGGTCTTGCATGACAGCCAGAACTCTGAACTCGTACCATGTGTCCTATGGCATGAAATATGTGCATTATCAAACATCGTCTGACACCAATGCCGACATTTGTGTGGTCAACAGTTGGACTCAGTTTTTAATTGGAAACAGTTTATTTTCCCAGTGGTGGCAAAGGAATTGGCTTTATACATGCAGGGAGATTAGCCACATTTAGTATCTAGAGTCATCAGGTTGCAACACTTGTAGTTAAGTCAGAAAACAGACTATTCTAGGGTCTCCGAAGAAATAGTGAGTGCAGCAATGAAGCCCCCAAAATGTATTTAGTGGGTTTCCTTAGGGACTATTTAACACTAAACATACACCCACACATATCACTTGATTACCTAACACTTGCTTCGTAAAACTGAATTCACAATTCCATTTATACCCCACCTGCCCACAGTCAAAAGGGCTACCAAGGTGGCTTATAGTGGTAAAAATATAAAACATAAAATTAAACATCATAAAAGAGAATAGAGATAATTATTATTATTATTAAAATGGAGCACAGAGGATTACTAATGCATTGGTTCCACTTCAGAGGCAAGACCAGGTAATTTGCAAGTCCCAAATCCAGGGAGAAATTCTGATATACATAATTTTAAAAATGGAATTTGGACGGAAATTTCAGAAGCATCCCTAGTTTGGAGAGATGGATAGTACATCAAACACTCTTCTCAAATGAAAGAGCAGTGTCTTAGAAATTTTCACCATTAGGGCATCATTTCTGGTACTCCAAAGGCCTATTTGCCAACGAACCCTTTGCAGTCTTCTGTAGAACCTCTTCTACAGAAGATGTGGGGCTATGCTCTAGGATACTGTTCTTCAACCTTTGATCCTCAAATGTTGTTGGACTTCAACTCCCATCATCCCAGACACTTGGATAAGCTGGCTGGGCAAGATGGGATTTGTAGTCCAACAACATCTGGAGACTCAACCTTGAAGAACACTGTTCTAGGATGTACAGAGAAGCTCATATGCAGCGCTGCTCAGGCTTCCTGGAACCTCATTTTTGCCCTCAGAGAGCAGCCTGGAACATACCTAACACTCCTCTGTGGCAGAACATTGCAAGGAAAGATAAACAGTTTGGGAGACAATTTGTCATTCAGGGAAGCTTGCCTATTATTACTAGCCTTCTTATTAAGGAATTCCTATTAAGCTCCCACACTTAATTCACTCCAAGATTCCCCAGAAAGACCACCACACTGTAGGTTCAATCTGTCATCCACTTACCTGAGTCAAATCCTTTGCAAAGAAGTCACTGTCACTTCCCAAGATGGCGTCATCTAAAATCTCCCATCTTTCTCCAACCCGAAACTCCATAATATAACGGTCAATCGGAAAGCTATGATTGGCTGGAGGAAGCCATGACAATAGGACTCCTTGGTGCGTCCGATTGGCTGTTAGGCACCTTGGTGGAGTAACCAGCACCAGGGGTTCTGGAGTTGTGACAGGGAATGCTGAAGATAAAAAAAAAATGTTGGGATAGAAGGGGAAGGGGAGGAAATATTTTTAAAACAGATGCAAGAAACCTGGGGGAGGGGGGCGGTGATGGATGTTGTGTTTTACAGTGGAATTGTGGCACATTTGCCGAAGTGTTTGACCACTTCTGCTTTAAAAGCTCTGCCGTTTCACCCTTGCTGTCCCTTATGCCCAGAATGTTTTCCTCAGAATACCTGCTTTATTCCACCTATCCTGCTGCCCTTTAACTGCTTCCTCGAACCTCTGCTCTTCCATAACACCTTTGGCTCAACCTTTTACTTTTACTGAGAGTAAGCACAGCATTAAATTTCCATGTGCCTCCCCCCCCCCCCGGCCCTTTCTTAAGATGTTATAACCAAATTCTGCTTGGCAGTTCCTGAGATCAATTAGAAGGGTTTAGTCTATGCTTGGATGCAATTAGACACCATTTTGAACCAGTTGGCGAACCCTTGAAAGTTTTTTGGTTTCTTAGAATTCCAGAATAACACTGGGTACAACGCTGCTAGTAATTCATTCTTTTTTTAAGTGGATTTGTCATTTCAGTTAATGGGACCTTGGATCATCAAGGTCCTCTTCTGAGTCTCACCTAAAGTATTCACAGTGACCACCTCACTGAAGGAGCTCGTGCCTAGCTTGTTTTGGGCCAAGACACTGAACTGGTAGGCAGTCTCCGGTTCTAGATTATCCATGAGGAACCAACTGGGCCCAGTTGGCACTGGGAAAGAGAGCCAGTCATGAGGTCCAAATTGTGCCCGCTTCATCCTGGCAAGATAGAAGAAAGACAATCGAAGGGGCGGGTTCTTTAGAGGGAAGAAATCAAAGAGAAAAAAGAGAACAAGAGAGAGAAAAGAAAAGTGTAGAAAGAGGAAAAAAGAGAGAGATAATTCCTTAATGAACAATGGAGCTACTTGGGGTTGGATCCAATGACACCCAGGACTCTGCTAAATACAAAATTCTGCACCAACATGACTCAAATTTCATGGCAAGCAATGCTGGATTCTGTGGCCAGACTCAATCCAGCACATTTGCATTATCACTCCAGATTTGCATTATTTATTTTGCTCCTGCTAGTTACATGTGAGGGGGAAATGAGACCGGAACCCCACACCCTCTGGCTTCCCACAGATCTTATTCAGAGACTCCCCTGATTCCTGCAAAGGCAACAGGTGTTGCTCACAAGGTTTCAAACCTGTTTTTACCATCATATGGGCTAGAAACCTGATTGTTGATTTTAATGAAGGGTGACACATATAGGAAGTTGAGTTCTGCACCCAACAGTTTATGCAATGATTTTCTTCTCGCACTCTCTTCACACACACACACACTCCTGCGATTTTGCACCACTAGTGTCTGTGTGCGGGTTTCTAAAGGCTTGATCTGTTTCAACTGCAGCAAAAGAGGAGGGAGATGTAATTTGGTTTTTTGCTTGCCACTCTAAACCTGGGTACAGATCTTTCCATCCAATCGGATGTAAACTAATGAAATTATGACAGCCCCCAACAGTACAATAATAATCGGAAATGATATGTTTTCATCCAGCCATCTTGCACCCATGGGTCTCTTGCCACATCAGCCTCTGATTATTTGTCACGGCAAATCTAAACATTAATTACTGTCAGCCCTCTCCTTGGCACACGGTGCTAGCTCTGCTAACGGTTAAGCAGGTGGGAGGCTAGGCTGACTCATACGTCATCAGTGGGACTGCCAAATTAATGCCAGAGCCAAATGCTGCCTTCAGGCTAGACTCACCTGAGCAGCACCCCCCATGAGGACCATGGCCAAGAAATGATTTCATTCCTGGTCGCATTCCAGGGCCTGCCGATGCCAACGGAACGGAAGGCAGAGCATTGAAAGAAGGCAATGGGGATTGCCCAGTGCTGTCCCTACCATAAGGAAGAGTGAGGCAGTCACTGCAGGCAGCAGATGCTGAGGAGTGAGGATTGGGCAGGGCTGCTTGCAGCACCACATGGCCAGGCTTGCACCCCCTAAGTGAGCCTGCTCTCCTTCAGGGCAGTGGAGGTTGCTGTTCGGCATTGAGATAAGATTCCACTGCCAGCCTTGGTCAGCTTCTGTACATGAACTTGAGGGAGCCACCATCTTTGCCCTTTGCCTCAAGGAACAAAATGGGGTTGGCCCATTGAACTGACAATTCTCCTTTGCACCACTAATCCTATGTAATGCTTCCACCGAGAGCATCTGCTTCTGCAGAAACGAGGCTGCAGGCGGAAGTAGGTGCAAGTATGTGATTAAAGTGAAGCCAGAGCAAGATCCAGGCAGCAAAACAAAGGCTAGAGTGGACAATGGGACCATCTGGACAGCAGCACATAGGGCAAAGGCAGCAGTGCCTGCCAGGATCCCCCCAACACTTTTGGAGTTCAACCAGAGCCCTTCCAAGGAACAATTTGGGAAGACATGGGTCCCTTTCAGGTCCGAGCAGCTTCCGTCTGTATTGCTCTGCCCCTCTTCACAGTGATTGGTCCCTGTCTTTTCCTGTTCCTCTGTAACATCTCCTGTTGGCAAGCTTTGCCTGTGCAGCAAAGCACCTACTGCATGCAGGAGCTCTGATCCTTACCCTGCTCTGCTGATCTGACTCTGCTACCTCCTCCATTCCTCTTCTCCCCACTGGACAGTCACCTGCACACTGCCTTCAGCAGCCTCCCTTTCTGACCAGTGGTTTTGCCTTTGGGTTAGATGCCCTAGCGTCTTTCCAGCATGCACCAGACATATTGGGCTGGACCTGGCTATATCTGTGAGTTTTGATGTTATGCAAAAGAAGATGCCAACACAACAGTGGTGCTAGTGGAAACTCTCTGTGCAATACATTGCACAACTTGTCATGCAACCTGCTCATGCATTCTCTTCAGCGACAACTTTCAGCGACAACTTTCCGCTGGGGCAAAACATTTCAAGCGTGCAACAAGTATACCACTAAGTGACTTTAATTTAGCAGCAGTTACAGGTAGGTAGCCGTGTTGGTCTGAGTCGAAGCAAAATAAAAAAATTCCTTCAGTAGCACCTTAAAGACCAACTAAGTTTATATTTTGGTATGAGCTTTCGTGTGCATGCACACTTCTTCAGATACACTGTGTATCTGAAGAAGTGTGCATGCACACGAAAGCTCATACCAAAATGTAAACTTAGTTGGTCTTTAAGGTGCTACTGAAGGAATTTTTTTATTTAATTTAGCACTCAGTTTAGTTTTATTACAGCAAAAGCCAGCAATACAAAATACCATAATTCCAAACAAAGAATCAGCAATAACATCACCGGAAGCAAAACCATTACACAGAAGGCATTTGCAATATATTATTCAATAGAAGATATTTACGTTTCTTAATAGCTAAAGTGCAGAATTTGGCCACATCATATGATACTGGAGTTGAGGAATCTTCCAGAAGGAATTTTCGTAAAATTTCGGAGGAGAATTCCAAATAATATTTTAAGGGTTTAAATTTTGACAAGAGGGGTAAAATAAGTCGAGCTCGTTCTTCACTGTAAAATTCACAAAATAAAAGAATATGAGTGACAGATTCTACCTTATTGGACATGCAAGGGCAAAGGCGTTCATGGATTGGTATCCGCATAAATTTGCCGTACAGCACAGCTGAGGGCATTGCCTCAAAGGCCCATCTATAGGCTTCATTGGTGATGTTAGGTAAGTAAGGGGCGGCTGCAAAGTTAGGCCACGATTTTAGACATCTGTAATTCTCCGGGAGTAAGGCATCTTCTTGCTGTAATTCAACATCGTAAAGTCTCTGAGTAATAATTATTTTTGCCTTATTCAGAGTTCCGTTAAAAAGATATTCAGGGTTTAGGCCAATTTGTTTGATCTTATTAGTTATTTGCGTAAGCCAGGGTGGATGGGGAACTGCAGCCAGGAAGTGAGGTAACATTCCCTTTGGATTGGAATGAATTTTCAACCAGAGGGATATTGCTTGCTCCCAGACTTTTAATTCGACTCTGGGGAGTCCTGCCTCTTGCCTTAACATTGCATTAGATGCACTCTTTGGGGTACCAAATAGAGATCTTAAAATTTTTGGTTGTACTGTTTCAAGGATCTTAAGATTGGCAGAAAGTCTAATTTGTGAGCCATACAAGAGTTGGGCTAAGGATTTTGCCTGAAAAACTTTTAGGGTCATAGGAAGGAAGCCGGTGCCTTTCCTTCTGAATAATCTAAGGATGGCATTTACACTTCTTCCTGCTGAAGTAGCTGATACGGTCAGGTGTGTTGACAATTTGGCATTATAATTTAGCACGACTTTGGATTACAACCCATAGACAACAGTGGAAGTGGATAAGGCCCTATGGAGCAGGCAGGCAACCTCAAACTGCATGAGGCCCTCCCACTAACATCAATAAAGCCCTCTGCAAGCAAGCAGTTCAGACCTCTGGCAGATCCTGGCAGATTGTTGGATGGGGAGAAAGGAGACAAGGGTAGAGAGAGAAAGGAGGTCGTCTCCTTTTTGCTTTTGCCCCTCTGCAGGCTTCATGTCTGCTCACAGTTGGCAGACTCTCTCTGATAGATTATCCCTGTTGGAATACAACCATAGACCGAGAAAATGTTGTCATTTCTTGCGCTAAAGGGAAGATCCAGCTGTTGATCATTCAAGCTGCACCACACACACACACACACACACACACACACACAAAACCAAACCCAACTGGATTTCACTTGGGGAGAATAAATGAATAAGCAGGAAAGAGAATCCCGGGATGTAAATTAAAAGGGGAGGGGGAATTTAGCATGGCACCAATAAGTGGCTCCACTGGGTAACAAATTGCAACTCTTTGCTAAAGATGGAAGCCATCAACTCCTTAGGGCAGTAACTTTGAAACCATTTCTTGGAGCACTCTGGGGTTCCCCAAAGCTCAGTTAGAGATTCCTCTGGATGGTGGGAATCATTAACGGTGAAAGACAGCTTGTCTGTCATTTGCAATCTCCCCCCCTGCAATGCCAGATGTTGGAAGGGCACTGGGAATGTTTTAGGTTGTGCTCAGTTCACGCAGAGCCATGAACAGACCCAACCAGGGACCTGCATGAAATAAGTATGCCCCAGAATCCTCTGCGAGGGCAGCGGAATCCCTGTAAAAGAAATGCAGGGCTTCTTCAGCAGGTGAGTCAGCATGGAACAGGCTCCCTGGAGAGGGGAAAAAATATTTATCATTTATTTATTACATTTAGATCCCACCTTTCCTCCAAAGAGCTCAAGATTATGGACATAGCTCTCCCCACCTCCTCATTTTATCCTCCCAACAACCCTGTGAGGTAGGCTAGGCTAAGAGACAGTGACTGCCTCCCACCCCAGGGTCACATAGTAAGCTGAGTAGGGGATTTGAACCCTGGACTCCCAGATCCTAGTCTAACCCTCTAACCATTACATCACACTGGCTCTTTGGGGATGCTACTCTTTTCTTTGGGAACCTTCCAAAAACGGAAGCATCTTGTATCCAGAGAGCTGGCTTAATGCAGAAGCATCTGCCACAGGTGCCTATGCTCCTCTCCCGCACCCCTGAGGACTCCTTAAGACCCAAGCCAAAGAAAATTAACCTATTTTGTTTTAAAGGTTCTGAAAATATCCCCGTTTCCCAACAATGTGATAGGGGTAAAAATTGCCAGGACAGCTGACAGCAATCTGGCTGTTCCCCTCCAAGGTGAGATGCAGCTCACAGAGGGAACATGGTTTAATCGTTCCTTCGCATTGCAGCTGCATAAATTTTGTACTCTAAGCCTATTCCCTTGATTGATCTGTGTTCCTCCACTCCCCACAACACCCTTTTCCTTCATCCCACCCCCATCTCCCATATCTCTCCTTCCTTCCTTCCTTCCTTCCTTCTCTCGGTTTGTTTCTTTAAATAATCATATAACCCTCACTTTCTTGAGCGCTACCTTTATCCTCTTCATGAAGCCAAGTAGATTTTATGATGGGGAAGCACATAGCCAATCTCTACTCCATCAGCAACCCACCATCCTCACCCCCAAGCTGGTCAGCTTGGACCATCAAGGGGAGGGAGGGGAATAAGAGGAGAAGAAAGGGTAGGGAGAAGGTCCCCAAGGATTTGAGATGAGAAATGCAGGTCACTGTCACCTCTACTTTTCCTTCAGAGTCAACAGAGGGACAGAATGTCAATCAGCTTGGAGGCCCCTTTCTGCCAAACAGTGCGCAAGGCAATGAATTTGCTGTGCTGCAGCAACATCTGAGCACCTGCCTAATCTGGCAAAGAGCTTGAAATGGGAAGGCATGCAGCTGCCTTACAACAATTTGCCCATCTAGACCAGCACAGAATGACAACAGCTTTCCAGGGTCTCAGGCAAAGAAGGGTCCTTCCCAATCACCTGCTGCTACCTGATAGTTTGGATTCAGATGTTGCTGGACTACAATTCCCACCATATCTGGCTATTGGTCATGCTGGCTGGGGCTGACAGGAGTTGGAGTCCAATAACATCTGGAAGGCTAGAGGTACCCCACCACGGTTTTAACTGGAGATTCTGGAAAACTTGGGATCTTCCACCTGCCATGCCTGCAGTTTACCCTCTGCACTATGTTCCCTTCTTTGCAATCCTGGTGCTCTCTGAGCTAGCTCGTGATGATAGACATTGTAGCTACTATCTGTCTATCTATCCCCCACAAGACCTGGGATGTAATGATCATGAATAAAATCATGAGCTATAAGCAATTGTTGCAAGGAAAAAACAGGGAGGGGGAGAGCAATTGATGGCACCTTGAGCTCCTTGGAGGAAAGGTGGGGTCTAAATGACAAAATAAAATAAACTATGGAATGGAAGAAACCACTCAATAGAAACTTTAAAACAAAACTGGATGTCCTATCTTTTGTACAGGAATCAAAATCAAACAGGAAACACTTGGTTTTGATTTCTGTCTATATATGTAACAAAAAACCATGAATATATCATTGGCAGGTTGCATTCAACTTCATGAGACACAAGCGATGTGGCAGCAAGTTCCATAGTTTAACTATCTGCTGCATGAAGAAGGGCATTATTTTATCAGTCCTAAGTTTTCCAACATTCAGCTTCA
Organism: Zootoca vivipara; assembly: GCF_963506605.1. Classification (NCBI taxonomy): domain Eukaryota; kingdom Metazoa; phylum Chordata; class Lepidosauria; order Squamata; family Lacertidae; genus Zootoca; species Zootoca vivipara. The sequence continues at coordinate 21,096,884 of NC_083290.1, forward strand.
TTGGGGGCCCACAAGTTCTCATGTTATGAGAGCAGGAGAAAAACTGTAAAAGAGCAGCTGGAGGGGGAATCAAGAGTGTGACAGCAGTGGGGACAAAGTGCCAACACCCCCTTTCCCCCAATGCTGGAGTTCTGCTCCAAATGGCCCCTGCTCCCCACTTTGGCTGCTATTTGGTAAAACAAAAAGCTAAGCACACAAGGGCCAATCAAATGCTTGATGTCACCTCTGGTTTGCACCTCAGGAAGTCTGGGCCTGGTCAGTGCCCAGAAACCCACCTACAACACCTTGAGTTCCATTATGGAAACAAAGACAAAAGATAAATGTATTAAACAAAGCACATGAACAGCCTCGCAGTAGTGGATACAGGCACCGCTGAGAGGGGTGGAGAAAATCCTATTCTGTGTTAATCTTCCTCTTTGGAAAAGACATACTGTATTGGGTACACCTGACACCCTTTGCTGGCTCGCTTAGAGTGATGGGCATTCAAAGCACATCAGGCTAAAAACAAGCTATTCGGGGGAACTCCAGCGTGAGAAGGGCAAGGCCCCTTTCTACTCCGAGTTCTGGCCGAGTGAGAAAGAAAAGAAGCAGAGAGCAAAGCATGCTGGGATGACTCACAGAGGGCCGTACCAAACTGAGAATGTCTGTTCATATCCACCATCATAGCCAGGCTCCCAGGAAACATTGGCAGAGGTCATGGAAACAGCGATGCGCACGTTGCCCGGGGCATGGGGGCTTGTGCCTGAAAACAGGGAAGAGGGGGAGAGAAAAAAGAATGAAACTGTTTAAGATGCTGAGAGGAAATGATTAGGGGGTGGGGAATTGTTGCACATCAAATTATAGAGTTATTTTTTAAAACTGGGGTGCAGAACCTTTTTCAGCCTGAAGGCCACATTCCTGCATGGGAAATCTCCCAAGGGCCACATGTCAATGGTGGGTGTGGCCAGACAAACACCACTCTCCCTCCAAGCATGCAAGAGGTACCATCACAACTCAAGGACATATTACAACCAGGTAAAAGCAGGAAGGCACAGAGCATGGTCTGGGAAGGTGTGGCAGAGTCCAAAAAGCTAGTTGAAGTAGCCTGAAGGGCCATGTTCAGTCCCTGGCCCTGAGATTCCTTGCTACAGATGATATTTATTATTATTATTATTATTATTATTATTATTATTATTATTATTATTATCTTTGAGACTACTGTTTTGAGATCATTAGTGTGTTTAACAATCCTTACGATAATTTAGCCAAATTTTCTAAATTTGGGTAGCCTCCCCTATATTATACATTCCATTATCTTCATATTCTCGAAGCTATGGACATGAGTTTGACCAAGCTGCGGGAGGCAGTGGAAGACAGGAGTGCCTGGCGTGCTCTGGTCCATGGGGTCACGAAGAGTCAGACACGACTAAATGACTAAACAACAACAAACTTCATACAGTATTTCTTATTTTCTGTCTTTATCAGGACAAAGTACCAGGACAAAATAAAGAGAGAGCACATAGCTGTTAAGAAGCAGAGGAACAGAGAAGTAGAAATTAAAAGGCCAAGCGACCAGGTTCAAAGCTGGCAACCTTGTTTAGGAGAGGGTGTCACCATGCAACATCAGTAATTTTGACATTCTTAATGTGAGGGTATCAGCATTATCCAGTGGGCATCTTCCCTCTCTTCACAACCCTTGACAGAAACCTCTTCTGCTAATACCACAATGGTCTTTGTCCATTGGCAGCAACACAGATCCATGGGTCACTTCATGAGAACGTGAGCAGAGCCCTCCTGGATCAGGAGAAAGACCCATCTGGTCTAGCATCCTGTTCTCACAGTGGCCAACCAGGTGACTATGGGGAGCCCAAAAGCAGGTTCTGAGTGCAAGAGAAGTTCTCTGCACTTGTGATTCCCAGCAATGGACACTCAGAGGCATTCGGCCTTCAACAGTCGAATCAGAATACGGACACTGTGACTAGTAGCCATGGATATCGTTATTCAGCATGAATATGTCTAATGCTCTTTCACAGCTGTCCAAGTTGATGGTCATCACTATGTCTAAAATGGATACACAACCAGTCCATGCAATCTGTGCTTTAGGGAGGTTCAGCTGCTCATACTATTACATCAGTGTGGTCTGCGTGCTGCATTGGGGCTTGTGGACCTTCCAGAAGCACATCCATTATATTTAAAAAGATACATTATTTATTATAGGGCTATGTAGACACGACTGCTCACCTACCTCACATTATTTCTAGGTATAATACAGTGTGATCCAGGGAAAAGTCAATATTCTAAAGCCAAAGAGAACCCCTTAGTGATCAAATAATTATGAGGTTTCACAATTCTCCCTCCTCTGCATCCCCTCCACATATATATTTGGATGTTATATTGTCATACGAGAAGCTGGGCTTGCTCTGAGGTTGCCCCAAAACTATGGAATGTCCTTCCCATGGAATGTCTACTAGTCTCACTCATTTGACTTTTTTCTGAAAAGGGCTCTGCAGTCCACCTTCTGCTAGGAAGAGGATTGTGCCTCTACCTTTTTGCTTATCTGTAAAACAAAGAGGCAATGCTTTGGAAAGGTGCAGATGAACCTAAGCAGTAATCAAGGAAGCACAGAGGATGTGAGTCCATAGGAAGCTGTCTTATACAGGGTCAGACCACTGGAGCTATTTAGCTCAGCATTGTCTACACTGGCTAGTGGCAGCTTTCAGACAGGGATTCTTTGCCAACCCTACTCAGAGATGCCGAGGAATTCAACTTGAGACCTTCTGCATGCAAAGCAGATATTCTAACACTGAGCTATGGTTCTTCACCAAAATCTGAGTAATTGGGGGCCTGAATCCTGCTAGGCCCTGAGATATTGAGGCTAAAGCCATATATGCCTCTAGGCTCATCATTTACAGGTGAGAAACTTGCTCCAACCAACAAGAAAGGATGCTCCTTTTCTTCCTCTTCAATCCATCTAAAGAGATAGCCAAAATAAATTTTAAAAAATAAAAAAAGAATTAAAGAGCAGATTTTAGCAATAGGTTCATTGGAGCATGAAATGAAAAGGGAAAAAATGATCTTCTCTTCCTGGGAACCATCTATGACTCAGACATGGCATTTGCCACAGAGATCATCCAAGAAATATGAGCCTCCCTTGACACAGAGAAGCACATCACTTCCCTCCAATTATCCATTAGCCACTCTGCTGGCTGTAGGCTCAAGCATTTTGACTCCTGGAGCAAACAGATGGGACAGTTGAAAATTCCACACACTGAAATCATTAAAAAGAGAGGCAAAGAGAAGATGGGGAAACAGCACTCAACCCAAAACACAGGGTAATGGATTGGCATTTTTTCATTCAAAGGTGGCAGAACAGTATTTTCTTTTATCTCAGGTCAAACTTTCAAGAAAACATGCTTCCAGATGAGGTCACAGAGATAGAACTAACAGGTGATATATGCTGTTTTCTAAAGAAACTTATCAGATTTCCCCCAGAAATACAGGTAGTAAATAAGGATTAGATGGGTGGGGATACATACTGGTGTTTTAATGCCAACAACACTATGCAGATGTTGCAAAACAAAAACAAAAAAACCCTTGAATTCATAAGGAACCCTGATTCTAAAATAAGTCTCCATCATTCTTCCCTGTTTATCTATCCTCAGTGCTGGATCAATTATGCATCACCTAGAAGCCTTTATGAACCTGATGGTGCCACTAGACCTTGGCTAGTTGGCTCTTTTCAAGGAAACATAAATATATGGGAATTTTACTTGTCTTCCAGTATGGATCCAAAACTGGATATCAGATATCCAGAGGCCAGACTTTCTAAATACGGAGATCAGCTTCCATCGCTATTCCCATGAGAACTTCTCCTTTCTCCACATACCCTTCATTCCCAGAATGCCTTCTCCTAATCCATTCTTTTCCTATTTTGGAGACACTATCAGCTCTGTTCTATCTAGGAAGCCAGCCATGAGCCACTCCTCCTCCTCAACTGACTCTATTCCATTCTCCTCATCACCACCAACATTCAGGCATCCTGTCCCGTTTGGTTGTAACCTCTCATTAGGATTTTGTTCACCATTTCCCTTCCTACCCTTTTCAGTTGCAACGGTCAAGAGAGAACTGCATTCCTTATTACAGATATTTCCATCCTCCTGGATACCACCATCACCTGCTCAAGAGACTTGGCCACAAAAGCAGATCTGCTATTTTCAGACCCATCGGATTTGGGGCGGTTCCCAAACTGCTATAGTTCCAAGGTTCAAAAAGCACAGGCAAGACTATTTCACAACTACTGCAATTCAGTCAGCACTTAAAAACGGTGCTCCAATGGTTGAGAGGGGGGGGGGTATCCTTATTAAAACCCACAAGGTTCCCTTCCTGACTCCTTCAATTTTAGCCTAATCATTCCCCCCCCCCAAAAAAAAAAACCCGTAAAAAATTGCACCTTTAAGGGACTGCCATGAAATGTATTTTGAGCCCTGTAATTTGAGCAGTGATTTGTTTTGTTTTGTTTTGTTTTATGGCAAGCCACACTATTACACATTGTTATCTGACTATTCCTTGCAGGTCATTCTTGTGAAATGTTGTTGTTGTTGTTTGTTGTTGTTGTTGTTGTTGTTGTTTAGTCGTTTAGTCGTGCCCGACTCTTCGTGACCCCATGGACCATAGCACGCCAGGCACTCCTGTCTTCCACTGCCTCCCGCAGTTTGGTCAAACTCATGTCCGTAGCTTCAAGAACACTGTCCAACCATCTCGTCCTCTGTCGTCCCCTTCTCCTAGTGCCCTCCATCTTTCCCAACATCAAGGTCTTTTCCAAGGATTCTTCTCTTCTCATGAGGTGGCCAAAGTATTGGAGCCTCAGCTTCACGATCTGTCCTTCCAGTGAGCACTCAGGGCCGATTTCCTTAAGAATGGATAGGTTTGATCTTCTTGCAGTCCATGGGACTCTCAAGAGTCTCCTCCAGCACCATAATTCAAAAGCATCAATTCTTCGGCGATCAGCCTTCTTTACGGTCCAGCTCTCACTTCCATACATCACTACTGGGAAAAGCATAGCTTTAACTATACGGACCTTTGTAGGCAAGGTGATGTCTCTGCTTTTTAAGATGCTGTCTTGTGAAATGTTACCATCCAAAATGTGTATGTAAAAGGTTGATTGCAAGAGCTTCAGAAATCTGTGATGTCATATGCTCTGTGGCAGTTATGGCAGTCAGTTGAACAGTCTTAACAGTTAGACCGGCAGGTATGCTGTGTTGTGCTGCTGTCTGCCTCAGAGTCAGAGTTCGTCTGTAACAATTTAATCTGTGTAAGATGTTTTAGCAACCTATGTATCACCTACCTGTGTTGTATATTTATGTATCACCTACCTGTGTTGTATATTTAATCTGCAACTGCAAGTACACTAAGGAAAAGCTATTTGCTCTTTAAACTTTAAAAGAGTGTGTCTTGCGTAGTTTTTATAGGAGGGGAAAAGAGAACTAATTAACAGGTCGAATGACCCAGGACTGTCTTCCACAAAGCTCTGTTAAATGGGAACTAGAGTCTAATTCCTGCAATTCTGAACCACCATTGCACTGTTGGTTTAACAGTGTAGCTGTTCGTGCTGATTGGGGTTTTTTCTCCCCACAGCTCTGTAAGAACTATTTGCAGATGGTTGCTTCCTCAGGAACGTTATCCGCAATAGCAAATACAACATTTTTTCACTCCAGGAGAAGAAAAGCCACAAACATCCATGGCACCCCCCCGTTTGATGCCTTGGCCATGCCCATGAACGCTTCCAATCCATTCCCATACCTACCGATGACGGTCAGATGAGTGCTAGCAGTTATGCTTGTGACTATGTTGGTAGCGACACATTCCCACTCTCCGTGGTCATCCTTGCTGAGAGATCGGAACTGGAGGCTGCCACTTGGAAGGGTGTTGTGCTTGCTTCTACTGGGCTTCCCTACCTTGGTCAAACAACAGAGAAAGCACAGGGGAAAGGGAGGAGAGATAAAGAGAGAAAAAACACAACTCAGAGGCATGTCGCAAGGGCAGCAGAGTGGGGCGACATGATGCCAATGCTGCTAGCACAAACTGGGAGATGGGTGCAATTCTGCGCCCTTCTTGCAGACACTTGGAGGCATCTTTGGCAAAATCATTGGCCAGAGAGGTCAGCTCCCAAAAGGCGGTACTGTATAAGCAAGTAAGGCAGGTGTGGAGCAAGGAGCACAAAGAGGTACAAGGCAGAGCTGGAGAACCAGCAGATATGAGGCAGCAGGCAAGCACAGAGCAAGGAGTGGGCATGAGGGTGCTTCTGCTGCACAGCTAAAGGGGGGGTTGGGCAGGGACCTGGGTGGCCCTGTGCCCCCCTTCACAGTGGACAGTTCCTTACTTGAAGGGCTGCCTGGCTCAAGTCCAGTTTAAATGAGAAAGATTCGTAAGAAAGAAGAGCAGGAACAACCCTGAAGTTACACATTCTCAATTAGCAGCTGGTCAGCAAGCTGAGCAGGGACACAGGTAATCAACCCATAGTCTGCTTCCACTATGGTGAGATGTACAAATTTAGAAATAGTTAAAACAGAAATCCAGTACATCTATGAAGTAGCACATGCAAATCTGCATCTACCACTCTTCTTTGGGGGTGGGTTGATCCATTGTTTTTTCTTAGCCACTGTTATAGGAATTCTAAGGTCTCATATATAAAAATCATATGTTCATAAATTCACAAGGCAAACACATACAGAAGTATATAAACTATGTGTCTGAAATACTACAGGAGAGCAATCCTGAAACCATTTTGACTCTCCCAAATTGACCTCAAATGTTTCTCTGCAAAGAGGAAGGAAATGGGAAAACCTCCCCATTGTCTCTTTGCTCACAAATCCTGTCCGAAGGGCCTATCCGTGTATGAATAGGGTGAGCCTGTGACCTGGATTCAGGAACTGACTATTTTACCATCACAAAAGAATGGCCAGGATGCCCAGATAAAAGCAATCAGTGACCATTAGGTATCCATTCCTGGCAGACAGGTTTTCTGCTGTAGACCGCCCCTTCAGTGATGTATATATGATGTTTTGGGGTGGTGGTCTTGAGCTACAGGGGAGGCAATTTTCAAATGTCTATAAAAGAGCTTGCACACTATTCCTCTCTTCCCTCCCTGCGTGGGGTGAGTGGGGGACCCTGTTGCAACAGTTTAATAAAGATCATGCTTACTAGCTGCTTTGCTTTTCAATATACTCTGGTTGGTCTCTGTTATTTTCTCCTACCAATAGAGAACCTACATAAGGACTCTATATGGGCTCTTAGATACCCAATAAGGGAAAGGGAGCAATATTTTTCTTATAACAGCCACCTTAAGAGGCACCTGCTTATGACAAATGGTAGTGATGGATGGAAAAAAGTAGCCTAATGTTCCTGCTCTACTACTCCACTGGCAGAGCACCTACCTGAGTAGAGCAGGCTTCTCCCTGCAGATGTTCACCCTCCAAAGGATGCAGGCCAGTGGGGTCAGGCAACAATAAGATGAAGTGTTCTTGTATGACCTGATGATCTGGTCACTGGTAGATAGATATTGTTTTGCATTCTACGTACTGTTGTTTAGTTTAAAGCTTTAGGCCACTAGAGGGAGCTGCAACACTGTGGATCTCACCTGCATTCACCGTATTAATATCTGGTTGCATGATGAGGAAATCACTCTGTTTCCCTTGGGTTTCAGGCACAGAGGCGTAGCAAGCCCAGGTGGTACCCGGTACGATTTTATTTTTGTCAACCCCCCCCCCCCCATCGACAGCTCGGGGGAGGCTTGGAAGTCGCAGGCAGGTGCCAAATGTCCGCCCCCCCCCCTACGCCTCTACGCCCCTACCCCCGTAACTCCCAAGTAAAAGGGAAAGGGGGGAGCTATGCCGCTTTGTTGGGGTGCTGGCAAAGCTGCGTTCTCTTGGGACCTAGGGCTCCCGTCTACCCCCCTCCCTGGCTTGCTGTAAAGCGGCAAAGCGGGAGCCGCTTAAGCGAGCCAGGGAGGGAGGGAGGGTGGGAGGGGGAGCCTGGCTTGCCGTAAGTGGCTCCTGCTTTGCCGTACAGCGAACTGGGGAAGGAAGTAGGGGGAGCTATGGCTCCTGTGCACCCCTCCCTGGCTCGCTGTAAAGTGGCAAACCAGGAGCTGCTTACGGTGAGCCGGGGAGGGAGGGGAGGTGTGGCTCCCGTCCACCCCCTCCCTGGCTCACTGTAAAGCAGCAAGGCAGGAGGGAGGCTGGCAGGGGGCCCCCCAGTTCGCCGTAAGTGGCTCCTGCCAGCGGCAGAGGGACCCCACCGCTGTCCGTATGGCATTTCAGTGGCACCGGTGCCAAACCGCTATGTACATCGCATGTGCGGTGGCGCTATGCACAGCGCATGCGTGCGACGCCGCACATGCATTGTACATAGCGGTTTGCCACTGGCGCTGCCCGAGAGTGGTAGGGATGTTGGCAGGATCCTCTGCTCGCAGCTGCAGCAGCGGCAGAGGGATCCTCCACTTGCGGCTGTAGCAGCGACAGAGGCATCCCACTGCTCAGGCAGCGCCGACGGCAAACCTCTATGTACAGCACATGTGCTGCGTCGCTACGTACAGCGCATGTGTGCGGCACCCCACGTGTGTTGTACGTAGCAGTTTGCCTCCACAAATGGAGGATCGTGCACATGCGGTGTCCGCTCGCGCCACTGCACCCAGGCCGGAGCGGCAGGGCAAGCACACCACGGGGTGCCTTCTTGTCACCCTCCCAAACATGGAACCCAGGGCACACCGCCCCCACCCCCACCTTGCGACTCCACTGTTCAGGCAGTGCCGTTTCCCAAAGAACAGGTATGGGGAACCACAAGACTACAAGCCCCACCATCCCTTGCCACCAGCTGTACTTGCTGGGGATGATGGGAGTTGCAGTTCAGCAACACCCTAAAGGACAAAAGGTTCCCTGCCTCTGCACCAGAAGATGGCCGTAGGGTGATGTTTAGGGTGGCACTTGGCCATGGGAATCACTTTAGCTGCAGCAATGAACAAAACAGATCTCCCCCTCCTGACCTCTGACAGTGTACAGGTATGTTGCTTGTCAAAAAGAAAGTAGAGGCGATGGAATAAAGAGGTACAGACAGTCCAAGCAGCAATCAAGGGCACGTTGAGGAAATGAGCAACTGCCTTATACTGGGTCAGACCACAACTAACAGGACCAGGTCAGGGATGCTGGGAGTTGTAGTCCCAAAACATCTGGAGGGCGGAGTTTGCCTATGCCTGGTCTACACTAACTGGCAGCAGCTCTCCAGGTTTTCAGACTCTGTGTCTTTCCCAATACTACTTGGAGATGCTGTGGGATTGAACACGGGACCTTCTGCACACAAAGCTGATCCTCTACCACTGAGCTACCCCCCTTCCCTGAAGTTCAGGGGCCCAAGACCAGATGTGGAGCACAGCTAGGCAAGCAGCAGTAGGCTAGAATGGGAAGAATGCAAAACGGAAGATCACAGAAAAACGGGAAAACTGATATCACTTGGTGGCTTTGGTTTGGACCTTTCCCCCTGCTGAATCTCTCCCAGCAGACACAAAATGGGAGAAACCCCTTGTGCATTTGCTAAGAGTCAGAGCTTGAGGGAGGACACCCACTGTGGGCAGCAGCTGAATGAGATGTTTTGGGGTGGGAAAACTCAGAGCTGCTACGCTACTTGTAAGAAATATGCCTTCACTGGAGGTATTTAAGCAGAGGCAGGATTACTATTTCTTAGGGCTGCAAGATTCTTGCAAAGGGAGTGGGACTGGATTACCTCCCAAGGTCCCTTTCAACACTAAAATTGATATGCTCCTCATATGAAAGACTGCTATAGTTAAGAGACAGTGTCCTCCTGACTGTACTCCAGCTAGGAACGGGAGAGAATTTTGAGTTTTGTTTACATTTTAAGGATAAACTACCAAATTTGCACATCTCAAGCCGATGCACAGAACAAAAAGCGACTATCCTACAAAATTCACACTTCCCCAAATTCTGCAATGCGGTTGCCCAACCAATCTGTCTAAAATGTATATATTAAGGGAAAGTGGGAATAAACACGTATATTTCATTAAAATAATGAACAAGTATGCATTGTGTTTGGGGAAATTGCTTGCAAAAATGTGCACATTAGTAAAAACTGAGTACAAACACAGATGTATTAAGAGATATTTGTACTCAAATGCTGACAAGATTTTCAGAAGGACCCCCCCCCCCCAAAAAAAAATGCAAATTGCTGGGGAAATGTAGAGAACTGGATTTAAGAGTAAAAAAATTGAAAATAGAGAAAAGCAAAACTAACAGGTTCTTTCATCTGTAGCTCCAGCAAATCATGGTTTGATCTGGCAGTACGTTATAAAATATTAGCATAGAAAGAGGCAAGTCTGTCCTATGCACTGCACTGTGGCAACTGTAGCACTGGAGGGAGGGGTCCACAATGGGGGGGGGGGAATTGCAGTAGATACTGGCACAGAGGAGTGAGTGGAGGAAGTGGGCAAGTGAGAGCCAGTGTGGTGCAGTGGTTAGAGCATCAGGCTAGGACCTGAGAGACCAGGGTTCAAACTCCCACTTAGCCATGAAGTTCACTGAGTGACCTTAGGCCAGTTGCTGCCTCTCAGCCTAACCTATCTCATGAGGTTGTTGTGGGGACTAAATGAGGAGAGGGGAAACCATGTATGCCACCTTGAGTTCCTTGCAGGAAAGGTGGGATATGAATGCAATAAAGAAATGAATAAAACAGAGCGGCTCATTTTGCAATTGCTGCTGTTGCTGGCTGACGGTGGCTAAGGTTTCTGCAGCTTCTACGGCTTCCTTGCAAGGAGCTGGGCCTCTCCCCCACCCACCTGCGGGACGGGGGCGGCAGTGGTACAGCCCGAAGCGAAGCAGCTGAACCCGCAGTTTTGCTCTTACCGGGACAGAGTGTGGCTTCTCTGTCTGCAATATTCACCAAAAGCCAAAGGCACTGCAGATTTTTCTGGCAGGCCGGGTACCTTTCTCCAGGCGATGGCAGGAAAGGGGTCTCCTGCAGCAGCACAGGGTATCAACAGCTCCCTCCCTGCCTCTTGTCTGTACTCCCAGCCTGGTAGCACCGTAAAATAGGGCGGGTCCTGCAGCCAGGGATGGAAGGCAAGGGGAGAGAAAGGCGGGTGGGGAAAATTAAAAAATCGAACAACTCTCATTGAATGCACAACCGAAACCTGCATTAAAAAAAACTGCCATCCAATTACAGAACTTTTAGCCAGTTAATGAGTCTGCCAAAAGCCAGATGGTTAAACAGATTACATTGACATACATACAATCACTGACCCATGTAAATTCACGGGTGAGGCGGGTGTGCAATACCTTCTCTGTGTTCGTTCTCCCTTCACACACTCTCTCCCACTGACGCTCAGCTGCTCACAACACTCATGCAAGCATGCAGCTTGCTCAACTTGGTTTGCACGATGCTCTCGTACGCACACATTCACTGTCCATTTCATGGAGACAGTATGTAAGAGCTGCCCAACGCTGGCAGATTGACAGGTCATCTTCTCTGCTGGGTGCCTCCAACTGACAGCACCATCTCCTCCTCCTCCTCGACATTTACATGCTGACTTTTTCAGCTTCTTAGAAGGTGGATTGTTATACGTATGTCCTATCACTTAGGGTGAGCTGATCTGATTTGGGGCACCCAGAGAGGTTCTGTACTGTACCCCTGCACACCACACCCAGCCAGGAGAGCTTCACAACAGCCAAGTCTTGCCATCACAGCTGGCATTTTGTTAATGCAGATTGCATCCAAAGATAGGCATGCTCAGTGGGCTTACTCTGAGTAGGTCTGCTGGACACAACCCTCTGTGTGCAATATGCATAGTTCACAAGCTTTTCAGAACAGCAATATATCAAGAGGTGAGATACTAGCTGCCTCTGGCTCTTCCCAACTATCCCTCAGAGTTATTGCATCAGGCTGCTGAGCTTGAGGGAGAAGCTTCCTCAACACTGCCTCTGTTGAGGGACCAGACACCTTTAGCCTTCTCTCAGATGTCACCTGGCAGCAGCTATTCCATCAGGCTATGTGGGCCATTTGCATTCAAGCTGATTGGTATAAGCACTTTAAGAACTGCTGGGGGGGGATTCTGCCCTCCTCCCTCCCTGTTCCCTTTTCCTTGTGTGCCATGCCTTTTTATTCTAAAATAAATTTTATTCTAGAATAAAAGCCTAAGGGTACACAGTGCTACACTACTTCGTGTGTGTGTGTGTGTGTGTGTGTGTGTTTGCTGCTTTGTGAGCCTCTTCAGTTAAAAAGAAAGATAGTAATTGTAAGGAGGAGGCTTAAAGAGAACAGCCCCCCCTCATCAGGTTGAGCTCTTCGCAGAGCAGCAAGTCCAGTAGCGGATCGGATTACAGGAATCAGGAAGTAGAGAAGGAGGTGAGAGGCTCTGACAGCATGCGAGAGCCTCAGCACCGTGTAGAGAAGAAAGCAGCTGGGAAGGAAATGACAGGATCGGCCACTGGAGAGCAGTCAGAAAGGCAGCCCTTCCCCCCGATGCCCGAATTGAGGCGCACGGCACCCCAAGCTGTTATGTTGGGCGCGAAACAGGAAGAAGCCACTGCGAGGTACTGACTCGGACTAAGCAGACATGTTTTCCAGACTCTTTGCACTGTAAATAATATGCACAATAAAAACACCTTGAAGACAAGGAGGTGTGGGGCGTCGTTACTCAAGAGTAGCCACAAAAACCTTGGACAGTAATGTTTAAAAAGTAAATAAATACCTTCAGTACGAGTCGGGCAGGGGGGGACTGGCCCATTGTACCCAGGGCATTATAAGGCACGCAGGTGTATGTGCCAAGAGCTTCTTCCGTTGCCTCTTCTATTCGAATTGAGCCATCTTCCATCAGACTCCAGCCAGAAAACTGCACAGGTGAGAGAGAAGACTAGACACATTGCAGTTTTTGAGTTTCATATGAGATATATTGGCTGTTTTGTGTTTTTTCTCTCCGCTTAAATTATCTATTTGAATGTGTAGCCGTATATTTAAGTGTAGATGCTGCATAGACTGGAACCATAATGAACCCCTCTTCTTCAGCTGACATTTCAATATACGCTTTGATGTAATGCTTTTCATTTGTCAATAGATGTCGCTACAGTGCTGTTTGCACCACCTAGTGATTCAGGGTAGAACTACACTAAACTTAACATAACTTGTAGTTGTAGGATTCCGCTTTAAAGACTTTTCCTTTAAGACAATGGTGTTACTGTAGCTGCATTTTGAGGGGGAAGACCAATTCTTGAGGTGACAGAGAGGAGTATTTTAACCCTGTCCAATTCTGCATTTTTTCTTCTGGAAGTTCTCCCCTGCCCTGACCCCCTGGAGACACATGAGTTTCACTCTGCTAGTGAAATAATATGGGTATCTAAGGAAATTTCAAGTGGGGGCCTAAGCACTGTGTCATGGCCAGGAGCTGATTATGGGAGAGGGAGTTAGGAACAAATCCATCCTAGGTTCCTAATTTCCAGGTTTAACCACAACACATTAAATACACTACAGGAATGGGGGCCTAGTCTGTCCAGGTACCTGTTCTGATTCAGGTTTTTGTTCCCAGGCCACAAAGGCCTCCGTCTCTATGCCCAGAAACCTCTAATGCAGCAATGGGGTCAATGTTGCAAGTGTTGGGAGCGTGTAAAGTTCTCCTGGATGCAGAAGGCCTAAGAAGGCCTCCTCGGTGCAAACCGAGGAATCCATTCCAAATTCCACAATCCTCTAGAATTCTGGCAGAGTGAAATCACCCAAACTTTCCAGAATGGGAACAAGCAGTTCAGCTCATCCTTAATTCAGAAACGTTCTAGCAGCTGCCAGTTCCTCAATGTCAGAGCTTGGAAAGTTCATTTTTAAAGAGAAAAAGAAAAAAAGCAGCGAATTCTAGTTCTAGGCCAACATGTCTAAAAAGAAATTACAGTACTGTATTTTTTCGTCTATAAGACTCAGACTATTTGGGGGGGGACTCAGATTTAAGAAAATGGGGGGTGGCCCAGAGTATAAGACACCCTCTAAGTTTTGACATTATTTTTTAGGGGAAAAACCTAGTCTTATACATGGAAAAATGTGGTAATTCCAGCTCATATTGGTCCCCCTTTACAAAATGAACTATCTTGGCTCATGTTCAGTTCAAGTTCATCCAAATGATCACCGGCAAAATACTTTTCAGTATTCACAATGTGACAAGCAGCTGTGCTGAGGCATACAGTGTTCTTCAAACAACTAAAACAACATCAAAATATGGACACAGTGGGATGTGAATAGCTTAATTCATTCCTTCAAACAATTATCATATTTAAGCTTAAAGGCCCCCCCAAGTCCAAAGTGTAAGAAAAGAAAATCCACATGCAAGAAGTTGAAGGTTTTAACTGGAAATTGTTCAAAGTTCCACCCTAAAACAAACTCAATCTACATTCAGTTCACTCAAAAGTTATGGGAGCAACTTTCAGGTGTCGTTCAGAGGTCTTTGAACTAATTCAGTGAACTTTTTTTAATTCAAGCTAGTTTATTCCAAACACTGCATAGAAGAGAGAGAATGAATTACTGGAGTTAGAAACTGCTGAGTTCTGGTCCCTTAGTTCTGTTTTTTTTAAGGGGAGGGGGGAGCAGGAAGGAAGATTCAAAGCTGCAGCTGTAAAACATCAAGAATCACACCTAGCAAATGCTGAGGAGGAGGAGGAGAAAAACAGGACAGCAGTTCTTAAGATTTGTACGGGGAGGATTCATAAACCAAAATCCCCTTGTCAACATTTTGGACTGCATTTGTAATCCCTTTGTTTCTGTCTGCTGGGAGACGGTCAGTTATCATAATTGGCCTACTTGGATGGCACAGATGTATTGCTTCGGGGAAACATGTTGACACAGAGCCCTGCTAATGAGTTGTGGACAATTCCTCCTCCTGGCATCAGCTTGAATATAGCTCAGGTCAGTAGCGCTCAACAAAAACAAAGTACCCTAGGATCACCAATTATTCCCATCATCATGATGGCTGGGGTGCAAAATCATTCCATACCAACCCGAGTGCCGGCCTCGATTCCAGCATATAGCAACGTATTCCAGAGTAAACTACTGCTGACTGTAATTTCAAGGGAACATAGGCTCGCTCTCCTCCACATCCAGAAGGTCCACATCCAGCCCCAGTGCCCACTCCATTTAAGGGAAGCCATTTGTCCCAGATCAGATCAAGACAGGGGCACCGCTAGGTACCTAGAGGGCTTTGGGTGCAGGCTCACGACACCTATGTGTATCCATGTATAGATCTTCCTTTGGGAAATTAAAGCGGTGGATAGAACATGGTCTCCCAGGCACTGCACTTTACAGCATGCATCACCCAGTAAACAAGACTAAAAATGTTTAAAAGTTTAGGTGTTTAATAGCGGGGACTGGGGAAAGGCAGGAAATCTAGGGCACTGCAGAAAAGAACTGGGCTCAGGCTTCCTAACAATCTTCCTGGATGACCAAAGGATCATCTGGTGCACTGCTCCTTCTGCAGCTGTGGCCAAGCAGATGCCCCCCAGCAAGCTTGCAAACAAAGCAAGACTGAGGTATCCTTTGTTGCCTGCTCAAAAACATCTGAGATCTCATGCCTCTGAATAAAGCATCGTGCCAAACATTGGGTCCCTGGGAGGGTCATTTCTGGTGGTCAGGTCCTGAGAACAGGAGGAGTTAATATCCATCCAAGCGTGCCCCGTAGCAGGTGTGTTGTCCAAAACAAATCTGGGGCCTGGTTCTAGAGCACCAATGACAGGGGCAGGAGGGGCAGGAGCTTGGGGACTATCCTTGTACCAGAGAGAAGTTCCTTGGAATACAAAGCAAACACTAAGGCCACAGCTTTCAGAAGGTCCTAGTGGGGAGGGATTGGCTCATGGGAATCAGATGACTTGGAGTTGTAACAGGCTGGGATTGCAGCGAAGATGGTGCCTGAGCGACAGTGCTGGAGCCATGTGAGGAACACAGGAAGCTGCATTTTACCAAGCCAGACCATAGGTGCGGTAGCAGGAGCCACCACAATGAGTCCCACTAGTTCAATGGGACTTTCCCGCCACTTCTCCTTTCCCTGTGTGCCCCACTCCATTGGCTCTGGAGGAGTCAGGGGACCCACCAGAACAGCATGCAGTGGGAGTAAGCAGGGGCACCATTCCACCAGGCAAGCAGAAATGCATACACTGATGTAACATTTGTGCTAGTGCAACACTGAATTCCTTCCCATTTAGATCAGGATTGTCTACACTGATGCCAAAAGCTCTCTGGGATTTCAGGCACAGTTCTCTCCCAGCCCTACTTGGAGATGCCGGGGATTGAACCTGGGACCTTCTGCATGTATAGCAGATGCCATATCACTAAGCAACAGACCTTCCCCTGAAAGACATGCAACTCTGGCACCATGCGATAATAAGTTATCAACATGTTATGAACATAACTTCTCATTGTATCTTGGTAGAAACAATCCATGGCAAGATTATGGTAAATATGTTTCTTTGCTCAGCTTGGAATCTAGATTGCTCATTAATATTAATACATATATTTCTACCTTGCTCATTACAGAAATCCATTCTGCAGATGGGAACACCCTTACTTGGGGGAATATCTGCTCATCTGGAGCTCCAGGAGGGAGGGGGGGGAGATTTGCCACCCAGTGTGGCTGTGGCCAGACAGGGGAATATTGCCACCTTCCTGCATGGCTGAGGAGGAGATGGCTGCCTGATGCTGCCCTCCACCTGGCCATGCCGGACCCTCTAAAAGAGTGGATATTGCCCACAAGCCAATCAGGGCATGGGCATGGGGGCTGTGCCCTGCCTGTTCCTGGGGTACTTAGGAGGGTGACCTGGAGCAGGACACCCTCTTGGTTAACCAAAACATGATTTACCACCTACCCGGACAGTTAGAGGCCTGCTCATTGGGGGAGCAGGCAATTTAGCATAAAGACGTTGCTATGGTTAATTAGTCACCATATTCGGGGCCAGGGAGCAATTTTCTTCTACAAGCAAACTGGCCAGCTTGCAGACTTTCACCCAGTGCTATTTTTCTACAAAAGGAGGTGCAGGAACTCACCATGAACACCTTCTTCATTCTCTTAGAATGACAATGGTGTCCACCTGAGAGGTGCTGGAACTGAGTTCTGGATGGGGAAAAAAGCCCTGCTTTCGCCAACCTCACAACTTTGGCTTATAAGGCATTAGGCTGGATCCTTAGTCACTCGAGTACCCCGTTAAAGGGATCCAGAAAGGGTGACTCTGTCCAGGAGTCCACATGGAGACCGATGGGCCAAAACACCTCTCCCAACGGTGGGCCTATGCAAGATTGTGGCACCTGACCCATATGGGGAGTGATTCCCCAGCACTGGACCAACCCATTGGATTCCTATCCTCTACATCAGCCACAGACATCATGTGTCTGTGGTGGCAAATAGTGGGCATGATCTTTCTAAATGTTGGGCATGATGAACACCCACTGATTTCAATAAGTGAGCTAGGCACACACAAGTATCTTCTCCATGGAAATCCACAGGGCTTCCTAGTGCTCAGCTTTGGCCGGATTGTACCCTTCCCTGATCATCAAACACTATCATGCCTGAAGTTGAGAATCACATTAGTAGATGACTCCCCTGCACACACACTCCATTTGAAACAGTCAGAATATAATCTTTAAACGGTTAATATTTAAAGGAAACTCTAAATATTGAGTAAGTAAAACCTTTATTGGCATCAAACAAACTCGCATACAAAATAATAACAGATTAAAACTGTCACTGTGGCAAACGCTGTGCCAAGAGAGGGAAGGTAATAATCCGCCATCCGCTTTCACGACAATGGGGCTTCCGGCGACTCAGACGACTGCAGAGTACAACGCCGAGAAAATAGTAAATTAAGATATTGAGCCACCATCTCGGTGAGGACCGGGTCCTTCCCCAGCAAGAGGAACCGCAAGATTTCCCGCTCTGGTCTCCCTCTGGGAATGCAGAGCCGGTCCAGGAACCGTTGACGAAGGTCGACGTAAAGGTTACAATGAAAAACCATATGTGGAAGGCTTTCCACCTGAGGGTCATGACACGGACAGATCCTCTCATCCTTCGCCCTGCCCGAGAATCTTCCCCACAGGAGGTTCGATGGATTTGCATTGAACCTGGCCAACGAAAATGCCCTTCTTTCTTGTGGGTTCAGTAGGAAGTCAAGATAGTTAGGTTTTGTTTCATGAGCCCACGGGAGGTGGAAAAGAAGGGGGGAACATGTTGTGCCTGCTGCCGCTATAAGATCCTGTCTCTCAATGTCCCACAACCTAGTAATGACTGTGGCTTTGGCAGATTGTAAGGACATTGAGCGGAGGAGTTCTATTGAAAGCCCCAGTTGCAGTACCTTCCTATTGAAGTGTTGCAGCCCTGGGGGGAGGAAGGTGTCCGAAAGCATTACCTGGAGGAAGGGATCTCTGTCAGAGTTGAGGCAGATTTTTAGCCAGAATATAAGGAATCTTGCCCAGGCGACAGATTCCACCTTGTGTTGAGCTCCCTCTAGACATAAAACTGCATATGGGACGCATCTTGGAACAGAGAAAATCTTGTAGAGAAAGGTTGATTGCACTTGCTCTACTGTCTGGGTGAACCCCGGGATCCAGATTGGAATGCCGTAGAGCAGTTGTGAAATGGTCTTGGCATTGAAGATCTTGAGCGCAGAAGGGATATGTGAGTTGCCCCTTGTTGTAAAAAATCGCGTAATTGCCTGCGTGGATATCTTACTGGCGTTCACCAAATATTGAGTATTTTGTTTAAATATTTAAAAGAATGAAGTCCTTGATAGGATTTTTCAAACCGAGGTAATAGCAGGACAGAGTCTCATTAAAGAGGATCTTTTAAGCACCCCATATATAGTAATATCTGCCAGATGACCCGTTATACTTCCACCAGAGTTAGATTAATGATGCTCATCTCCCACAGTGACAAGAGGAATAAACTCCCTATGAGACCCTAGATGGAAAGATTGCTGTTGATTAGATTGAAGAATTCAAATTATTGTTCTCTTCTAAATGACAAGAGACTTTCACATGGTGTGGGGAGGGGAGAAGTGCAGCATCTTCGTATGCAACAAGGGTGCCCCAGCCTAAATCGACAGAGATCACATGGAACGGGGTCGGTCAGTGGGTTACTAATTGGCAAAATGCATTCCTTACAGGGCACGTATTCAACCAGTAGGTTGGGGCCATACCTGCCAAGTTGCTGTCGGAGAAATAAGGGACCAGGCGGAAGTAGCAGACCGGAAGTAGCGTGGCGGCCACTTTGGAACTGGGCGGAGCAGCATCAAAAGTCGCTTCTGAGCATGCTCCGCCCAGTTCCAAAATGGCTGCTGCGCCAGAATAAACCGGGGGGGGGGACAAAAAAATCCGTTTTTTCAGCTAGGAACAGCTGGAAAATGGGGATTTCCCAGGGAATATGGGAGACTTGGCAGCTATGGTTGGGACACCCAGGTGGGGGCTCTCACAGGGTGGAGGGGAAGCTGGAAGATCCTGAGAAAGGACCAGTCCTGACTTTTCAGCATTTTCCAGCTGTTGCTGCCATGTTGGAATTCAACTGAGGCCAACCAAACCAAAGAATAACTACACGCAGTGTTTGGGCTAGAACATGTTCTTCTGGTAAGACACCCACTTTTAATTTCCAAGAGTTCTTCAAAGTAGCAGGAGAAGGGCAAGTGTTTTTTTCAGTAAGAAATATTTCTGACCAACTGTATGCCTCACCTTCCCATAGCTATACCTGAAGCAAGGGACATATCTATGGAGCAGGGGCACTGTTCACTTTCAGCTTTCATCAGAAAATCTAACTGATTAATAAACAGCAATCCTATGCATATCTAGTCAGAATTAAGTCCCATTGGTCTGTAACATTCTCTGTCTGCTAGGGCAAGGGCTCTTTCCCTAGCAGACAGGTGAGGTTTAATGTTGTGCAACAGAGGAATCCAACACAATGGATGTGTTAGTGGAAATTCATTGCACAATAGATTGCACCATCTGTCATGCAACAAGGTTACCAGCAACCTGCTTGTGCAACAACGGTGAATTTCTCCATAGGAACACGTATACAGCTAAGAGGCATGAACTTAGTGCTACACTGGATACAGACCCATTGAGTTCAACAAGGCATACTCATAGCTAAGCAAGTATAGGATAGCAACCAAACCCTAGTTTCAACCAGGATAATTAAATCAGTGTGGTAGATCAAGACTAGATCTGAGGAGATTCAGCTTTAAATCTCCCACCAACATTACTGAAGGTTGGTGACTATCTCAGCTTAGCCTACCTCAAAGGGCTATTGTGGGGATAAAACAGGAACAATCTTGCATGCCACCCTGAGCTCCTTGAAGAAAAGTCCAGATATAAATGCAAGTAATAAACAGCTGAAGTCCTAAAACAAACAAAATCATACACAACTAAGAGCTCCTTCTACCTTTTCAATGTGCAGAGGGCGTCCATCTTTGTTCCACTTGACCAGGGTAACTGGAGGTTCCGCCTCAACTGGGCAGCGAATGTATCCATGTATCCCCACAGGAACGTATATGACGGGTGGCATGTTGACCACACGGGCAGGATCTGGGGTGGGATAAGTCAGAAGTGATGAAGAGCTTTAAAATATGAACCCTCCAGGCAAGCATCAAGCTTGTGCCTTTCTTCTGTGGCCTAACTGAACAGAGGTCAGCAACGTTTTTAATAATGGAGTCCAAAACCCCACATACTAAATCAGTAACATTCATAAAACTCTGGCCTCCAGAGACCTTTATCCTTGTGCTCATTATCTCCGCTAGTTCCATTAGAGCAACACTTAGCATTTACATGGACCCTTACGTCACCAAAAACGTTTTATCTCAATCTATCTGTGCTAAGCTCTCGGAGCATGGAAGCATTTTTCAGTCAGGAGGGAGGGAGGGAGAGAGAGAAATATAGGCACACACACCTCCCCTCCATCTTCACACACACACACCCATGATCAGCGTTAAAATCCTTTCCAATCTTACTCAAGAAGTAAAATAAACCTTTCCCAGTCAACATTTAGCAGGTGCAACTCACACCTTTCCCAAAGTTGTTTGCATAAAATTTGAGGGATAGTTATACTATAGTTAAAAATGGGGTAAGGGATACCACGGTTACCCGCTTTGGTACATCCCACTGGGAGTTGGATAGAGTGGAATTTGAGGTGTACTTGAAGGTCCCTGTTCAAATACAATGAGCCCTATAAGCATAGAATCATAGAGTTGGCCATAGAATCATAGAGTTAATAGCCAGATGCATTGACCCATTGAGCCAGGTGAGAGAGAAGGAAGGCAGGAAGGCAGGCAGGCAGGCAGGCAGGCAGGCAGGCAGGCAGGCAGGCAGGCAGGCAGGAAGGAAGGAAGGAAGGAAGGAAGGAAGGAAGGAAGGATTTTGATCAACTTCTCCGTGTTATTATTCTTATTTTATTTTTATAGTTGGGAGAATGGGTTGTACATCATCAAGCTGCCACCTAAAACAAAACAAAAGTCAAGGCTAAGGTGGGAGCATGAAGAAGAATTCTGGGTAAAGCAAAAGAGAGTTTCAGTGAGCACATATTCAACAGTGCAATTCTAAACATGCCTAGGTTTTGCAGAATTTGAAAGGGGCTACTTCCAGTAAGTGAGTACCGGGTACATGATTGCAGCCCAGCCTTCCATAAGCGGCATTATACTTCCCCTTTCTCTTGTACTGCCTGCATCTTCCCCCCCCCAAAAAAAAATCTACTCCTGGAGGTTGGCAGACATTCTGGGACAGATTTGGGAGGCATGCAAGGGGAAGAAAGGAAGTCTCATTGTGCAAGGAAGCTCCCCCTCACATGACACTGCTCCATGTTTTATCCCCTTTCCCCCAGTTATTAAAAAGATACCATATCTACACCACAGCCTTAAACTGCTTAAAAACTCATTCTCTCTCCACAGGGAACTCTGGGTATTGTAATCCTGGGTGGAATCTCAGCAACCAGTGGGGGGGGGAGGAGAAACATTTATTTATCTATATGAAAACTACCACATTCAGAGAATTCTCAATTGAGCACAATAATAAGAGAGGAATCAATTTCCAGTTTCATTTTAAAAAAAACAAAACACATTTCCTTTTTAGTCCTAGCTGTTGTTGTTAACCCAAGAGGTTTCACTGCTGCTTTGGAGAAAGAAGTTGCCTGTAATAGACAGAACATGCAGTGAACCAACAGAGGAGGATGTTTTTTTAAAAAAAATAAAGGGAAGGAAGGCAACCTAAAGTAGTTTGCTGGGAGTTCTCTGCTCTGGCAGGGACACTTTGATCGGCTGGAGGAACATAATTGGAAGGGAACAGGAGTCAGTATTAAAACCTTTAGTTGCATCACTAAGGAAAGGAGGCTATTTTGGAACACATTGGGGGGGGGGGACATAAAGGACAACAAGGGTGGGGAAAACACCTGACAAATAGTTATGAACATCGGAAGCTTACTGTGAGGGAGGCTGCTGGTATACTGTCTGCACTGACTGGCAAAGACTCTCTGGTCTTCCCCAGTTTTGTGGGGGGATGTTGCAGGTTAAAACTGGGACCATTTGCATGCAAAGCATCTGATCTACCGTTGTGCTATGGCCTTTTCCTAAGAGTTGAAGCCAAATGAGCATGATCTAGCTCACCACATGACAGTGTGTCCTTGAACCTTGGGATTAACCAAAAGGCTTAGCCATTGCCAAACAGGATGCTTCTTCACAGCAAGATCTGAATCAGGGTCATGACATCATTGACAACAATTGGCTAATTTTGCATCATGGTGTGCCTACAAGTACATCCTCTCTCTCTCTCTCTCTCTCTCTCTCTCTCTCTCTCTCTCTCTCTCTCTCTCTCTCTCTCTCTCTCTGATGAATACAGGGGTGTGGGTTTATTGGAGAGAATGGCAGAGCTGAAACATGAGTTGCAGCATGATTTGGGACCAGTGGCATAGTATTCAATTTTTAAGTGCAGGAGCTTATCATGACAGCTTTCGTAGCCAACAACAGTTCAAAAATGCAGACACCGTGCACATGTACACCTTAAATAGCAGGTATATATAGCACAATACCCATTTTGTTAGGATCAGTTGACATCCTTAGGCTAGTGAGTTGGCAAAGGGTGGAAGTGATTATTAGAGTGTTGGAATTTGGCTGAGGAGACCTGGGTCCACAGCATTGGTCAACTGTGCAGCATGACGGTAATCCTGGAAGCAAGATCCATTTGACTCTGTGATGCTTAGTTCTGGCTTCATAAGCTCAAGTTGTAAAACATACCGAGCTTTAACAACAGATCTTCAGGCATCTGAAATGCAACAGTTGACTTCTAATCAGAAATGGAAACAATCTTGCAAGGAGGTGTCATGAAGCAGGAACCCCATCAAAGAAACAGAAAGAAGAGCCCAGCCTCTGCTTCACTAACCATAGCAAAACTTGAAACCCTCGATACCCCCTCATTAACTTGCCTGAGCAAGGAAGGGCCTGTCAACTACTCATGTGGTCCAGCACATGACACTATCACTCCTGCTCTGGAAAGAAAGAAACAATCCCAGAGCAGTGTTTCCCCTCTCAAAATCACTGGGGAACAGAGATGGGGGGGGCAGAGACAAATGCATAGCACAGTCAGTTCTAAGTCAGGACCTGAATCAAGAAATCTGTCTAGCACAGGGCTGGAACAAGGGGGTAAGGCAGAATGGACAGGAAAGCCAGACCAGACAGGGAAAGACAAAACTGACTGAAGGAAATACTTGGACTAAGGCTGGAGGAGCACACAGGCAAGGCCAAGGCCTGTCTGTTGCCTAGGCAACAACTCAGGCCTCACCTGGAGGTATTTATAGCCAGACCAGGCCAAAAGGAACCAATGAGCTGCCAGAGGGCGGAGCCACACCAGAGCCCAGGAGGGCAAAAATGTTCTTCTATCTACAACAGTGAATGGGTTCCTCTCAAGGGGCTCCAGGACACTGCCATGAGGTTCTTGGTTCAAAAACTGGTTGATTGCAACATCGTGCCTGGATCCTGCACCATAGTCCTCCAAATCTGATCCTCCGTATCTTCCCGTGTCTGCTCCCTTGCGCTACTTAGCCTTGTCCAATTAGCAGTATTACAGAACAGAGACTATAACCTCCTTTTGCATTCTCCGTTTTCTGGTCCACTGACTATTTGGGAATTCCAGATTCATTCGCTTTTGTTTTTCTCCTCCCCTTCCCTTGGGTGATGGGGGTGGGGAGCAACAACAAAAAAAGAAGGCACCGGGTAATTCCTAGCATCAAACCAAGAGTGATTGAATGACGCCATCATTGTCAGGGATTTTGGATCCCCCTGCTTCTGTGATTGATGGGAACAAGTCAAAAGGAGGAGGGAGGGCATTAATCCTTATTATTCTGGCTTTAGAGGGTTTTGTGTTCGTTTCTTTTCGCTTTCCAAATTTGATAGCCTGCCAGGGACAAAATTAAAAAAAGAAAAAACCCACACAACAGAGGTATTAAAGATTAAAAACCAAATGATTAAAATCCATAAAAGAGCCTTGCATATTCCCATGCAGCAGTGTTCCAGCGGCAGCCAGCACATGAATTGTGAACGGGAGTAAGATTCTCCAGAAGGAGAAGGATTTTTCAATCAGAGGTTTTGCCTGATCACACTGCACAGCACAGCACACACACACACAAACACACCAGCCCACCATACTTTGCAAACAGCTGACAACCACCAAGGACCGAAACGCTTATCAAGGTCATCTGATGCCGTCTGTGGCATCGTAACCCAGATTCATATCCAGGGCGTAATGAGGAACTTGATTTGTAAACACATAGTTTAGTGCCATGTCTTAGGAAATGTAATCAACATAGGCTCAAGGGATTGGTAACAGGACACTGAGCTTTTTCACTTCTAGGTCACTGGAGAGCATCCAACTTGGTTGATTAATGACTGGCCAAAAGCCGTTGCCATCTGACAGCTACTTGGGGAACACTGAACGAGACAGCTTTCCATCCCAGACAAGAGCTGGAGCAAAAGTGACCCGGAAAACCGGAACCTAAAAGTGATGCTCCTTTCCTCCCAGGTTCATAGCATACGTCACAGATGCGTATGAAGCGCCAAAGTCCAAACAGTGAACCCAGAACCAGGTAGAGGTTTTAATTCTGGGCAAAGATGTAACCATAGTTAGGAGACGTGGAGCATGCTGCAGGCTCAGTCACTTTCTCCTCACTTTTCTGGCATTAATCCCTCTCCTGTCTGTGGTTTACTTTTTAAGCAACAGTGTAGTGTTGCACCAAGGTTAACACAGACCATAGTTAGAAGTAACCAGTGTTACACCCTGGTTTCAAAGAAACTGTGGCTAGCGCTAACTAAACTGAAAATGCAACACTATTTTATTTTATTTAACAACAATTATATACCACTTAATTGTAAAAATGATGATGGGTGTTGTAGTCCAAACTATCTGGAAGGGCACAGCTTGGGCAAGTGGTTATATGTGGTCAAAGTCCACAGCAATGACCCATGAGCCAACATCTGGGTCCCTCCAAGGAGCTGCAGGCGGTGCCTGCTGAATACTGCTGGTTGCTACTATATGCCTTGGGCTTTCACCTTGGAGACAAAAGCCTGCCCTTTCCCAAGCTGCTTGCTGGTCTATTGATCCCCAACTTCCTTCTCAGAGGCAGTGGTTTGTGTGCATGCCAAGCGTGCCAGGGCATCTGCACAACTACTGTGTCCCTTCCAGCTCAGCTTTGTGGTTAACATCCAGCACATACGGCTGGGTCTGGGAGCCACGGCACAGCTCTCACCAGCCACCTTGAGATAAAACAAATGTAACAGAGATATAAAACCATTCTGGTACACTCGAGTTTGCAAGGATCGGTGCGGTATCTCAACCAATGGTTCAGCTTTTGAAAAACCCCTGGAAACAAATGTATACACATACACAAGCATACGCACGAGTGAGTGAGGGGTTAAAATGTGTCCTGTTTTTTTTTGGGGGGGGGGCTGCAGGAAGCAACGCTGGCCAAGCGCCTAGCAGATTGCAAGCACTCGTTTAAAAACAAAGAATTAAATAAAAGCTGATGGGTGTGCATCCTGCCTAGGCAAGGAGTGGCAGCTTAACCCTCCCCGGGGACATCTAATACTCATATGATACTCTAACTCTGAAGCATCTGCTGCTTGGTACAATATGGCAGGGCTAGGTAGCATTGCATTAAACAAAGCAATTAACCCAGCAACCGCACTGATCAGCCTGTGTCTCGTCAGTCCCAGTAATTTAGGCACAATTTATTCTCCACTCTCTGGGCTGACGTTGTGCCAACGCAGTCATCTCAGTGCCCGTAAAAAGTTACGGGGAGGCTGCACAGGGATGCCGCTGCCTACATTTCTCCTGCCAGTAAGCACGTCATCGACCGTCCTCCTGTGTTTGGGAGCTCATCACCCAGGCAGCCTCCATTCACCCCAGACAAACGTACTCACACTGCACAGTCAGGTAGGCAGAGGCTGATGGAGAGCGCCCCAGGCTGTTGCTTGGAATGCAGGTGTATTTTCCAGCATCTTCCGGCTTGACTCGGAAGATGATCAGCGTCCCATCAATCAGGATCCGAACCCTCAGCTTTAGGTCGCTGCAAAAAAAGGAGCAAAAGAGAGGACAAGTGAGCAATGACATGCTCAGGGAGAAGGTGGGTACCCAGTGCGTAGCAGAAGGAACATAGCTCAGTGTTAAGAAGATGCACCTTGCATGCAGAAGGTCCCAGATTCAATCCCCGGGCATTACCAGGTAAGGCTGGGAAGATAACCATGTCTGAAAACCTGGAGAGCTGCTGCTGCCAGTCAGTGTGGCAAGTCCTGAGCTAGATGGGCCAAGGCTCTGACAGTAAACGGCAACTTCCTAGGCTCAATTATGAATGATTTAACACCATTGAATGTGAAGTGCATGATGGGCAGGAGGCAGACTTCTCGTGACTATACAGACTCCCGATATTGACAGGTCTACAGCACAACACAGAGGACTTAAGCACCAAACCAGAGTCATACTT
Organism: Zootoca vivipara; assembly: GCF_963506605.1. Lineage (NCBI taxonomy): Eukaryota > Metazoa > Chordata > Lepidosauria > Squamata > Lacertidae > Zootoca > Zootoca vivipara. The sequence continues at coordinate 21,123,879 of NC_083290.1, forward strand.
GGGATCTCCTGTGGCTTTTACAACAATTGAACAACCAGGGTGGACAGGGAGGCAAATTCAATCAGAATCACAGCATTGGGAAAGGGGGTTGATCCTTTCCCTTTATGTTGTTTTCCTGATTAAAATCTGCTATTTGCCCCACAGGAGGAACACAGTTATCATACAGCTTTTTCTCCATGCAGCAATTATAAAACTTGGGGAAGGGCCACAGCTCAGTGGTAGAGCATCCGTTTTGGATGCAGAAAGTCCTGGGTTCAATCCCTGGGGCTGGGGCAGATCCGTAGAACAGGCATAGGGAACCTTGGCCCTCCAGATGTTTTGAGGCTACAACTCCCATCATCCCTAGCTAACAGGACCAGGGGTCAGGGACTTTGGGAGTTGTAGTCCCAAAACATCTGGAGGGCAGAGTTTGCCTATGCCTGCCCTAGAGAGCTCCTAGCAGTCTGTGTGAACAATCTTGAACTAGAAGGACCAATGAGCTAACTCAGTACAGGGCAATTTTCAACATTTCTAACTTTGAAGGGGAGCTGCTTGATAGGATTCTGATGTCCCCTCCAGTTGCTATTCATGAAAGAGAGAGAAACAGAGTGATAGGCAGTCTTAAGACCAGGCTTCTGCTTTGGATGCAGAAAATCCTGGGTTCAATCCCTGGGGCTGGGGCAGATCCCTAGAGCAGGCATAGGCAAACTTGGCCCTCCAGATGTTTTTGGCCTACAACTCCCATGATTCCTAGCTAGCAGGAGCAGTGGTCATTGATGGGAATTATAGTCTCAAAATATCTGGAGGGCAGAGTTTGAGGAAGCCTGCTTAAGACCATATAAGACCCATATGGGCTTACCCCATATGTGCCCAGTTGACCGCTTCAGTCTGCAGAATTGGCGCTGTTACATAATACCCATTCCTCATTTGTAAGAAACAGATATTTTTAGCGTGGCAGCACCCACACGTTGGAGCTCCCTGCCTATTGATATCAGGCCTTCACTGTACACTTTTCGGGAGGCATCCTTGCTTCTAACTTTCAGGAGTCTCTCGAAGACTTTTTCATACAACCGTTGGGAGCTTTTGGGGTGGGCCAGTAATTTTGACTATAGAACTATGTTCTATATTTTATTCTTGCATAGCATCTGAGAGTACAGTAGATAAATGGTGGTATATGAATACTTTTAAATATAAGTAAGACATGAAGAATGTCAAGGAAGATGCCTTTCTTACAGGCCCAGGAAAAGGAAGGTACAGAATGTCCTTCATATATATATATATATATATATATATATATATGTGTGTGTGTGTGTGTGTGTGTGTGTGTGTGTGTGTGTGTGTTCATATTCATATTCATATTCATATTCTCTCTCTCTCTCTCTCTCTCACACACACACACACACACACAGAGAGAGAGAGAGAGAGAGAGAGAGAGAGAGAGAGAGAGAGAGAGAGAGAGAGAGAGAGAGATTGGTCTGTTGTCTAGGCTCTCCTTACTTGAGAGGCTGCTTCATCCCTTATATACCCAGGTAGGACACCACAGTCTGGAGGAAAACTTCTGCTGCAAGTTCCAAAAATCTCAGAAGATCATTCTGCAATCACTCGGACCAGGGCTTTTGATGTGCCTGTCCCTGTCCTAGGGAACAGCATCCCTGTCAAGATACAACAGGTACCCACTACCTGCACTTCCCGGAATATTTTTTTGTTCCGACAGGTTTTCCCATCTGCATGAATAGGTCCTTGGCATGAGTATCTGTTTTGTATTGTGTTTTGATGGAAATATATGTTCAGGTCCTTTAAAAAAAATACCCTGCTTTTTTGCTGTTTTTACTGCACCTTGCCATCAAACATATGTGTCAAATGCACTTAATTAAAAATGAATAACTGTTAGTGGATGACTCCAAGGGCCTCCTGCTGGAGTGTGCAGTCCTTTGAAAAGAGGGCTGAGGCTGCTTGCTCACCCTACCTGCCCCATTCCCAACCACATCCTTCACTGAGACCAGACAAAAGAGAGAGAGAGAGAGACCCGAAAAGAGAATCCAAACTCACTTCTTAAAGTAAACGTTCTCGTCTTCCCAGTGCCAAGTGTAGGTCAGGTTGCCTGGATATGCCTCAGCCTGGCAGGTGAACATTGCATCCTGGGAGATGTTAACCGTGATGTTCTCTGGAGGGGAAACGATGAAAGGGGGTCCTGTGGGAGAGCAGGAGACAAACAGTTACCTCAGCAGCCAAGAAAGGGAAGATGAGCTCATTGCTAAGAGCGGCTGACTTAACGGTGCAGGGAACAAGAGTAAGAAGAGCCCCTGTGCCTAACGAAGGCAAGCGCTTGGCATTTCGCCCAGGTCACATAATCCAGCACAGCTCCACTCTGAATTCCTCCCTTGTAGAGTAAGAACCATGTACTTTTGAGTTGGTGCATCTGGCCCTGAAATGACTTTGCCGTAAGAACATAGGATCAGGCCAAAGGACCCATCTGGTCCAGCACTCTGTTCTCACAGGAACTGATCGATCCGAACTTCTCACACTCAAAAGGTACTTCAGGCAAGAAACTCTTTCTCAGCCTCAACTCCTAAATCCCACCTCAATGGGTACAGGGCCATAGCTCAGTGGCAGAGCCTTGCCTTGCATGCAGGACGTCCCAGATTCAATCTCAACCATCTCCAGGGAAGAACTGGGAGAGAACTCTGTTTGATACTCTGCAAACCACTGCCAGTCACTGTGTGGAGATTCCAAGCCACGGGCTGATATCAGCTGACTGACAATCCAGTGTGATTTGTGGGCCAAATTGGATCCCCTGGTTGGCCTGATATTACTCAGGTGATGGAAGGGGGGTTGCGCATGCAAGTCGCCAGCAGGGATGAGCTGCTCGCAGCCAAAACAGGATTTGACCTGTTGCTCGTCAGCCAAAGCAAGCAGCCTCAGCTGCTGTTTTTTGCAGACATTGGCTACGAGAGAGACTTTCCCCACCCACAGCCAATGTTTGCAAATTCCAATGTAGACTACTGGTCTTGAACTGGTGGGCTGGGACCCATTAGTGGGTCACAGCCTGATCCAAGATGAGTAACAAGAAGAGCATTGCCACCATGCAAATGTAGGGTAAAATATTAAGAAATTGGTCCCCAAATGCATGTTTGGGTTAAAAGTGAGGCTAAGAAAAGTGAAGGTACCTGTTGTGCACAATAATGAGCTAGCTGGACCATTAGCCTGGCTCAATATTGCAGCCATCTCCCAAATTCCCAACTCCAAATCTAGAATACTAGGATAATGTTGGCTTGCTACAGAGGTTTGTGGTCATGATTATCAAGATGTTATGAGTTGCCTTCAATTTTCTGAAGTGCTAGAAAAATGCTTATTACTATGATTATCTATAGACCAATCTCAACATTTGGCAAAGGGCCATTTTTAAACTGAAAAGAATTATTATGGGGGTGTTAACACTGGCCACGTTTTCCCCTCAGAGCTAGATGGGAAATGAATGTTTATGTATCTATGTGTCAGTCACCACATGGCATAGATTCTGAAGAGACAGCATTTCTCAGGAAGGCTGCTACAGAACCATTGTGGGTGCTTGAAACACCCAGATCCTACAGAAAAGTAGAGGCTAGTCCTCGTGGCTATCATGTTTCCTGTCCTCGAGGCTATGCAGACAGATGAAGGGGAGCAGTTGCAAAGGGCTCTGGGGTTTGCGTGGAAGTTGGCCCCCAAGTCAAGCATTTTCCTCTTCTATATGTGATAAGGGGCATGTTTAAAAGGCTACAAAGAGGTTATCTGTCACTGGCATCTAGGAAATTGAATTCTGTGGGGATTCAAAAAAGGTAGCTTTGTGTATATATGCAAGTACATACAAATCAGGGGCTGGGTGTGACTCCATTACACCATACATTTAAAGCACTGTGATACCACTTTAAACAGTCAGAATCCTGGGAGAGTGCTGGCCAGTGGTCAGGAATGATGGGAGTTGTAATCCAAAACAGAGAACCAGGTTGGCAAAGGCTTGGCCTGTGAAGTTGCAAACACTGCTTTAAATCAGCATTATTTGCACAGAACAGCATTTCTGCTCTTGCAAATTTTACACTCTCCTCTCCAGGAGCAAATGTTGGCTAGATTAAAAGAAGTTTTTGCTTTGTTTATGATGGAAAGTTGTGCATGCACCATTAAGAGCAAAACAAAAAAATGGCTATCTTCTCTCCAAATAGATCTCTCTCCCCCCCCCCCATTTTTCATTTTAAGACTCTCCAGACTTTGTAGAGAGGGTGTGAATTAAAACAGTCTGCTTATAAACCAGGATGGCTGTTCAATCAGGATGACAGGCCCATGCACAATTGTGTTCCAATTAAATGGATTTTTCTTTAATACTAATGGAATGCAGGGCCATTAGCTGCCATCACGACAGACGAATGCCACTTACACATTTGCGGTGTCTGAAAAGGCCTGGGAGTTCTTTTTTAAAAAAGCTGGGGTGGCCAGCTGAGGAGGAGGTCAGGGCTCCTGCAGATTTAACAACTGCGCAGAAGAGGACAGTTTTGCAGGACATAAATCAGTTCCTCGTCTTCAGAAGATAGACATCTTTTGCTTCCAAGAAAAGAGGGTGGTGGCAGCTGTCTGCCCTGCATTAATAACTTTGGCAAGGGAGCATTGGAGTGACTGTCACATAGGGGGGTGTCACACAGGTACCACAAAGATGGCATGAATACAAATAATATACTTGATTAAGGGGGGGCTACCTAACATATTTTGCAGAATCCCAAGGCTTGCAGAAGTTCAAGAGAATCTTTTAAATAAAAATTTAGGGGGGGGGGCAATGTACTCACCCAAAAACATGTGGAGTGGGCATGCTCAGTAACTACTGAATGTTGTGTGTTAGTTGGAATTCTCTCCACCACCCAGCCCAGTTTGAGCTCAATATCCAGTAGTCAAGCAAGGCTGTTGGGGGAGGAACCCTGATCAAGAGAGTGCAGGAGAAAGGCCAAAACTCAGTGGTAGAGCATCTCTTTTGCATGCATAAAGTCTCAGGTTCAATCCCCAGCATCTCCAGCTAGGGCTGAGAATGTCTCCTGTCTGAAACCCTGAAGAGCAACTGAGAGTAAGTAGAGAGAGTGTTGAGCAAGATGAGCCAAGTGTCTAACTACATACAAGGAAGCTTCCTGTGTTCCTGGGAGGTGAGGATCACGCTGCAACATTTTGCTGCAGCATGATGCAGATCTTTGGGCACTCCAAAGCATACCCACAATGCAACTTATTACTGCTCCAAAATGTTACCCTCCAAATGGGGCAATGAGTCTTCGACAGGGGCTGCACCTCGGTGGCTGAGCGTGTTCTTTGAAATCAGAATGTTTAAATGGTCTCTGGCTTGGAATGGCCGCTGATGCAGATCCGCTGCCAGTCAAGAACAGACAGCGTGAGTCACAGGACATTGTGGCCTCATCCACTGGCCAGCGAACCCAGAATAGCCTGAGCCCTTCCAAGCAAAATATGCCATCAGCAAGGGCAGGACAAGGGTTGCAGGTGGCCTCACATATTGACCCGGAGGACTGACAGCTGGGAGAACATGAAATGTCATCTCTCTTCCCCAAAGGGGACTCCCATCAGAACCCACTAGCTGTTCTCTGTATTTCCGCCAAAAGAAACCAGGGGAAGAGAAGCAGCCCGTGCTCTTCTGGATCTGCCTTGCAGAATTATTTCTCCCTTCTTTATTTCTTTGCTCTTTCTGTTCCCTCCCTGTTTTTAAAATGGTGATGCTGCAAACTCGAACCGCAAGCTGCCCCAGCTCTTAAAGAACAGGAGGGACCCAACTGCAACAATAAAAATCAATGCACAGACAAATCCAGCTCGCAGAACAGCTGTTAACCAAGCGGGAGGAAAGGAGCGGGAAGGGAAGTTAATACTATCGATGCAGACACAGGAAATCAATACAAAACGCTCCCCCCTCTCCCCTCAAGGCAAGGCCAAGGCCGCCAGTTTGGGCTCCACCTGCCTTCTGCGAAACCTTTTGTTTCCCGTGCAGGACAAGGAGGCATCAAGCCTCTGCTTTTTCACACACACACACACACGACCCACTGCTCCTCTTTTGCATTCCTTGGGTTGTTCAGCTGAGCTAGCAGCCTTCAGCGCTTTTTAGATGTCTGAGGTCTGGACTTAATGCTCTTGTTTATTTAATGATGACATTGTGGAGGGGATCTTTTTTTTAATGGAGGGTTGAGAAAAGGCTCATCTCACTGGCTGAAGGTTATGTGGCCACTTGCTCAGGGTCACCTTCAACAGACGCAGGCCGTTAACTATTCTTTCAGCAGGAGGCACTAAGAAAAGTCTAGGAAGCACAAGTGGGGAGGCTGGTTCAACTCCATCTCCCATCACCCCCAGCCAACATGGCTGACGGTCAGGGATGATGGGAGTTTTAGTCCAGCAATGCTTGGAAGGCTGCAGGTTCACCCACCTGTGCCAGAGAGCCCACAGGAAGGCAGGGTGGACGATGCTAACTCAGAATCACATAGCTGTAGAGTTGGGAGGTACCCCCAAGGGTCATCTAGTCCAACCCCCTGCAGGGCAGGAATCTCAGCTAGTTCAACCACCTGCAAAAGCATCTGTGGCCAAGACTTTGGGGGATGCAGCAAGACTCTACATAAAATGGCACATTGTAAAAATCCGCACATGCAATTTCCTGTCTGAGAAACACAGGACCACGAAGAATCAGGGCTGAAAGGCAGATTCCACACACAGCCCAATTGCAACACTGTCCCCAAACCAGCATTTTACTTCCCTACACAGGAGTAAATAAGAACCACCTACATATATGATATAAGACTACTTTTTAACCCAGGGAAATCTTCTCAAAAGTCGGGGGTCGTCTTATACGCCGGGTCGTATTTCTTATACGGCGAGTATATCCCAAACTCTATATTTTAACTGGAATATAAGGCCCAGTCGCCTTATACGCCGGAATATATAAAAAATAGACATGGAGATACAATTGAGGGGGGTGGTCTCAGCCTGCTCTCTCCTTAACTCAGCCTCTTCATTAGCAGCCATCATGCTAGCATGTGAAGGGACAACCAACCACTGGGTTTTGATAGACAGATGCTTGGAAGAATTACAAAATGAGTTTTTTGGGGAGGAGGAGTATCAAATTCTAATAGTATATATATAGTATATAATAGTATATATACTATATATACTAATAGTATATAATATATATATATATATATTTCTATGAATCCCTTTTTGCATTTTTAAAAAATTAGATTTATATGCTGCCCTTTATCAAAAGTTCTCAGGGCAGTTCACAAGATAAGAACACAAATAAATAGTTAAAACCAGTGCTTTTTTCTGGGGGTACGCAGGGGTACACATACCCCTAAACATTTTGCGAATCTTTGTACTTTTGTCAGTTTACTGCATTTATTTTTCCCAATTTGAACTATAAAATGGTGATTTTTCTTGAGTCAAAATGAGAGTACCCCTAAATATTTTTTTAAGGGGGGAAAAGCAGCACTGGTTAAAACAGAAACATTGCACTCCTGTTGCAGGCTATTGCACACCTCAGTGTTTGTGTCACTCTGCTTCTCCCTTATTTCTTACATTATATGCAACCCACCATGCAGAGGGCATGGTGGGGCAGCAGCACCCACCTGCACTCCCAACAGCTGAATCACTGCTGAGTACCAGGAAGGTTGGTGCTGTGCAAACACGGCACGCTGACCTCTCTGCCACCTCTCCTCTCCCAGTAACCAGCAATGACCCAGCTGTAAAGAGATCGGGGGGGGGGCGGCACAACCATGCCATCCACACCTGCTGTACTTTCATGCTTAAAGAGAATCGCAGGGCAGAGGAGGAAGCCGTTGTTCGTGCGATGAAACAGAAAAGCCAGCTCACAATGTTTACCAAACCCAGAAGAACAGCCTCCATCCGTTAGCCACTAAGGCAGGCATCCCCAAACTGCGGCCCTCCAGATTTTTGGCCTACAACTCCCATGATCCCTAGCTAACAGGATCAGTAGTCAGGGAAGATGGGAACTGTAGTCTCAAAACATCTGGAGGGCCGAAGTTTGGGGGTGCCTGCACTAAGGCATTTCTCTAACGACTTCAATCGCACAGTAGGCAACAACTCCTAAACAACTCAGGTTTCAGTGGCTTCCTATGAAAAAAAATAAACAATGGAGCCCTTGCACAAGGTCATACAGGATGCAAAGCAAAATATAAGACCTAAAACAAATATAATTATGTAAAATATGCTGCTGAAGCAAGCATCAGTTGTAGCACCAAATGGATACCCCCAAGCTGCTGCTGGACTGCAACTCCCATCATCCCTGCCTAGTGGCCATGCTGGCTGGGGCTGATCGAAGTTGGAGTCTGGCAATGTGCCAGGTTCCACATTCCTGTTCTAGGGAACCCATAAGGACTCTCCAGCTAGTTACCTTGGACAAGCAAGCGGGTAGTGTGCACAGCCTCTCCCTGGATGCTATAAGCCCGGCAGGTGTAAGCGCCCCGGTCATCCCGACTAACGGAAACAACAGTCAGACTCCCATCACTAACCTGAAGAGGGAGAAAAAAAGAGAATGAAAGTTCGTCACCCAAAGCCATTGCAGCTACAAACATGTGCATGCACACACATGCACACCCCAGCTAAACCTATGTGCAGCATTAACTGCATGCTTTCATTCCCTCCCAATGCAAGTAGCAGCTTCAGAGGAGGATTTCTTTTGACAGGCAGGAGAGGAAAGTGTTAAAACACCACCTCCCTGATCATCACCATTGCTCCCACAATGGCTGCTATTTGCATTTCTAAAAAATATGCATCTAGACAGGGCATCCTCAAACTTCAGCCCTCCAGATGTTTTGGACTACAATTCCCATCATCCCTGACCACTGGTCCTGTTAGCTAGGGATCATAGGAGTTGTAGGCCAAAACATGTGGAGGGCCGCAGTTTGGGGATGCCTGATCTAGACCATTTCTAGCTGGTCCCGAACACCCACACCCACACCCACCCTAGTACCCCATGCCAGAAAGCATGAATCACATATGAATGACTTGCATGAATCCTGCATGAAAATGGAAAATTGTTCAGTGGCTCCTCCATCAACCCATGGATGACTACAGTGAGACCTATGATGGACATCATGTACTGAATAGCTAAATCAACAATGTACCTCTATGTTCTTGTTCCTCATCACCCTATCTTTCCTTTAAGGTGGCATACATGCCCCCCCCCCCAAATTTTATAATCATAACAACCCTGGGAGGTAGGTGAGGCTAATATGAGATGACTTGCCCCAAAACACTTAATGAGCTTTATGAATGAGTGAGGATTTGAGCTCTGGTCTCCCAGGTCCTAGTCCAGAACTCTAACCAATAGGGGCAAAAGTGGGAGACACAAATGGAAATAACTCTTACCTTTGTACTGTTGGCTACATTCCTGCCAAGTGACCACCAGAGGTTTCTACACAGAAACACACACACACACACACGCACACACACCCTTCCATCCAGGCAAGCAATAGGAATGATCACATTTGAAGAACACATGCCAGGCATGCAAAAGCAATCAAGGAGTGCATGGATGAAGCAGGACCAGGAGGGAGGGGTGGAGCATGGGGAGAGGGGGTGGAGTTTAGGGAAAGCCCCAAGGGACAGACAGAAAAGGCTGGAGGCCTGCATTTGGCCCCCCAGAGTGTGAGGTTGCAACCTCCCGCATGATTTTAGTTATTCATCTGTTTATTTAACAAAAATTATAAATTGCTTGATTGTAAGGAAACCTCCAAGCAGTTGACAAAAACATGAAACATTAAAGTTATCAATAAAAACACAGTTAAAAACCAACATACCGTAATTTTACCAAAATAACTTGTAATTTTAACCCATGTGCAACTGTATTCATTCTATGTGCCTATCTTACAGTTTAGCTTTTAGTATTTTAATCTTCACTCATCATTATAATTATTCCCCCTGTTTTATCTATGTTATAGAATGAAATAAAGAAACCCACACATGTAACTTCTGCAGGTCTGGACAGGCTTGCTGAAACAAACAAAAAATGTTTTAGGTGGGCACCAAAAAGAGTAAAGTGGAGGCACCTGCTGATGTCAATAGGCAGGGAATTCCAAAATGTGGGTGCTGCCACACACAAAGACTGATTTCTTACACGTGTGGAACGAATATTAGCGGGCACCTGAGCCCCTTTCTGAATGGGGATATGATAATCCCAGCTCATCCTGCCATAACACACTTTGAGCAGCCTAGCCCACTGCAGGGTCACTTAAGCTACCATACCGAGCACTTTTGTTCCCACGTTGCTTTGCTTAGCACAAGTGCGAAGTGATACAGACAATGCATCCATTATTTCCCCCACCTTTGATCCATCCTCTTCCACCCCGCTGCCAATGCGAAGCTTCATTTCACTTCACCCTTTCATTTCAGTTCATTAACAAATGACTCCTAATTATTCTCATCGGTGCCGGTACCAATTCCAATGCCTGATTTGCCAATTACAATTCATACAGATGGAATTCCTGGCTGAGCAAAGGACAGAGGCTTTTCCAGGGTGGGGGGAGAAGAGAGGATTTACGAGAAAGGGTGGAACAGGGTGGTCCCCTCCATGAGATTTTGGATGAGAGCATGACGGAGCTTTGCACCCCGTGGGGCGAATGTCACAGCTCAAGACAGCAAACATGACATATTTAGAAATGCATAGTTTTTTTTTATTTTAAAAAACCGAAATCAGTAAAAGGGTGTTCAGTGCCACAGGCACTGCTAATTGATGTGTGAATCCTTCCTGATTTGGGCATTGCATTTCAGAAGGTTCTCACGACAATAAGCCCATGAATGTCAGTTGGTAAATACATGCAAATCCTGTAGCGGTAGACTGGCCATCCAGAGGTTAAATCAGGCACCCCCAAACTCGGCCCTCCAGATGTTTTGGGACTACAACTCCCATCATCCCTAGCTAACAGGTCAGGCATTATGGGAGATGTAGTCCCAAAACTTCTGGAGGGCCAAGTTTGGGGATGCCTGGGTTAAATGTACTGTTTTGCTTGGAATCACAAGATCAGGAAAGTTATCAAGCCCCTGCCATTTGTAGGAAGGTACGTAATATGGCTGGCAAATTTATTTGCCTTACTGGTGAAGCTGACAGAGAGCCTCTATTGCAATTTCCCCTAATACACCAGACTTCAGTGGCTCTGTGCCTACTGCTTTGGAAGCGAAAACAGCGCCATCCAAAAAGAGAAAACAGGATGCTGGACAAGACATGACCCCTCTCTCATTAGCCCAGTACGGCATGCTCGGATCACCAGCTGCTCTCCAAGCCTCATGCTGGGTTCTTTCCTAGCCATCCCACCCACATTCCATGGAATGTGGTGATGCCAGAAATTGTTCCTCCCTACATTATGCATGCAGAGCATTTCCTCCATCCTTAAGCCGTGGGGCCCTTCTGAGCATGACCTTACCTGATATTTATTGTTGGCACCTAAGAGGTCCCCCTCTTTCAGCCAGGTGACGGTTGGCTTAGGGTTCCCGAAAGCCATGCAGGTGAGTGTAATGCTGCCGCCTTCCTTCGCCTCTACGTATTGGGGGGGAGTTTCTGTGAAGGTGGGGGGAGCTGCCAAGGAGATTGGGGAAAAAGAAGAAGTGAGAAGGGTGATGGCACACGCCCTGGCCACACATTCCGAATCTGCTTGAACTTGAGCACTGCTGGCCTACAAACCCTTTGCTAATGCAACATGGTTCTCTTGACCCACACATAGGTATGGATGCATCATAACTATGTGACTTTTATAGTATCCAATTTAATCTGTATCCAATTTAATCTGCTATTTCTTCTTGGGAAGGTTTGGAGGAATGAATAGGTAAGAAAAATACACATTTAATTATTTATTCTTTGACATATTTTCTCACATTCAAAGTGGATTTTGGTAATATCATTTGACCGAAGAACTTCAAAGGCATGTGAAATCCAAAGGAGAGACTGTATTCTGATCCGCACAACAGATTGGGGTGTGGAGGGGGGGTCAGGTCTGTTAGCATTGGCATTCCCCCACAAAATTCGTCAAGCATCCCTTTACCTGTACAGTGGTGCCTCGACTTACAAATTTAATCCGTTCCGAAGGCACCTTCGTAGGTCGAGAAATTCGTAAGTCGAAAAGCACCATCGGAAATGCGATTTCCCACAGGAATGCATTGGAAACGGAAAAATTCGTAAGTCGAAGCAACCCCATCGAAAAATTCGTAAGTCGAAAAAACCCTATCTAAAACTGCCGCGGTTTCTGTTCGGATGTCGATAAATTCGTAAGCATGCGGCCATTTGCCCCATTCGTAAGTCGAAAAATTCAGTTGTCGAGTCGTTCGTAAGTCGAGGTACCACTGTACAGGCTTCAGACAACGTCCCAAGGGTAAGCAAAAGCGTACAGTAAATAGCTAAAGAGTGAACAATTGGAAAGTGAATTTTAGATAAATGTCCAAATTTTAGATAAAGGTTCTACACACCTTCCAGCTTGTCAATATCCTTCTTAAACTGTGGTGCCGAGAACTGAACACAGGACTCTAGTTGGGGTCTAACCAAGGAGGGCAGCATGAACTATTCTTCGCAAGGCACACACACAAAGAGCCTTGTGGCACTAGACTAACAGATGGCATAAGTCTTTGTGGATTTGAGACTATTTCAGACACATGAAGTGTTATGCTCGGTTGGCAGATACCTTATTTATATATACATACACATTCATATGCAGAGAGAATATATATTATAAGCAGTGCGACCAAAAGGCAATGAAATGCACGAAGCGTAGTTTGCCACATTTCTATGCAAAACTCTTAAGTATACATTCAAGCAAGTGTGGTGACCTTTTGCAGTGGCCATTTTGGCTAGTGCGAAGTATGAAAGGAACACCCTCTCCATCAAATACAGGAAAATCTGCCTGCGTAACTCCCGGACCCGTTCACCCCACCATTGTAGAAAAGCTATCAAAATGCACAGATGCACCACAGTGCAGATAACTAATCTGCCTTTTGATTAAACAGGCTCTGGGAGAATTATAATATAGGCCTAATCATAAATAGCTGTTAATTCCAATTTTCTAAGAAGGCATTCCAGCAATTTCAATTGACTCTGAAAAGAACTGATTTTTGGGTAACCGCCCCCAGAAAACGTTGCTTATTTTCTGAAAAGAAAAAAATTAACTAGGCTAATGTGCTCGGGGAGGAGGGGTGAGAGAGGGCGGAGAGAGACTCATAATGTAGGAATTATAAATTCTTAAGAACACGAATTCTACTTATATTGCACTGTTGGACCTGGAGAATTAAGTCTGCCATAAGGTTATTTAAAAACCAGGGTTTTTTAAAATTAAGTGTTCAGTGTCATATGCAGAGGAATGGCGGATTCCTTGGAACCAGAGACATCTCACTGATGCGAAGATGCTGTAGATATATCTGATTTGCAGTTTCCAATGTGAATTACCCACACTGCCAAATGCCACCCTGGCTGGTCTCAGGGGGCAAAACCTTAGGAGTTGGCTGGACTAAAAGCCTTTTCTGAACAGAACTAAATCCCACTGAATTATGGAAGGTTGTGGACCAATCCTGGGAAGAGGCTCTGACGCAGTAAAAAGGTGGCATGTGGAATATTTTGCCACTCCTTTGATATGCCACAGCTCTTAAGGCAGAGATCTAGTGTGGCTTAGAGCCAACCCAGAGCACTGGATTCATCTGTTCATGTGGTCAGGGGAGTTTCATGCCTTGGGAGCTGGATGTGACCTTCAGGGTGTCTCTTTCTGTCCCTTAGGACACTTACTTACTTACTTACTTACTTACTTACTTACTTACTTACTTAAACTTTCACGTAATGCTACATCATGAAAGCAAAACAAAACAATGTTGAAAATGAACACCAGTAAACCACTGTAGAAGGATGTATTCTTAATTGCCCGCCTAGGCCTGGCAGAAAGGGAAAGTTTTCAGCAGGCATTTAAAAGTTGGCACAGAAGGCACCTGTTGAGTCTGTATTGGCAGAGTATTCCAGAGGACTGAGCAGCTTACATTTAAGCTTTGGGATTTCTCCATGTTATCAAATGAACCTCATGCGGGGAATGGCCAGTGATGCTCCTGCAGATAACCTCGGTGAATGAGCTGGGATTGAAGGGTCCAGGAAATACCTCTTCCCAAGCCATGCCTCCTCAGGCCTCCTTCTTCCCAGGTCACACCGTTCACTGATCTTTACCTTCTATAGGTGTTTTTGAATGACGTTGGCCTGAACAAAGGCTGGAGGAGCGCATGTGTGGGTGTGCGCCTGTAAAACATTGGACTTTTGCATGGTTGAATGTGGCCCTTGGGTTGAAAAAGGTTCCCTCAGTCCTCATCTGGGGTCTCTGATGAGGTGAGGAGGCAATGAAGATTATGCCCTCTTCCTCTGCCCAAAGCCTTAAGGTACGTGCTAAGAGGTCTAATCACAGCAGGTCTCTCTAAAGGTGCCCACCAGAGACTGAAGAATCTATCTCAGTTTCTGACATTCATTCCAGTCTGGCAGAGCAAAATAACTCCAGAACTCTGCAGGCCAGAACCAAGTAAATCTGGCTACCTTGCATGCAAAGACCGCCATAGACGAATACCGCAGCATCTTAAGGCACATTATTTCGTAGACATTGCAGCAACATGACACTGGAATCAGAGGCTGACAACTCTACCATGCAAACAGCCACAGATGTAAGGCCTTTGAGATTTTCTTGTGTGGTTTTGAAAGCTATTCTATGCCAAGAAGAAACAGGGGAAAGGGTTTGTAATACCCATAAGGATTCTGGCAATTGTAGGTTTTCTCTTACACAGCTTGGTGAGTGAAAGCGACTTGAGATGTAAGCCCCAGCTTTAAAATGAAGGTAGGGGGGGGGGGCAAAACCCTCCATTTGGGTTCCCAGCAAGCATTAGGAACATCATTAGCCCTTAAATACAATGCCACAGAATTCCAACCTTGCCATCCCACCCCCATCCCTTGGGGCAACTGAACCAGACACAAGTTAGTTAGTTTTTTTGCGATTCATTAACTCCCCACAATTCAGCCAGACTGGTGGGTTTCATTCTCTCCATCCCATCTCGCCACAATGCCGCAGTGTTGCGAGCTGCCAGCGACATGGCCCAGGAAGTGTTAAACAAAAACGAAATCCCAGCCACACTGGAAATGGTTTGAACGTTTCATTCTCAGAACACACACACACACACACCAAAAGATGGTAATGTAAAAGTCTCAAGGTCACGGCTTATGCAGGAAAAGATTTGCTCTTCGTGCTGCTAACAATGGTGAACCGAAAGAAAAAAGGAAGAAAAGAAAGACACCCTAAGGATGATATTCCAATTAAGGCTGAGCTAAAGGTTCCCTCTGGGGGCCAAAAAGAGAGGAGAACAATCTTACTTTTTAACAGTGTTTTGCTGTCTTCTATTTTGCAAGGTACTGTTTAGAAATCCATTCCATCATGACATATTGCCATTCCAAGGGGGGTTTGGGGTTGTTGTTTTTTGGTTGTTGGTTTTTGTTTGTTTGTTTGTTTTTGTTTGTTGAGGCGGGGAGAATGGGAGTGCTGCTGCCATCCACAAGATTATTCATTTAATTAAGAAATTTTTATATAGTGCTTCATCAAAAGGCCACGGGGAGCTTTGCAACATAGCAGTATGACAAACAACACAACATGCATGCATAACGTAATATACATAAAATACAAGAAAACAAAAGCTATATGGATACAAACCATTTGTGGCAAATTATTCATAGATTATTCATAGATTATTTCAGTCGCCCAAAAGCATGTCAGAAGAGGTGTGTCTTCACCCATTTCCTAAAAGAAGCAGCTATGTGCTCAGATGCACCTCAGCGGGCAACACATTATGCAGACCACTGAAAAGGTCCTTCCAGGGACTTTATTCTGTGTAGAGACCATCACCTTCTCCCTATTTTGCACCCATTTGGGGACCCACGCTGGAAAATCACCCAGATACCCAGACAGATATATATATACACACACACCATTTTACCAATTGCAAATGAGGTGCAGAATTGGAGGTTCAGTCCCAAATTGCTATAGAATGGTTTTATACTATGTTGCTCCTCTCCTTTCTAGGCTATCTATAACCTCTATCTCTATCTCTAGCCATATCTCTTCCTTATGTACTGTCAGACCTATAGTTCACCTAGCCCTCTTCTAATTCCCCAGGGTTTCAGGGAAGGCATGCAGCATGCTTTATTTGGAGATGATAGAAATTGAAGTTCATCTCTGCCACTGAGATATGCACGCAGGCGCTCGCCATCTTCTGAAGCCAAGGCCCCGGGGATGGCAACTCCCAGCAGGAACTGGTGAGAGGGGGAAAGGGAAAGCTTCAAACAGCCCTGGCTCTGAATTCCACATCCCATTACGAACCTTCAAATGCAAAGCTGGGTTATGGTGAGGTCTGCGCCTACCATCAGCCAACCCTCCCCACCAGTTCTCACCACCTCCCCCTTCAAGCAAGTGTACCTCTATGAAGGGGGAGTGTAACCACGCCTAGTTTGCTGGGAGAGCCAGGAGATGGCTTTCAGGCCTCTGCTTAAGAAGAGTCCTGCTGGATCAGGCCAAAGGTCCACCTGGTCCAGAATCCTGTTATCACTGTGACCAACCAGATTCCCTAAGTGGGAAGGCTGCAAGCCAGAATGAAGCGCAACAGCGCTCTTCCCACTCAACTTGAAAACCATGTTCCATCTTTTCCTGTTGGGATTCAGGGGGGTTGTAGTTTCCTAGCTTCCCAATTAAACTCCATTCAAGGGCACTGACTTCACACTTTCAATAATTTAACCTAAAAAAAAGATAGAGACCTCTTGATTTCGGGAGAAGAGATACGAACCAGAAGCCAGGGAAAACATCCAGCAAGCCCCATGATTGACGGTGGATATGCTCTAGTCCTCAGCTCATTTGTTTATGTCACATCCCGCCCCCAAAAAAGCATCCTAAATGCTGATGGGAAAATGCAGCACTGTCCAGGGCCTCCCTAAAGCACTTTACAACTCTGAAGCCTGCATCGATTATTCTGCAAGTCAGAGAATCTCTCTCTTCAGTCAGCCATGATGCAACAACAGTGCCCCTTTGTCCCAAGGTACTGGTGCTTGATTTTCTAAGGGGTACAGCTGTCTATGATCAGTGAAAATGTTTCTACATGGGGGGATCCCAATAAAATTAGGCTTAATCAAATTCTAGTAAACTTGAAGAATTATAAATATCGTAGCCTCTGAGCAGTACTGCAGTGATCTATCTAATGAAGAAGCAATGGCTGCATTAAACCTGGCACTACCATAGATACGAAGTTGTCAACATCAAAATTCAGAAGCAGCCTTTCTCCTAGCAGTGAACTGCTAGGGCAGGTGTGGGGGGGGATCCTGTGTCCCTCTAGATGCTGCTGAGGTACAGCTCCCAGCATCCCTGGCCATTGGCAATTCTGGCCAGGGCTGATGGCAATTGTAGTTCAGAAACATCTGGAGGGGTCAAATATTCCCCATTCCTATACTACAAGATCTTTCAACAAGCCCTAGAGGTCTAAACCTTTTCCCAGAGGTGGCTTCCTTTTAAAAAAAAATGGCAGCCAAAAAAAATATGAAGATGTTTTCCCATCAATGGAGAGAGAAAAAAAGACAAAGACACACAGGGGAAGTACTGTCATTTTTACAAAGCAGTTCCTGTTTCATTCTCTGAATTGAGACATGACAATATGCCACATTTTGCAAGACTTCAAGGCCTAGCTAATTAGAGCAATAAAATAAAATAAATGGAGCCTCTGATGTCCTTGGAGCCAAGCCTTAAAGCAAACCCCGGCCTGCGGTTTCATGCAGGCATAGCTCCTGCTTGCAAAATCGTGCAGCTGGAACGAGGAGCAGAGTCTGCCTCAGTGAGCATGCCTCATACTTCAAGAAACACACATTCAAAGGATGCTCAGTTGAGTGCAAAGCTCTTATTAAAAGTTAACGAGGCCAAGTTGCTCATTTTCCTGGAGGTTTGTTCCTCCCCTCTCCCAGGCACGTCTTTTAAGTTAGGCACAGAGCAGAGCCATTTAACGAGGTCACTCACTTTCCCCTCTCTGCTTTTCAAGGAACACTTCCGCCCCCCCTTTCTAACATCGCTGATCACCCCCAAACACTGCCACAGCTTGTGAAAGTCGCAGGTGACAAATCACAAGCATTAAATGCCATGTCTGAAAAGGGCGTCCAAAAACAGGTCTGATGCAAATATGCAGGTGAGATGCTGCAACAGCCGGACACACCTGCAGTTTCCTCCATGGTCAACAACTCAGCTTCTTAGAAAAGGATGCACCAGCATTTTGTATCTCATCTACAGAAATGGATTACCAGAAAGCAGGGCAACATTTCTCAGGGAGATGGATTAGGTCCACGAGCTGCCGTTTTCCTGCTCATCCCCGCTACATGTTAACCCTCCAATATCGAAATCCTTACCAATCCCTGATCAACACTCCTCCCTTTCACCCGATGACATCCCATAATGTTATTCTACTACAGGGGCAAGGGGCCTTTTTCAGCCCAGGGCCGGCATTTGCTCGTGAGTGACCTTCCGGGGACCACATGTGCACAGTGAGCAGGGCCAGAGGCAAAAGAACAAAGGCTCTTACCTTTGTCCAAGTGGAGTATATTTTCATTCACACAAAAGCCAGATGTTTGCATAAACATCTTTCTCCATCTTCCATGCAGGCAAGCAAGAGCCACTATCACAGCTGAAGGACATATTACAGCCAGGCAATATCACTCAAGGAAAGACCAGTGAGGGATGGGAGCATGGCCTGCAGAGATTTCTATGGGCCACAAAGGGGTATCTGGAGGGCTGCATTTGGACCATTGGATGGAGGTTTCCCCCTCCTTGTTCTACTGAAAGCCATCTCAGCACAAGTAGCTGCTACTTTTGTCCCAACGCTAAGCAGCTCATGGGCTCATCAGCTCCCTGTATAATAATATGGGTCCCCTCCTACAAGGCCAGCTTCAGGCAATTTCTCTCCCTCTCACTGGAACTTGGAGGCCTGGACTGCTAGTTGGCACCCACTTATAGCTTCTCAAACCTTGCCACCAGATCCCTTTTTTTGGCTCCAGAACAGTCAATGAGCACCAGCACCCAGCTATCAACAAGCTGCTGCTCACATGCTCCACCTCACTTGTCACTGCTTCTCCAAGACTTCATGCTTACCTCCATCTCCCCCTAGGATGCTATGCCTTTTTTTGAACAACAGGACACTTGCACTTCCTTAATGCACTGTTCCTCCTTGGAAGCAGGAACTGAAAGCTCTGGGAAGCCGAGGTACCTTCCATCTGTTGCTGCCGTGATAACTTGGACCCCAGTCAGCTATTCACACCTAGACCTCAAGACCCTCTAACACAGGCATCCCCAAACTGCGGCCCTCCAGATGTTTTGGTCTACAACTCCCATGATCCCTAGCTAACAGGACCAGTGGTCGGGGAAGATGGGAATTGTAGTCCAAAACATCTGGAGGGCCGAAGTTTGGGGATGCCTGCTCTAACAGTAACCTTGAATCAGGAATATCCGTCTTGCAGGGCCACTAGCCCTTGACGCTACTGGCACAGAATGCAAGGAGGGGACTATTTTTCTGATAATAAGGGGTTATTGTCAGACCGTGAACCCAGGCCTGGGCTCCTCTCACTCAACACATCATGTATCCAGGCAGTTTGTCTTCATCAGAGGCAAGATCAACAGTTGGATGCCACTGATGAAGTACCCTTTTGTTGGCTTAGGCAACTTCTTCCTGTGCAAATTCTCCCCAAAACCAGTGTGGTGTAGCAGTTTCAGCATTAGACTAGGACCTGGGATAGCATGGTTCAAATCCCCACTCAGTCATAAAGCTAATAGGGTCACCTTGGCCCAGTCATCACCTCTCAGGCTAACCTACCTTACAGGGTTCTTGTCAGGCTAAAATAGGGAGAGGGAAGACCATGTTCACCACCTTGAGCTCCTTGGAGAAAAGATGGGGAGTAGAGGCAATAAATGAATGAAGTTGGCAATTAGTAGAGAGGCCTCTGGCCTTCATCAGAACAAAATTGGTGGCAGCTAAGAATGAGCTGTCCATGGTCCTGCAGATCTTGACTCCACTCCTAACTTTCTACCTCCTCAAACTTCTAAGTTTCCCACATATTTATGTTGCTGTCATAGTTTCTACCACTTGGTTGAAAGTAATCCAAGGCTGAAACTTGATATTCCAGCTCTGCTAAGCCAGACAAACTCTTATAGCTGCATCCCGCAGAGGGGGAAGAAGGCCCATGCACCAGCCAGCAGCCTGAGGAGATATTCTCTCCCTCCCTTGCTCCCCACATGGGAGCAGCCACCTAGTATTACCTTCTAAGATGATCCCACAGGGGAGGAAATGCTGTGGAATGCGAAGTCAAGGGGAGAAAGTTCAGAAGACAAAACGTGTACATGAAAAGCTTGCTGCTACACGATAGGAAAAGCTGAATAATTGCATTCAGGAATACAGCTGTGGTCACTTGAGCAACAGAAAAGGGATTTAGTAGCTGGGGTTACAGAGAAAATTACAGCCTCCTGTGATTTACTCTATAAATGTCAACTTGATTCAGTGTTTAGGTAGCCAAGCAATGTTACTGAACAGACATTTCACCACAGGAGGAGGGGGAGGCAGATGGATCTAACTATGTGTACAGCTCTATTCGTTCTATTCTCTACTATCCTCTTACCAAAGGAAGCCTCAACAGTTAGTCAGTTGTTTTAAACCCCAATTCCTTCTCAAATGTCAATATATTTATACAAGCAAAATTTATAAAAAATATAGTAGGTTATCCTTCTTCTTGGAATCCTTGGAAAAGACCCTGATGTTGGGAAAGATTGAGGGCACTAGGAGAAGGGGACGACAGAGGACGAGATGGTTGGACAGTGTTCTCGAAGCTACGAACATGAGTTTGACCAAACTGCGGGAGGCAGTGCAAGACAGGAGTGCCTGGCGTGCTATGGTCCATGGGGTCACGAAGAGTCGGACATGACTAAACGACTAAACAACAACAACAACAACATAGTAGGTTATTATTAATCATATATGTATTTTGACAATAATATTTTATATATAATAACGTATGGAAATGTAACTGATTATGGTAAATATACTATATTATTATTTTCTTATTGTATTTTTGCACTTTTTCTTTCTCCATTTTCTTTGCTCTTTCATCACTGAAATTCTTTCAATAAAATGGTAATTTATTTATTTTTCAAAATCCAATTTCTTCTGTTACCATCTCCATATGAGCATATGAAGGGCCTGCTGGATCAGGCCAGCGGCCCATCTAGTCCAGCATCCTGTTCTCCAGTGAACCAGATACCCATGGGAAACCCACAAGCAGGATTTGAGCACAAAAGCAGTCTCCCTTCCTGGTGTTTCCAGCAACTGGCATTCAGAAACATTATTGCCTCTGAAGCAGTAGCCACTGCCAATCTTATCATCCATGGATTTCTCTAATCCTCTTTTAAGGCCATCCAAGTTGGTGGCCATCGCTGCCTTACTTTCCCCTGTCCTGAATCTTCCAACATTCAGCTTCACTGGATGTCCACAAGTTCTCATGTTATAAGAGAGGAAGAAAACCTTTCTCCATCTACGTTCTCCATGACATGCATAATTTTGCAAACTTCTATCATCTCACTCCTCACTCGCCTCTTCTCTAAACTATAAAGTCCCAAACCCTGCAACTCCTCCAAAGGCAGGAGTCTCTCCATCCCTTTGATCATTTCAGCTCCGCTTTTCTCCCTTCATTCCACTGTTCCCCACTCATTGGCCACTTTGACAAGATTGTGATTTAGATCATTCCTAGGTTGGTGTGGGTTTTGGGTGCTTGCTCCATGTGCTTTCTCTGAGTATGAAACACATGGGAGCCTTGGGTGATGTTCTCAGAGGACAATTTCAGGGCTTGTAACCAGGGGATGCAGAGAGAAGAGCGCCAAGCAATTACCGTATTTTTCGCTCCATAAGACGTATTTTTTTCCTCCCGAAAAGTAAGAGGAAATGTCTGTGCATCTTATGGAGCGAATGCATGGTCCCTGGAGCCGAATTGCCCAGGGGCAAAAAGCAGATCGTGCTTTTTTTTTTTAAGAAAGAGCTAAAGGCTAACAAGAGGGAAAGAGAACCCACTCAGCAGCTGATTGCAAGAGGTAGGAGACGCTAGCTCCCTTCCTGGCCCCACCCCCTTACCCAGGCCTCCATTGTTGTGTTTCCCCAGAGACATGTGACTGGTTGATTAGATTATCTGTCTGAAAATTGTATAAATGGCTCCCTTTCCTTTCCTTTCCTTTCCTAAAGAAGCTGCAGAACTGTGAGTTGAACTCCATAAAAACAGGATTTTTTTTCCCTTTGCAAGGTAAGCTCAACAACTTTGAGCTGATCCTAAAAAATGGAGCTTTCTCCCTTTGCAAAAACAAAACATAACCCTGCAGAACTGTGAGCTGATCCCCCCAAAAACAGGGCTTTTCCCATTTGCAAAAAAAGTTGCACAACTGTGAGCTGATCCCACCCAAAAAACAGGGCTTTTCCCCTTTCCTCCTTTAAAAACTAGGTGTGTCTTTTGGTCAGGTGCGTCTTATGGAGCGAAAAATATGGTAAATGCACCTTGCGCAAGGGAGTTATTCAACTTGTGGAATAGCTAGGTAGATAATTGGGCTTCTTTACTTATGTAACAAAATTATTGAAATGGGCATGAGAAGGCTAGAAGACACGAGCAGATATTTACTCTGAGCAGACCCATTGACATTAATGAGCAGGACTAGGTTAATTTCAATAGGTCCACCCTGAGATAAATTTAGTTGAATTATTACACATCTCCCATGATTGGTCCTACTTCTGTAATAGGCAACAGCGGATGCTTTGATGAAAAAGGAGAAGCCCACCTGGTGGAACAGCATGAGAACAATTGTGTGATAGGCCAGCACAGTGTTTCCCAACCTTGTGCCTCCAGATGTTTTGAGACTACAATTCCCATCATCCCTAGCTAGCAAGACCAGTGGTCAGGAATGATGGGAATTGTAGTCCGAAAACAGCTGGAGGCACAAGGTTGGGAAACACTGGGCCAGCACACATGCTTGGCAAAAGAAGAGAGAGATACAGAGCTGGCTTGGGCAAAGCAGGCCCCATACTTACCATTGACGGTGAGGTGCACCCAGCTGCCGTTGTGGAACGTGTCGTACTGCTGATCCAGCATGAGCACCTTGCACTCGTACCAGCCTTGGTCCTCTGAGCGAACCTGCTCAATGCGCAGAGATGCCTTGTCATGAAGGTTGGCACGGCCTGGAAGAGAGCAACAAGGTGGAGATCAACAGAGTTCGCCAACTGAACCCAACAGAATGTGGGCAGCACAAGGACATTCAGGGCAACTGCCGAGCCGTATTTTGCCAGCAGGAGAAGAGTTGTGTGGGACATTCATGGTGGTAGTGATCCCAGGCGCTTACCCACGAATGAGTAGAACACTAAACATTTTCTTCCACAGGACTTTTAAATTTTGGTCCATGGAAGATGTTCAGAATAGCACCTGCAAGACACATGAATCAGCTTCAATTGTCCCTGTTTATTTATATAGACCACACCATATATTTATAGCACTGTGATACTACCGTATTTACTTGAATGTAATGCACCCCTTTCTTGGCCAAATTATGTCGCGAAAATTAGAGCGCACATTAGATTTGATGGCGCACTACATTCAAGTAAATACGGTACATTAAATAGTTATGGCTTCCTCCAAGGACTTCTGGGAGCTGTAGCTTATTAAGGGTGCTCAAAGTTGTTAGGAGACCCCTATTCATCTCCCAGACCTACAATTCCTAGAGTGGTTTAACCATCTATCCCTCTTCCCAGGAAACCCTGGGAATTGTATTTTTGTAAGTAGAACAGGGATCTCCTAACACAGGCATAGGCGAACTCAGCCCTCCAGATGTTTTGGGACTACAACTCCCATCATCGCTGACTACTGGTCCTGTTAGCTAGGGATGATGGGAATTGCAGTCCCAAAACATCTGGAGAGCCAAGTTTGCCTATGCCTGTCCTAACAACTCTCAGCATCCTTAGTGAACTATAGGTCCCAGAATTCTTTGGGGGAAGCCATGGCTGTTTAAAGTGACATCGCAGTGTGAACACGGCCTTAGACAACTAACACAGGCCAAGAAAGGGCATAGCTCAGTGGTGAAGCACCTGCTTTGCATGCAGAAGGTCCTGAATTCAATCCCCTGGTAGGACTGGGAATATCCCTGCCTGAAACCCTGAAGTTCCACTGCCGGTCAGTGAAAGCAGTACTAAGCTAGACCAACTAATGATCTGATTCAGAATAAGGCAAAGCTCTCAGTAACTTACAAAGCAAGTTTACAATTTTTATAAATTATATTAAATGCCCGCATGAAGAGAAAAGCCATAACCTGGCACCAGAAAGATATCAAGGTTGGCATCAGACAGGCACCACTTGGAAGGGCATTCCTCGGGCAATATATGCATGTGCAGGAGCCCTAACCATCACTGCACAGCACCCAGCCTTCTGTTTCACGTGCTGCCTAGATGTGCTTTGAACAGCTAATATTTGAACTGCAAGGATGGTTTTCAAGCATACCTTTATCAACAACAGCAACCATTTTTAAGTCTGTGGAGGAAAGGGCTATTGCAGATTAACATGGTTACAGCAGCTGGAGCAGTAGAGCCTCCAGCAATGTGAGCAATAGTCCGGGGGGTGGAAGGTGTCAAGCAGTATGAGGAATGGAGTAGAAAAACAACCAGAGACTTGGGAAGGCAAAGCAAAAGAAAGAGATGTAGACACAGAGACAGAGAGTAGGAAACTCCGAGTGCTTGGTTTCACAGAGGCTGAGCACATTTTGGAAGAGTCCTTCTTTGGGGGCGCATTCTAGGTGGTTCAGCTGCATGAACCATCCTAGTAACTCATTTGTGTGCTACAAGCATTTGCAGCTGTGAAAGACTGAAGGGCATGAATGACTCAGGGCCATATCAGAAGTGGCAGGATCATCATTCACATGCCTTGCCCTGTTTGCATACAAGGCAGTCAAGGGTAGGAGGGTCTTACGGTTGCAGAAAGAGGAGCATGCAAGAGAAGGGTGAAGAACCTGCCCCCACTCCATTGCTCCTAGTTTCCAGGAAAAAGCTCAGGAAAATTCCTGCATCTTGAGATGCATCAAGCCGGGGGGGGGGGGGGGAGAGAGAGAGAGAGAGAGAGAGAGAGAGAGAGAGAGAGAGAGAGAGAGAGAGAGAGAGAGAGAGAGAGAAGACAAAGCGAATGCATCCGGTTTCCAGTCTTCTCCAAGGCCAGAGAAAAGCTTGTGGGGATTAAAATATCATCACTAAAAGCTGTTCCCTCTTCCCCTTCCCTTTTCAAGAAAGAGCCTGTGTATTCAGGGTCAGACAATCCCCCACGAAGCAAGCAAACCAGGTAACAGAGAAGGGAAGGGGAGAATGAGGAGGCCTAGACTGAGAGGCAAAGGATAGAGCCCTTCTCAAAACCCACCTTGCTCACTTAAGCACCTGTTTAATCTTTTCATCCTTGCCTACAGTTGAAAGGAGACCTGAGCGAAGAGCAACTCTGCTTTCTGACGCATCCCTCAACCCCACCTTCACAACCTCTCCATCTCCCTCCCACTGCCATAATTGAAAACTGCATGCTCCTTGCGTTCAGAGACCTGCAAACCCACTCCCATTGGGAACCCCCTCCCCACATTTCAAGTACTAATTGGGAAAAGGAGAAGAGAAACCATCTCTCCACCTACTCTCTCCATGCCATTCAGGACTGCATATGCTTCTGTCATGTCCCTCCTTATCCACCTGGATCCTCACGCATCTGGAGTTTGTAAGAGATATGCACTCAGACCATAGCCTTGGGAATGGGCCACAGCTCAGTGGCACGTGCCTTGTGTTTCACAGGTCCCAGGTTTTGATTCCCAAGCATCTCCAGATAGGACTGGGAAAGACTTGGTTCCTGTAGCCGTGGAGGTTTACTGTCAGCGTAGACAAGGGGAAACCAACCCAGTGCTCCCTAATGCAGCTGGACTACAACTCCCACTTCTTCACACAGTGCCTAGTTAAACTATGGAATTTGCTTCCACAGTGCAGCCCCCAAGTTCAAACTCATGGTTTGAAGCAAGTGTTATTTTGGACAGGCAAGGGAGAAGGCAAGCTCTCTGAAGCTGCTCCTTCTCTAGCTGATGAATAGAGTCAGGCTAGTCTTTCCCATGCTTCGGCATTTGTGCTGGAAAGTAAGGGGAGCGGCCTCCCAGGGACCTCTGTCCTCTGGTTGATGGCAGAGGCCAGTGTGTTGCTGCTTCATTTCCCCCCCCCCTTCAGATGCCCTCTTGGTGTGATCTAGCACAGGCATAGGCAAACTCAGCCCTCCAGATGTTTTTGGCCCACAATTCCCATGGTGATCCCTAGCTAACAGTGGTCAGGGATGATGGGAGTTGTAGTCCCAAAACATCTGGAGGGCCGAGTTTGCCTATGCCTGATCTAGCAGCTGAGCTCTTAAGAGTCCAATGGCAGAGAGAGAGAGAGTGCACCTAACTGACACCCGGCATTGGATTCTGCTAGATTTTGGGAGGTATGGGGTGCACAAATGATGCCCGAACTACTGCAGCAGCAGCGTCAAATACATCTGCTCTCCAAACCTGCCACTCAAGTGCAGCAAAAACTGCAGTGCTTCAAGGGGTGACCTAATCGGCTTGTTAGCATTCCTGAATGGGGTCTGGGGCTCTTGTAGCCACAGCAAACATTCAGCCAGACACGTAGGAGAGGCAGGTGCCTGCAGCAGAGCCACAGCCATCCAAGCCACTCTTGTCCATCCCTTACCCTGCCTTCTTCCACATCTACTTTTCAAAGTTTTCAACTCTACACAAGCTCTCAGAAATTCAAGGGGCGGTCCAGTAAGCACTGGAGTCATCCAGCATTTACCGGGCAGCCTCGTCTTTGGAACTATCCCGAGATGGCCCTGGAGTCAAGCCCTCTGGGCCACGTGGAAGCTAGGGACAAGGACACGCCAAGGTAGGCTATGTCCCTCCACAATGTCAGCTCTCATTCCCTTCTCCCTGGCTCCCCCCAAATGCATCCGTCCAAAGAGGTTTAGCACATGAGCGTGCGAGCGAGTTGCAGCAGCAGCAGCAAGCAGCTCCCCCTTCCGAGGATGTCGCATGAGGTTTCCAGCACAGGGCCCCCGAAAGCATCACTCAGGGCTCTCTGCTGCCACTGGAAAGCCAAGGCAACAGGCACAGGAGCAGCAGTGGGTGCCCTCCTTTTCGCTGCCTCGGCTTCTCTTGGCCCCGACAGCCCAGCTGGCTTCTCTCTGCCACTGCTTAATTAAAGCCAACCAGGCGGAAATGATGGAATAAAAAAAGGGGGAGAGAGAGAGAGAACTTTCTGAAAAAGAAGAGGGAGGCAGTGGTGGAGGCAAAACGAGCTTGGCCTGATCTGTGTATTTAACCAGCCAGCCCAAGTTGAACTAAGGGTAAAGACAGATGCAGCAGTTTACTTGTGGCAGAGGTCACTTTGAAAAGCATCTTATCTCCCCAGTCATGAACACAAGACACACATTTTTCTGTGCAACTAGAAGTTCTGGGGTGAGAGAGATACAAGAAATGATTCTGCAGATTTCAAATCTATAGACCCTGCAGATTAGAAGCTTACAGAACAGCTGCCTATAAGGGGGAGCAGGGAGTCCACAGTGGTAAGCACCTATTGGCTAGCAACTGTGATTGTTTTACAAGGGTCCCTCCAGCCTGGTGTTGTTTTTTTTACACGAGTATTATGCAACATGTCATTAATTTGCAACAAAAGTAGTGCATTACTGGTGGACTTATATTAGATGAAGCATGCATAATCCTGCTTAATAGGTGGTTCTGCAATGCTTCCCTTTTTCTTGCTTGTCTTTTAAAAAACAAAACTCTATGTAAATAATAGAACCCATTCAAGCTTTTAGTGTAAATGAGCAAAATTCTTCCATGGTTTTCATTGTGGCGGGGTAGAGAGAAGACTCACCGGCATATTCTGGGTCCACATGGGGAGGGTAGAACCCAAACTTGATGAAGATGGGGATAGGCACTCCAAACTTGAACCACTCCACCACATAAGGAGGGGGCTGGCCGGTAAGTGGGTGGATTACGTCGCATCCCAGGATCACACTCTCACCAGCACGAGCTGTCACAAACTCGGGTTCCTCTCTTAAGCCGTGGGCACCTAGAGAAAAAGAAGAAGGAAAGGGGGAAGGGAGAATCAGTACTGCTGCTTCCCAAAAGCCCCACTGGGACCATAACAGAGCTTACCAATGGCTTCATGTTAAGACTGAAAGACGTTTCCTATAGCAGAGATGTTTATAGCCAAGGAATTGGGAGATGAATTGTGGGAACCACCGGAGGTAGGGTACTTGTGCCAACTGAATACCAGTTGTTGGGATGCTGGACTAGATGGGCCTTTGCTTTTAGGAATAGTCTTGCTGGATTATGCCAAAAGGCAACTGGTGGTTTGGCAAGGGCCGGTGATTCTTATTTTCAGTAGGAACAACATTTTAAGCTCAGCAAGCTTCGAATGGCTAGTGACATTGGCTGCACTTACTGACTTGCACTCTGTACTTGCCAAGTCGCAGGCCAGAGGACTCCTTAACCAGAGGCATTTTAGGGGGGCACAACTAGTTCGGGTGCACTTGGCACCATGTTGCAGGGGGGCACCACAACGATGCTGTAGAAGGAGCAAGAGAGGCTGGGGGCAAGTTTTAGTGTCACACAAGGTGCCACTGAAATTTGAGGGCCCAAGGTCCACCACTGCCTTAATGCCCTCTTCCTGAGCAGAAACAGAACAGAGGTTTTAGTGGAAGGCTCCCCACCTCAATCAAAAAACACTACAGTATACACTATTGTTTATAGCCAATGGTCATCACAATTCCCACCCATGCTATATCCTTAAAGCATCATCATACCACTTTAAGCAGTCATGACTTCCCACAGAGAATCCTGGGAAATGTAGTTTATGAAGGCTTCCAAGAGCTGTTAGGTTAGGCATCCCCAGACTTCGGCCCTCCAGATGTTTTGGTCTACAATTCCCATCTTCCCCGACCACTGGTCCTGTTAGCTGGGGATCATGGGAGTTGTAGGCCAAAACAAATGGAGGGCCGCAGTTTGGGGATGCCTGTGTTAGGTGATCCCCTTATTCCTCTCCCAGAGCTACAATTACCAGAGTGGTTTAGCAACCAATCCCTCTTTAGAAGGAACTCTTGGAACTGTAGCTCCATAAAAGGAGTGGGGGGTCTCCTAACAGCTCTTGGTAGCTTTAATAAACTACATTTCCCAGGACTCTTGGGGGGAAGCGATGGGTGTTTAAAGTGGTAGGATACTGGGGCTTAAAAAAATTCATAATTAAATGTGTTTAGTACAACTTTGGCTTTGCAACACAGTGCCTAGGAAGAGAAGAAACATGCCTGTACTTTCCCCATGATGCAAGGAGCTTTGTTGTACGAGGCATTATCTTTTGGGGGTCAGCACCCCACTACCAAGAATCCACATTCTGAGGCTTTCAAGCAGGGATCTCTCCCAACTCTAGCTGGAGATCCAAGGGACTGAAAATTCTGCATTGAAGGGGGTTGGACTAGAATCTAGATTATTCTTGGAGGTCACTTCCAAATTGCAAATCTACTATTCTATAGGGGAAAGGGGAGAGGATTGGCAAAAATTATTTAAAAAAAAACAAAACCCCACTGCTGAGGATAGAAAGCCGGAAGTAGAAAGAAAAAAAACTGGGAAGAGAGGAGAAACCTGTGTGTCCAAAGGAATATAACCTGTTTGTGCAAAAGCCTTTTCTATAAAGGTAGCAAGATGAGAATTCTACTCTGGATCCCCCCCCCCTGGCTCAAGGCACGTAGGCAGACATCCTCTAAATGCCCCCTGCCTGGAGGGGATATACCCTGAGCCGACAAAGGCAGAGTCAGGCAGTTGCCAAGTCAGCCTCCCAGCATCACTTCAAGGTGACCTTCCCGTGGGGGCTTCTCACAACCACCACCACAGAAGCCTCTCTGCCTCTCATTTCAGAGAACAGAAAGGAGGAGGGGAGAACGGGGTATTGGTGGGGGGGGGGGTTGCAAGGGGGTGGGATTTTCATTTTAACATCTCTGCATAGCCTAGCAATACCTGCAGGGAATTTCTCCCCTCCCTGTAGCAGGAGAAGCATCCATTCATAAACCAATTTGCCTTTGCAGCCAATCACCAGCAAAGCGCTCCAAAAAATCCCCAGAACGGGCCTTTGATGGGGAAACCGCTGACACAGCCTGGGCTGCAGTACAAGCGGTGACAGCATTGTTAAAATAGCAACACGATGGATTACAGCGGCTGCTACACCCAGGGAGATAGGGAGAGAGAGAAAGACAGGCATCCATTACACACACCTGGTGCCTCCCTCATGTGCACCCTAACGGCAACCTGAGAATCACACCTCCATCCAACCCATAAGCCAGAATCCAGAGTCAAATGCACACACTCACACTTATAGACCCAAATCCTATTTCACCTGAACATGCAGAGCATCAGAAGGTCAGCTCGAATCTGCATCACCGTCTGAAGCCCCAGAGAGCCAATACCACTCACTGTAGACAATCCTGAACCAGGGAGCCTGCACCTGCACCCAACCCTAGATTGCAATGCTAATCTTTGGCCCTTTAGACCAGGCACCCCCAAACTGCGGCCCTCCAGATGTTTTGGCCTACAACTCCCATGAACCCTAGCTAACAGGACCAGTGGTCAGGGATGATGGGAATTGTATTCCAAAACATCCGAAGTTTGGGGGTGCCTGGTCTAGATGCATATTTTAAAGAAATGCAAATAGCAGCCATTGTGGGAGCGATGGTGATGATCAGGGAGGTAGTGTTTTAACACCTTCCTCTCCTGCCTGTCAAAAAAAATCCTCCTCTGAAGCTGCTATTTGCATTGGGAGGGAATGAAAGCATGCAGTTAATGCTGCACATAGGTTTAGCTGGGGTGTGCATGTGTGTGCATGCACATGTTTGTAGCTGCAATGGATTTGGGTGACAAACTTTCATTCTCTTTTTTTCTCTCTCTTCAGGTTAGTGATGGGAGTCTGACTTTTGTTTCCGTTAGTCGGGATGACCGGGGCGCTTACACCTGCCGGGCTTATAGCATCCAGGGAGAGGCTGTGATGGGAATTGTAGTCCAAAACATCTGGAGGGCAGAAGTTTAGGGGTGCCTGCTTTAGACCCACAACCAGTTCCCCACAAGGGACCCCAAGATGTGGCCGTTTGATGGGTGGCGGGGTGCTGACCCCTGACATGCTATAGGAAGGCACTGCCTCTCACAACTGAGAGCGCATCACACAATGGGAAGACCACAGGTCTACTGGGGCTGGCCCCATCATGGCTCAGGCGGCATATCGGAAGGGGGGGTGGACCACAGGCACCAGCCTCCTCCACCTGCATGGCTGGCCCATCCACCACCATCACTGCCCTGGATCCAACTGGCTGGCCAGCCAACCATTCCCAGCTTGCTGGACCTGTCCTCTGCAAAAACAGACTTGAACAATAACTGGGAGGAAAACTAGCTCTTTGATGTCATTGCAGCAAAGCAGCAATGCAGGTGCTCTCTGGAAGGAATTGGCCCACAATGCCTCACTCTGTAGAAAGGAAATGCCCAAAGAAACCTGTGGTTAAAAAGAAAAAAGACTGCCTTACCCATGCTTCTAATATAGCTTTGGATGGTTTTGTGTCTCATTTGTCAAAAATATATACTTTTTTGTGCATTCTGCAATCCCTTCCTCAGAGTGCAACGTTCAGGTGGCTAGGGCCGCCACTAGGGGACATGGCATGGCTGGCACACAGGTCTGTGCAGACTTGAAACCTACCATGCCTCCCCAATATCCCTGGCCTACTCAATCACTCTCGTTCTCTCATTCACACAGAGTAAAGCTGTGTGAGAAAGGCTCTCAGTTCAATTCCCAGACTAATCCCACCTTCAAGGAAACAGCGTCCAGACAGCTGTTGGCTCAGTGGTAAAGCATCTGCATTTCATGCAGAACGTCCCAGTTTCAATCCCTAGCAGAGGAAATACTTCTGTGGGAAACCCTGGACAGCTGCTGCCAGACAGTGTGGACAATACTGGGATAGATTGACCAGTATTGCACTATCCCCACCCCCCTGCAAGGAGCTCAAGGTGGTGTGCAGAGTTCTCTCTCCCTCCTCATTTAACCTCCACAACAACCCTCCTGAGAAGCAGTGGCTGCCCCAAAGTCTCCCAGTGAACCGAATGGCCGAATGGGGGGTTCAAACCCTACTCTCCCAGGCCCTGTTCCAACACTCTAACCCAAACACCAGGCTGGTGTGCCTTTGCTCTCAGGCTTTAAAAAGAGGGGATTAGATGGATGACATGTCTGTAATCCACAATGATAAAAACAGATCCTCGAGGTTCATAACCCTGTTACTTCTGCCATGCCAGTACAGTAGCTGTACAAACAGCAGGAATAAGAACTGACTGCAAGCTTTGCTTGTGTGCTTCCTGGAATCATCAGATTGGCCACTGTAGAAAGCAGCAGACTGGTCTGGTTCAGCGGGACTCTTTCTGTGTGTGAGCAGAGGAAGCTGCATTATTCTGCATTATTATTCGGCCTATTCTGCATTAATTGACAGTGTCTCTACAGGGTTTGGGTCTTTTTCCTGGTGAGAGTCTTTTGCCAAGGATAGAACCAGGGGGCCTTAGCATGCAAAGGCTGTGCTCTGCCACTCAGCCAGGCTCCTTCCACCAACGCAGGGGGATGAGGCTCACTAACAGCCCATGTCTCACGGGTCTAACCAGGCAGCCAACCCTCCTGGTCTGCTGTTGCGTAACCAATGTCAGGGTCTGCAAAGCCAGTAAATGGCAGCATTTATTTTTAGAGCCCTAACTGCCAACACTGTGAAAAATCACAGCTTCCTTATTATAGGAGAAACCTTTTTTAAAAAAAATAAAATAAAAAATAAACAGTAGGGTTATGTCAAACCTGTGCATTTATTTCCACAGAGCCTTCCTGGTTCACCCCCTCCCACCTCCTATATAGCCTCAGATATGCACAGAAACCCTCCAGCGTGCTTTGAACCTACATGGGTGTTTTTTTAATTACTGGTACTTGTGCATTACACACACACCCACCACTTTTTTTCTTTCTTCACATTTGTGTGCATGCACAACATTTTGTACATCCAGAGAGCTCAGTGTTTTGTGCAACAGGTATTTTGTCCAACCTGCTACCTGCTCCAGCTCTGCCTCAGAACCTCCAGATTATGCCAAATGTTGCCCCTCCCCTGCTTCTGCTCTCCCTCCCCCTCCCTACCAAGTCCATCCTGAGTTGGGGGAAGATTTTGGCATTTTTGTAATAAAAGATGTTGGTCACTCTCTAACCAACTCACACCACACGAGGTCCAGTTGTTAAGGTGCAGGTGCAGAAAAGGGAAAGGGTACAGTGGGTATCATGGAATAAGAGTACAGTGGTATCTTGGTTTAAGTACAGCTTAGTTTATGAACAACTTGGATTAAGAACACTGCAAACCCGGAAGTAGGTGTTTTGGTTTGTGAACTTTGCCATGGAAGCAGAACATGTTCCGCTTCCTGTTGAGTGTGTTCCATTTGTAAATTGAGTCCCCCCGCAGCTATGGGAAAGCACGCCTTGGTTTAAGAACGCTTTGGTTTAAGAACGGACTTCTGGAACGGATTAAGTTCGTAAACCAAGGTACCACTGTATTGTGATTCGAATCCATAAGGACTAGAATCTTACTTTGAAATTGGGTGGGAAGGGAACCAGGTTACATTTACAGGAAAGTAAATTCTTTGCTTCTATATTCTGCAGTGCTACCAAAACTCAGCATGTGCCTGGCCCTGATTACAGATTCTAATGTCCCTTTTAATAAACACGTAAAACAAAAGCACTGAACATCAGAACAACCCGGAACATTAGCAATAATTGCATGGCCATCCATTAACACTTCATTAACAAAAGCCCGCCTGGTCACTCTCTTGGGGCTGGCAGGTGAAAAAACGAAGTTGAAGCCCATCTCACCTGGATTCAAATTAAAATGTGGACTTATCGCTATAATCACTGATATAGGGCAAGCTACAGCAGGAACAGCAAGAAAAGAGCTTGGCAATTAGAAATAAGGGCTACTGGGAAAGTGAGGTGCTTTGAAACAAAGAAAAGGTATTTTGCTAAAATAAAAGACCTCCAAGCGTTATTATTTTTATTGGCTCCTTTTGAGTAAGAGAGCAAGAGTTAACTAAAAACATTGCTTTTTGCAAAGGGAAGGAGAACCCAGCACAGCAGCTGGTGCAGCCTGGTGATGTCATTTCTCATCAGTACTGTCAAATGAAGCTTGACTGTGTGTAGAGAGGGACGGGATCCTCAATCTAGAGATTAATATCTACAGAGAGAGAGAGGCACACCAGGGCATTAAACCTGAAGCAAGACCTTCCTTCAGCTTGGGAGCCTCCTCCTCCTCCCTGCCATCCCAGCTGTGTGGAACGCAGGCTGTAGTGACCCTCCCCACCAAAGGCAAGCAAATTGCATTCCGTGGATATTCAGGGATACTCTTAACTGTCTAAAAATTGGCCAGGAGGTAGGTGGGCAAATTGACACAGGCGGAACAAGTTGTGTGGGTTGGGGGGGTCTCTTTTCCAAAGCATGGCCCTCTCCATTCCCCCACCCCCACCCCAACAGAGAGGTCCTATTCCTTACTCCCAAACCCCATTTTTTAAAAAACCCTTACGTTTTGCACACTCTAGAAATGGGTGTTCCTCTCAGAGAAGACCCATCTGTCAACTGTCAAGGGTGAGGGTTTCCCCCCCCCCTTACTACAACACCATAAACCCCTCACCTCGCACGCCGCCCCATATGCATGGCCAACAACCATTCACTTATATTTATGAAATTAAAGGGGTGCAGGGAGTGGGGAGCTAAATCTTCCCCTCCCAGGGGACCCAGCCTTTGAAAGGAAACAAGCCAGATCTGAATAACCAGCATCCTTAAGTTATGCCTCTCTCTCTCTCTCTCTCTCTCTCTCTCTCTCTCTCTCTCTCTCTCTCTCTCTCTCTCTCTCTCACACACACACACACACACACACACACACACACACACACACACACTTATCTATATCTGTGACTGTGACTGAATGTGTGGAGCTGGCTTCCATCTACACTGAAGATTCAGGCACCCCAGGGCTAAACCTCAGCACAAAAGAACCACAGGCTTGCCTCGCTCCCTTCTCTCTCTCTCTCTCTCTCTCTCTCTCTCTCTCTCTCTCTCTCTCTCTCTCTCTCTCTCTCTGCATGAAAGCAGCACAGGACCACTGCCTCCTCCAGCTAGGCATCTTCAGAAAAAGAAGTTGAGCAGGGAGAGAAAGAGAAAAGCTTCCCCTCCCCTTGCCAGCTCCTGCGCTCTGCTCTGCAGGGCTGGTGCTGATTGGCCCAGAATGACATCACTGTTTTTTCCACAGCAGGAATCTAGTACGCCGGCAAGTCTATTTTTGGCACCCAGGAGACAGGCATTAACCAGCAAGTGGCCCCAGTGGGGCCCCAGGTGGGCTTACGACGAAAGTCTCTTGGGGACCCCAGGGGACAGGTGGCCTTGGTACTGCAGGTTGCAAAACCCAAATAGCTGGAGATGCCCGGGGAAGCCACAGCGCTACACAAACAAACAACCGCACAAGCCTAGGGAAGATAATAGAGATATGCATAAGTGGATGTTATCAGGAGGGAACAAGGATGCAGAGGAGAGAGAGAGAGAGAGAGAGAGAGAGAGAGAGAGAGAGAGAGAGAGAGAGAGAGAGAGAGAGAGAAAGCTGTGTGGCATTTAAATGCAGATTATACCGCATCAATTGTGTGTATGGCAAAGGGTGGGCAGACGCTACTCTTGTGTGATCAACTTGGGGTTCCCCCAATGACCCCCATCCAGAGCCTGATGCAAAACAGTGGCTCAGAAGCAATGGGGGGGGCATGCACTCAGAATAAAGGGTGCCTGCGGAATACATCTTCGGCCAGAATTTTTCCCCAGTACCAGAACCGAGCTGAAAGTCCTTTAACAAACACCCCCAAACCCACTCCTGGTCCCCACCCAAGCTAGCTTTCTTTCAGTAGCCTAACTTTAAGGGAAGGGGAGCCTTTTTCCTTTCTTTTCCTTTTTGACAATATAATCCTATATATGTCTACTCAGAGGGAAGCCCCACTGAGTCCAATGGGACTTCCTCCCAAGTAAGTGGGTTTAAAAATGCAGCCTTGTTTTCTTTCTATTGTCAAAATGTCTAGAAGTTGAGGTCTATCAGGAGATTTCAGATATTCCCTGGTCTATAGGGCTGCAGAGTAAATGGTGGAATCGCTCACCTATCAGCTGCCCCCCCCTTTTTAAGGCAACCCTACACTTAAAATAAAGGGGGGGTGAGTGAGAGAGATCCCTCTCAATTTCAAAGACTGATGGCAGCTCCGTGCTGCCTCCTCTACATCCCCCCAAAGAAGCCTACAGAAAGCATCTACTGCTGCAACCTCCTCTCCCACCCTCCACGCAATGGCTGACCTCCCCCAATGCGCACACGCACACACCAATTGCACACGCTTTGTTCGCACCTTGATGCGCCTCATTATCACTGCATTTCAAATCGGACTGAGGCTTTCGCAGCCTGTCAGCAGACAAGAAAACTTCAGCTCCTTCCCTCCCCTCTCGCCCTCCCCACCACCTCAGAAAACCTCCTTTGCACGATGTGCAAAAAGAGCAGGAACCTGCCACCTCTCCCCCCCCACACACACACACACAATACCTGAGGGAGGAAGAGGAGGGGGAACTTTTGTTGCTGTCAAGCATGCATGCATGCTATTACAAGGGACATGCAAGCACCTCTGGAACTCGGAGCCCTGAGCAGCAGATCCTGGGCAGAAACTAGCTGAAGCCCAGAAGCCTTTCACATCTGGTTTTTCAGCACAGACTCTGGCAGCATTTTCCTTGCACCTTTTGCATGACTCTCTCCCAAGTGTTACATGCTTTCGCACAACGTGAAACCTACTTCTGGGATTCTAGTGGAATGCAGTGCAAGGCAAGGGCTCATTTCTGTGTTATTATCTCTCTCTTTTGCAAATAATGCGGAAAGGGGTGCTAAACTTGTACTATATTTCACTATAGTTCCTGAAGGGGCTTATATATATCATGTGCGAGCTCAAATAGAATTACCTAGAAATTAACTGTTAGGGAAACACCATGCAAATAGAATAAACTGCCATGTGAATGTAGCCTCCGTGTGTTTAAGAATCTGTGTAAATAAAGAAGGAGTTAAGAACCTGAAGCTCTGGGGCTAAATACGACCTGCTGTCCTCTCTATCTGGTCCTAGAAACTCTCCAGACTTCACTGCCACTCTCTCCAAGCCCTTGCTAGGACTACTTCACACCTCAAACCTTTTTGGCTGGTTGGAATGTGCCCCTGGACAATAAAACCTCTTGCTCATCTGAATAGGGAATAAACAAAGGTGTATGTGGGGGGAAACAAAGGTTAAGTTTACATTAGATACCCTGCCCACTTTTGCCTCTGGCCCAACCCCCAGTATATGGAATGGCTTAGTGGGTAAAGCACGAGACTCAATCTCAGGGTTATGGGTTCGAGTCACACATTTGGTAAAGATTCCTGCATTGCGGGGGGTTAGACTAGACGACCCTCGTGGTCCCTTCCAACTCTACAGTTCTATGATTCAATATGGCCTCCAGCTTAAAAAGGTTCCTTATGATCTTATCCCCCCCCCACCGCCACCATTTAACATTAACCACCCACAAGTTGTGCAGCTTGATCCATAGTTTTAGAGTCTCCATCTTTATCTCTCTACCTTGTTTTTAATTTCCCTGGGGATTTGGTAGCGCAATTCCTCTAAATCAACTAATTCAAGCCCCTTCTCTGCAGTATCTGCTTTGCAGCCGTTACCCATTTCTGGAGAGCACCTTTATATTTTGCCCCAAACTTGACCCTCGATTTGACAGCTTGTGGCCGAAACCTTTTACACCTTTTCCTGATGTGTTCAAGACCAGGCTGCAACTTCTTTTTCATCTTGAGAATGAAACTAGAAGAAGTACTAGCAGGGGTACATTACAGGGAACGACCATTTTGCAAGAGATCAAGGCACATGTGACCACTGACCAAGCGCGCCCACCTTCCCCCCACAATTGAGGGGGTTGGCACACCGCTGGGTACATTCTACCTCCACCAGTTGCTGGAAAAGGCAGGAGGGGAGAGTGCTGCTGTGTTCATGCCCTGCTTGCAGGCTTCCCTTAGGGGCATCTAATTTGGCCACTCTGAGAACAGTATGCTCAGTGAAGGGCAGAAACAAAAGGCAGAACATGGGAAAAGTGAAAATTTGTCTCATGTTGCATGTGGGACTACTGGCTAGATACCAGGTCTGAAAAGACTGAGGACTAGTCTCTTCTCTCTCACACTCTCTCTCTCACTCTCTCTCTCTCTCTCTCTCTCTCTCTCTCTCTCTCACACACACACACACACGGCACAAAAGCCATTCTGAAAAGGGCTCCCTGAACAGGCAACATTTCATTTCTTTTTACAAAGGTTCATACCCTACTTTTCAACTCTAAGATTTTCCAGATGGACTATTAAAATAACATTTAAAACAAGAATTCAGAACACTGAAACAATTCAAAAAGCAGAACATTAACAGCAGGTGTTGGAAATCATTTAAAAACAAATGCCAGAGGGGGCAGAAATTTATCAACAGTAGCATCTAGCAGGCTTAGGGCCAAAGAGACAACAAAGGCAGCGTCAAGCAAATCTTTCTAGAGAAGACACCCCCATGGCTCATCGGCACCATCACTAAGGGCTGCAGAGCACATGTGGATTTTGGCAAGTAACTTATCCCATGGCCAAACTATTCTTCGGGAACAGGGCAAGGCTGAAATTAAAATGTGCTCCAAGAGAAGTCAGCCCAGTTTGTGGCACCTGTGAAAAAGGTAGATTCCATGCTTCTGTACACAATATGCACTTTAGAGCACATTCAAATCATATTCTGTCCTGTAAAGAATTCTGGGTGCCACTACCGAGAAGACCCCCTGCCTGGTTCCCTGTTAACTTCACTTCTCACAGTGAGGGAACCCCCAGATACTTTGCTATGAGCTCCTTGGAGGAAGTCCAGGTTGCATCCAAGGCAAGGCAAAAAGAAGCATTTGCTGGGTTCTAGCCCCTTTCAAGACTCCTCGTTTAGGGTCTAACAAAGGAGCTTCTGCTGAAACTTTCATCAACTTCCATCAGTGATGGGCAGCTGGTCGGATGCTTGGAAGGAGAGCAGTGCCCCAAGCTGCTTTTTCAGCAC
This sequence comes from Zootoca vivipara, assembly GCF_963506605.1. NCBI lineage: Eukaryota > Metazoa > Chordata > Lepidosauria > Squamata > Lacertidae > Zootoca > Zootoca vivipara. The sequence continues at coordinate 21,163,196 of NC_083290.1, forward strand.
CTCACGAAGCCAGCTCCCTGCCCAGTCATTTTATGCAGCGTGGAAACTCGGAGCTGGTCCAAGCTATCTCTGGTACAAAGCAATTGCGGCATCTCCGAACACACAGCTGGAGACCAGCCAGGAAGCAGAGGACTTGATGCGCCTTGGCACTGTCCACGGTTCTCTTATCTCCCGGTCAGCACCAGGGCTACCTGCTCACCTGTAGGGCTTTGCAAATTCAGTTTAGTTTGCAAGGCTCGCAGCAGAGCAAAGCAGGCAGAGAAGGAAACGGGAAGCAGGCAGTGGAAGAGGCATAGAATCCCAGGGACTAGGGAAGTCATCCGGGTCCAATCCTCTGACTCAATGCAGGATCTGGAATGCGGGATGCAAGCACAGCATCTCTAGCAATTAGCTGTGCAAAGGAGAGCTCACAAGTTGCAGAGGCAGGCTGTTCCACTGTTAAACAGTCCTTTCTGTTAAGGTCAGGGGGGGAATCCACTCCCTTGCAATTTCCACCCATTGGTTCCAGTCCAGAAGAGAGCAAGTTTCTTCAGTCTTTCTGCACAACAGCCCTACAGATATTTGAAGACCTCATCCATGACAACATCTAACTCAGATCTCTGCACTGGTTGCCAATGTGCTACCGGGCCAAGTTCAAGGTGTTACTATTAGTATATAAAGCCGTTAACTACTTGGGGCCAGGTTACCAGTGAAATCACCTTACCCTACATGAGCCGAATCAACCACTCCGATCTGCAGAACTGGCACTGCTACAGGTGCCACAAAATACCTGCTCCACATTTATAAGAACTCAGACTTTTAGCATGGTAGCACCTGCACTTTGGAACTTTCTGCCCATTGATACCAGGCAGGCTCCTTCACTGTACTCTTTACAATGCCTGCTAAAAACATCTCTGTTTAGGCAAGCCCTCCCAAAGGTTAAGAAAGTCGGTGCAAGTTTTAAATCTGTTTTATTGTTATTTTAAATTTCCAGAAGTCTTAAATCATTGTGGTTAACTTTTCTTATTGATAATTTATTATTTTTGTAAACTACTTTGTGGTCGGTGTTTTCTTGAAAAATGTTATAAAAATTCACTTGACCTGATAGCTAAGCCAAGGCTGGGGATGTACTGCAGGCTGCAAAAGCTGGGAGGTAACCTAGTGGGCTACTGTGTGTGTGTGTGTGTGTGTGTGTGTGTGTGTGTGTGTGTGTGTGTGTGTGTGTGTACTCAGAGTCCACTTTAGACCCAGACATGACCCTGGGACTTGGCAGTCAGTATGAACCTCTGGTTTGGGCTGCCAACATAAAAATACTAAGGACTAGCCCCTTGCCTAATCAGTCATTCAAGGATTTTGCTAGTTATGCTTCAGACTCTAGCTTTCTAGGTGAGCTCCCAGGTCCAGTCACCAAAACGTATTTTTGTATGCAATTTTGGATAATATACACATTTTTGCAAGCAATTTACCCCAACAAAATGCATTTTTTGCCATTTTCACCAATATATGCATTTTTATGCACACTTTCAGTACATTTTTGTTGCTTCAGAGAACTGATTTGCAAAATTCAGAGACATGGGAATTTCGATGGACAGTTGTGCCTCAATTTACCTATCAGTTTGAGAAATGTGAATTACTTGGTTTCTCAATAAAATGCAAAAAAGAGGAAGTAGTTATCCTCCACCCATGCAGAAGACCATGCAGAACATGAATGGAGCAGTCCTGTACAAGACTTCTGCTCCCCAAGACAGCCAGACAGCTACACAAGCAAGGTTCTCCCTGCCTTAAATACACTTCCCAACAAGCTGAGTGGTTCCTTTTCACAATCCATGCGCATCCAAAGGTGGCACCAAAGCCACTCACGTATTCCATTGCATCAGTAGCTTTCAAAGCAGGTAGTCCTCAGTGAGGAGAGCCAGTGTGGTGTAGTGGTTAGCATGTCAGACAAGGATCTGGGAGACCAGGCTTTGAATCTCCACTTCATCTGCATCTACTAAGCAGTCACATGAATACATTTCAGAGTTTGCTTGCTTTCCTCTTTCCTCCTCCTCCCTTCCTCCTTTTGTGTCATGGCTTGTTAGATTATAAACCTGAAGGCAAGTGGCTGTTTGAATTGGTTTTGGAAACCATTCTGAGAGCTTCAATGCAACCATGGTAAGCTACCTTTCAATGAAGGGTCATTTCCACGCACCTGCTGAATGTCAAAGCAGCTCAAACTGCAGCCGAGGCAAAAGAACAGAGGATGGAAAGGTGCCAGAAGCCCCTTCCCCGAATTCGATTCAAGCTATGAAAAGAACCCGGAGATTAAACTGGCAACAGCATTTCTCAGGAAGCTGCCCAGGTAGACGACATCCAATTGATCTCCTGTCTCAGTTATCCTGAGCCAGCTTCCAGATCCCTCCATGCTAGTAGCATAATGTTTAGAAACAGCTCTCGGCTAGACTGTGTTTCGAGACCCTTCCTCGTGGGCCCTGCTGACAGGAAGGAAGCCCGTAATTCAATCTCCACACAATCCTTTAATGGTTTCTCAGCACACACACGCACAAAAAAATGCATAACCACAGCAGCTCCAATAAAACTTGACAGCGAGCCAAGCCAAAGGCATGGGAATATGCCCAGCAACCTTCTTCCCTTAAAGGTCTCAGGTAAGAATATAGTCCAATACTTGAGTAAACCTCAATGCCTCCTCTTCCATGTCTTGGCCATGAGACATTGTATGCAATTACTTTGCAGTGTACATACAATTAGGATTTGGGAACTTCCAGATTACCTGTTTATTGATCATAGAACTGTGGAGTTGGAAGGAACCCCAAGTCATCTAGTCCAACCCACTGCAATGTAGGAATCTTTTGCCCAATGTGGGGCTCAAACTCACGATCCTGAGATTAAGAATCTCAATGTCTACCAACTGAGCTACCCCATGCAAGCTTTTTCCATGCTGGGTTTTCCTGCTGCGGAAAGGGCTTTTAAGTTCTCTGCCTTCTTACAGGGCTTTGGGAAGCTATCGTGAGATCTCGGATGGGGGGCAAGGTCGCACTTATACATGCTTCGCCAACAGGCATGGGGGCCAGGAACAGAACCCCCATATGAAATGGTTACCACCTGCATATGTGATTTCAGCTTTATGTACAATCCCCAGGACGTAAGCCCTGTCATTTGTATTTGAAGATTGCTTTCCTATCACCTCTTCTCCAGGCTAAACATACACAACTCCCTCAATGGTTCCTCATCAGATCTTTGATCATCTTGGTCACCCTCTTCTGCACACCTTTCCAGCTTGTCATTCTCAAACTGCGGTGCCCAGAACTGGTCACAGAACTCTAGGTGGAAGTCAGACCAAGGCAGAATAGAGCGTTGCTATTACTTCCCTTGATCAGCATGCTATACCTTTGTTGATGCAGCCTAGAATTGCATTAAATCATTTTGTTAACTTTGGGTCCAGTTCTCCAATCTGATCATCCATTCAAACTGTTTGCAGGGAGATTAGATGGCATTGGCTACTTAACAAGCATTCATTTTGATTTGTTTGTGGGGAAGTTATATGACCCTTGCATTAAAGCAAGAATTAGCTGACAATTAGCCTTGATTAGCCTGGCGTGCTATGGTCCATGGGGTCACGAAGAGTCGGACACGACTAAACGACTAAACAACAACAACAACAACAACAACAACAAGCCTTGATTAGAGTGCACACATGCTCTCTCTCTCTCTCTCTCTCTCTCTCTCTCTCTCTCTCACACACACACACACACACACACAAGTCTGTAATGTTTTAGCCTTTACTGCATTCCTCTCATTTAAGCAAACGCCTGTCACCGCATGCATGACATCATTCCTACTTACTGCAATTTACAACCCCTCTGTCATCATTTGGGATGCTTCCCCTAGAGGCCATTCAAGCAAATGAGACAGCCTTCTAAGCAAGGCTGATTGCATATGCTACTCAGCATCTAGTTTGAAAAGGGGGGAAAGGGGGGGGAGAATAGATGCAGCATAAGGTTTAATTTGTGCAGGGCTCATCCAAGGAAGCTATTTTTAATACCAGGGTCAAGTCCTGGAATACGGGTAATAATAAAGATGAGGCCACAGCACATCTCTCATTTACTGAGCAACCCAGGCCTGTCCTGCAGGCGTCAGGTGGAAGGGGTGGGGGCTTGGGGAGGGGTGGGGGAAGAAATTAAAACAGCGGATTGCGACACGAGCTTAACTGCGGGCACAGAAGCAAAGTCCTGGAAAGGGGGGGGGGAATCCGAAGTAATGGAAACGCAATGGAGGCAAACCCTCTCCCCCTCCTCTCCCTGCCTTGCCGCCTGCCTATCATGTCAGCTTCAACTCAGCTCGCGGCTTTTCCTTTGCAAAGATATGAAGTCACCTTTTCTCTCTCCTGCTTTATTTGCATGCCGCGTGCCTATTGGATGGGAGAGCTCTCCCTTGATCTATTTGCATCCTGCAAGCTCAATGGTGGAAGCACAAGCCACAACCAGAGCACATACGTGTCACACGTAATGCCAAAGAGAGAAGATATTTTGCCATTTATTTCTGTTTCCCCACCACTGCCCGCTCCCTGCTCTCATCCCTAGCAGATACTCTCTAGCGTCTGCAAAGTGGAAACACACAGTAATTGCTAAAGGGAAAATGAATTGTGGGAAAGAGGTAATCTTCAGGATGGTTTCTGGGGGGGGGGGGCAGCATGGCCCAGCAAGCAGGCAGCTATATAAAGAAGTAGCAAAAGCCTATCCCTGGCAGAACTGGGACCAGAGTCCCGGGGGGGGGGTCAGAGTCACTCACAGAAGCATCATCAGTCTGAAAAAGGAGATGTTGGGTGCAAGGCTAGAGTCCGAGCCATGAAGTCCATCAAAAAAAAAGGCCTCTAAGCAATTATCTGTGTGGGTAGACAGTTAAATGCATCCATTTCAGTTTCTCTAGTTTGTCATTTTCCAGTCTTAAGTTGGGTTCCCTAAAATTCCACAACTGTTTGAGTGTTGTTGTTTTTTAAAAAAGTTATCATGAAGATTTGTAAGTCTCTTAGTGCAAATTTCTCCAGCTATACCAGACCCTCCAAGTGTCTCTATTTTCCAGGGACAGTCTCAAATTTACAGAAGCTATCCCAGTTTCTGATTTGATCCTGGAATGTCCCATTTTTTCCTTAAAAAGGTAAAGGGACCCCTAACCATTAGGTCCAGTCGTGACCGACTCTGGGTTTGCGGCGCTCATCTCGCATTATTGGCCGAGGGACAGCTTCCAGGTCATGTGGCCAGCATGACTAAGCCGCTTCTGGCAAACCAGAGCAGTGCACGGAAACGCCGTTTACCTTCCCGCTTGGAGCGGTACCTAATTATCTACTAGCACTTTGACGTGCTTTCGAACTGCTAGGTTGGCAGGAGCTGGGACCGAGCAACAGGAGCTCACCCCGTCGTATGGAATTCAAACCGCCGACCTTCTGATCGGCAAGCCCTAGGCTCAGTGGTTTAAACCACAGCGCCACCCGCTGTGGTTTAGGACATCCCTATTTTCATCGGATAAATGTCGAAGGGATTGGATTTATGCGAAACCATGTTTCCCACATTCCTATGCCTTGAGCGTCATTGGCATATGAGAAATTGCTTTATCCCAAAATTGCTTTATCCCAAGTCAGTCTCTCTCCCAGTAACTTGTCTGCTCTGAGCAGCAGCATCTCTCCCAGGCTCTCCACTCCCAATCCGTTTTCACTGGAGATGCCAAGAGAAGGAACTGAACCTGGAGCCTCTTGCAAGCAAAAGCACCATGGAACTCTGGCTCCCTCTTCCTGCACAGCGTCTTGCCACAAGGGACCCCAGCAAAAAGGAGGGAGCTTCTGCTTTGAAGCCCAGCTGGTGCCAACATCCACATCCTCTTCCAGGTGGCTGCACTAGCAGAGAAAGTTTCCACTGTCCTCCAACGACCCATCACTCTCTCCCAGATCGCTCTCTGTCCATTCTAATTACACTCCTTCAGCCTTTTACCTCTCATACCGGTACTTCCATCCTCTCAATGGTATATAGTGGATAGAAAACCCTGACTAGGAGCAGACAGGTTAAAGCTGGTATCTCCCTCTTTCTCTCATTTTAGTTACGTTGCCCTGAGTTACGTTACTCAAGAGTTCCAACAAAGAGTGGGAACATAGGGGGGGGGATCACCACTATAGATCTGCTTTTAAAATCTTTCAGAAAGCTTCTGATAAATTGACCGAAGCTATCACCGGGAGTTTCCATCTTGCTGAAGCTAAAGGCAAATGACTTCTTGTATTATTTCCGTCTTGTTAGAAATAAGTAGCAACAACTAAAAACGATGTCACTTTGAACTTATTCTACAGTGCAGCAACAGCAGACAACTTACGGTAATAGCAATAAATGCATCCTAATAAATTAAACTGATACAGTGGTACCTTGGTTTACGAACTTAATCCGTTCCGGAAGCCCGCTCTTAAGCCAAAGCGTTCTTAAACCAAGGTGTGCTTTTCTGTAGCAGCGGGGGACTCAATTTACAAATGGAACACACTCAACAGGAAGTGGAACATGTTCTTATTCCAAGGCAAAGTTCACAAACCAAAACACCTACTTCCGGGTTTGCAGCGTTCTTAATCCAATAAACTAAGCTTAAACCAAGGTACCACTGTACAAGCTTCCTTGGCTTATGGCAGTGGTTTTCAACCAGTGTGCTGTAGTCAGGGGTGCCGTGGACAACACTGACCTCTGTCTTTCTTTCCTTCCCTCTCTTCCTCTGATGCCCTCTTGCATCTCTGCCTCCCCAAGTCTTGCATGGCTATTTGTTGCAGCAGCCCTGGCTACAAGCTCCCCAAACGAATAGTGCCTCTGAGGCTGGCTGGGGGTGCTTCCCAGGCCCCTGTGGGGGCAGTGTGAGGAGACACCTCTCTTTGGGGTGGGAGGACAACTCAAAGACCAAGGGTGGCAGCTGCGGCTGCCCAGAGGACTCCCAAGGAGAGGGGAGAGGGGACAAGGCTGAGGGAACATTCCACAAGGGAGGGTGTTCAAAAAGGGTTGAGGGGCTACCAGCTCTGCAAGCAAGGGGGGGACATAACTGGGCTCCTGTTGCTAATGCTGTCCAACTTTTGCTATAAATTTAGTAATGTGACCAAGATGCCTTCTTTCTGCCTTCCTTAGGTCCAACCCACCCCCACCCCCAAATACCGTGAACTGTTTGGCCCAATTTGATTTCCCATTCCTCCAGCATGCCATGTTTAATTGCATTTGGAGAGGGGAGGTGACACAGATGTAATTGTAGGAAACAGAGCCTACACCAAAAAAAACTATCAAAAAACACACCACAGAGCAAAACCCAGGTGAGTTTCCATGAAAGTACTTCTAAGAGCATGGGCCTGGAAAGGATCCTGGAGGTCATCTGGTCTAACCCTCTGTTCAATGCAAAATATAGGATTGCAACTATAGCATCCCTGATGGAGGTCTTGCCAGGCTCTGTTTAAATGCATCCAGTGAAGAGAAAGAACATGAGATGAGTTGTGCTGGATCAGGCCAATAGCCCCTTTAACCCAGAATCCTGTTCTCACAGTGGCCGACCAGATGCCACTGGGTACATTAGCACAGCAACACTCTGCCCACCTGCTGTTCCCAAAAACTGGTATTCAGAGTGCTGATAATGGTGGTAGAACACAGGCTTGTTCTCTGTTAATTTATTTAATCCACTTTTAAAGCCATCCAAGTTGGTGGCCATCACTGCCTCCTGTGGGAGCAAGGTTCATGGTCTAGCTCTGTGCTGCGTGGAGAAGTCCTTTCGTTTAGCTGCCCTGAAACTTCCAACATTCAGCTTCATTGGGTGTTCAAGAATTCTCTTGTTTATAAGAGAGAGGAGGGGGGAAACTTTTCTCTATCCCCTTTCTCCATGCCACACATAATTTTTTTTAAAAAAAAAATTCTATCGTGTTACCTGTTAATCACATTTTCTCTAAATGAAAAAAGGCCCAAACACTTCAACCTTTCCTCAAGAGGAGTCTCACTCCTTTTCCCTTGATCATTTGAAGCTTCAGAAGAACAAGTATGCTCCATCTTTCACATAACAGCCCTTCAAATATCTGAGATTCAAAGGCAGTTATCAAGCCTCTAGCTGTTTCAACCATTCCTCCACTGGCAATTGGTGCCCCTTGGGAATGGAAGGGCAAATGGCTGGGAAACCAACAATAGAAGGATCTTGAGACAATGACAGGCAGAGCCAACTAAGCCTGCTGAGTTCTACAAGGGGCAACCCTGAAACTAAGGAGAAGGAAGCTGACAGGCAGTGCTACCCCCTGGGTTGCCTGTAAGTAAGAGGGCAGGCAAACGGGGGCTGGGTGAAGGAAGAATAAAGTTGGTGGGGCGTTTCCCCATTGGCCCTAATAGACCTGCCTCCACTGCATTCCTCTTAGGACTTTAGTTTCCCGACATCTCAACATCATGGCCACCCTTCTCTGGACGTGCTGCAGATGGCCAACATCCTTTTTAAAACATGGTGCCCAGAATCGGACACCATAAACCAGATGTGACCTGACTACTGGCAACAAAGCTTAAAACTGAACACTTGGAAAGACCTGGAGTTCCTACATCCCAGTCCAACTCCTCTGGCTTTAGCTACCTGCTCAACCCAAGAAATGGCATGTTCAGATAGTTCAAGCACATGAGATAAGCAACCCCCAAAGTTGACAGAAGATCCCACGTAATCGTGGACCTCTGCATCCCTTTCCAAGAGAAACAAAGTTGCCATGCATGCACCCAAATGCCAAAGCACTTTCATCATTCTAAACAGGACGTGGAAAACAAGGGGTTGCTGTTGGACTCAGAGACTCAGCCCCACCCAAGATAGCCCATGGTCAGGGGTGATGGCAATTGTAGTCCAGCAACATCTGGAGAACCACAGGTTCCCCATCCTTCTACTGAACCAAATAAACATTACAAATCACATGTGTTTCTGTCATTTGATTACTTGCAATTGATTGTGTGATCTGACTCCACCAAAGAGTAATGGGTTTGAAGAAATCTGAAAGTTCTGTTCTCAATCACTTGCATGACGCTCAACGCTGCAGTCATGAAGATGTGAACACAGAAGCATGGAACAGTCCACGGCCTAGAAAATCTCTCTCAACCTCTTTAGCTCTAGGGTGAATTTTTTTAATGCATTTATTTCCTGAGCGAGAGTGATTATTAACTGGTTATACTATATACAATTAAAACCTACGATTTATTATTATTTTTTAAATGGAAGTCTTCATATTTTACCTGCAGTTCAAGCCTGGGCATATTAACTCAGAAGTAAGCCTCACTAAGTTCACTGGAACTTTCTCTTGAATATGTTTAAAGCTAAAGGGACCCCTGGCCATTAGGTCCAGTCGTGACCGACGCTAGGGTTGCGGCACTCATCTCACGTTATTGGCCGAGGGAGCCGGCGTACAGTTTCTGGGTCATGTGGCCAGCATGACAAAGCCGCTTCTGGCGAACCAGAGCAGCACACGGAAACGCCATTTACCTTCCCGCTGTAGCAGTACCTATTTATCTACTTGCACTTTGACGAACTGCTAGGTTGGCAGGAGCTGGGACCGAGCAACGGGAGCTCACCCCGTCGCAGGGATTCGAACCACCGACCTTCTGATCAGCAAGCCCTAGTAGGCTCTGTGGTTTAACCCACAGCGCCACCTGCGTCCCTTTGAATGTGTTTAGGATTAGCATAATTCAAAACATCTGTGCATGCAAGCCCACCTGCCTTTACCCTACAAGAATTGTACCAGCTTATGAAAAAGAAAAGCTATTTCTAAAAGATATGGATTTCTTTTCTTTCTTTCTTTCTTTTAAAAAGTGCATTTTATTGATTTTAATAAACAAGCAATAACAAACTAGGTGTGGAGCAGAGTCAGTCAAACATAAATCCATAACATTGTTCAACACATAGACCCCTCCAAAGAGTAACATTCATCATTGGTGGTTTAACTGGGACTCCGCTAACCCAGAAATAGTACCTCAGGTTAAGAACTTTGCTTCAGGATGAGAACAGAAATCGTGCGGCGGTGGCAGTGCGGCAGCGGGAGGCCCCATTAACTAAAGTGGTACCTCAGTTTAAGAACAGTTTCAGGTTAAGAATGGACCTCCAGAACGAATTAAGTTATTAACCCAAGGTACCACTGTAGCTCCACTCATCCTGCTGACAAATGTGAGTTGGCAAGAGCATGCGTATTCTAACACACCTCAACTGGTAGCCAATTTCTAGGTCAAATTCAAGGTGCTAGTTATGCCCTTTACAACCCTAAATGGCCTGGAAAGTGGTTGTATCAAGGAACGCCTTGTCTAGAAAAATCCCTCTGGCCAAAGAAACCAGGGCCCCGGCCTTTTAGAAGCTGAGGCAGTCTACTAAAAGCAGGGCCTCACTGCTGCAGCCCCACAGCTATGCGGTGGAGCTCATTTGTCCATTTCTATCCCTTTTAGCAAACAGGTGGAGATATTCTGGAAAACATTTGGAAACTGAAGCTGGTGCTTTTTCTGATTTTTTATTCTTAAAACTATTTTATTTCTCTAAGGAGCTCAAGGTGGTGTACATAGTTATCCTCTTCCTCATTTAATCCCCCACAAAAACTTTGTGAAGCAGCTTAAGGGTGAGAAAAGGGACTGGCCCAAGGTCACACCCAGGAAGCTTCATGGCCAAATGGGGATTTGGTCGCCCAGGTTCTAGTCTCACACTCTAACCACTATGCAAAACAGCCCACAATCCAATAAAAAGAGAGTTGGGTTGTTAAAAGAGAGTTAGGGAGTGCTGAACCATAAGCTAAATGCCCCCAAACGTCCAACAAGCAATGAGCAATTAGAGGGCAAAGCTGTTCCATGAGACAGAAAGTTTAAGTGACCACGCTGTTCGGTCAACAAGATTCATAAATATTCATAATCCGCCAGGGTAAAATACAATACATCATTTATAGTGCTAGGCCCATAAGTCAAATATCTTCCCCCACGGTTTTCTATTTTGCCAAGAAAGAAAGAAAGAAAGAAAGAAAGAAAGAAAGAAAGAAAGAAAGAAAGAAAGAAAGAAAGAAAGAAAGAAACACATGCTTTAATTTGGCATGTTCAATAAGATGGTCAGGCTCATTCGTTTTCATTCTGGCTGGGGCTTACAGGTGCTGTAGTTCAAAACACTAGATTGGCGAAAGCAGTTTAAAAAACCAGAACAACTGGGTTTTAAAGGAGAACAGCAATCAAATTTCGGAAACAGAGCAGCTGATACAAGATATCTGGGTTCTGGGTAAGGGATCAGCAGCAGGGAAGGAGCGCTGTCCATCTCATGCAGCCCTTAGATGCAATAAGAGCCCCCCCTTCCCATTTGGTCTTTGGAATGCCTGCTCTTCCCCCCTCCAAGATGCTGGCTGCATCCGTTCATTCTGCCTCAACAAGCAGCAGCATCCAACCCTGCCTCTGTCGGCCTGGTGCAGTAGGAAGCTAGCTCCTCCAGAGCACCTCATTGCGCAGAAGCAGCCACGCTTGTCAGTGTAATCTGAAGGGTTCACTCAAGGCCACAGGAAAGAAAGCTTAGAGGATGTTAAAAACCATCTCACTACAGGCAGCGTCTGAAGCACTGGGCTTTCTGCCATCAACAGGTAATTAAAGGGCTCAGTGGACCACACTGCCACTTTGCACACCCATCTGGAACTGGCCTGGGAGATATGTGCCCTGCCCCAAACCAGGACTGAGGTACCGGGAGTGTTTTGCATCCTTGCCTGTCTTTGCCATGTGGCTCCATTAGTGGCACAGCCATCCTCCTGGGTCCTCCCCAAACTACTGTGCAAATTATTGGCAGCCTGAAGGAGAAGAATGCACACTCGCCATGGCCCGTGGCAATGCAGGGAGCCTGTCTGTAGTGCCCCCACACAAATTTATCATGGTGAGTCCATACCAAGCTCTTAAGATGAGTAAGAAGCAGCAGGCAGCTCTTCCCTGTTAAACCTTTCGGAAAGGGGAAGAAGTGAGCATGTCAGATGACCTCCAAACATACCCCAAATTGAGTCTAATCTCAGGATGGGGAAACTTTCCGAAGTGTGGCAGCAAAAGGAGTAGAGGTGTACAAGGGTGGAAAAATAGAGAATAAGAGTTGCCATGCTGTGTCAGGTCGAGAGTCTATCTAATGCAGAACTGAGTTTCCAACTTTGGTGGCCAGCTAGAAGTTGGTAGCCTCCTGTGGACAAGGAGGTTCCACTTAGCTCACGCATGTAAATGAGGATGGACAAAACAGCCTATGCCTGTACTATGTCAGCTTGGCATGTATTCAGCCATGCCCATTTTGCCCTGTTTCCTGGAAGGTGTTTTTTTACTGCCGGGGGGCGGGGGGAGGAATGCATTTGTATTAGATGCACTTCCCCCTAAAACACACTTTTTTGCATTCTCTCCCACTATATGCATTTGGATGGTTTTCTGTGCATTTCCCCTTCAACGTATTCCCCCTCAAATCAGCATTTTGCCCCTTCAAAACAGCACATTTTTTTCACCAAAACTGCAAGGGGGGGAGGATAGAGAGAACAACTACTAGACAATCCAATAACTGCTTTTAAGACTAAAAAAATGCCAGTTCGCTTTAAAATGAAAAACAAACCGGGATTGGGGGCGGGGGGGGGGTTCTCTGTTCCTGCAGCTAATATTAGTTGATAGGTTATCCTTTAGGAAACAGTCCTCTGTGTATTGGGCTCCACCTATCTTATTTTTCTAAGGAAGCGAAACAGGCATCTAAGCAAGTGCCTATCACCACATCCAGTAGGAGCAAATTCCATGGCTGAATTACGTATTTGGAACTTCCTCTCTACAACAGGGTGGCAGGAGGGGGGACTACGATCAAGGAAGATCAGAAAGTACTGGGTGAATCATAGGCTCACACACAAAACATTGCCAGTCAAACCCGACTGGAGCCAGCATCTCCGGCTGAGCTACTGGGTGGGGGGTGCACTCAGCCGGTTAGAAACTGTGTGACAGAATGCTGCAATTAGATGCTCAGTCATCTAAGAAACTTCTGAGGAAGCTGCCCTGATTCTGCATGCCCCTTTCCCTCCCTGTCACTACAAAACATCCAGCAGGTTATCAAATTGCCGAAGGGGTGGGGTATATCCATGCCACATCATGACCACCTCTGGCAACAGCCATCATCCATAATCAACATCTTTTTGCAAGTCCATGATCAATGACCTTTCCTTCTCCTCGGTTTGCTTCTCTGTATCGGTGAAGAAGCAGCATCTGGGTGGAGGGTTCATTTAGGTTTTCAGAGCAACAATTCCTGCTTTTTAAACGAGATTTTCCAAATGGAATGACTTGGGCCCGTCTAGATCGAGCAACCTGCCTCAAGGTCATACAGACCAGCAGAGAGGGCCCAAAAATGGGAAATGGAGCAGATATACAGGGCAACTGGAAATGGTTCAGGCACCACCCCATTCAGATGAACCCAACTCCCCACAAGAAAAAAGGCTAAAAGAGAAATACCTTCTTTCCGGCAGTAAAAAAAAAAGATACGCAGAGGCAAGTAGAAGAAATTAGGGTTTCAAAGATGCTTTGAGGTTTTCCCAGTGCACAATGACCATATAACACCGATCTTAAAGGATCTACATCGGCTCCCAGTATGTTTCCAAGCACAATTCAAAGTGTTGGGGTTGACCTTCAAAGTCCTAAACAGTTTTGGCCCTGCATACCTGAAGGAGCATCTCCACCACCATTGTTCAGCCCGGACACTGAGATCGAGCACCGAGGACCTTCTGGCAATTCCATCACTGCGAGAAATGAGGTTTCAAGGAACCAGGCAGAGGACCTTCTCGGTAGTGGTGCCCACCCTGTGGAACGCCCTCCCATCAGATGTCAAGGAAATAAACAACTATTTGACTTTTAGAAGACATCTGAAGGCAGCCCTGTTTAGGGAAGTTTTTAATGTATGATGTGTTATTAAAGTTTGATGTTTTATCATGTTTTTAATATTCTGTTGAGAGCCACCCAGAGTAGCTGAGGCAACCCAGTCAGATGGGTGGCATACAAATAAAATAATAACAACAACAAGGCCCCTCGGTGTGCTATGACTGCGGGGCCCTCAAGGATCCCCAACAAGAAATAAATATGGGGAAAGCAAAGTAAGCCTGCACACTAGATATTGTCAGGTTAAACCAATTAAACCTTCTGCCACTTCAGAACAGCCCGACTGTCTCACTACGAAGTAACTAGATAGTGTTTGTTTGCCCTGCTGTGGCCTGGAGAATGGTGAACATGAAACCGGCTTCTGTTTATAACAGCTCAGAACCTTGGCTTTGAAAAATAATAATGCAGTCCTAAATCTAGTAACTAGGACACTCACTGTTCTCTGAAAGCAGAGATAGGAAGAGGACAATGGCCCCATTCAGTCCTGAGAGTTGCCAGTCAACATGAATAACATATTGGGGCCTACGAAGCAAGATGGCTCCCACAAAGCGCAGACCCAAACCCACATTTTAAGGGCCTGTTCATCCAACGCCAGCCTCCTTAAGTTTCAAAGCAAACATTACCATTAAGAAAAAGACCTGCCACATCCACAAACTTACCAGTCACCGCCCATTTTAGCCTCACAGCAACCCTATGCGGGAGGGAAGCACATGAGTTTGGCATAGTGGAGACCACTGGGTGACCTGCAACCAGCCATGATCTCTCGGCCTAACCTACCTCACAATGTTGTTCTGAGGATGAAATAGAGAGTGGGGAGAACACTGTATACCACCTTGAACTCCTTGGAGAACAAGTGGGATAGCAATGGCAGAAGACAAAGATGGAAGGCAGAGAGGGGCTCCATTCACATGGCAGTTTGTTCCATTTTCACAGTGCTATTTCTTAAATTTTATCTGAGCTTTCACACAACTACAATTAAATGTAGCACAAGCTCAGCACTCATTTCCGTATTTCTTGCCAGTAGATTTTTCCTGGAAGCAAATAACATGGAAGGGAGCACTCAACTTGCACTACATTCCACTATAGTTCCGGAAGTGGCTGTTACATCATGTGAAAGCTCAAATATAATGCAGAACTTAGCAGCTAGGGAAAAGTCGTGAAAATGGAATAAACTGCCCCGTGAATGGAGCCAGAGTGTGATGAACCTAAGGTCACTCAGGGTCCGTCCACACTTCCACTTGCCCCATCACTTTCCTGCGGGAAAACCAGCTGTTTCCCACTGAATTGGAGCAAACGTCCATTGGTTTTTTCTGTGGATTGATGCTTGTGCCGATTCAGTGCTAAACAGCGGGTTTCCCCAGGGAAAGCGGTGGGACAAACGAAAGACCACTTGGACCCATGCCGAGAAAGCAAGGGGCAAGCAGAAAACCTCTCGGGCCCATGCTTTCTAAGCACAGGACAAGCAGAAGTTGGGATGAGTCCTCAGAGAGAGCATCATGGCCAAGAGAAGAATTGAACCTGGGTCTCCCTGGCCCCAGGCCAACATTCTAACCACCCTGGACTTCTGCTGAAAGCATCCACGTGTCCACTGCCAGCAATGCAATTGACAAGTAGTCTTACCAAGAACCCTGGGCGATTACTCTTCTTCCCATCCCCCCCCCCACCTTCTATTGGAGCCTGGAAAGTAATCACGAGGAATCAGATTAATCTTTGCCTGCCCAGCGGGACTGGAAGATTACAGCTCTCGCTCTCCTCCCAAGAGCCAGAAGTCAATAGGACCTCACAGTGGGGAGGCAGGGCAGGGAAAGTTCCTCCTAGACTCAACCAAGATTTAAAAAGGATAAGGCAGGAAAGCAATGGAGTTTTCCCCAGCCAGGCACCACCTAGTCCAATGCTCCATGCCTTTTGCTGTGCTTCTAATGTATAGCGGGGTCGGGAACTTCAAGTGTGTAGGTCAAACACAACCCACTAGGAGGCCTCTCTCTCTGACTCTCAGGACTGAGCATTGCTTTGTCTCCTTTCTGGGTGTTTTTGCCTGACTGGAATATGTCCTTCACCTCTGCTTCTTACTTGCCTGGATGTAGGGCAGAGAGGGATGGGCGACTTTGAAGAAACTAGCCCACTGAACAGAGGTACAATTTACTTTCATTGCTCCACCCACTTTTGACTCTGGCTCCACCCACCTCTGACATGTGGCCCCCCAAAAGGTAGACTAGGTGGGAATGTGGCCCTCAGGTCAAAAATGTTCCCTCCCCTGATGCATAGAAATGTATTTCACATGTAACCCACCTTGGGATCAAAGATGAAGAGCAGGGAAGAACTACAATAAGAGATGTGGTAATATTAATAGTAGTAGCAGTAACAGAGGGAAATTATTATGGTTATTATCCACAGCAAGCGGAAGAGAAAGTTCAGTGCTGGATTAATGTTTGCTACTGTGTTCTCACAGTCAGTTGCAAGATACAGATATATGGAGTGCAAGTTAACACCTTCTGCAACCTACAGGAGGAATGGGAAAACTGTTGCCCTCCAACTCCCAGCAGCCCCAGCAAGCAAAGCCAGCAGCTAGGGAAGATGGGAGCTGTAGTCCAACAGCTTCTGGGAGGGCACCAAGTTCCCTGCCCCTGACTGATGGAATTGTGACCACTGGCCAGATAGACATTCAACCATTTCCCCCACAATGCAAGATCAAGGTTGCTGCCCAATGCACCCAAACACAAGAGTAAAGTACTCAGTGGTACATCCCATTTGGGCCAGGAGACTCAACGCCACAGGCGACTGAAAGCAGCCTTGTAGGTCCATTGCTGCCTGTGGCGAGCACCCTCATTCCTACTGCCATGCTGTCATCTGACAGGCTTTTGATACACCACAAAAGGACCAAGGAGATCAGTGTGCACACAAAGGCCAGCACAGCCTCTATTGTAGCAATGCAACCCTTGGGGAGAGGGAAGTACAACTATTCCCGTCTCCAGATTCAAGTCACCCAATGTCATAAAGCCAGTGTTGTAAGCCAGTCACTGCCTCTCGGCCTAAACTACCTCACAGGGTTGTTGTGGGGATTAAATGAGAAGAGTGAGAAGCATGCACACCACCCTGAGCTCCTTGGAGAAAAAAGTGGGCTATAATTGCAATAAAAAAGTGCACTTTTGCACATCCATTCCTTCCCAGCCTGCCTTCCAAGAGCACAGGTCTGTTGAGTGTACTGGTTAAAGCTTATTTAAGATGTCACACTTATTATCCTGTCTTTTGTCCATGATGGGAACTCTTATGGGCCATGCCTTTGGTTCCAAGCAGTCTCCCATCCAGACACTGACCAGACGCAAGCCTGCTTAGCTTCAGCAAGGTGGCTGCTTCCTGTGCCTTTGACTCAAGGATACTGTTGCAAGTGTCTTTGTGTGGAAGGAAGGATATACAGTGGTACCTCGGTTTACAAACACAATTGGTTCCGGACGTCTGTACTTAACCTGAAGCGAACTTTCCCATTGAAAGTAATGGAAAATGGATTAATCCATTCCAGACAGGTCCGCAGAGTACTTAAACTGAAAATACTCAAACCGAGGCGTACTTAAACTGAGGTATGACTGTAAATGCAATGAACAAATTATAAGTACCAAATCGGCCTGAATATAAGCCACACTTTTTCCTCCAAATTCTGACCGTGATAAGTTAAAATGCAGCTTATATTCGCAAACTTACAAAAATTGGCTTGGAGCGGGCTGGTTTCGACTGGGCCGGCTCCCAAGATGGAGGCACGGCGAGGGGGTCCCTGAGAAGAAGCCAGAAGGCGGCAAGGAGGAGGAATGAAGGGAAGAGCACAGACGAGCAAGGCAGAGAGTGAGAAGGTCTGCTAGGAGGAGGAACAGGTGATACAGCTTGGACTGGCACTAGCCCAAGGTGCTGCCTAGCTTTAGCCCGCCGAGGGTCCCGCCAGCCGCCGCCTCTCTCCACCGATCCTGGGGGGGCACCTCTGAAAGTGCTGCTGCCCATCACCACCACCACCGGAGTGAAGGCACTGCCTCCTTGGCCCCCCGGCCCCCACTCCTCCTCGGGTATTGTCTCCCCCCCCCCATTTACTGGTAATTTTAAAGGTGTGGCTTATATTCGGGTGCAGCTTATATTTGGGCCAATGCGGTAGTAACTGAAGTGAGATAAACTGCACACCCAGGAAGAAGTTGCTGAGGACCACAAAAAATGTGGCTCTTAAGTGTCTGGAGAAATTCCCCCCTTTAGACCCCCATCTGCTGTGCATCCATTTGAATGAAGTGTTGCCTTGAGCTGTCCAAACTAGCAAGCCAGGAATGCAGGCATTTATCGATCAAAGTGTCACCTTAAGATTCCATTCAGTATTCATGGCTTATTTGCAAAAAGAGAAAAGTCAGCAGCTTCAGCAACAACATCCATGCAAGCAAGAACTACAAATCCCAGTGGTCTTTCTTTTTTCCTTTTTTTGAAGGAACACATTTCTATTTTGTGTGTGTGTGTGACTTCATTCACATAGCACATAACATTTGCCTCTTTCAACACATATGAAGCAGTGCAGCTGGTCCCCAGGCCAGTCCAGAAGGGGAGAGGATGCACCTGGTTCCATGCAACCAATCCATGCAGGTGGGAGAGAGGGATTTCCTCAACCAGGCCTTCACTCCTTAAGGAGAAATCTGCTGCCCCTCTCCACCTCTGCCACTGAAGAAGCTGCCTCACCAAGGCCCATTGTAGCAGCAGCCCTGCACTCACTCCTGGACTGAAGGACGCTAGAGGAGACCGTCTCTCTTTTTATTTTTAAATAATTTTTATTAAATTTTACAATTTTATATGCATCACATGGAGGAGACCGTCTCTTAATCTGGTTTGCACCTGTGTGTATACTGATGCTCGAAATGTCCTTCCACAAAGTCGACCACAGCTCATTCTTTGCCGGCAACCCATTCATTTGTCAGAGCTGCAAAAAACAGTAACAACCACCAAACTCCAGAACTCCTCACACTTCACCTTCCTGACCCTCTCGCTCTACACTTAGCAAGTGTACACAGGCGCACACGTCCACCCCGGGGGTGCATGGTAGATTTTGCACATGACAGTTGGCCTGCTGGATGCTGCAGATTCCACCCACAGCTACCATATCTGCCTCCCAAGGGCACACCCTCCTGCACAACACTTCTGGCACATGCTCGCAAGCAACGCCACGGCTCGTGCGGCACGCAGGCTTCGCTACGATCGTGTAGTACTCTCAACCCACACCCACACACCGATTGGAATACGCAGCCATCATTCTTCACCCTGTGCGTACACTTGTAGAGCACTCACTTTTGCGCTACACACACCGCTCAAGGCAGACACGCTTGTCATATTATTCAGCGCCCACCTCTTCTCCTTCCTTTATGCTCAGACAAGTTCCAATTTCCCTTTTCTAAACCTGGTCTATTCATCTCACTGCATCACAGCTGAGCTTGCACTTACGGGGAGGAGGGGAGAATCCTCTTTTTTTTTTTCAACAATCATGGAGTGCCCCCCCTTCCTTAAAGCACCCCTCTTGGCCCAGAAAGAAGACAGTAGGCCCCACTATCTCCCCACCCCCCTTCACTAATCTTCACTGTGCTCCTTCCTCCTTTTATGCTTCCATCCCACAGTGGAACAGTAGGCAGGACACAAAATTCTGGTCTGTTTGGGGGGGGGAGATGTAGAGGGTAGATAAAGGGGAAGAATCCCCAACACGCATGCACCCCAAAAGCAGCAAAGTGAAAATTCAGCGCAGTACTGTGTCCCTCTCCCTTTCAAGCTGCTGGTGTGGCATAAAATAATGAACACAGGTGTGGAATGACAGGTAGGTTAATGGGAGAAAGAGCTGCTCTTCTGATGATTTTCAAGATTTTATTCTGCTGCAGGGTTTAATTCTAAATCTTCACATACCACAATCAACATACATGGTGTTGACAGTGCAATCATTTTATTCACTGCTTCATTCATTGGATTTATATCCCATCTTTTCCTCCAAGGAGCTCTAGGTGACATGCAAAATTATCCCCCTCCTCATTTAACCCTCCACAACAACCCTGTGGGGTAGATTAGGCTGAGTGGCAGAGAACACACAGGTCCTGGGCCCCAAGGAACAAACCACTGAGAGCAGCCTTGCTCAATGTGATGACCGCCAGATGTCTTGGACCACAACTCCCATCATGCCTGACCATTGGTCATACTGGCTGGGTCTGATTAGAGTTGGAGTCCACCATCTGGAAGGCAGCCCTGGGAACACACAGGAAGCTGCCAGATCATTGGTCCACCAAGCTCAGTATTGTCTACACTGACTGGCAGCGACTCTCCAGGATTCCAGACTTGAGTCTTTCATATTCTACACCTGAAGATGCCAGAGATTGAACCTTCTCCTTGCAAGGCATGCACTCGAGCTTCCCAAAATCAGGATATAGGAAGCTGCTTCAGACTGAATCAGGCCATTACTCCACCCAACTCAACACTGACTGGCAGCAGCTTTTCGGGGTTTCAGCAAGACTTCTTCCTAGCCCTATCTGGAGATGAACGGGATTCAGTCTGGGAACTTCACACATACTCCACCAATGAGCCATGACTTTTCTCCTAGGTTGAACCTATGGCCTCCAAGATTTTGCTAGACCCCTACTCCCATCAACCCCAGCCAACATGGCCAATGGCCAGGGATGATGGAGACCGTAGCCCAACCACACCTGGAGACCCACGGGTTCCTCATCCCTGCAGTAGGGCATTGTCGACTACAGGGAGGGAGCATCTGTGGTCCTCCATCCCTGACCATGGGCCAGGCTGGTTGGGCCTCATGGGAGTTCAACAACAGCAACATTTGGAGGGCACCAGGTTGGCAAAGGCTGCACGACTATCACTTGCTGATGGAATTGCCTGCTTTGGACAACATGGGTTGATCCACTGGAGTTGTGGGGAGAAAAGGATATTTCTGTTTACAGGTGGCTGTGCTGCACTGGCTGTGTAAATATGCCAATAAAATGATTTACAGGCCTATAAAGATTGATACCAGCCCACGCACACCTGTGATTCTGGCACGTCGCCAGTCTGAAGAGAAGGGAAGGCAGCAACATTTACACACATTTCACGGTACAGTCCCTAGGAGACAATCCCAACTAGCCACAAGAGGACAAGCTGGTTTGACTGCTTTAAAAAGCCTTTCCTACATGGTCTGATAGGTCCACCGCCAGATGGAGAGATGGTAGGATCCAGAGCATAACTTGTTAATCAGCTCTTCAACAGTAGGGCTGCAGTGCAGTGGAACAAGGTCTTTGCATGCAGAAGGTCCCCAATCCAATCCTGCAAGGGGAGGACCCCGGCTGCAGGAGAATAATCAGGAGTGGTTCCTCCTTTGCAGCTGTGACTTGAACTGCAAAGGAGGGTCTGTTGCTTTGGAGCCCTGGTTTGCATTCATGCTGCAGGGGGGGAAATAGGAGCTCTAAGCTCTCTTCCAGTTCTTCCTCTGCAGTAACCACAGCTGGAACTTCGCTGTGCATGACATCATATATGATGTCAGGGACAGGAAAGAACACAAGAGGAACTCTGCTGGATCTGGCCAGCGATCTGTCTAGTCCTGCATCTTGTTCTCACAGGGACTTGCCAGGTACCTGTGGGAAACCAGTAAGCAGGAGTACTCTCCCCTCCTGCGGTTTACAGAAACTGGTATTCAGAAATATTGCTGTCTCTGGCAGAGGAGACAAAAGCATAGCCATTACGGCTTTCAGCTGTTGATAGTCATGTCCTCTGTGCATTTGTCCAGTCCCCTTTTAAAGCCGTCCAAATTGGTGGCCATCCCTGCCTCCTGTGGGAGTTCCACGATTTAACTATGCGCTGCATAAAGTACTTCCTTTTATCCATCCTGAATCTTCCAACATTGAGCTTCATTGTGGACATCCAGGAGTGGATGGATGTCCACACCAAGGTGGGGGCAGCTTCCCAAAGAATCTTGGCGGGAAGATCTCCAATTCCTAATTACACCCCCAAGACAAAGGTTTCCCACCACTGCTGCAGACTTTTCTACACTGCCCTGGGATCCTATGGGCTGAACGGCAGTCTAAAACTGCAATACATAAGCAGATAAATAAAAGAACCCTGACTAAGATCCTAAACCTGGAGAGTTTCTGCCATGGTGATCACAGTGCCAAGCTAGGTGATCCAGCATCTCAGGAATGTGTAATTCCTGGTGTAAACAGGCCTTGCCCAACTCTGCATGGCTTATTCCTCTAGCACAGATTTCTCCCAACCTGGCACCCTTCCATATGCTGTTGGACTCCAGCGCCCATCAGCCCCCAGCAAGCATGGCTAAATGTCAGGGATGATGGGAGCAGGAGTCCAACAAGGGCACCAGGCTGGGAAATATTGCTCCAGGCCACTCTTGCCTATGCCGATTGGGCAGCAGCTCTCTAGAAGAGGCATTTCCCATAAGTTCCAGCCTGATTCTTTTAACTGGATGTATCATGGACCGAGCCCAAGACCTTCCACATGCCAAACAGCTGTGCCACCACTAAGCTATGGACCTCTCCTCCCTGATTTCAGCCACCTATGTGGATGCAAGCCACAAAGCCTCCACTGTGACTCTTGGGTCAGCCACAGTGTCTAACCTACCTCACAGGGTTGCTTTGATGATAAAAAATGGGGAGGTGGAGAGCCATGCATGCCACCTTGATCTCCTTGGAGGAAATAAATAAGCATATTGAGGTTTGCAGGCATTAATGCAGGCATCAGCATTATTTATTCGAAATAAAACACATTATGTCAGGCAAAGCAAAGTTACAGGGTGGGAAATCGGTCTCCGCCACAAATCAGCTTCCCATCCATTCCCCACCCCCCAAAAATGTGCAAGTTAAAAAACCTAGGACTTCAGGGAGAGATCCCAGCCCCTTCCCTGTTGTGCTAGTGTTCTGCTTGCAGGGAGTTCCATAATGCAATTCACCAGTACTGCTACCTGCAGTCTGAAGCACCTTGTTCCCATCTCATACTGCTGCACATGCAGACCACATCTGACAATGCAGGGGTAGCGACACTAGCCTCTGGCGGAAGATTCCCACTAAACACACTAATGCAAGGTGCTTAGCAACCAGAAAATAAATGACACCGGAGAAATGCAATTAAACTAATGGATCGTGAACATGGTTGCGGGAAATTTGTTTACAGAGCCACATATGCTAATCCTGGAAATGTACGCCTGACACCATCCCTTAAGAACAGCCAAGCTTTACTAAAAATCATTTTTAAGAACATCCTTTCCCCAAAACCAAAGGGGAGAGCTGGCCAGAGGCCCTTGACCCAAAGCAACACGAGGTTATATAAGGCAGGTGTGCACACCTGGTCACCTGGTCACCTGCAGCAAACAATGTCACTTCCAAGCAACCAAGGAGAACAGCTTCTGTGAGGAGCTGTGTGCCCTTGTTGCAGGGTGCTGACATGCCACATAAATGATATACAAGTAAGTGTGGTGGACTAGTGACTTGCAGGCTGGTTTCATAGCTGGACACCAGCTCTCAACTGAAAAATTCGTAAGGTGTGCATGTCATGCCAGCCGGCTCTGTGCCAGCCTCCAAGAGAGTGGAGAGACGAAACCCACTTTCCTTCCGCTATTTCTTACTCTGCGCTCATGGATCTCTGGGCTGCAGCATTTCCCGCTTCCAGACAGCAGCTCTCTCTGGTTAACTTATTGAAAGAAGTGTCTCAGAGTGGTCATTCCCTGCAACCCCACTCTCCCCCAGCAGCACCAGCAACATTCAGATGCCTTCCATCCCATAGGGTGCACACAGTGGCCATCTATGAGCTAAGCTTTCATACACTTGAGTTTGGGTTGACTGCCCTCCACAGAGGTCCAGGTAGGATGCCCTCCACAGAGCATTTTCATAAAATGCTCGAGGCTACTGCTACTCTAGCTTTCCCCCAGATGCTGTGCAGAACCATTTAAGTACTTAACAATCATACATAACCAAGGCTGATTCACTGGGCAAGAACAGGTTTATGCTGCAAACTTTAAGCCCCCTGAGCAAATTGTATATTCACCCACAGAATCCTTGCACTGCAATGGCAAGGGGCACATATGTATTTTTATTAATTTTATTAATTAATTTTATTAATTTATTTATACACTGCTTGTGTGCCAAAATGGCTTCAAAGCAGTTCACAGCTATAAAATCCATCATAAAATACATACTGTACATAGTTAAAACACCCAGTAGCACTTTGCTCAGAACATTTAAGAGAATACTAAATAAAATACAGAATAGCACAAGTTGAAAGCCTTGACAATTTCAACAGGTTTTTTTTTTAAAAAAAATAACAGTTTAAAAAAATAAAAGTTGAAGTTCAGTTTCGGGAGACAGTTTGCCTAAACAGGTGTGTCTTCAGGAGCCGGCAGAATGCCAATACTGATGAAGCCTCTCCTTTTCAGCTGGGAGGGCATTCCATAGCACTGGTGGCACCAATGAAAAAGCCCTGAAACCAGAGACTGCAGCACAACGCGGTGAGAATTGCCTTTTGCCAAACATCCTACCCAACCTCTCAGAAATCCAGTTTGTCATCTCTTAAGTAAAGTTAGAGTCTTCTATTGAATCGCAAGCTTATTCGTGCCTGCAAGAAAAAGAATGAGCTAACAAACTCTCTATATCTTAGTATTTACCGGTAACTACCCAGGATCTCATTTAAATACAAAGCCCAGATGGATTTCTTTCTGATGAACATCTGAAACTAGAAATCTCACTTTCAATGGTCATCTCTCTGCCCCAAGTGCCCCTAGTGACAGGTCACACACACACACACACACACACGTGTGAAAAAGGTTCACATACTTCACCACTGACCCAGGATCTCCAGCTCTCCCTAGAGTATTCAGAAAAGAGCTTAGACTTCCAGGCAAACAGATCTTACATATGAGCAAGCCTTGCAGCGTTCAGTAGGGCTTTACATCATCGGTAAGCATGTACAGGATTGCAGCCTTCACAGCACTGCTTTGTTAAGCAACTTCAGCATTAAAGGAAATAATCGTCCGCTTGCTAGATCACGGACTCATACATTACTTGGATCACGAACATGCACTGGTCAATTGCACGCCTTTCTGCAAAGTCCATCGACTTGCTCTCTGCCAAACCTTCCTCTGAAATCGTTACAGAAAAACCAGGCAACAAAAATAAATTAAGACCAAGAACGAGCCGCGGTCCAAGGTTTCAAAAACTCTGCAAAAGACTTATTCCAGTCCTGCTCTCGCTTCATCGCATCCTTGGCTGATTTTTATTTATTTTTTTAATGGTTTTTACTGT
Source organism: Zootoca vivipara (assembly GCF_963506605.1). Lineage (NCBI taxonomy): Eukaryota > Metazoa > Chordata > Lepidosauria > Squamata > Lacertidae > Zootoca > Zootoca vivipara. The sequence goes on from NC_083290.1 coordinate 21,188,334, forward strand.
ACTGTACTGATGAAACCATGTCACTTAACCATTTCTGAAACCAACCCCTCTCCGGAGAGGAAGGCGGGGAGCAGAAAACATGCTGCCTTTTTTATTTGTGAGTACTGTATTTCTTCTTTTCCTTACAATCTGAAGCGCTCCCCTACTCGCAAGGGAAACTCCTTTTGCGCGAAGGCGGCGGCGCGGCGGACGAAAAGCCGGGCATCCTTTCCCGAATCGAAAGGATACAGGTAACAAATGAGAGAGGAAAGGTGGAGGAGAGAGAGAGAGATGGGAGAAGGGAAGGTCCACATAGGAAGCGTCAGCCCGGAGAGCTTTCCCGGTGCCCAAAGAGGCCAGCCCAGAGCGCAAAGGAGAAACCGCTGCAGGGGGGTGGAAGGGGGGGGACCCGGTGCACTTCAACTCACCTTGAGCTGCTGCCAGTCCTCTGGTGCTGATCACACTTGCTATCAAAGTGGCCACATACCAAATCATAGTACTACCGCCCGCCGACCAGGAGCATCATCCTAGCTGCAAAGCGCCCTGCCCTGCCGGGGACCTTCTCATCTGCCCAGCCCAGCCCAGCCCGGGGCGAGTGCACAAGGCGCGCTGCCTCCCCCTCGTCTCCGCTTCCTTCTCATGCCCTCCGCAGCCCTCCTCCTGGCTGCCTCCCCGCCGCCCTCGCCATCCTGCCTCTCCCCGACGTGCAGCGGCACCTGCGCGGCTCGCGGAACGCACAGCCAGCAATGAGCGAGCGAGCGCCAGCCAGAGCGCACAACTCCTCTCCGGCGCGCAGCCTAGCCTGGGCCATTTGAGCCTCCTGGGCGACGCCCCCGCCGGCCGACGATTGGACGGCCGGGGAGAGAGGCGGGCTCCCATTGGCTCCGCGAGCCGACAACGCTAGGGAGGGGGAGGGAGGGAGAGAAGCCTCCCCCTCCTCCTCCCTCCTCCCAAGGTGGGTTGGAGCGTGCAATGCACAGAGCCGCAGAATCATGCGCAATGCCAGGGAGAAGGAGTTGGGTGCCTCCCCCCTTCTCTCCCTCCCCAGTCGCCCTTTCCTCCCTCCCTCCTTCCCTCTCTCCCTCCCTGCTCAAGCTGCATGGCCGGTTCCCCAAGAGGAGGGGGCTCCGTGGACTGGAGCTGGGTGAAGGGAGCAGCAAGGAGGGGGTGCAGCGCGGGGGGGCGGGGTGCTGGCGGGCTGGCTGCAGCCCCAGCTCTGCAGAGCTCCCCATTGCAGCTGGTGTGGAGGAGAAGGGAGGGAAGAGGAGGAGATGCCCCTTTCCAGAGCTCCGATGCACTTGCTCTCCACTTCGCCCGCCGCTTCCCACACTCCTGCCGATGACTCTGATCCCCGAGTGGGATGGCGGAGCTGTCAGCCTTTCACCCACTCGCCCTGCTTGCGCTCCTGCAGCTGAAACTCCTCTCTTCTCCCCCACCAACCCTCCGTTCCTGCTGGTCTCCCTCCTTCCCCTGCCACCAACGACCAAGGTTTGCTGGGGGGGGGGGCAGGGAGGAGACTGCCTATGTGTGTTGCATGCTGGAATTGGTAACCTTTTCCCCCTCCCCCATATTCTGAGTGTGGTTAATTCCCCCTCCCTCCACAATTGAGTTTTAGGGTGCTGCAGGGTTCGCCCCCTAGCAAAATGCTCGTGGTCATGATGATGGACGGGGAGGTTTGGGGAGAGGGAGTCTTAGATCTTGCAAAGTCCGGGAGGGGGGCGTGCTTCCCACTCAGGCACATTGCAGCAGCCCTACCCTCCCGGGCCCTCTCATGGGAGTCGTGCTGTCTCAGTGGCAGAGCACATCCTTTGCATGCAGACGATCCCAGGGAGCGGAGACCTTCAAGGCAGGGCTGCGGGTAGAAGTCCCGAGACCCACTCAGCAGAACGAGCAGGAGGAGGCGGGTCTGAATACATCAGGGCTGGCTTACCGCGTTTGGGAGTGACGTAATACTAGGCTTCCCCCAAAGAAGCCACTAGTAGGAGAACAGTGTGCAGGAATAGATGGGCCATTGGCCTTATCCAGGCATCCCCAAACTTCGGCCCTCCAGATGTTTTGGACTACAATTCCCATCTTCCCCGACCACTGTTCCTGTTAGCTAGGGATCATGGGAGTTGTAGACCAAAACATCTGGAGGGCCGCGGTTTGGGGATGCCTGTAATCCATCTAAAGAAATGGGCTGCAGCGTAGCACAGGAATGTCCAGGTTCAATCCCCAGCATCTCCAGGAATGTCCCCTTCCTGAAACCCTGGAGGTCCTCTGCCAGCCAGGATGGACAATGCTAAGCTGACTCAATACAAGGCAGCTTCCTGCATTTCTGTGTAAAGGCGGGGTGTTATAAAGACCATAAAGTCCGTAATATAAAATCACCTCACTTCCCCCCTGGGTCCCAGATTCAATCGGGCTGAGAAAGGTCTCCTGTCTGAAACCCGCCTCCAGAGATGCTGCCAATCAGTGTGGACAGTACAGAGCTAGATGGGAGACTGTTCTGACTCGGTAAAAGGCAGCTAGCTCCCTGTGTTCCTAACTGGAGGCAGGATGTTGATCCCAGCCCATTATCCCCACCATGCAGCCTCTTGCTCTGATATGTGAAAGGTCCAACTGAAAACACCATTAGGGTGAAGGCGGCTAAACCCACTCACATCACACCAGCCATTGAGAGTCACACCTGCACCTCTGGTTGCCTACTTTTTTTCTGCGTGTTTGGGTTATATGCTGCAGCTGGGAGGGGGAACTGTTTTCAGCCCAAGGGCCATATCCCTTCATGGGCAACCTTCTGGGGCCACATAGCAGTAGTGAGCAGGGCCAGAGGCAAAGGTAGATGGAGCAACAAGTCGTGTGTGACTCGGGCCGCTGGAAAGCTGGAGGTTGCTGCACACAAATGCACAAATATATTTCCATCCTCCAATAGACACTATCACAGTACAATGGCATTTTCAGCCAGGCAAAAGCATTTGAGGAAGTTGGAGGGGGTGTGGCCTGGAGGGAGGGGTGTGGCCTGGAGGGAGAGGGTGTGGCCTAGTGTTCAGGTTTCTAGCCCTTGTGGTGCAGTGGGACAAATTGTGGGGAGCTGAGGTGTATCTTAGAAAAATGGGCCTTCTGGGTGCATTTATTTTGGGAATCCACATAAAGAGGGAATGTGTTGTTTATTATTATTATTATTATTATTATTATTATTATTATTATTATCAGTTTGTTCCCTGCAAAGTTATTTACATTAAAAAAAACATATATGCATAAACGTATTAGGCCATAGAAAAGAAAAATTCCCATAACATTAACATTCCATACAAAATATTTAAAAAAACAGCCCCCACCGAACAATGTCAGAAAGCTTTAGCAACACACTAACTATAACAAGGCTTAACTCGGTCTATGAAAGGCCTTGGGGCTGGGAGGCATGTTTTCACCTGCTTCCAAAAATATGTCCACAAAGGCACCAGGTGGACCTTGCTGTGGAGGGCATTCCGCAGGCAGGGAGCCATAACCGAAAAGGCCCTCTCCTTTGTCATCCAGGGCTGGTTTTCAGCCGGAAATCACCTGAACTCAGATCTGGCACCTCTCAGGTGGGTGCCATTGCCATTATAAGAGAACAAGGGAGGTGTTCATGGTGAGTTCTGGCACCTCTTTTTTCTAAAAAAAAAATAGCACTCATTATCACCCTCTGAGCTTCCCTGAGAGGAGGGCCCCCAAGAAGGGCCTCAGATGACAGTCAGAGAGTCCAGGTAGGTTCATATAGGGAGAGGTATTCCAAAAGGTTTCATCTATCAAGACTAGAGAAAAATGGAAGGGGGAAGAGATACCAACAGTGCAGGATTGGCAAGTAAAAATAATAGAATTTATGAATTTAGCTAAAATGACTATAAGGAATATCCCCAAACAAAAAATTCAAAACGAGTGGAAATTGGTAGGGGACTACCTGAAGAAAGAAGGTATTAAAACTGATTTGGTGATTTGCTTAAATTAAGTAACGCATAAAGAGAGATATTTGTTAGATAAAAGAAGATTTTAATTAAAGGAATTTAAGAAAGCGAGTTAAGAGGACGTGATATGTGAACAATCAGAAGTATTTTTAAAAAATTGTTTTCCTTCCTTTTCCTTTTCAATTTTTTTATATTTTGATTTCATCTTGATTTAAACATTTCATACAATATTTACTATGCATTGTGTTGAGTATAAGTTTAGATGAAATTTTGTTTTATTTTGATCATTCATTTCCATGTTCTGTTTTTGGTATTTTCATATCTCTTTATGTTTTTTCCTACGTTTTGTAAAGCCTTTGTTTCTGTTATATTTCTGTTATATTTTGTAATGTTTTAAAGAATCGAAATAAAGATCTTTTTTAAAAAAGACTAGAGACCGCCCTACCTTTTTCAGAAAGGGGGGGGGTGTCAAAGCAACTCCTAGCTACCTCTTGCCAAGCTCCAACCCTAGGTACTTAAAGTATCCTGGCCCCAAGTTGTTAAGAACCTTGTAAAGGAATACAAGACCCTTTTAATCGGCCCAATAACATAGGGAGACAGTGAAAGCTTCCAGGCACCAGAGTTACAGTATGTGCTGGTGGCAGCCTGTCCCCACCAGCAATCTATTGCATGTGTGTGTGTACACATACATCAGAATTTATTTTTTAAGTCTGGCACAGCATTTAGGGTGACCTGATAAAGAGGACAAGGCTTCAGTGCCCTTAATAGTCACACAGAAGAAAGAATTTTTGGAAGAGAAGCTTTTCTCACCCATGCATAACACTCTAATAGGTCTTCATTTGGAAAAGGAAAGGTGCTAACTTGTGCATTATTTTCTCTCTCTCTCTCTCTCTTCTCTTCACTCAAGGAGTCTCAAGGTGAACTGAAGCTGAGAAGTTAATGGCACTCTGTACATGGGCCATGACATTCATGTCCAGCCAGCTTTTATAAGTAAAGAAAGGCCATTGCAATTAAGATATTAGGGAAAGGTATTCACACCAGATACTGATGCTGCACTGTTTGACCTGCACAGCAAGGGACATTCCAGACATTCAGTGTCTCAATGGGACAAAACTACTGGGAGATCCAGGGGATTTTGCAGCTTTAAATAGTGCAACCAGAAGCCCACAGTTAATTATTTCAATTAAATGGAATGCCAGAGCTATTATAGGTCTTGTCAGTGCCACCATTAAAGCTGTGCAACGTGATCCCTTGCAAATTTTCTCAAAAATAAGTGCTTTTGAATTAAATTGGGGGGGGCTTTGTAGACCGGGTACACGGGATTGCAGTCTTAGGCATAAAAGTGCCATTGTACACAAGCACACGCCAGTGACAAATGCCACAGTGTGTGAAATCACCCACAACCTACATGTGGATTCCGTGCTCCATGCAAATGTGTGCATGTAAAAACAAAAAATGCATTTGTTAGTAGCTGCTGACAGCATTCTGAATCTGTCACAGTGACTGCAGGAGGGCAAGAAACGGGAGCACAGCTTCGCAGAAGGGGACGTGTTTGCATGCAGAAGGTCCTAGGTTCAGTCCCTGGTATTAAATGGGTCACATAGCAGTTAATGGAAAAGGCTTCTGCCTGAGGGCCCAGAAAACTACTGCCTCTTAGAGTAGATAATATATAGGCTAGAAAACAGGTGGACACCTGTGGGTCCTTGCAGCCTCCTAAACCTACTCCATCAATTCCATCAGAGTTTATAGAATCATAAAACTGTAGGAACAGGTTCCCAAGAGTCATCTAGCCCAACCCCCTGCAAAGCAGGAGTCACAGATGAAGGATCCCTGGCAACCAACCTCTGTTCAAAAACCTCCAATGAAGGAGAGCCTGCCACGTTCCGAGGAAGTTCATTCCACTGTCACACAGCTCTTGCCGTCAGAAACTTCTTTCTAATTTTAGTAAGAATCTCCTTTCTTGTCATTTGAATCCACTGGTTTGGGTCTTACTCTCTGGAGCAGCAGGAAACAAGCTTGCTCCACCTTCCATGGGACAGCCCTGCAGGTATTTGTTCTCCTTCAACTATTCCTCATAAGGCTTCATCTCCACTCATTTGCACACCTACTGGCTTGTCAATATCCTTCCTCCTTGTTTCCTTGTGGCTGATTCCCCACCCTCACCCGCTTTTAAAACTGTTTCCCCTCTTTCGACGTAGTTTCAGAACAATTAGAAGGATGGCTATTGATACAAATAAATTGATTTCCCTACCACACACACATTTTTTTTTCCTAGTTGTATGGCTTGGAGTTGAAGATAATGTGTTCCTTTCCCCAGTTGTCCAAGAACAAATTGGTATACTGTATTCCTGCTCTGCATGTGAGGCACTAAAGCATGGGTAGGCAAACTAAGGCCCGGGGGCCAGATCCAGCCCAGTCACCTTCTAAATCCAGCCCACGGACGGTCTAGGAATCAGCGTGTTTTTACATGAGTAGAATGTGTCCTTTTATTTAAAATGCATCTCTGAGTTATTTGTGGGACATATAAATTGGTTCATTCCTCCCAAAAAATATAGTCTGGCCCCCCACAAGGTCTGAGGAAAAATGGACCGGCCCCCTGCTAAAAGAAGACGAAGACGAAGAAGACGAAGAAGACGAAGAAGACGAAGAAGACGAAGAAGACGAAGAAGACGAAGAAGACGAAGAAGAAGAAGAAGAAGAAGAAGAAGAAGAAGAAGAAGAAGAAGAAGAAGAAGAGGTGTTTGGATTTGATATCCCGCTTTATCACTACGCTAAGGAGTCTCAAAGCGGCTAACAATCTTCTTTCCCTTCCTCCCCCACAACAAACACTCTGTGAGGTGAGTGAGGCTGAGAGACTTCAGAGAAGTGTGACTAGCCCAAGGTCACCCAGCAGCTGCATGTGGAGGAGTGGGGAAGCGAACCCGGTTCACCAGATTACGAGTCCACTGCTCTTAACCACTACACCACACTGAAAAAGTTTGCTGATCCCTGCACTAAAGTCAGAAAGATATTGCTTCCTTTACAGAACCATAGCTGCATTGATTAAATAAATTCCTGTGTTTTTTAAAAAAATAATTTAAAAAATTGAAAGTAACCCCATCAAACTCAGTGGGACCTTTACTTCTACCATAAGTGGACCTCAATCTGAGGTAACAATGGTGGAAATTCAACCAGGGTGGTTTTTATTCCAGATTAAATAATCTGGAGCACTTTTGTTGCTGGCTCTGCCCATCACCAGCTCTGGCTCCACCCACTACTGCCATATGACTCCCACAGATCACCCCCTAGGATTTCCACCCCAGTACTAAAAATTGGCAGAAAGGGACTGTAGGTCACTTGACTGAGCATCTGCTTTTCATGCAGAAGGTCCCTGTGGCATCTTTGGGGAGGGCTAGGAGCAGGGCCATGAGGCAAAGTGAGGCAGTCACCTCAGGTAGCAGATCTGGGGGGGCCCTGCCACCGCACCCTGGCTGCAGCTGTGACCCCACCCGTGTCCTCCCTGCCCACACTGCCACCGTGCTTTAAATGTATTTGTGAATGAGGCCAATGACATGTTCCAGAATACACACACCCTGCCCCCCCCCCCCAATTCTGGTCCAGCAAGACACTTTTTACATTTTTTTGAGTTGTGGCAACAAGGCCTTGAGGCCAGCCAAGACCTTCTAGACAAAAGTTCCTAGAATCAGGGTCCCAAACCCTTTGCGATTTGCTTTCCTTGCAAAAACAGTAGACTTGGGGAGGAGGGGTGGGGAGGAAAAGCACCAAGTCAGCTCTTAATCCCTGGATCTGAAGTGAAAGCTTGCAAATTCCCTTCCAACAGCCTGATCACCTTGTGACTCAGATGGCATTCTTCTCATTGGGCTAAAAACAAAAGCAAAAATAGGACAGAGGTGTCTAGACTCCTTGTACAGTGGTACCTCGGTTTACAAACACAATTGGTTCCGGAAGTCTGTACTTAACCTGAAGCGAACTTTCCCATTGAAAGTAATGGAAAGTGGATTAATCCGTTCCAGACAGGTCCATGGAGTACTTAAACTGAAAATACTCAAACCGAGGCGTACTTAAACTGAGATATGACTGTATTAATTTATATTCTATCATCATTATCATCAATATTATTCCAGCCAAATGCCCTGATAAGAAAACTGTCTTAAGAAGAGGTGGGAAAACTTTTACAGCCTGAGGTCCACATTCCATTTTCAGAAACCTCTTGGGGGCCACATGCCAGTAGTGTGTAGGTCTAGAGGCAAAAGTGGGCCGAGCAAGGAATATAACTTTTACCTTTGTAAGTTAAGCTAATTTCTAAAAACACTCACACCACCCTCTCTACCTTCCATCCAGGGAAGCTAAAGGCAGTTTCAGTGCTGAAGGACACATTCTTGCCAGGCAAAAATACTCGGGGGGGGGGGGGTTGAAGCCAGTCCAGTGAGCAGTGTGGACTGCAGATAATTCCAGGAGCCAAGTAGAGAGGCCTCAAGGGCTGCATTCGGGTTCCAGGTCGGAGTTCTTCCACCCCAAATTTAAAGTCAGGGCAAAGACAGCCTGAGGCTTTCTAGAGGCTAACATAATAATAATAATAATAATAATAATAATAATAATAATAATAATAATAATTTATTTATACCCTGCCCATCTGGCTGGGTTTCCCCAGCCACTCTGGGCGGCTTCCAACAGAAGAATAAAATAATCAATTAAAGATTAAAAGCCTCTCTAAACAGGGCTGCCTTCAGATGTCTTCTAAAAATTTGGTAGCTGTTTTTCTCTTTGACATCTGATGGGAGGGCATTCCACAGGGCGGGCGCCACTCCCGAGAAGGCCCTCTGCCTGGTTCCCTGCAACTTGACTTCTCGCAACGAGGGAACCACCAGAAGGCCCTCAGCACTGGACCTCAGTGTCTGGGCAGAATGATGGTGGTGGAGATGCTCCTTCAGGTATACTGGACTGAGGCCATTTAGGGCTTTAAAGGTCAGCACCAACACTTTGAATTGTGCTTGGAAACGTAACCTAACACAAGGCAAGCTCAAAATGTGGTGAGGCCACATTACAGGTGGCCCAGTCAACCAAAATGTGTGTGTGTTAGACCCTCCAAGTGTCCCTGTTTTCCAGGGACAACCCTGATTTAGAGAAGCCACCCCAGTTTCTGATTTGATCCCAGAATGGTCCACTTTTCCTTAGGATGTCCCTATTTTCATTGGATAAATGCAGGCATCCCCAAACTTCGGCCCTCCAGATGTTTTGGACTACAATTCCCATCTTCCCCGACCACTGGTCCTGTTAGCTAGGGATCATGGGAGTTATATGCCAAAACATCTGGAGAGCCGCAGTTTGGGGATGCCTGGATAAATGTTTGAGGGGGGGGTAATGGAGTTATCTGACCCCCGAGCCGTCCTGTATAGGGAAGTTTTTTTAAAAAAAAAAAGTTACATGTTCAATTATGTTTATATATATATGTTGGAAGCTGCCCAGAGTGGCTGAGGCAGCCCGGTAAGATGTGTGGGGAATGAAAAGTAAAATTATCATTATGGAATGGGACCTCCCAATTTTCATCAGAGAAATGTTGGGGGGGGGTATGGTGTGGGTGTGGGTGTGGGTGTACACCCAAACAAGTGATTATGAGCAGATTCTACTGTGCAAATTATTGTTTTACATGACAAGGGCAAATCATGCTCACACATCTGGAGCTTCATCTAGAGGAGTGTTGGCTACTCTGGAAAGTGTAGTTTCTTAAGGGTGCAGAGTTGTTAGGAGACCCCTGTTCCCTTCTCAGAGCTACAATTCCCAGAGTCCCCTGTGAAGAGGGATAGGCTGTTAAACCACTGTGGGAATTGTAGTTCTGTGAAGAAAAATAGGGCTCCCCTACAACTCTCAGAACCATTAACAAATTACAGCTCCCAGAATCCCGGGTCTGTGGGTGTCATGACTGTTTAAAGTGTCACCATAGTGCTTTAAATGCATGGTTTGAATGTGGCCCAACTCTATCCCCTCCAACCTGGTCACACAAAGGCCCAGAATGAGGTGGCCTCAACCAACACCGCTTCCCAATTCAACCAACAAGGCAAGATCAGGGATGTGGGTTGGGCTACCAATGAGCTTTGGCAATTCCTCCAAACTAGGATTAGGAGAGCAAAACAAGGGCTCGAATGAGATTTTGGAAGGCATCAAGTAAGTTTCAAGGTTTTATTTTAGCTCATTGCGTCTTTCCCTCCCCTCCCCTTTCCCTAGATGATCAGTAGTTCATCACTGACTAACTGTCACAGCTGGCTTGAGGGAGGAAACTATTTCTGATCTTCCAGTACCAGTCAGAATGATCCACCTGTGATGATGACTTTTTTTTCCAAAGGGGGGGGGAATAAAGTGATGTGTTAACTCATGCAGAATGGGTCAATTGAATCATATTAGCAGTTCTTCCTCCCGCTAGCACATTTCCCCAACATACCGTATTAGTCATCCGTCCCACTAATAGACTCACTTGCACAACAGTCGCTGTATCAGACGGCAACAATTGTCTGTCGTGTCTTATTAACCTCCTATACGGCTTGGGTAATATAATGCCCCGGTCTTATCTTGTCAATTGCCTTTCCAACAAAACCCTGGCTTGGGTCGCTCCTCCCCTCCCTGCTCTAAGAACATAGGAAGCTGACTTATTATGAGTCAGACCACTGGTCTATCAGCTCAGCATTGGCAGTGACTCTCCAGAGTTGCAGGTGGGGATCTCTATCTACTCCATCCTTATCTGGAGATGCTGATGAGGCCTGAACCTGGGACTTTCTGCATGCAACGCAATGCTTCTACCACCGGGTTGCATGCTGTGGGAAACTGGGAAATCACAAGGCATTTAGATGCCCGCCCACCCCCAGCCAGGGTTTCCTGTGTTCTGTTGGTCCATACTTGGGGATCACTTTTAGAAAGTTGGTGTTGCAGGAAGGCAATGGATAGAAGATGAAAGGGAGCTGCATGAGAGGCAGGCCAGAGAGGCTTCCTTAGCATGTGAGGCTGAGGGAAGAGAGGGATGAAAATGGGGATATCTAAATAATAACAAGAATAATAATAATGTTATTATTTATACCCTGCCCATCGGACTGGGTTGCCACAGCTACTCTGGGTGGCTTCCAACATATATAAAAACATAATAAAGCTTTAAACATATTTTTAAAATTCTCTATACAGGGCTGCCTTCAGATGTCCTCTGAAGGTTGAATAGTTACTAATCTCCTTGGCTTGGGGGGGGGGTCTTACTCTCTGGCCACATGATCCGGAAGCTATATGCCAGCTCTCTCGGCCAGAAAAGCAAGATGAGTGCCGCAACCCCAGGGTCGTCCATCACTGGACCTAACGGTCAGGGGTCCCTTTACCTTTCAAGGAAAAGCAGGACATTCCAGGACCAAATCAGAAACCGGGACAGCTTCTGTACATCCGGGACTGTCCATGGAAAATATGGACACTTAGAAGGTCTGGGGGGGGGGGACTTCTTTCCCCTGGAAGCAGCTAGGTTGCCACAAGTTGCACCTGTGTTCTCGTAAGGAGCAATATCTGTGAATTGCAATAAGGTGAAGCATAATAAAATGAGTTGTGCCTGCATATAAATTTTGTTTAATATAATAATAATTATTATTATTTTTAAAGGTTCTCAGGGTTGCAATGCCCGGAGAGCATCAGGTGGAGGACAAATGAGTTTTTCAGTGGTGACTGGAGCCAAGGATTGGACTTGGCATGGGGTGAATGGAAGCTGACAGCACATGGCTTCTCTGAATGTTATCTCCCCCCGTTAATGAAGCCCTGCAGAAGTACAGCAGGTCCAAGGCAGACAGTGACAGAGAGGATCTTTGGCAGGTGTCTTCCATTTCCCCCATCACTGAAACGCAAGCCTGGGCTGGGAGGCAGCCATCTTGTCAAGGTCTAATGTTTCCACTGCGCTGCCGCTCACTGACTGAGGGGGAATCAAAGGGTTTTAAAGCAGCTGCTATTGAAAGTTTTTTCTTTCTCTCTTTCTCTTTACACACACACACACCTGGCAAAGAATTAACTGTGAGACAGGTAGGTCAGGCTTCAGCCAAGTCCAGGGACAGGCCTATAGCTGGGGGTCCAGTTCAAGCAGAGAATGCTGGCCCCAGGTCTGAGAGGAGCCTGCGCAAATTTGATGCCATACTTATGCTGTCGTTGCAGCAAAGCAAAAACAAAAGTCAGATAAATCTACTCCCACTAATGGGCAACCCTTGAGAAATTTACTCTAGTAATAGAGAATTCATTCAACTATATTTTCTTGTTTGTTTTCAGCCTGAGGCTGGCATGTCTTAAGTATTTGTTAAATGACTTCTTTGTATTTCATTTTCCTTCTCTCTCTCTCCCCCCCCCCCAAGATCTGTGTATTAGGAAGTATGGTCATGATCCAGCCAAATTCAAGCATTTTGGATTATTTCAATGTACAAATGAAACCTTTGTTTAACCCTATCTCTTGCTGAAATAAATTGGATTGAAGGCTGTGTTTCAGCAGGATTGATTCACAAGGACACATGCATCAGTCAGACTGCAGAAGGACTGGATTGTGAAGAGAGTTTGTGCTACACCTTTTTATATTTCATATTTATGGATTTTCTTATATGCTTTTGTTAGCTCTCTCTCTCTCTCTCTCTCTCTCTCTCTCTCTCTCTCTCTCTCTCTCTCTCAAATGTCACTATGGTTTATGGTAACTTACAACATAACCAAGGCAGCAATCTTACAATACTTCCCTGGAGGTAAGTCCTATTGAATTCAGTGGGACTTACTTCTGAGTAGATAGGATTCCGCTATAAATTTGAAATTTGATCTTACCTGACAGCTACATGCTTTCTGACAGTGCTACGCTTTGCATCTCTCACTCTCTTTTTTAATACAGAAAATATTTGCAACCATCTCAGTGATGCTGTATGAGGAAGGACCCTCACTAACTGACAGAGCATCTGCTTTACATGCAGAAAGTCTCAAGTTCAATCCCTGGCATCTCCAGCTAGGGTTAGGAAAGTTTCTCTGTGTGAAACCCTAGAGGGCTGCTGCCAGCCAGTGTTGACAGTACTGAGTTAGATGGTATGACTTGGCATAAGTCAGTTTCCTATTTTCCTATGCGCCACCAGGAACATAGGAAGCTGCCTTGTGTCGGGTCATTGGTTCATCTACAGTGGTACCTCGGTTTAAGTACACAATTGGTTCCGGAAGTCTGTGCTTAACCTGAAGCGTACTGAACCTGAAGCGAACTTTCCCATTGAAAGTAATGGAAAGTGGATTAATCCGTTCCAGACGGGTCCGCGGAGTACTTGAACTGAAATTACTCAAACTGAAGCGTACTTAAACCGAGGTATGACTGTAGTTCAATATTACCTACATTGATTGGCAGTGGCTCTCCATGGCATAGCTGCCAAGTTTTCCCTTTTCTCGCGAGGAAGCCTATTCAGCATAAGGGAAAATCCCTTAAAAAAAGGGATAACTTGGCAGCTATGCTCCATGGTCATATTTTAATTAATAATGTTTTACTGCCCCAGTGGATTTCAATTATGTATTATAGTTGTAAGCCACTTAGAAGCTGTTTTGGCATATAAGTGGTATATAAAAACAACATCTCCTCACTGGTGTTTTATTTTTCTGATTAAGCACTCATACAAATGGGCTGAAGCATTGCAGCTTCATTGGGATTGGATACTGCTGAGCTGTGCCAAGATCATTTGTTTTCTTCCTAGTATCCAAGGTACCAGTGCAGTACAGCATCTTCACATGTGACCTCCCTGCATATGTGGTGACTTTCCATTGGTCTTGGAATACAAAATCTGAAGTTGCTTAGCATAAAAGAGAGTTTCTTAATCATTATGGTCTTCGTTACAGCATGCGTGCAGGTAGAGAGGATCAGCAAGTGCAGGTGGTGTGGGTGGAATCTTTTAATGAACATTTACCTACGAGACAGACCAACTCATGAAGGGCTCCATGACCTGGAGCATGGAAGGACCATTTAGAGGAGATGGGTAAAAAAACAACAGTGACCTTACTGTGGGTGTCTGCTAGAGACCACCAAGCCAGATTGAAGACTTGGATGTTGCCTTCCTAGAGCAGATTACCAAGCATTCAAAAAGAAGATATACTGTACTGTAATCATGGGAGAATCCAACTACCCTGATATCTGTTGGAACTCAAAAGAATCTAAGGTCCAACAAATTCCTCCATTGCGTCGCTGACCATTTCATTTCCCAGAAGGTGGATGAAGCAACAAGGAGAACATCTTTCATGGACTTGGTCCTCACCTATGTGGAATATCTGAATGATGGAAAAGAAATACAGAAAACTATGGGAGGAAGTGATCATGTCCTCTTGGGTTTCATAATACAGAGGTAAGGGAAAGCTGATATGGAACAACTGATTGGTTCAAAATTGGGAAAGGAGTACGACAAGGTTGTATATTGTCTCCCTGCTTATTTAACTTATATGCGAAAGGCTGGACTAGATGAATCCCAAGCCGGAATTAAGATTGCCGGAAGAAATATCAACAACCTCAGATATGCAGATGACACAACCTTGACGGCAGAAAGTGAGGAGGAATTAAAGAACCTTTTAATGAGGGTGAAAGAGGAGAGCGCAAAATATGGTCTGAAGCTCAACATCAAAAAAACCAAGATCATGGCCACTGGTCCCATCACCTCCTGGCAAATACCCTGTTTCTCATATTTTAAGACATACCCATAAAATAAGCCATAGCAGGATTTTTAAGCATTCAAGGAATATAAGCCATACCCCGAAAATAAGACATAGTGATAGGCGCAGCAGCAATGCCGGCCGCGGCAGGAGGAGGAGGAAAAAAATAAGACATCCCTTGAAAATAAGCCATAGTGTGTTTTTTTGAGGAAAAAATAAATATAAGACATGTCTTATAATATGAGAAACACGGTAGAAGGGGAAGAAATGGAGGCAGTGAGAGATTTTACTTTCTTGGGCTCCTTGATCACTGCAGATGGTGACAGCAGTCATGAAATTAAAAGACACCTGCTTCTTGGGAGAAAAGCAATGACAAACCTAGACAGCATCTTAAAAAGCAGAGACATCACCTTGCCTACAAAGGTCCGTATAGTTAAAGCTATGGTTTTCCCAGTAGTGAGGTATGGAAGTGAGAGCTGGACCATAAAGAAGGCTGATCGCCGAAGAATTGATGCTTTTGAATTATGGTGCTGGAGGAGACTCTTGAGAGTCCCATGGACTGCAAGAAGATCAAACCTATCCATTCTTAGGGAAATCAGCCCTGAGTACTCACTGGAAGGACAGATCCTGAAGCTGAGGCTCCAATACTTTGGCCACCTCATGAGAAGAGAAGAATCCTTGGAAAAGACCCTGATGTTGGGAAAGATTGAGGGCACTAGGAGAAGGGGACGACAGAGGACAAGATGGTTGGACAGTGTTCTCGAAGCTACGAACATGAGTTTGACCAAACTGCGGGAGGCAGTGCAAGACAGGAGTGCCTGGCGTGCTATGGTCCATGGGGTCACGAAGAGTCGGACACGACTAAACGACTAAACAACAACAAGGGAAAGCTGAGTGTAGTTGGACATCCACTCTGGATTTTAAGAAGGCTGATTTTAAAAAATATTTAAGCATCTACTGGGTGAGATCCCATGGTGAGAGACCCAGCATGGGTTTCTCTAAAACAAGTCATGCCAGATGAATCTCATTTCTTTCTTTCTTTTTAATAGAGTTACAAGTTTGGTGGATATGGGAATGCTGTGGATATAGTATATCTTGATTTCAGTAAGGCTTTATACAAGCTGGAACATGTGCAGAGGAGGGCAACCAAGATGATCAAGGGTTTGGAAACCAAGCCCTATATGAGGAATGGTTGAGGGAGCTGGGTATGTTTAGCCTGGAAAAGAGGAGACTGAAAGAAGGTATGATTGCCATCTTCAAATATCTAAAGGGATGTCGCATGGAAGATGGAGCAAGCTTGTTTGCTGCTGCTCCAGAGGCTAGGACCTGAACCAATGGCTTAAGTTACAAGAAATGAGGAAATATTTTCTGATAGTAAGAACTGTTTAGCAATGGAACAGACTCCCTTGGAGGGTGGTGGACTCTCCTTCATCAGAGGTTTCTAAGCAGAGGTTGGATGCCCATCTGTCATGGATGCTTTAGGTGAGATTCCTGCTTTGCAGGGTTTGGACTAGATGACCCTCAGGGTCCCTTCTAATGCTACAGTTCTATGAATACAGCAAATCCCCAAGAGCTTTCTATGGGCAGATGAAGGTTTGATCCTTATACAATGGCTGCATAAGGGCAGAATTATAGTGGGTGGCACATTTCCCCAGTGCTTTCACCTGAGGCCATTCCTGTCTGTTTATACCATCGATAGTCTTTCACTGTGTTTGTATCAAGAGTTGCCTTGAGATTCAGCAATGGGTGTTGAATTCAGAAAGACCCAATTTGCTTGCTAGCACAAAGCACTGAAGGACAGTAGAGGGCGCCATTTGAAATCACATACAACTAATAGATTTTTCAAAACAATGGTGGTGGTGGTAGTAGTGGAGAAAGGTAGTTTAGTAATGACTGGCCTTCTTCCTTTCCTGCATGTTGAGAGACCCTCCTGTGCTCCCATTTCTCAAGCAACAGAACAGCTATACACAAAATGTTCTATCAGTATCCATCACTCAGGCAACAAGAATATCCATAGCCCAATGGATGCAGCTGTGTTCTGTGAATGGCAGGCTGGCTCCTGGAGGAGACACAGCTCAATGGCAGAGCACATGCTTTATACAGAAGGGGTCCTTCCTTGAATCCCTGGCATACGCAGGTAGCACGGGGAAACACTCCTAGCTGAAACGCTGGAGTCCCTCTTCCAGTCAGTTTAGGTTAGGTGTGGAGAACCAAGGCCTGCAAAGTTGTTGATGGACTACAGCTCCCATAATCCTTGACCATTTGCTGGTTTGCCTGCAGCTTATGGGACCTGGAATCTATCCATGATGGCTAGGTTGGACTTTCATTGTTGGAGGCAGTATAACTTTGAATACCAGCTTCTGGGAATCACAAGAGGGGAGAGTGCTGTTGTGCCTACGTTCTGTTTGCACGTTTCTTATGGCTATCTGGCTGGCCACCATGAGAACAGAGTGCTGGACTAGGTGGGGCTTTGGCCTGATCCAGCAGGGCATTCCATCTGTTCACCATCCTTGGTAGACGGTGCTGAGCTCGGTGGAGCAATGTTACGTCAGCATCCTATGTTCCTTGCTTCAGCTGAAATATGAGGCAGATGAACCCATCTTCCTCTGAGGGTTCATTGAGGGTTGCATCACCACACATGACCATTATCCTCCCAACCACCCTGTGACGTAGGTTAGGCTGACACACTGGGACTTGGCCTGTCAGCTTCATGGCCAAGTGGGGATTTGAACACTGGTCTCCTAGGTTCTAGTCCAGCACTCTAACCACTACACTGCACTGGCTCTCATTGGAACGTTTGGTTTCAATGTCCTTTAGATTAGCTTTTGCTTTCTCCCAGGTACTTTATGTCTACAACCTTGTCGTGTGACTTCGCAAGATCTGTTTTTTTTTTTTTTTTGTCCTCTGCCTGGGAAACAGGACCATGGATAGCTCACTGTGGAGTTTTCCAGAGCTTAAGAAATGACTTCTTTAAAAAGCACAGCTGCTTCTCTAGTGACATCAGAAACTATATAAAGGTTTTTTCACAGGGTCAGTAATTTATATCATTATTAAGACTAAGTGGTACACAAAAAGCTGCCTCACTCAGGATTTAATACACACCCACTCCCAGTGAACATACTTTTTCTTTTTCTTTTCTTAATTTGCAATGCTATATACCCACCAGGATTTAGCAGATCTGTGCCATAGCACTTCAGCTCCCCCCAAGTTCTCTATTCCACACCTTTAACTTACATTGAGAAGATCAAGAAATTGGAGGAGGACAGAATCATTGTTTAAATATAACTATACAGAGAGAGTAATTTTTTTAAAAAAAAATCAACCAAGAGGGGAAACAGATAGGCATTTTGAGTTGAGGCACTTTGTTGAATTACTTCAAGGAGTTCGGTGCAGTATCACCCCTTATATTCACAACAACCCTGCAAAGTAGGTTAGGGTGGGTGAAATACCACATAATGCAATTCAAGGCTGAACAGGGAGTTGAACCTTGGTGTCATGGAGCACTGTAACCACCACACTACACTCTCTCTCATGGTCTGAAGCCTTGCTTAGTTTTGTCTGTTGATTATTTCAGCGTTACAATTGGATGGAGGAAGCCCATGCAGTCTGAGCCCAGCCAGAGCTGTGTGGCATGCTTTCAGGTTACATAGAGGTATGTTGCAAATAAAATACAAAGCAACATCTATTAGTCACATTTTAGGGAGCTCAGGAAAGTGTGCACAGTCTCCCCACCTTCAAATTCATAGCAACCCTGTAAGGTAGATAAAACGGAGGGCCCCTCCAGATGACCTATTTACCAAGCATTCATCCCGATTTGCTTGCACAAAGCTAGCTTGCACAAAGATCTGCTTGCACAAAGGCTAGAATATATATCTGGCCTTTGCTGAGCATTCATTAAAAGTCTGATCTTTTGCAGAAGCAAGTTTGTTGTGCAAGACTATAATTGCACAACCTGGATTTGCCGGTAAGCAATTGAATCCCATCCAAAAGCATTTGCATTCTGTTTTTTATTGACCATTCATTCTGACTTGTTATGGAGGAGGTAGACAACAATAAGCACCCATCCTGATTTGTTTGCATCGATAATAAAAGGAGGAAATTTTGCTATACTTGCCCCAAATATTATTGTATACATTTTTCATACTTGCTCAGTGTTTGTTCTTTATTTGTATTCATTTCCCCCTTATTACATATATTTTTAAACTTCGTTCAGTCAATTGTTATTATGTACTTGATTTGATGTTCAAGATTTACCAAAGCTTAATTAAAAAAAACTAAACATCCATAAAATCTTCTGACTTCTATGTGACCAGAATGAAGCGTAATGTACAAAGGTAAGAGTCATATGCAGTGTTCCACCCACTTTTACCTCACCCCACCCACTAATAAAACATGTGGCCCATGATGGAATGTAGTCCTTCGTCTCAAACAGCTTACCCACTCTGCCTCTAAAATGATTTGCATTGGCATAAGTCATACTATTCCCCAGTTTTGGGGACATGGGAGAGACTATAGCTCAGAATATTCTGAGCTGAAATGGGAGAAGCTTGTGTGCCACTACTTAACACACCCAACCAAAGAAAACTAACAGCAGAGAGGTCTAATTAGTCTTTGTGTGACGCTTGAGACAACGGTGACATCAGATGCACACTGAGTCCCTCCTAATATCATTTTTATTGTACATCTGTGATGCTATTGGAGCAGTTATACTTTACTCTGTTTTCAATACTGTTTGTGTTTGCAAAAGTTTCAGGGCAGAAATGTCAAAGATATAAGTTTAATGTGCATGAAATATAATGTTTATATGCCATGAAGTTTTTTTGAGGGGACTAATGTAAAGGTTTGATTTGCAAAGTAGATAAGTTTGCATTAGGCAGGAGGTTTCACTCTGGTAAATGCGGCAGAAAAGGTTGGATGTTTCCATTTCAGTCTTTAAGCAAACTGATGACTCATCACTGGAAACCCGAACAATCTCTCATCAGGGAAGAAGAAACCTGAGACCTTGGAGTCTAAGTCACTAATGGAACCATCCACAAAGATGGAACATACAAGTTGCTTAAGATCTCTCTCTGGGACCAGACAAACGTTTATTGAATTGTACTGAGGACTAAAAAGAAGTTACAATCACATTGCTTGCTTGATTAAGAGCAATGTGTTATAATTAAACTTTATACAATACAAAGTAACTATTTTAAGACTTTTCTGCAGTAAAGCTTTAAAGCTCATTCTTGTGGTGGAGAGCAATTTATTTTCTACTCTACACAAGGTCCAGATCAGGAATTCTGTTGCAACAGAATCCAACAAGACATATTGGTGCATGTCCTTTAGCTTTCTGCTGAAATCCTGTAACTTTTTATACCACAAATGTTCTCTCTCTGTGTGTGAGTGAGCATGCATGTCTTGCATTTGTTGTGCTATAGTTCACGAGTGTCCTTCCAGATGGCAATAATTCAGTAATGATGAGGACAACTAATAAAGTGGAATGGTGTGTGAACAGAGCAGTATAAATGCACCACCAATGCAAGATTATGCATCCATGGCATGTTGCAGACTACACCTGCAAAAAAGCACCATTCTGGAGGGATCTACTGTCAGGCTAGCCCAGTGGTTTGTAGTGGCCATTGACTTGTTTGTTTGTTTGTTTGTTTGTTTGTTTGTTCCTTGGGTTGCTTGTAAGCCTGCAGCAGTCACTGGAACAAGGGAACCAGAAACATTTTAATGAACACAGGGGACTGATGCCTTCGGGCCTTTTGGAGCTCGAGAATCCCATCCCAGAGCAGAAGATGTTGCATAGGAAAACAAGCAAGCTTATCAGAAAGAAATGATTGTGCCTGATCTGCATGACATGGGTCTACAGACCCCTGCAAAGAAGCACATGAGGGCTGTACTTGCAAGAGAGATACAGTGGCTGATGGGAGGCTTAAACTGTTCCCCACTTGTGGCTCTTCTCTGCAATGCTCCACACCCCTGGGGCGTTTTTCCTTGTGTGATGTGGGAATGTTAGCTGGGAAGGGGGGTACAGTGGTGCATCGCTTAACGAATGCCCTGCTTAACGAAATTTCCACTTAACGAAAGGATTTTTCGAGCGGAGCTTGCCTCGCTAGACAAATGCGTTTTACGAAAAATTCGTCTAGCGAATCGCGATTTCCCATAGGAATGCATTGAAATTCAATTAATGCGTTCCTATGGGCAAAAAAAAAGTCGGAAAAAATTCAGTGCATTCCTATGGGATTCACTAGATGAATTTTTCGCTATAAGAAAAGACCCGTGGAACGAATTAATTCCGTCTAGCGAGGCACCACTGTATAGGGGCAAGTCCGTGGTTGGTAGAGAGTTCAGTGCAGCCTCTCCCTCTCTCTTTCTGTCTCACCACTGCTTTCCCCTCCCCTCCAAATTATCCTGCCACTTTGCATTACCCAGGATTCCCAGGCCTGCATTTACCACAAGAAGCATACATCAGCTTGTACTTGGGGGAATGTCGTGGGGCAATGGAGAGGAGAAGATTTATGAGAGGGGAGAGTAAACTGGTTATGTCATTGAAGGCATCGTTTAATCAGCTAGGATTGCATTGGTTTTTCCATCTCAGAAGCATTATGCTGAGCACTGATAGATGAATCAGTATAAAGGTGTCAATCCCATCCTCAGATGTGGAGGCAAACTCAATTTTTACCTGGCAGTGGGTGTCTGGCTGCAGTTTCAAAATGTCCCAGGTTGCAGTGCTGTGAATACTCACAATGCTCAGGCCCTATGGACGGCAGGTGAAACCCAGTTGATGGTGGCACTTTAGGCTGCTGCCCGGTTGGCTTTGACCCATGACAGGACCTTCTCAGTGGTGGTTTCCCTGCTTCTGGAATGCCCTCCCTGGGCATTGACTTTTGAGATAAGTTTAAAGATTTTCAATGTATATAAAGTGAAAGAGGTGTCTAAAGAGAGTTCACTGGTAAGATAAGATTCATGATCCCAACCAAGCATCGTGCTGCCTTTACTCCAGAGATCCTGCCCACCTTTCCCCAAAGCTTGAGTCTCTTAATCCCAGGGTTGTGCGTTCAAGCCCCACATTGGGTGAAAGATTCTTGCATTGCAGGAGGTCAGACTAGATGACCCTCGGGGACCCTTCCAACTCTACAATTCTATTATTCTATTATTCTCCCACTGGAGCAGCAGTGTGGGCACACTGGGAAACCTTGTGGATAATTGCCAATCAATATTTAGTAGTCATTAATGCAGAGCTCCTTAATTCCACAGCCTGTATTATTCATATACTGTCATCCTGGTCCTTTACAGAGTAACCGAAGCGGAAACAAATGATCCCTGCCCCAAGTAGCTTACAATCTATGTGTTTGACCCACAGGGCAAGGCTATGAGCAGAAAAAAGTCAAAGAATTTTATCCTGTTGTAGTATTTTAACTTCTGTGTGTTTTAAAATAGAGTTGCAGTAATTCTTTCTTATCCCTTTATCTTTCTGGTAAACTGCTTTGAGGTTTTGTTTTGTTTTTACAATCAAGTGGTATATAAATTTTATCAAACAAACAAATGGGATGTGGCACTTTGTATTTTACAGAACTAGCATTTCTCAGCTGCTAAAAACATAAGAACAGAAGGATAGCCTGCTGCATCAGGCCCATTTAGACCAGCAACCTGTTCTCCCGGTGGCCAACCAGATGTCTGCGGGGGAACACGGCCATCGTGACTACTAGCCATCAATAGCCGTCTCCATGAATTTGTCTAAACCCATTTGAGTTGGTGGCCATCACTGCCTCCTGCGTGAGTGAGTTCCATAGCTTAACCAGACTGTGCTGTGTGAAGAAGTCCTTTCTTTTATCTGTCCCGAATCTTCCATCATTCAGCATCACTGGGTGTCCACAAGTTCTAGAGTTATGGGAAGTCAAGGAGATAAAGAACTACACAACTTTTAGAAATCATCTGAAGGCAGCCCTGTATTGGGAAGTTTTTAATGTTTGACGATTTACTATGTTTTTATAAATATTGTAGAAGGACCCAGGTGGCGCTGTGGTTAAACCACAGAGCCTAGGGCTTGCTGATCAGAAGGTCGGCGGTTCGAATCCCTATGACGGGGTGAGCTCCCGTTGCTTGGTCCCAGCTCCTGCCAACCTAGCAGTTCGAAAGCATGTCAAAATGCAAGTAGATAAATAGGAACCGCTACAGCGGGAAGGTAAACGGCGTTTTCATGTGCTGCTCTGGTTTGCCAGAAGCGGCTTTGTCATGCTGGCCACATGACCTGGAAGCTATACGCCGGCTCCCTCGGCCAATAATGCGAGATGAGCGCGCAACCCCAGAGTCGGTCACGACTGGACCTAATGGTCAGGGGTCCCATTACCATTACCATTATAAATACTGTAAGCCGTCCAGAGTGGCTGGGGAAACCCAGCCAGATGGGCATGGTAAAAATACTATATTATTATTATTATTATTATTATTATTATTATTATTATTATTAAACTACTATAGTCTGCCCTGTCTCCCCACCCCACCCCCAAGCTATCTATGGCTTGCTTTCTTCACCGCGGAGCCAAATTGCCTCCACCCAGCTGAATTACTTTTTTCCAAACCCTAGTTCCTGCATCCATTTGCAAGTGCATCGCTTCCTGAGGTCCGATCTCCTGCCCTCGCTTGCCGCATAGAGGAAAAGACCAAGTAGCGCCGAAAGTTCTATAAAGAGCAGCTCTCTACTTCTCTTCTTCCTCTGTCTTCCTCCTTTCCCCTAGGAGCACATGGCCTAGAAAATAAAATGCCACAGAAATACAGGAGCAAATCTGGCAGGCTGCCTTTCCCTTCCTCACCCCATTTCCTCACATGCCCTTCTCTACAAGCAACTTCTAAGTGTTGGAGATTCTGTTCTGCAAGGGAAGGGTGTTTGTTTTTGCTCCAAGAGACAATGATGGACGAAGTCTGGAGGGGGGGCAGCGGGGGGGGGGTTGAAATTAAAAATGCAATATCCTCATGGCACAATGAAATTGATTTTAAACCAGCTTACCCAGGCCATTGGTAATCCTGTGAGCTGTGGGCCTTCCCACAAGTCTGGGAGATTGCTCTCCTAGGCAGCATTTTTGATTTATTCAAAGCAGAGCAGCAAGATTGGGTAAGTTTAATTGATCGCTTAGACAACGGAAGCCTTCGTAGCTGATCGGTGGAGGCATTTGGAAGAGGAGAGGGCAGGGGATTTTAAAAGGTGGGGGTGAGAGATAAGGGCACATACATTCCTTTTCTGATGCTATTTTGGTCTTGCTGAGTTTCAGACAGCACACACATACACCATGGCAGATTTCTAAGCCTTAAACAACTCAGGCCCCAGATATCTGAAATATGTCTCTTTCCCTACAGACCCTCAGCACCTGAGATCAGTGCAGGGGGCCCTTCTAGGGCCGTGACCTCCGATACTTGGAAGGGTGACCCAAGAGGGGGCATTTTCTGTGGTGGCCCCTAAGCTATGGAACTCCCTCCCCAGAAAGATGTGTCTGGACTCTGGCACAATTATGCAGCTTCCAGCAAATGCTTAAGATGAACCTCTTCACCCTGGCTTTTCACACTTGGGGAGTATATTTTTAGGACCCACCTTGTTTTTTATGGTTGTAAGCTGTTTTAAATATTGTTTTTAATGCTGCAACCTGCCTTGGGACCTTAGGGTGAAGGATGGGCAGTAAGGAAGTTAAGTAAGTAAGTAAATGGATGAATGCAAGGAAATTACTGGTTTCGGGGCATTTCCTGGAGACCCAACATTTTTGTATTAATATTCTCTAGTCATTCGGAGCACAATGCATTTTCTCCATTTTTAAATGTCAATTCCCACCCCCACCCCATCCCACAAACACACACAAGGGGGAGAGGCATGGAGGGAACAAAATATTTCCTGAAAAAGTCCTTCAATGGAAGGTTCACCTTTGGGAGGAAAGAGAGTTGTCCCTTGCCACTGGTCCCCCTCTTTGGTGCATTTGCTTACTGGCTGTTTCCTAGAGAGGCCTCAAACACTTCTATATTGGGAGGGCTTAGACCAGGCACCCCCAAACTGCAGCCCTCCAGATGTTTTGGCCTACAACTCCCATGATCCCTAGCTAACAGGACCAGTGGTCAGGGATGATGGGAATTGTAGTCCAAAACATCTGGAGGGCCGAAGTTTGGGGATGCCTGGCTTAGACCCATCCTTCCCAAAGGTCAAGATGCAGCTCACACTTCCCTTTGGTGTGAGCTTCTTCTCCACCCAAGGAAGTTGACTCCAGTTCCTGGTCAGGTAGCCAGCTGCCCACATTGCAACCAAGCAGCATCTTTGCTGGTTGGCTGGTTCTGAGAGAAACACATCCCTAAAGCTCAGGGCTAGTAACCTGGCTGTGTGGCTTCCTAGTCCCCCCCCCCCTTGACTTTCCTCTTCCACAGCAGGCCTAAGCTTTCAAGATGCAGAGCTGGTGAGAGACAGGTGAGTGGCAAACATGTCCTCTTCACAAAGAAGGAAAGCGTCACCAGATTGCAGTTCCCCCTTCACTGTAATATTAACAAAGCCGTGACACCAGCGGCGGTGACAGGCGCACTCCACGCCGATGGATTCATTGCCATCTGATCTTTTACGCAGCACTTAGTGGGCAGCAGTGAATGAACACAGGTGTTTAATAGAAATGAGTAATAATCTGTCTCCATTAGCTCATCTTTCAGAGTGGCCCCCTCTCCTCTCTTCCATCCTCTCGCCCTCCTCAGCTTCCCTGATCTTTTTCAGCCCTTCATTCTGGGCCCCGCTGTTCACATTACCCCCTTCCTCCTAACTCATTTTTCTTTCTCCTCAATCTCATTTGCATTCTTCTAGCTCTTTCTGGCTCTCTCCATTCACTAGGTGGAGCGGGAAGATGCCATTATGGCACCAAGCTATTGGCTGTGAGGTAAAGTAGCACCAGGCCTATCCAGGCCAAATTTTGCTCTAATTAATATCCGGTGTACATTTATTTAGGTTGCTGTTACATTGATATCCCTCCTTCTTTTCTTTAAAGAGCTCAAGGCGGCGGATACATCGCTCATTTTATCCCCACAACAACCCTGTGAGGTAGGTTAGGCTAAGAGAAGGCCGCGACTGGCCCAAGGTCACCCAGCAAGCCTCCCTTCCCAGAATCAGGTTACAGGAAACCACCTCATACTGAATCGGTCCATTGTTCCACCGAACTCAGTATTGTCAACACTGACCGGTAGCAACCTTCCAGGATTTTGAGAGCCGAGTTTCTTTCTAGTCCTGCCCGGAGATGAAGGTGGTTGGACCTGGAACCTTCTCCACCTTCTCCTGAGCTACAGGGCTCTCTACTTGGTCTGCTCCAAGATGGGGCGTTGTTATGTTCATGCTGCCACTTCTCAGTGAAAATCCAACTGCTCTTAGAGGCTTCAGACTTGTGCTGTGTGGGTGGTGGAATTTACCAGGGAACTGGAGAGACAGCTAAAAAAGATTTGAGCTGCTCTGAATGACTGCTTTCTTATATTTCATTGCTGCAATCAAAGTCCCCCCCACCCCCTCGCCCCCAGGCCTTCCAGCAAAGCCTCATCACGACTTCCTCCAAAATGTTGCTGTCATTGCCACGCTCCTCGTCTTCCCTTTCTCTCTCAATCTGTTTCTTTTGGCCATGTCTGGGAGAAGAACCGTAGAGCAATTTCACGTTCCTTTGCTGAGATCTTTTGTCTGACGCTCAAAAAGAGGAGATTGGGAAATATCCTGGCAGGGGGAGGGAATAACCATGTTGGTTTTGAAAAGTAATCCAGGCTTTGGGATCAAGGCAGATGATGAAGGAGAAGAAAGGACTTCTCCAAAGCGGAAACTTCAATATCCAATAAAACATCACCTTGCAGATTTTGATGCGGAAATTTGACTGGACACTTTCAGGCTTGAAATCTGACACTGACATTTCGAAATCCAGCCATTCAGGCAGATCAAATAAATGAAGGGCACACAAAGCTATTTTGCAAGTAGCGTACCACCAAAAACTGTACACGATGCTGCCTTCATGGTAGCTTTGAAAAAAACAGATGCCTGGATCCAAACATCTGTGAGCGAAAGAAGGAAATGCATCAGAGCTTTTTTTTACAAACTCTTGTGCAAGAGCTAGGGACATAGGAAGACGACATATATGTCATGTATCATGTTGGACCATTTGTCCATATAACTCAATATTATCTACACTGGCTGGCAGCAGCTCTCAATGGTTATTCCCAGCCCTACATTGAGTTATCTGGGATTGAATCAGGGCAGTTTTGCATGCAAAGCGTATCCTCTGTCACCAAGCTAGATGAACTTCTCTTGAGTTTTACTGTGCATGCAGTTTTCCTGAGCTATAGCCCTTTCCCAGCTAATAGAAACATAGAAAACTGCCTTATACTGAGCCAGACCATCAGTTCACCTAGCTCAATATTGTCCACACTAACTGACAGCAGCTCCCCAGGGTTTCCATCGGGGCTCTCCTCCAGCTATCTCTGCTTTATGCTTTACCACTGATTTAGTGAAAGACACACACAGTGCGATGCCATGCATCACGGGGGCTGACTTGCAGCTCGGTATAAAAATGGCGAAAAAGAAAAATGCAGCTGGCCGTGTGCAAATTCTAGTGGGCCAGGGAAAGGCCAGCATTATCGGCTCTGTCTGGCAGGGGCCTCCAGTTCTGTGAACTGAGGTCCTTTCCACTTTTCTTGAAGGCAGTCTGCCTCCAAATGCCACTTACCAGGAATCACAAGTGGGGTAGAGTGTTGTTGCGCTCAGGTCCTGTTTTCAGGCATCCCTTTGGAGCACCTGGTTGACTGCTGTGAGAACAGGATGCTGGGCAAGGATGGGCTATTGGCTTGATCCAGCAGATGACCATCTATCAGGGATTGTTGTTCCTGCATTGCAGGGGATTGGGCTACATGACCCCATGGGGTTGCCGTGCCTCCCAACTCTAGAATACCGTGACTCTATGATTATGATGTTTGCATGCTCTTATGAAATAGCAGCAGTGCTTTTTTTCTGGGGGAACTCAAGGGTACGCAGTAGCAGCACCCTTTTCTTCTAGAAGAAAAGCACTGGATAGCAGGACTCGAACCTCACACCATCTGCACACATCCAGTTGGGTTGTACTACAGAGCTATGGCGCTTGTCTCCAATTGGTGCTTCTCTGCCCCCTTCTGCAGTCTGTCTGTTCGCAGGTTCAGAAACAGATAAAATAGGCAACGCTAGAGGAAGACCAGAGGTAGATACTCATTTATTCTCCGAAGCAACATCCCATCCTGGCTTCACTGACAAACAGAGATGGAGGGAAGGAGAAAGCACCTTTCCGTCAAATTAATAACAATCCAGTTGGCTGCTGACTTAATTAGTGAACCCATAACATAAGTGGAGGCTTGGCAAAGCCCCCCCTCCCCCATTTGCAACTTCTTTTGCCCTTCTAATTACTCACTTCTTGCTATGCCAGCAGACCCGCCAACCAAATTACCATTGATTTGTCACTCCTGCCCAGTCAATTTCATTGACCCGGGCATCAAAAAGACAAATTTGCATCCACACCCTCCTCAAGTGGCAAGCTCTAGGCTTTAGGAATCATGTGCAAAAGAGCCCCTGTTGCCTAGTGCCACTAGCGCTGGGAGAGGGGAAGAAGGAAATGGGGATGGGGCTTCGGCCTTGAGCCATTTTGTTTGGTAGCCATGGGTAAATTGGGCTTTCCTAAGGATCCTTGCAGAATCCTCCTCTTCTGGATTGAGAGAGTCTACTGTACTGTTATTGTTCTGCAAGTACATTTCTGGAATTTTACAAGCCATGAAGGTGTGTGTGTGTGTGTGTGTGTGTGTGTGTGTGTGTGTGTGTGTGTGTTGTGTGTGTTCCCCTTTCATTTACTGCATATTTGTTCTCACCAAAAAGAGAACAAAAAGGCATGCATATATACCAGGGTGGTTTACAGCAATTTAAAATCCGCTATTAAATACAGCTTAAAACAAATTACGGTCACGAGAATAGGACGGGTCCTGAATATATATTTCTCATTTACCTGAATGAATGGATTCAAGTTACAAGAAAAGAGATTCTGACTGAACATTAGGAAGAACTTTCTGACAGTAAGAGCTATTTGGAAGTACCTCGGAAGGTGGTGGACTGGAGGTTGTTAAGCAGAGGTCAGATGGCCATGTGTCAGGGAATATTTAACTGTGATTCCAGTATTGCAGGGGGTTGGACTAGATGACCCTAGGGGGTCCCTTCCAACTCTATAGTTCTATGATTCTACAAGAGCAGAGTAAAGGCATACATCCTCAGCATACAGCAGAAACTACGCAATGAAGGTGTCAGGTGTGCCTCTGTGGGGAGAGAATTCAGCAATTTAGGGGCTGCTACAGAGAATGCCCTTCCCCAGGCCACCGACACCCAAACTTCTGAGGACAGTGAAACTACCAAGAGGGCCTTGTCTGGTGAGCTTAACACCCAAGAGAGTCTGCAGGGAAGAATGTGGTCTTTCTGATGTTTAGGGCTTTAAAAACTAATATGAACACCTTGAATTGGGCCTGGAAATGAAATGGCCACCTGTGCAGCTGTTTTAGAGCGTTTGGTCCAGACATGGGCTTATCCCCTCATCTGTTCATTGTGCAAACTTGGCCAAAATTTATCACCATGGGGTAATAAGACACTTATTTACCGGGCTCCTGCAAAAGCCAGAAATCTGCTTGATCCACCATCCCAGCTAGAAATGTAGAACCGGCCTCCATCCCTCTTTTATAGCTCAGTTAAGTGAGATGCTCTGTTCTGAGAGGGTTCTGTCAGCTCCCAGCAGCGAGAGATGTGAAGACATTTCTGCACCTATGTTTGGAGACAGCTGGGAGCTGTTAGGAAGAGGCTTCTGTGAGAAAGCTAGTGGAGATGTGGCACTTGTTCCCGAGGTGGCTGCGATCAGCATCTGGATTCGCACCAGGCAGAAATGTAGGCTGGATGCTGCTGACACAACTTCTGGTTTAACAGCTGTGTAGGCTGGCCTCAAGAAGACTCACCACCCACCACCTGACTCATCCTCTCCCATCAAAGCCTCCTTCAGCTTCCACATGCACACACATCAAAGCATTCATCGGGCTCCAGGCCCTTCTCCCCTAGCAATGAAAAAGCAAGGCCCATCTAATCCAGCAATCTGTCCACTCAGTGGCCAACCAGAGGCAGTGACATTTCGTGGTTAGGAGTGCTGGGCTACAACCTGGGAGAGGCCAGGGTTCAAACCCCCATTCAGCCACAAAGGTCACTGGGTGACCTTGGGCTAGTCACTGCCTCTCAGCCTAACCCACCTCGCAGGGTTATTGCAGGGAGAAAATGGGGAGGAGCAGAGCAGAAGAATATAGGCCACCTTGAGCTTCGTGGAGGAGAAGTAACAAATAAATGAAACCAGATACTGGTGGGAAGCCCAAAGGCAAGAGATGAGCACCATTGCACTCTGGAGTTGCCTGAGGTCACCAGCAACTTGCATTAGCCCTAGAAAGGTACTTTACACAGAGACTGTTGGGACATTGGTTCAATTCCCATATGGGGCAGCTGCATGTTCCTATTTTGCAGGGGGTTGGACTAGATTATCCTCAGCGTCCCTTCCAACTCTACAGTTCTATGATTCTATGATCTACCTCAGGGATGGTGAACCTGATGCCCTTCAGGTGTTGTTGGACTACTCTCTCCATCACTTTTGACCACTGACCATGCTGGCTGGTGCTGATGGAGTCTGGGAGCCCAGGACCATTTGGATGAGTGCAGGTTCTCCACCCCTGCTGGAAGGCACAAAGTTTGTGTATCTACAAAGCTGTAAGAATATTGCCACTATGCACCTGTCCATTATCATCTAACCAACGTTGCAAGGTCTGGCTGCCCTGTTGTAGTGGAATTCCAACTTACAACCAGTGCTGCCCTGCAGACTTTCCCCTCCCCATAAGGAAAGGGACAGATTTCCCTTGTAATCGGGGACCCATTTAATCAACAATTCCACTTAATAATGAAAATGTTTCCCTGGGCAGTGAATTAAGCTTTAATGATCCTTAATGGTGAGGGTCACTGATTAACTGGGATGACAATACTGCTAAACTGGGGGGGGGGGTGGCAGCAGCGAGGTGATTAAGAGAGACTTTGAGAGGGTGAGCTGGCATCTGCGGATGCTTGAGGGAGTTGAGGGAGGGGGAGAGGCCTGATGGCATTTTTCAAAGCCTCTTTCAAATGATGTTTCAGAGATCAAAGAACTCAGGGAACGAAGGAAGCTGCCTTACGCAGAGTCAGACCATTGGTCCATTAGATCAGTAAGGTAAAAGGTAAAGGTAAAGGACCCCTGGATGGTTTGAACTTATCAAGGCGACTATGGGGTTACAGCGCTCATCTCCGCTTTCAGGCTGAGGGGGGCGGGCGTTTGTCCACAGACAGCTTTCCGGGTCATGTGGCCAGCATGACTAAACCACTTCTGATGCAATGGAAACACCGCGACGGAAACCAGAGCGTATGGAAACGCCGTTTACCTTCCCACCGCAGCAGTAGCTATTTATCTACTTGCACTGTTGTGCTTCCGAACTGCTAGGTTGGCAGGAGCTGGGACAGAGCAATGGGAGCTCACCCTGTTGCGGGGATTCAAACCGCCAACCTTCCGATCGGCAAGCCCAGGAGGCTCAATGGTTTAGAACACAGCGCCACCCGTGTCCCCTGTTAGATCAGTACTGCCAATGTCGGTCAGCAGTGGCTCCCCAGGGCTAGTCGTTCCTAGCCCTAACTGGAGATGCTGGGGGTTGAACCCAGGACCTTCTGCATGCAAAGCATATGCTTTCTCACTGAGCTATGACCCTCGCTGGAAGAGTTCCATAGGGACGTCAAGGGAAGATCTCCAGTGCTGGAGGGGGGGGGCAGGGAGCTCACGGCAACAGTTCCTGACATAATCATGATTCTTTGAGGGTTTTGCAGTAAGAAAATCAGCACTTTGATTTGAGGTTGGAAAATGGGTTGGTCTCCAGCGCAGAGACCTCAAAACAGATGATGTGCGAGTGAGAATATTGGTCCACACCTTTCTTCAGGTGAGACGATGGGGCCCCTACAGCCTTGCCTATCATTTACACAGAACCAGCCAGGAGGTCCTAGAAAGGTCAAGGGGAACCTCTGCACTGACCTCTCTAGCCAGACCTCACATGCTTCTGCCTCAGCAACAGCACCCTCTTCAGGCCATACCCCTCAATGACACAGCTCTGTGCCCTCTTTCAGTAACTTTGCTTTGTTGGGATGTGTTGTCCTTGAAATCTAGCAATGCCTTTTTCTTTCCTGGATATGGAGGACAGAGAGAGATGTGTAGAAACCTCATCAATGGAAATGAAAGAGACACATGCATTTCCCTGCCCACACTCTTTTGCTTCTAGTCCTGTCTCTCCACCCCCCACCCCCCACCCCCCACCCCCTGCTCTGGACACAGGTTGCCTCCAAAGGGCTGCTGGCAAAGGGAATGTGGCACTTGGAATGAAAATGCTGCCCTGCCCCCCCACCCCCAAGGAAGAGGAATCCCACCAGAACAATTAGCCACCTGCAGGGGAAATCTGATTGCACCCATCCATTGCTTGACAGTCCATTGGTTGGGGAACTCAGCTTGGTTCAAGGTCTCAGACAAGGTCAAAGTCCCAAGTTGCCCTTCTGGTCCCCAAGTGAGGCTGCAGGAGGAGCTGCCCTTCAGTCTGAAAACTCCAAGGTGGCACCCGGCTCATCTCCCTCCCCAGAGTAATTAATTTGATCCACAGATGCCAGAGGAGGCCTCCTGCTGGAATCAATGCTCAAGATTATTGAGCCGGGGACAGGTGCTGGTTATTACCCTGGGCAGGGGATTAGATTCTGAGCCCAGCTGTCAGGGGGAGAAGAGAGCAGTATCTGTCTGCAGGCAAGAACCTCTTTGCTTTCTCATTCCCTCCCTCCCTCCCTCTGGATCCCTCTCCCTCCACTTCATCTTTCATGGGGACTGAACCCTCGGCTCATCCTTCTCTGCCAAAGAGAATGAAAAAGCGAGGAGTTACAACATAATCAGCAGCCAAACGTGAAAGGGAGACAGAGAGAGAGTTAAGAAGATGGACACTCGAGCATTCAGCTCTGCGCGAGGAGAAAGTATGAGATATGCAAACGGGGAGGGGGGTAGAGCACAACTCTGGGTTTCTCCTTCCGAGAACTCGGCACATAAGCAGGTGCTCCTTCCACCCCACTAGACTGCACACAAATTGCAGCAAACTGGTAATCTCAGGCTGTTGCATTGTTTTTTTTCTTCTCCTACCCAGAAGGAATTTTCATGTAGGACAAGCTGTGTGTAGATTGTCCGTGTAGTCAGAACAGCTTTGCACGTGCTCATTTCGCTGTGTGCACATGTGTGCCCCAATCTAACAAAGGGGGATCTTCACGCCGAAACAGATTTCTGCACCTGTCGCCAGTGCCACTGTGCACCTGGATGCAGCGCACAGCTGCATTCCCCTTTAGATCCTTCTGCTAGAGGAAACACCTGGATGCAAGCAGGAGATGATCACTCAATTTATGCAAAACTAGTTGCCCACAAATGGTGCTGGAAAGGATGCACAGACCCTGGGAAACCACAGCCAACCAGTGGATGTTTTGCAGAGTACCAGTGGGGAGAAAGGAGAGGAAATGGAGGCCAGGCTTAGTACAGGGGAGAGGAACCTTTTTTTCCAATCCCGGGGCCACATTACCCAGCGCCGTCTTAAGCGCCCCGGCGCCCTATGGCGCCCCTGTCGCCATGGTGCGCCGGATCTCTCCGGCGCCCTTCCGCCCCGTTTCCCAGCGCGGTGGGCGGGTGGGCGCGGCGCTGCTGCGCGGCGGGCGGGCGGGCAGGCACAGCGCGATCTCTCCGGCGCCCTCCCGCCCCGTTTCCCAGCGTGGTGGGCAGGTGGGCGCCGCGCGCAGCTGCGCAGCGGACCGGCGGACCGGCCGGCCAGCGGGCGGGCGCAGCTCGCAGCGCCCTCCTGGCGGGCCGACGCCATGGTGCCTTGCGCCACCGGGGGTCTACAACGACCCGGCCCTGACATTACCTTCTGGGCAACCTTTTGAGGGCCACATGACATTAGTGGGTGGGACCATAAATAAGGTAAAGGTAAAAAAAAACCCTAAAGGACCCCTGGACGGTTAAATCCAATCAAAGGTGACTATGGGGTTGCAACGCTCATCTCGCTTTCAGGCCGAGGGAGCCAGTGTTTGTCCGCATACAGCTTTCTGGGTCGTGTGGCCAGCATGACTAAACTGCTTATGGTGCAACGGAACACCATGACGGAAACCAGAGCACACGGAAATGCCATTTACCTTCCCGCCACAGCGGTACTTATTTATATACTTGCACTGGCATGCTTTCAAACTGCTAGGTTGGCAGGAGCTGGGACAGAACAATGGGAGCTCACACCATCGCGGGGATTCGAACCATCAACCTTCTGATCAGCAAGCCGAAGAGGCTCCGTGGTTTAGACCACAGCACCACCAGAAGTACAATGGGCAGAGCAACAAATATGATTGTGACCTTTGCACAGCAGAGTAGTTTCTTTCCTCCTCCATGGACTCTCTACCCAGGCAAGGAACAATACAGCCAGCCAAAGACACTTGAGGTATGAAGCAGGGGGCCAATGGTGGGTGTGGCTTGGAGAGGGTTCTGGGGGGGGGCAGACAGAGAGGCTTGCAGGGCCACACTCAGTCTCTGGGCCTGAGATTTCCCACCCCTGGATTAAACATAGGTCAGTAGGTTCAGAGGTGTAGCCACAGAAAAAAGAGGAGCATGATCATAAAGGACAACTTGTCTGGCCCCATTTCTCTCCGTAGATTCCCCATTTTTGGAGCATGAAAGAAAAAGAGCTCAGGAAGTGGATTTTGCTCACTTCAAGCTTATGTCTTAGTCCTGGCCTAGTTCTTAATATCTGACAGATACAGAAAGGGAGATGCAAACAGGAGCAGAGGAGACATATCTCACCCTATGTAAATCCCGTCGAAAGTTCCTCTAAAATAATAGCAGGGTGGCACTTGACTTCAAGGAGGATTAAAAAGATTTACCCAAAGGAGAAGGCTGACTGCTGGAGAGGCAAATATCAGCAGGCAGATACATTGCACACTTGGCGGAACAGTCTGGGGATGCAAAAAATTTTGGATAAGGTTATTAAGCAAGATTAAGGCAATAATAGATGCAGACATTCCATTGAACCTTATTTGGCTGTGAGTGGAATGTGGGGAGGGAATCACACCAGACTTTACTGACAGCAGCAAAAAAATATTAGTGGCTGAGGAGGAGGGAAACAGGTTCACCAAAAATAGCAGATTGGAAAAGAAAATGTTGAACTTAGATGTTTGAAAGTAATCTATTCGATTAAATTGAAAATTGGAATTGGAAATAAAAACCCCAATATAACAATAATAATAATAATAATATATGCAAATTTATGGTCCAACCCACACATTTGGAACACTGTCCATAGTTCTGGTTACCTCAGCTCAAAAATGAGATTGTAGTGTTTGGAAGAGGAAAACCAAAATGATAAAGGGGCTCTGAAAGCTACATTGGGTATGGCTCAAAGTTCTTGTGTTAGCTCACAAAGCCCTAAACTTGACTTCAGGCCCAAAGTACCGGTACCTCAACAACTGTCTCATACTCTCCAACATTTCTCTGATGAAAATAGGGACGTCCCATTCCCTAATGATTTTACTATTTATACCCCACACATCTTATTGGGTTGTTCCAGCCACTCTGGGCAGCTTCCAACATATTAAAAAATGTAATAGAACATTTTAAAAAAAAATCACTTCCCTATACAGGATTGCCTTCAAACCGCTCGGGGGTCGGATAACTCCATACCCTCCAACATTGCTCCAATCAAAATACTGTAGAGACATCCAAAGGAAAAGCAGGACATTCTGGGATCAAATAAGAAACCGGGATGGGTTCTCTAAATCAGGGACATCCCTGGAAAATAGGGAAACTTGAAAGGTCTGCTGGCTGCTTCCTCATGTTCCACCTCAGTCGCAGAGATCCTCCAGGAGTGCAGTTCTGGTGGTTCCCCACTTACCTCCGAGGACTGGGTGGTCTTTACTAGGCACTGAGTCTTTAGTGTAGCAGCAGACCCTGTGGAACTCCCTGCCACTAGAGGTTTGGCAGGAACCATTCTTGTCTTCTTTTAGATTTAGAAGCTGTACTTTTAAAACAGGCCTTCACAATATGAATTGTTAACCAACCAGTATCTATTGATGTTTTTAATTATGTTTTTCAGAGAACTATTAATTGATTTCATTGTATTTTAGGTTGTAAGCCACCTTGATGCAGTGTATGAGAGTGCAGGTTGCAAATATTAAAATTGATTAATTTAAAATGCTCCCAAATAGTGAGCAACCTTTTGAGTCCTGCAGAATAATTTAGGCCCAGTGTTTAGCATAATTAGGGTGATGGGAGGTAGGAGGAAAAGCTGCTGTTGGAGCCCAAACATCAGCTGTTTGTTCCTAACTATCTTAAGGTGGGGTGCAAGAGGCCTAGGGAAGATTTAATTGGCTACCAAGTAGGTTTAAAACAACTTTAAGGATGCAATGAGGGTTGCTGGGATGCAGAAATAACAGCGGCCACAAAGTACCTGATGAGGATGTTGGGTTGATCTGCTGCACATTTTACCCTCACCCTCTTCCTCCCAGGTGACCTGGGCAAAGCCAGCTCTGGAGGTGTCAAGGTCATTCAGTCATTGGGTTCCCAAGATTAAGAAAAGGCCCTCTTCCCCCAAAACATTGCCATTATCGTGGTACATAGAGTACTCAAGAAGGCCAGGGTCCCTGTAAGAGGATTCTCATCTTACATGACTTTCCTTTCCAAACTAAGAAGACTCACTAAATTGCATCAGCTGAGGGGATCCATGGATTCCTGGAGCTGGGGATTTGCACTGATGGAGCTCTCTCTGGAAACTCAGGTCACATCCCCACCATCTATTTAAAGCACTCTCATACCGCTTTAGAATTCAAGACTTCCCCCCCAAAGAACCCTGGCAACTGTAGTTCTTTAAGGGTGCTTAGCATTGTTAGGAGACCCTTTACACACTTCAGTTCCAAAGATACCCGTATCAAACTACACTTCCCAGAATTCTTTGGGGGAAAACGATGACTCTTAAAGTGGCTTAAGGACGCTTTAAATGTGCAGTGTGGATGTGACCTTACACCCTGTTCTTAAAACCCGGTGTTGTTTGACTTCACAACAGATACCCCAGCTCTTTCCCAGCACGTCTAACTCTCCACCACCCCTTAGCGCCATGAAAGATACACTGGAAACCTTGTTCAGCGGTTGGGATTTATTCTGATGATCCCTATAATCCTCAGCCTTGATTACCAAGCCTCCAAATCCCATTAGCATTTTTTTATGTTATATTAATCCCATTTTGATGATCTGATGTTTATTGGTTTTTATTTTTAAACTTCCATTTTTACATCCTGGGCAGCGCAACAGGAAACACACCCACACCCACAGTCCCCACCTTTCAGATTGTAAATATACAATTGCTTGGTTGTATAAAAACCCTCAAAGCATTATTGCTGAAGACTGGGGTTATGATTTCAAAAGCTATGAACCAGGGGTGGAGAACTGCAGTGGCCAGGACTGGATGGGGCCCTCCAAACATTTGCATCTGGCCCTCGGGATCCTGTGCAGGCCGTACAACCTCCTCCACACCATTCAGAAGCCCCCTGGGTGACTTTGGGTCAGTCAGTATCTCTCAGCCTAGCCTACCTCACAGGGTTGTTGTGAGAATAAACTGGAGGGGGGGAGAAGTGTTTATGCCACCTTGAGCTCTTTGGAGAAAAGGTGGGATATATAACCAGAATAATAATGATACACCACTGACATGTGGCTGGAACATAACCTTCTGTACAACAGTTGCTCTACCCAGTTTTGTTGCTGATCCTACTTTTATTTTATTTTTATCAGGGCTTTTTCCGGTTAAAAAGAAAAGAAAAAAGGTACCTGCATTCATATATTGATAGAAGTGTCACGGGCGCCAGCACAAAATGGCTGCCATGAGCAGCATACTCCATACTAGTGAATCCTGCCACATACAAGAAAATGGGATAGACAATAATCCCATGATTGCAGACACGGGGAATGAATCTCCAACACCTACTACCCAGCAAGCACTGCACCAGCCTCTCAAATTCTGTAGATTTCTTGAGTGCAGCACATTCCTGACTTATGGTCCCAAGATGCCCTGACTCCCTCTAGTTCTGGTACATGCTGGGACCTGTTGAAGAGGAAATGCCTTATGCCAAACCAGATCTTTGATCCATCTAGCTCTGCATTTCACTGGCTAGCAGTAGCTCCAGGATCACAGGCCACATTCATTCTCAGCTTTTCCTAGAGATGTTGAGAATATAACCTGGGACCTACTGAATACAATCCTGGTACTTTGCCACTGAGTTTGGCCCTTCCGAAAGATGAGACTCATAGGAAAATGCACCTCTCCCACTTTGGATAAAATCCAGATGCCAAAGGAAAAGCAGTATTAGCTATTTGTGCTTCCTCTCTTGTCAATTCTTTAGAACACCCAAAGCACTGCTGAGTATTATTCTGCACATCGCATGGAACAAAGTGGTAGGTTTTGCAAAGACTCCTGGGTATGTGTGTGTGTGTGTGTGTGTGTAGGGATGAGAGATTATATTTCTAATCTTTCTTCATGTAAGCAAACAAACTTGCTGCTTGCAGAGAGAAAAATATCTTATTGTCAACTTCTTCCTGATTAATTTGATGATTACAGGCGGGGAACTTTTTAAACAGAGAAGACTTTTAAAATATTGCACGCGCACACTCACAAACCCTCACCTGCAGTCTGGAGTGGTTCAATCCGCATCTCTATGGCCTCATTCTGCATAATGTGTAGAATGTGCCAAGTAATGCTGGAAGGATTAATTCAGCGAGCCATCCCCTATCTGGATTGAATATACCTCAAACCACAAGCCTGGGCTTTGGAGGCCTGATACGTTTTGATTCCAAAATGCAAAATGTGCAGCCGTATTGCCTAATCACTGTTATTTTAATATTTATTAATATTGGGTGAACACCTAATAATCATCATATCAATGGGATCTGAATGACTTTGCTTGGCAGGGCAGTCTCTACCTTCATTTTATAGGCAGGGGTTCCTTCACTGTGTCATTTCCCTTAGCTGTACAGCTAACATTTGCCAGCACAATGCTAAGCAGGATTGAAGGATCTCTGACCACGCGGGTTCCATTATATTCCCAATATGGAAGCCGCCCTTTCCATTGTCGTTGAATTGGCTGCTCTCAAAAGGCATTCGCCTCCACTCTGCCACATGGGCCCCCTTCCCATTATTAACTCATGGCTCTTTACTTATTGCCTTTCTGGACCTTCTGCTAGGAGGCAATGTCGTGCTTGCTACTAAACCACTCCCAGGATGAGTTGTAAACAATTGGGTTTGAAATAATGAACGTAAAATGGGGGTGAGGTCTGTTCTTGGAAAGATACTCTCTTCTCCCTGGTGCAAACCATCTTTTAGTGTGGCAGCAATTATTCTCTGGAACTCCCTGCCTATTGATATGAGCCAGGTGTCTTCATTGTATTGTTTTCAATGCCTGCTGAAAACCTTTCTGTTTAGGAAAAACCCTACGCAAGCAGGTAATTTTATTATGTGCATTTGTTTTTTTTAAAAAAAATCTGGTTGTTTTATTGCATCAGCTTGCATTTAAAGTTTCCTTTTATTGCTGAATATTTTACATCATTTTATGTAACCTGCTTAGAGATTTTTCTAAAACGATTATTAAGTGGCATATAAATCCTGCCAAATAAATAAAATAAAGTCAATCCCGAGGTGCATTTCCCCCTGTGAACGTCCTGAGTTGACATTTGGGGTCGGATCTGAAGAAACATAAGGACCGCTGAACTGCCTTGATGGAACAGTGCATAGTCTAGCATTCTGCTGACCCAAAGGACCGCCTGGGCATCCCTTAAAAAGTTCTGGGCACCTGCCGAGATGGGTGCTGCAGTAGCACTCTCTGGCCACAATCAGTGCTGGTGGCGCCCTTCTGTGGCACAGCCCAAGCCAGCAGCTCCCCCTTCTGGTGAGTTGTGCTGGTGACTTGGAAAGTTATGTTCCCAGGTCCAAATTATCTGTGACTTTTAAACACAGAGAATTTTTTTTTATTCGTTATTTCCATGTATAGACCACATACTATCCCAAGATCTCTAAGTGATTTACAACAGATAACCAATAAAGAAATGCATATAAACATAAGAAGAAGACTAGATAACACCAAGCGTCATGGACCAATGGTAAGAGAAGGCAGCTTCCTCAGTTTCCAGAGGCAAAGCTCAGTGGTAGGGCATCTGCTTTGCATGCAGAAGGTCCCTGGTTCAATCCCCGACGCAGACAGTATTTCCAAGCAGGGATGGGAAAAATCTCTGCCTGAAACCTTGCAGAGCCGCAGTCTGCCAGTAGAGGCACTACTGAGCTAGGTAGGCCAATAGTCTGACCTAGTATAACGCAGCTTCCTACAGGTTCAGGAACTCTGCAAAACGGGGGTCCCAGAAAACACGGGACTCTCTCTGAAAATAGGTCTCCACATTGCAGGGACACATGCGCAGTGGTAGGGCTTGCCTGCCTGCACAGTATCTTTAACATGCATATTCCCCCTTGATATGCAGAACATGTTAATTTGGGACTTGGATCTCTGCTGCTGGAAGTGGGAAGCGATCATCGCTTGTGTGAGGGGGGTTTTAACCCTTTCACTGGCACCAATGCATACGAGCTTCACTTCTGGGCCAGGTAGCAGCTTCGGGGAGTCAGGGATGGTATTGGCCGGAACCACAGTATGGCAGGAAAGGGTTAAACCCCTCTCTCTGCAGCCCATGGACTGGCAGCCCCCTAGTGGCTGCTGTTGATAGAGTCATGCAACTGCAAGCAAGTGTTTAATGATATGCATTGTTCAGCCCTAAGCTTCTGCTTGCAGCTGATGGTATTCCACTGGAAAGCCATTGCAGTGTAGAGGTTATAGTGTTAAAACTATGACCTGGTAGACCAGGGTTCAAATCCCCACTCAAGCAAGAAGGGGACTGGATGGCCTTGGGCCAATTACCATCTCTCATCCTAACCTACCTTGTGAGGTTGTAATGAGAGGCAGAATTTCACTTATACCACCTGAACCTCCTCGGAGGAAAATGCAAACTATAAATGGAATAAATAAACAAAATAACTTATATTCATGTAATCCTAATGTATTTATAGAGATACAGAATGCTTTAAAGTCAGGTGGGATTGCATAGTAACTTGCAGGGTTTTGTTTTTTAAAAAGAAAAGCAAATCCCTGCTACATATCATGCCTGAAGTAGAAGACAGCCACTGTCTATCTTTAGTAGACCATAAATGTATTCAAAAAGAGGGGAAAATATTTTTGGCACAGAGGACTACGAATATTTCAAAACAAAATGTGTTGTTTTTAAGATGTTTTTATATTCCAAGTAATTTGTCTCTCACACTTTGAGGCTAGGAATAGGAGATGTTCTATGGCTGAGGCTAATTGAGTTTGCAATTACCACTTCCTCCCCCCCCCCATCCCCATCCCCATCCCCAAAATATATCAGAAAGATTTGGCAGGGGAAAAAATGCCTATATGAGACAAATATTGGGACATTCTCCTATGTCAAAGCTCCCATTTCCCCAAATAAAGCATAAGCTATTTGGTGTTGCTAATGATTGTGTGGGTTCTAGACTTCAAATAAATGGCTCTAAAACAGGCATCCCCAAACTTTGGCCCTCCAGATGTTTCGGACTACAATTCCCATCTTCCCCGACCACTGGTCCTGTTA
This sequence comes from Zootoca vivipara, assembly GCF_963506605.1. NCBI lineage: Eukaryota > Metazoa > Chordata > Lepidosauria > Squamata > Lacertidae > Zootoca > Zootoca vivipara. Next base: position 21,229,687 of record NC_083290.1, read on the forward strand.
GCTAGGGATCATGGGAGTTCTCAGGCTTTTGTTAACAATTCGCATCCAAAATGGTGGACTCAAAGTATCCTCCCTGCACCCCTCCCAAAAAGGTTAAGCTATAGTGATGTCTTTGAAGGCTACTAATACATTTTGATTGGTACAGAAGGCAATGGCCCAGTTGTTGATTGGTTCTAGCCACTGGAAAAGTATCTCACAAGTGCTGAAAAAGCTCTACTTACTTCATGACCAGCCTCAGACACTTTGTTGCCTGAGGCAGGCAAGATGGCTGCCTTCTCTCACTGTGTTCCATATGCAGAAGTTGACTGGAATGGCTGTGAAATCTTACTTCAATACTGTCAATGGGACAGTGTCCTTCACCACACTCAAGGATATCCAGCTATTTTGGGGGGTGCAGAACAGGTCGTGTGGCACTGTTGAATAAATATGTTGACTGGTTGGAGCTGATAGAAGTCGTTATCTATAATATCTGGAGGGCAGCGAGCTGGGAAAGGCTAACGTATGACCATGGGCGTACCCAGCATGGGGCAGGGGGGGAGTTGCCCCCCGAAGCAGGGCAGCTGGAGAGGACAGGCAGGTACGCTGCCTGCTGTGCTCCGCTTCAGCCTGCTTGGCTGAAGCAAAACGGCGGCAGCAGCAGCAAAGCTGCCTCCGTTGAAAAAAACCTGGACCTGGGCTAACTTCAGCCCACACTCCTTCAAGTCACAGCGAGCACAGCACAGAAAGCGCTGCCCCACAATGCTCCGCGGCACCTCATTTGATGAAGTGTGGGCTGAAGTTAGCCCAGGTCCAGGTCCAGGTTTCATTCAACGGAAGCAGCTTCGCTGCTGCTGCCTCGTTTTAGTCACCGCTGCCATTAAAGGAGCGGGCGAGGCAGGAGTGCAAGCACGGGTGGCTCCGTGTGCTGTCTTGCAAATGGCCCCCTTTCCTCTGGGGGGCGTGGACGTTGACCATGCCTCCTGGGGGGATCCTTGCCATGTCATTGCCAGCTAGCCAATCGAGTGGCTGGGGACGTGGCTGGGGGCGTGGCTGGGGGCGTGGCTGGTGTGCCCCCCTAGCTTTGATCCTGGGTACGCCCATGCGTATGACTACCCTGCCCACCCAATCCTGAAAGCAGCAATTGCATCACCATCCATGGTGACTCCTTGAAAAATGAGTTGTGTTGAAATTTTGGCTCCCGGCACTTTGGCTTCGGAGGACCCCCTTAGCTGCTGGCGGTAAACAAAGGCACAGCTATTGAGGGGCAGAGGGGGAATGTGATGTGTGAAGAGTGAGGCTGTCCCAGAATTCCCTGCAAAGTTGCAAGGGGTTCTGGGTTGCTCTGCCGCTTGGCATGGGGCCTGGTCTAATTGCATGCAGCCATCATGCTGCACAGAGCAAAAGCCACGATGACGTCATGGAGTGACGCTAGCAACAACAAGCACTCAATACCTTAAACTCACCATGGAAATGACCAAATCCACAGACTCTCTTGTTACCGAAAAGCCATTCCTGAGCAATGCAGGGACAGGTGGAAGAAAATGATGAGTAAAGCTTCTAAATACAGAATGATAGGCATCTACTGAGCATTTGAACATTGCAAAGGACCCAGGTGTGAGCATGAATAAGGCAACAAAACAGTAAAGACTTAACTGGTGATGATGTGCAGGCCCAGCATGACTATGCAAACTTCCCTGGGACAGTTGCTGGGGCTCCGTAGCCCTGGCAGGACCCATCACCAATGCCTGCCTTTGGCCTCCTTACTCTGTTTTAACTTCCCATGGTGCCCTGGAGCAATGCTCCTTCAAGGGCATTGTGGGAAATAAAAATGGAGGCCCCCTTTGGGAGGAGCAACCCTGCCACCATCAGATAAGCTTGCCAGGGGAGTGTGGGGTGTGTGTGACTGGCATAAAAGTTGACACTCCAGAGGGCACTACATTGAAGGCTCTGCTCCCCCAAGCCCACGGTCAACCCTGGTGCTGCATGGCGATATTGGGCCAAGCACGTTTTGTCATCATAAGGACTAGCTCCAGGTTTCTCAGACCCTGCAAACAAATTTAAAAAGACCCCTGTAGTGAGCTCCCTCAACTCATTTTTCTTCCACTGAGCATCATTTCCCTGTGTTCCAGCCCTAATACAATTACCCAGTTGAGATTTCATAGTCAGCTGAGCAATGGTTCTATGCGTAAGATCTGAAACAGGCAAATGCTCCATCAGGACCAAACTGTACCGACCCACACACCGCCTGCTACTCAGCACACTGGGACCAAGAAGCTAACAAGTTCTTGGCTTTGTGCTGCTCAGCTCCTCAGAAGCAAAATGACGGGCAGAGGGAGGCGTTCTTAAGTGCTTTGTGAAGGCTCTCTGCAATGTTCCAGGGGCCAACCCCCA